>NC_136430.1:371658499-372858499 GCF_052849685.1 Lactuca virosa | reverse complement strand
ATGTCTCCGCAGAGGACCCACGCGGAAGGATTTTTTAAACAATAAAAAATGAAACTTTTTCTGATTCTGCGGACATGACGTCATTCCGCGGAGGTCCGCAGAGGGTCATCCGCGGACTGCATGACTATAACTGGAAAAGTCAATTTTTATGATCAAATTTTGAAATTCACCCTCATTTTTTGTCTATTGGCGGTATTTTTTCTGTATATATATATATATATATATATATATATATATATATATATATATATATATATTGAAATTTTTACAAGTCACCTTACGAAAGATGAAAGTCGGGGTTTTTTATCATATTTTTCACTGAGTTGCCTAATTTGGAGCTAAAAAATATATGATTTCTTGGCTACGAAAATCCTAGAGCCACCAGCGAGTCGTAATTTTGATATTTTTTTGTTTTTGGCTTAGAAAATTTGAATATTATGGTCATTTTCTCTATTTGAAAATGGAAAAAATACCTTCAATAGGAAATTGCTAGAATTATATATATATATATATATATATATATATATATATATATATATATATATATATATATATATATACCGACTTTACATGTGTTCATTAGGAAATTTTTTTTTTCCTGTATTAGTTGAATGACTAAAGACGTTAGAGTATGGATAGTTAAACTACTCACTAGATAACGGATCTATTTGTTATTACAAAATTTGATCAACACTATGAAGTTTCTAATATATAAAATTAATTGTTTGTTGAGCATGAAGTGGTAGTACACATATTCCACAGAGGCACATAAAGCTTTGTCCATGTGTTTCTTACAATTTTTACTTTGTTTTCTTATTTACAATCTTTGTATACAGATTCGATGCTATTATATTACAAATGATTAAATATTGCTTTATATATATATATATATATATATATATATATATATATATATATATATATATATATATATATATCATATTAGCTTTATGTGCTGAATGAATGTATTATCCAAGTTAACATGGCATCAGAGCGTGAACACGTTCTTGCATTGAGGAATCAATATAACAAAATACAATATACAATGAGCCTATCTAGAATGGGTTAACTAAATAATATATACAACACATAAAAACTATATACAAAATATATACACTAATACTTATTTCATTAAATTTACAAAATTACAAAATTTCGGATATCCGAATTATTATCCGAATACGAAATTTCGGATAAGAATTCAGATATCAATTTTCATTGTCCAAAATTTTCGGATATCTAGTTTTGAACATGTTAAATTGCGCTTAACAAGTGATTTATCTCTCATTTGTTAACTCCTAAGTGTGAATTCGGCCCATAGGTTTGTAGATGGGATTAGTCTTGCTCACTTAGAGATCAAAATAGCAAAAAAATAAAATAAAATAATAAATAGAATTTCACCATGGGTGCATGATCTGGAATAGGAGAACTTAATGATTTAATCCCAAATCGACCGCAACTCTGATCTGGCAATGAGAGTGTGAGTTGCAGAAACAAAGCTTTAAACATTGTCGAGAAGAACCCAATTTGAGGGTTTATCATTGTGGAAAAACATGGTTATGAATATTTACGACATTAATACATCAAATAAATCTTCACAATTTCTTCTTAGATCAACTAAACTACCGCCTGTAATACATATAGAATATGTTAATACTCAATAAGTAAACAAAAAATAAAAGTGGAAATTGATGTTGTAATAATGACTACAAAAGCATAAACACATAATATAGATTTCTAGAAATAACCGTTATTTAAACATGAATGCTCATGCAACCACACCCATAGTTTCTCTCGCTAGCATCATGGTGTATATAAATATAAGATACAATTTAGCAAATAATTATTCACAAACAATTTCCCGAAATTTTAAGCTATATCAATACGAAAGGGCCGACCTTGCATAGCCCAGCCCAGCCCAGCCCACGAATGAGAACTTGAATAAACAACTAAACAAGATATGAATAACTAATTATTTATATTTGTATGTATTTGTATGAAATATATCCATGATATTGTATTACGTATTTCTTTAAGCTTTTACATTCAGAAAAAATCTATAAATTTTATATTATTTTCATTTAAGGATTTTAAGTGTAAACTCAAATCTACTTCTATAATAGCCTTTTGATCATTTTTAGCTATTTTTGATCAATTTGGCTGTGAATAACATCACAAAATGATTTCTTTTGATTTTATATAATTAGCATGAAACGTATTTACAAATTCAGTAGTATATTATCCCTTAATTTAGTAATTATGAAAGTTATTTTAAATAGATATACTTTGATACTTATTTTTGCAGGATACGAAATTTGACCATATTTAATCTCATTCCAATATAATAATCACATTTCTAATATTCTGAAAAACTCGAAGATATCAAAGAGAATTTCAATTCTTGTACTTTGAGTTCCAAAAAACATTTAACTATGCACAATCGTTGGCAATGATGACATATTGATCATTGTTTAGTCTAGAAGTTTACTTGCGACCATTCCAACATATATAGTTTTAAGATTGACCTTAACTTAACATTAAAATGTGAAGCTCGAAACTCGATTTGGGCTCAATTGAGCCTTAATATTCAGGCTCTAGCCCAATGTACGATCTAATACTTTCGACCTTGGTTCAATCGATTCCATGTTGTATTAGAAAATCATAATGTAATGCCAGAGACCGGTATTCCGCTTCAGTACTTTCGACCTGAGTGATGGGAGCATGGAGGTCAATAATGAGTTGTTTCAACCATAAGAGTTCAGCTGTTGTGTATGCCAGAGACCGGTATTCCGCTTCAGTACTGGAACGGGCAACCACTCTTTGTTTTCTGGAGGTCCAACTAATAAGATTATTACCATGGAAGATAGCATAACCATATTGAGATCGACAATCTTCCTTATCAGAAATCCAACCAGCATCAGAGTACGCGAGTAAGCAAGTTGCTGTAGTTGGAGTGAATCGCAAGCAGTGATTATTCGTGCCTTTTAGATATCTTAATATCCGTTTTGTAGCTTGCCAATGAAGATTGGTTGGGGAGTGCATAAATTGGCAGACACGATTAACTGCATATGCTATGTCGGGACGAGTAATGGTAGCATATTGCAGTGAACCGACCACTTGTCTGAACATTTTTGGATCATGAAAGAGATCACCTTGGCGATGAAGAGAAGATTGTGGATCAGCAGGTGTTGTTACAGGGGATGCTTTAGTCATATTTGTGCGATGCAAGATATCAGCAATGTAGTTTGCTTGAGACAAACTGATGCCCTTCGAGTCTCTAGAAATTTGTATCCCTAGAAAGAAATTTAGATCTCCTAGGTCTTTAAGTGTAAACACCTGATGAAGTTGATTGATGAATCGCTGAATTTGATCTGCTTTGGACCCTGTGATTATTAAATCATCCACATACACGAGAATATAAATGACAGATGTGGGAGAACAGTGAACAAACAGGGATGTGTCTGATTGGCAAGCCCTAAACCCATGAGTGACAAGATAATTTTTGAGTTTAGTAAACCAAGCCCGTGGGGCTTGTTTTAACCCGTAAATAGCCTTGTGTAAGTGACAAACATGATTGGGTTTGGATGGATCTTCAAACCCCCGTGGTTGTTTCATATAAACTTGTTCCTTTAAGTCACCGTTAAGAAACGCATTGTTGATGTCGAGTTGACGGAGACACCAGCCTTTCGATAAAGCTAGGGAGAGAACTAAACGGATTGTTGTTGGCTTGATAACTGGACTGAAGGTCTCGAAATAGTCAACATCAGCTTCTTGATTGAAGCCTTGAGCTACCAAACGGGCTTTATGTCTTTCAATTTTTCCATCCGATCGTCTCTTTATCCTGTATATCCACTTACAGCCAATAAGATTTACATTAGTAGGACAAGGGACTAAAGACCATGTTTTATTTCGCATAAGGGCATCATGTTCAAGTTTCATGGCTTGATGCCAACAAGGATGTTTGACAGCTTGAGTAAAAGATTTGGGTTCAAAGTCAGGATCGGAGGATATGATGGATGTGGTGAAGGTTTTTGGTTTTAAAGAGTTGATGCGAGCTCTGGTTTGCATTGGGTGAGTATTGTGATCAGCTGCACGATAATGAGATGTGGAGGGTTGTTTTTGCTTAGATCGAGAGCTGATGGTGGATTGTTGGTGGGAGGGTGTAGATACAGTTGGAGTAGGAGATGACGATGATGGAGGTGAGGGTGTTGGTAGGGAAGTAGGTGGAGGTGGTGTTGGTAGAGAGGTTGTGTGTGCTAAAAGGTCAGTGGAAGTAGATGAAGGGGGTGGAGGAGGAATAGAAGGTGAGATAGATGAGATGTTTGTATATGGAAAAACCTCTTCATTGAAGACAACATGGCGTGAGACATAGACGCGGGAAGTAGGTTGATGAAAACATATGTACCCCTTATGAGACGTACTGTACCCGAGAAAAATACAAGGTAAAGTTCGGTAAGTGAGCTTATTCTTGTTGTAGGGTCGAAGAAAAGGATAGCATAAGCAGCCAAACATTTTGAGGAAATCATATTGGGGAGGTTTGTGATACAATTTCTGATAGGGAGAGTGAAACTGAAGAAGAGGGGTAATGGTGCGATTATGGAGATAAGTAGCGGTTTTGAAGGCGTGTTCCCAAAAACCATGAGGGAGGGAAGACTGGGCTAATAGAGTAAGGCCTTTTTCAACAATTATACGGTTGCGTCTCTCGACTGCACCATTTTGTTCCTGAGTGTATGGGCAGGAGATTCGATGCTCGATGCCATGGTGGTGAAGAAAATGAGAAACATTTCTAAATTCACCACCCCAATCAGATTGCAGGCTCTTGATGTCACTATGAAATTGAGTTTTAACCATAGTTTTGAAATGCAAAAAAGTAGAGAACACTTGAGATTTATGAGATAAAAAATAAATCCATACGTATTTTGTGCAGTCATCGATAAATAAAACAAAAAACCGATTTCCATTCATAGATAAGAAGGGTGATGGCCCCCAAACATCAGAATAAATCAACTCAAATGGTGTTTGTGATGCAATGTGAGAAGTGGGGAGAGGGAAGCGACGACTCTTTGCTAATTGACATGATTCACAAACATTCGGGAATTTATTGGACACAACAGGAAGCTTAAACAAAGAAACTAAATGATGCAAAAGCTGTTCATGCGGGTGAGCAAGTCGTTGATGCCATCCATGAAGAGATGTCCGAACACCAGAGAGAGCCATGACAGAAGGCTGCTTATTGTTGCTGGAGTGAGGAATGCGATATAAGCCATGCTTAGTGTCCCCGCGGAGCATGGTTTGACCCTGAAAATTCTTGACAGCACAGTAAGTAGGCCAAAATTCCACAAAAGCATTATTGTCATGAGTTAATTTAGAGATACTAAGAAGGTTTTTGGTAAGTTTTGGAACAACAAGAACATTAGGAAGTTTCAGGTGATGCAATTTACATGAGCCCATATGAGAAATAAAAAGGTTTTTACCATTGCAACTTGGAGTTTATCATCTCCTGTATATTCAATAGCACCATGAAGTTTGTTCACATCCGGAGTGACATGATCAGTTGCTCCTGTATCAAAGTACCAGGAGGGATCTAAAACAGTAGAAGATGAACCAAATTGAACCAGGTGAGCTTGGCGAGACTGATCGCGTGGGTTAGCCTTGCGGGAAGGGTAGTCAGCTTGATTATTCCGCTGCCAGCAGTCAATGGCTTCATGGCCTGGTTTGCTACAAAGTTGACACATTGGTCGTCGTTTGCGATTGTCATTGTTGCGGTTGGGAGAGGAAAGAGGACCGGTATTGGAGGAATTAACCTTTCTTGGAGACGAGCGATTTGCAGAGTAAGCAGATGCAATAGAGGTAGCAGATACCGATTGGGAATTTGGTTGGGGTAGAAGAGCACCTTGACGAGTAATCTCCTGTTCCAAACGAGCCTCTTCTTGAAGTAGAAGACCAGCGAGATCATCAACTGAGATAGGATCAGGTCGCAGCATGACAGCAGTGTAGAATGGACCATAAGAGGAGTCGAGGCCAGACAAGATGTGACCAACAAGGTCCTCTTCAGATATTGGGTAGAGATTTTCTGCAAGGGAGTCAGCTATGGATCGTTTCTGCTGAAGATAGTCCATCATGGACAGAGAACCTTTGACAAGAGATTGCAATTGAACCCGCATAGCCATTCTCCGTGCCCTAGTGTGTGCCTGGAAGGTCTTTTCGATGGCTTGCCAGGCCATGTGGGAAGAGGTGGCACGAACAACGACGGCTAGGGCACTCTCAGATAAGGTAGATTTAAGCCAGAGGAGGACAAAACGGTCCCGTTTCTTCCACATGGTGAATTCAGCATTGGGTTCGGTGGTGGTAGCACCTTTATCATTGGTAACAGAAGTGGTTGCTGGTGGAGGGCGAGGATCAAGAACAAAATCCTCAAGATCGAATGTCTCTAGGGCTTGAATGATAGTGGACCGCCAAAAGGAGTAATTGTCACGATCGAGTTTGATGCTGATGGAGGGAATCTGAAGGTTGAGAGTAGAGGAACTGCTGATTGCAAGATTCAGGAGTGAGGAATTTGGGTGAGCCATTGAACAGATACGATTTGGAGAAGATGAGAGAAAAAAAAACTATGCGGCTCTTGATACCATGTAAAGGCTAACAAAGATTGAATTTCACTGTATTTGATACAATAGAATACATTGGTATAAATACAAAGATGAATGAGAAATATACGGCACAACTCAACTACATACAGAAGACTAGGAAAGTAGAATAGACTAAATCAATAGAACTCCTACAATAACGGAAGTATTTTACACGTTGTTATGTATCGGAAATTATGATATAACAATGAATTAAGGTGTTTATATTATAAAAAGTAAACATAAATTCATTCCGCGTTATACACAATTCAACAAAAAATAACATCGTTTTTTTAGGGATGCATTTGACCAACTCATTGGCCATAGGTTCATTTAAATTCTATCTATAATATTTTCAATGTTTTACGCATCTATAATATTTTCAGTGTTTTAAACCGTTAAGATAATGTGTAAAAACACCATATTTAGATAATAAATGGTGTTGAAATATAGTTACTTTAATTATAACAAAGGTGTTAACTACAGAACTTAGTCTTGGATGGAGATATGCTAACAGAAGTTTTTTTTCAAGACTTTTTCTTCCATTCTACCAATTTTCATTGATTGTCAATTTAATACACTTAGAAAATTATCATTTCACATTCGCTACTTAATTCACCAAAAAAAACATCTAGTTTATATGCAATTATGATAAGTACAACTTTAAATCGTACATATTTAACAAAACAGACACTTGTTCCTTGCTGTTTAAAGAATAATTAATGAACCATGACACTTCAATCGCATATACAAATCTGGAAAAACGAAAATGGAACGTAACCAAGACGTGTCATTATTGCAGATATTAATGTAGATTAACGTCCGCAAACATTCTGGCACGTGGATATACACAAACTGAAACTTTCTATATCCATTGAATAAACAGAACATTAATTCTTATGAAACACCATTTACAAAATTCTTTTCTTCAATCTTACGTAACTTGTATTCGATTAATCAGCACCAAAACATTTGAAATTTCTTATATGCAAGCAATCAAGTCTTCATACGTTCGCTTTAATCAACGAATCGACCTTAGCATCTTGTCGATCCATTATGAATGTAATCAAGAATCGCAATCACACCCACAACAAACGCTTGATCGATTCCTGCGTTTACTACCACATGATATACATCCTTCTTTTCCATCACATCCTTCATCTCCTTGCCCACCGTTACCTGTCATCATCAGTGTTAAAAAAAACAGTACTATGTATGCGAATAATGAGAAATGCATAGATTACGTACACATATGCATACCTGAGCAATGTCGTTGCCTCCTGAATCGACGATGCTGCATTCTCTGTCGGGGAAGTATCCCTTTACTTGAAAATTCTTGCAGTAGATGCTTTGATCCTT
This sequence comes from Lactuca virosa, assembly GCF_052849685.1. Taxonomy (NCBI): domain Eukaryota; kingdom Viridiplantae; phylum Streptophyta; class Magnoliopsida; order Asterales; family Asteraceae; genus Lactuca; species Lactuca virosa. The sequence goes on along the minus strand of NC_136430.1, from coordinate 372,850,517 downwards.
CTGTTCAATGGAAACCCTAACTGGTCTGTTGTTTGCTAAGCATCCTTTTGGATCTTTCAATGTAAAAAGCAACTTTTGATGAGATCCCACATAAGCTGGGGTGTAACTCCCCCATTGTCGATGGAGGCTCAATGCTTCAACTATGCCTGCCTACATAAAAAAGAATTCATGCAAAACCCTAAAAAGTATAGAAGCATCGTTCTTATTTGTTAAAATTGTAGGGTATGAGTTTACCTTTAGACGGATGAGAAGTAAAGGGTTTTGGTAAGCATCCGTGAGAGTCATCTGGTCCTTTTTGCCAAGAACACCACAGCCATCCACCCTGAACACAACCTCATGGCTAACCAAATCTGTGACAACAAAGCCACCACCACCGACAACATGAGGCCTTGATCGAACCACTAGAACAACCTGATTTGATGAACAGAACATCTTACTTACCACCGGCATCTCCTTAACTTTTGTACTCATTTTTCTTGAATCCGTTAAAAGGTTTTGATTTATAACAACAATATTAAAGATGAAGAAACAGAGAGATATGCATATGTATATATAGTATAGAAATCAAATGTTTGGCAAGTCTTTACTATTATATAAATGTGGCAATTTACATGTTAAATGCATGTCATTTCACTTGAGTGTGGGATACAAAGAATATTAGTATATAACAAGTTTGAATGTCCAAAAACCCGAAGAAAGTAATGTCAAGTTTTGAATAATATGACGTGGAAGCTTAATAAAGTGAGCCTATATTGGTCCTAAATTAAAGTAAGAATACAGTTGGATCATATCAACTTTTTCCTCGTGACTACTGAATATCATGCGTCTACGGTATCCTTAACTCGTTTTTTATATACATTAATATTTTTGTTACATAGATTAAATTACTTAATTACGCACGTCAGAAGATTATAATCCTTATCATTTGTTAATGCAAAAAGATTTTATTCAGTGGCGGAGCTACATGGGGCGTTGGAGGTACTACAACATCCCAAAAAATTGTTTTATGTATATAAATTTTTTTATTTGTAAACATGTTCCATGTTATTGTACTCCAAGCTAAAAAAGAGATTGTACCATGTTTTTAATCCCCAAGATAGGATAACTACATAAAATATATATTTATAACGTATGTACCCAATATCAAAATTATTGGCTCCGTCACTGATTTTATTCAAATGGATCACTTAACGACATATTAAGATATAAGTAATTAAGACAACTAAAACCTCATCTTTCAACTTCTACATTTTAAAAAAAAAACCGGCAAATATATATATAAATAAGAAAAACAACAAAACCATGCCTACCAAGGATTTAGACGGGCGGGGGAAAATGAAAATACAAAGTCTTTATAAGCAAATAAAAGGACAACTACACCACTCAACCCATCTATAAGAACAATTTACCCTTTTGTTTTTCATCCACGTGAACACCATAGATATTATTTTTATAGCCACCAAAGTTGGAGAGATACAAAGAGTCTTAAAAATTATGTCACACACCGCTTTCCAAATCCACCAAAGGGTACCATAGAATATGCTAATGAGTGTATTTCTTTTTTTGGGCCATTTCCTCATTTTACAACAAATTTTATTACATCTCCAACATTTTCGAGTTGATGGATGGAGATATTGCATCATTTGAGGATTCATTCCCAAGGCGCAGTTGCAAATGAACACTTAATTAACACGTGATTCAACTCTTGATCATCTTCTTGCAGACAATATTCACATGTTGTAGCTCTGATATGCATTCCCCATATCAGTAGTTCACATGAAGTTGGGATACGTTCTAAGTTAGCTCTCCAAATGAAGCATGAGACCTTAATGGGAAATTCAATTATCCAATTAATAATGGCAGTTGAAAGAGAGTTCAGGGGGAGATCGATTTTTTCCATATGATATCCACGTGAAATTCACCATCTTTGGATAGGCATCACATCCATTGATCATTCCTTGTAGACGGTTGGAAGTAGCTGCTCAACGAAGACTTTCGTATTCCTATACATGATTAGCATTAGAGGGAAGCAATGCCCACCCCCATGAAAAAGCACCCATGTTTACTCTATCAGATACCTTGCATCTTTTATTACTCTCCAATTGATACATTTTGGGGAATGCAGTTTTTAGAGGCCGTGAATCGATCCATCTATCAAGACAAAATAGAGTATCATCACCTCTACCAACTCGTTTAACAAAAACTTCATCAATATCAATTCTAAAATTGAGTAGATCATTTTTAATTTTTATGTAACACCCGACTAAAAATGAAGTACACCCCAAGATTTTTTTTCTTAACAAAAGAGGAAACTTCATATTAACCATCATACAAGTCAATATCATCTTACATCAAAAGAAAGTTATACAGGATTGAAATGCAGCCGAGTTTACAATTTTAACAAAACATATCATAACAAGTTTGATTATCAAAATATAATATGGCTACTTCACCATGCTCTTTCCTTTATTTGTGATAATTGTACCTGCAATAATAAAAACATTTAAAAATGGTAAGCTCGAAAGCTTAGTCAGTAATTAATAGATGTCAATTTATGCATCTTTTAGGGTAGTTTTTATTAGCATTTTGCATCATTTTTTTTATGCTTTTTCACGTGCATTAGTTTAAATAATGTTCAATTCATGTATTTCATAAGAATTCACATACTGCTCATGTTTTGGTATCTATTTCAGGTGATTTGAAGTGGAGCGGTAGTCTGAAAGTCTTTGGAGCATATATGGAACATAATTGGAGCAAATCTGCAGCTTATCTGGAGCCAAAACGATAAAACAAAAAACCAAATACGGGTTATGTCTGACCAAACACGGGTTGTTCTTCACTTACGAAACTTAACCGGAAGATTTCTGATTTTTTAAAGGATTTTAAAATATCGGTCCTGAAGCATGGTGGTGCCTCCCAAGCACGGGTCGTGCCTTCCTCCTGATGTGGATATTTTAACTTACGAAGCCCAAGCACGGGTCATGCTTTCCAAGCACGAGCCATGCTTCCCCATCGATGTCTAGTTTTTGTAAGAACCCTTGTTTGCTGCCCAGACTGCTATATAAATACCAGATGTTGTCTCAGTTGAACCAGAGACGTTCCCAAATGATGAAAAACCATTCTGAAAGCGATTTTCTACTAATAAGTAACAAATATTTGATTGTTTCCATGTTGGGATTTAACTTTGATATAAATTGAAATTTCATACCTTTACGCTTCCGAGCGTGTGAGAAGTATTGAGTATTGCTGAGAATTTTACACGGATCTTAATGCAACTTTTCTGATCTTAATTAAGAGTTAGTTTAATTAGATAGTAAAAAGTTAGGGTTAACTGAAGAGCTTTTTTTGGTTAATTTAACTAAGTAAAAAAAGATTATACTTGAGCTTGTTAGTTTTTCTCAGTACCAACTTAGATAGAACACATTTTGAATAACCAGATCTAGGCTGATTGCATGACTAGCAAAATCACAGCAGAACAAAAATTGTTTTTATTATTGATTTAATTTAGTTTATTTCACTGCAATTTTAGTCTTTAGTTAATAATCAAAACCTTTTTTTTTATATTTTCTGTTCCGACTAGTATGTGCATTATACAAAGAGACATTGACCATTAGGTTGTGTCCCTGAGGATTCGACCCCGCTTCCCTATGGTATCCCATTAGTACATTTGAGAAGTGAAAATATTATTTGATTAAATCGTGCACGACGACAGTTTAACAAATCGGCGTCATTGCCTGGGACACGGTATCACAAGCTTTTGCAAGATTCCATTTAACTTCTAGTTACCTCATGCATAGCAATCACTCAAATTTTTTTGTTATCTCAGAATTCCTATCTCGGTTGGTAATGTAACTTCATTTCCTTTAATTTTTGAGTTCTAATAATTTGGATCTCGGAATTTCCCAACTTTTTTTTTTCAAAAAATGACCAAGATCTTCCATGCAACTTTTGTCTCTCATATTCATTCTTGAATTTTTGCCATCTCTTGAATCAATATCAAACATTACTGAAAAAAAAATTATTCTCGGAAGCATCCCATGTCATGTTATCTCGAAGCTTTTATAATTCAAGATACCTTCAACACAAAGTCACCTTGGAATTTTTCCTTGTTCCGAGACACATAATAAATGCGATTTTGAAGAAATTTGGTTAACTGTTCATTTCCAAACATCAAATGTTTTCTCAACAATTGCCTTCTTTTTCTCAAACAAACTTTTGGCACAAGTTCCAATAAAGTAATAAGTGCTTTTCTAAAAACGAACTGACAATTCTCTTCTTGTCCAATCACATTTCTAGTCTAGGACGAAAGCTACAATATAGGGAGGTTCTTCATAGCCTATGGATTTAATGCAAATCCGTTTCCGTGTTGGGTGTTATCATTACACTCTTCAACCCGACCTGAAACACCTTCCTATATAAGGGTTTTGAACGCTACTTTTCCCCCTTTCGCGCCTCCTTGTCTTCTTCCTTAGAATTTTCTCCCAGTACTATGTTCTTGGTGTTCTTCAAGCATTCATCAACTGCTTCCAAAATTTCCCAAACCTCTTCAAAGATCAAAACTTCCAAAGAATCTGCTTCACCTTCTTCGACTGAACCCATTCTCATAGATTCCACTCAACTCTTTTCACTTGATCCTTCTCATTATGATGAATCCATTCGAGTTATGGTTGAATTCATCTCTCATCATCCCATCGCCATCACTCTCACCAAAATCCATAATGCCAGTTTCCTACATCGGTTACTTTTCGAAGTCTTTGATAGTATGAAGATTGATGAAGGTGTTCTTCAATGCAAAATCTCTGATGATCAATTTGCTCCAGTCTCCAAATAGGTTTTGCTGCATGCTATTGGGGTTTCTCCAAACCCTATCGACTTCAAAGTTGTCAAACCCACTGTTGAATCATTTCAAGAGTTTCTCGGTCACATCAGTTACAAAGGTGATTTCAAGGCCAAGGAATTCAAGAAGTCTGTTGTTCCTGGCCTATGGACGATATTGATGCATATGATTGTTCGAGGGTTATCTAGAAAGCATTGGGGGTACCTATACTATGAGAAAAGAATGGCTATACATTGTTTATAGCATTTTTACAGGTCGAACCATTGCAGTTGATCTACCTGAAGTCGTGTGGCAAGACTTTGTGAAGTTTACTGAGAGAAGGAAGACAAATGAAATACCAAGTCCGTGATTTTGGGCTTTGACACTACAACAACTCTATCACAATCATCACAAAGCCATTCACATCACATCAGACACCTTTGAGATATTTTGTTATTTCAAAGCGATTAAGTCTTATAGGTTACCAAGTCAATCATCTTTTAGACCTATTAGACATCTTCCTCAACATATGGTAGATGTTATTCCTTCTGATTCTCCTCATAAAAAGATTCATCTTGAGATAACGGATTTGGCTATCCCACCAAATCCTCTCTGTGTCTCAAATGAGCAGCCATCGGAAGCGAACAGACCTAGGAACAAGAAGATCGATGCGAAGAGAAAAGGATCCCCACCAAAATTCAAAGCCATAAAGAAAGCAAAAACTGTTGACTCCTCTCAACAGGATTCATATATTGGTTTCGCACCCGACTCTGGGTCACATCCTACCCCACCTTCCCACTCATCTGATGCACCCATCGGAGTTTCAAAATCACTCTCTCACACACACACACGGGGAGTCACCACATAATCTACCCCTACCCTCCCAAAAGTTTGGTATTGGTATTGAACAAAGTCCCTTGGAGCCCCCTGGGACACACTCATGAGTCTTTTTGAACCCCCATTCATCTTCAACACAGGCACAATTTATGGCCCCTGCCACAAGTTCAAAGCATTCCAAATTAAGATTTGTCCTTCCAACTTTGGAAGCCATAACTAATCCAATATCAACCACGGATAAAGGACACTTAGGTCTTACTACTAACAATTAGAAAAGAGTTATTGATAAGGCACAACTTAAACATCCGAAGCTTACAAGAGATCAATTTGAGTACACCATTCTTTAAATGAGATCAATAGCACTTCGTCGCAAACACACATTAAAACTACCAACTGACTCTGAAGTTGATGATCTCTTGCCAACTTTGAACAATGACGCCCAACTGAATACAATTGATGAAGAATCTCCTTGTGAAAACTTTCCTCCTCCAAAAGAAACTGAGATCACCTTTAAAGATAACAACACATCCCGGGTTCCTTCCACATCCAAAGTCCAACATGACCTCGGATTGACGTCTTCCTCGGAAGATATGAATATTGAAGATTAGGATGATGATGAAGACAATCAAGCTCAAGGTGTTGATAATTTTCAAGGTTTTGAATATGGTGATGTAAATAGAAATTTAGACAGCTCTTCCTCTGACGAAAACATTGTCGATCCATTCGCACTATTGGAACTCATAGACAAGATTGAGAAATTCGATTCCAAAGTCAACGCTATCTCTTCCAAAGTCGCATCGCTTGACTCGAAGCTTGATTTGGTGATCAAATCTATTTCCAATATTAGAGTTGTTTCTCCCTCCAAAATCGATAAATACAATCAATTGGATCAACTTATTTCTCTTCGTTTGAGTCGCACCTTGGAAGAAGCTGAGGAATGCTACAAAGATAATCTTGATCATCACATCTCCACTATCAACACGATGCTCAGAATTCATGATGACATGATTTCTGCTACAAATAAACTCATCAAGCAGACTCATGCTCGTCATGAGAAGCAAATACAAAGGATGGAGAAAGAAACCAAACAAAAATATGGATTTAATATGATCATGCAAGAGGTTCTTATCAAAGTCATTCGCTCTGCTCAACACTTTGTTGATACTCCCAATCACAAATTTGATACAGTTCTCCTGGTCATGGAAGAAACCCTTGACACCCTCAAAGCCCAAGCTCCAACTGTTGATTCATACGATTAGCTCACCAAGAAAATCATTATGAGCTTCCAATGGGTGTTTGAAAAACTTGATGATCACAACCCAACCTATTGCTTGCATCCGAAGCAGGCCCTTCTCATGCAAGAGGGGGAGAATTATGGAAACATATCTCAGAATTCAAACTCCGAGATGAAACATCTGATGATGATAAAATCAAATTTTTTAAAGAGGTTGTAGAGGAAGACATGTTTGTTGAAACTAAAGATGAAAGTGAAGAAGAAAGTGTTGAAAACAATTAGTTGGTGAATGCGATTCTTGGACTTCAAGCAATCAACAAACAATTCCTCTCGGAAGATAAAAAGAAAAATTGGTCCTCTGTTTCTTGGCCATCAAATCTTGTTGATTCGTTCAAATGAAGCAGAGAAAAGGTTGAACTTCAATTGAAAATAGCTAATGATGCATTCCAAGCTTCTCAGCCAACTCCTCATCCTATTCCTGCTCTGAAAATTTCACATGTTGATGATGGTCCTCCAACCACAAAACCAGCCGACCTACCTAAGGAACCGTTGATCTCTCCTTCATCAGAACTATTAATCACTCAAATCAGTCAACAAGTCATCTCATCTACCATCCCTCTAAATCCTCCTGCCAAAGACAAAGGCAAAGGAATCTCCTTGAATTTTCAGAATTGAAGTAAGCTTGCTAAGGCCACTTAGGGGGGATTGTTTGTAAATTAAAGTGTTTCTTAGACAATCCCAGATGTGAAACCATTCCGAGATGGTTACGATTCCGAGATGACATATCGATTCAAAGATGGTCTCTCGTTCCGAGATGAAGCATTTATGAGTGAAGACTCCGAGATTGAGAAGTGATATCGAAATCACTTCTTAACTGAGATGAAGATGATAATTATGTGACAGTTGTTTATCCAAGATGTGAAGACTCCGAGATCATTCCACATTCTGAGATTGAATGTTGTTTCAAAGGTGAAGTGAAGATTAAGAGACCAAGACTCTGAGATGACCAGTTCCGAGATGCCTTGGATTCGGAACATAGTCAACTTTCCCTAACATGAAGAAAGTTCTTTTTGTTGTATTCTATTTGTAGTATAACGTAGATTAAGTCAAAATCCACTTTATCAGGATTTTGTTTACTGATGCAAGTTCTCTCTATTCTATGTATTTTTCGTGTATTGACTCCTTTGCCTATAAAAGAAGTGTAAACCTTGTACTGAAAACATATCTTTCACACTTCTTTTGTGCATCAATAGAATCCTTCACTTCACTCTCAAATTTCTATCAATCATATCTCATAAATTCTTCTTGTTCTTGATTTCGTTACTTTGTTTATACTTTACTTTATTTAATCTACTTGAATACTTTGTTGATGTTATTTATTTCAAGTCTTGACTGGTTTATACAGACTTGACTGGATCTTAATTACTAGAAATCATTGATATTAAAGGTTAATTCTAGATTTGTGCTTTCGAAATTTGTCCGCGCGTTTAATAGATTTTAAGCACTCTCAACGAGGAATATTAAATTAAGACCTATTTATAATTGAACTTAGGTGATGTCAAAGGAAAAGTCAAAATGCTAAGGCGAGGCGTTGCCAAAATCACAAGTCATATGCTAACTTATGAGGGCATAGTTACTTTCATCTTACACATAGATATGAAGTATTTATATAATTAAATGTTATTTGTGCCTATTATTTGCGATTGAGACCTTCTGCGTTAGACGAAAATATATGAGTTAATTTTATTTAACCATATATGTATTTTCATACTTATAATATATGGGGTAGTAGAGGGTAAAGAAAGATGGAAATAATGATGAGAGGCCGAGACTTTTACAATACTATCAGACTATTAATTTAGTCACCTAGTAAGGTACTAATGATGACCACACACTATTCTAGACAAGTCAGGTCAAACATGGGTAGGTACACAACCTGTAGACATTTATAAGTTGAACATGGACAAGTATGTGACCTGTAGATGTTTATAAGTCAAATATGGACATGCTTGTAACCTGTAGATGTTTATAAGCCATACATGGGCACGTTTACAACCTATATGTGTTAATCGATCATACATCAGCATGTTTACAACTTGTAGATGTTAATGAATTTTTTATGAATAGGTCTACGACCTGTAGGAATTGGTAAACCATACACGGATATGTACACAACCTGTAGGTGTTACTAATTATACATGGATAGGCCCTGGCTTGTAGATGTTAAGGATCCACATATAGACAGGACTACGACCTGTAGCTATGAATAAATTAATCATTTGGGTATTATGTTCACCCCATGGTCGTATTATTAGCATATATTGCTAAGGAATACCCGAGGCAATATTGTTCACTTAGAGATCCTTTAAGATAGATCCCTTGAGATCATCGGTGTAGGATTATAGAGTGAGAATAACGGTGTAAGAACCCATTTTATCGATTGGTATGGTGCGAAATAATAATATCAAGAAGATAATTGTATATGAATGTGATGAACATAATATGTGATAGAGAGAATAAACATGTTACATGAACAACTCACATGGCTAGGGAGAATCCCCAGCCAAACACTCTCTAATCTAAATGTCTACATGGTGCACTCATAAACAAATGACCACTCACCTCTAGTTTATATACTAGTAGAGAGAATATGATTTCATACAAGAAAATATTATAGCCTAATAAATCACTCATCATTGTAGAGAATTTTCATGCTCCAACAATATCCCCCTAAATGCTCGGAAATGGTGAGGGTAAAGCAGTGATAAAAGGAAGAACATCCGACGGGCAGGTCCGGTAGGTCTGGTGCTGAAGTGTCTCAACAAAGCTGAAGTTGTCGTGATCTCGGAATCTGGCAATGGAATCTCTAGCATCAAAGAACATATAGAGGAACTCAGTCTCTGAATAAAAACATGACATCCCAATCTATGAATGTGATCAATCCTCGAAAATCGATCATGTTCACAATCTCCCCCTCAACTGTTGAACGGAAGAGCACAATGTCGAATCACACAACGTCTTCAATATTCCGAACTCGAGTGATAATGCACCAAATAATAATCTCGGAAGAATAAACTGCTGAAAATGTGAAACATCCTACAATAAAGTATGAATGATAAATGATGTGAATCCAAAGACATGGTCTAGCAATACCAAAAATTCGATCGAAAGATCAAAAATAAGTGCTACGTCACATCGCCAAAATAATCATCGTCTTCAAAATATCGCAAATCTAAACTCGAAATCATAAAATATGATTTAGATGCTAACACGAATGAGGCATCCCAAAATGTAGAGTCTGAAGATAAATAATCATAATCCGAAGAACATCTAGTAATGTCAAAAATTAGAACTGTTAAGATCAAAAATCAATGCCACATCACACTACTAAATCGATCTCCGTCTTCAAATGTCTCTAACGTCAAAACTCCAGTCATAAACTCAAAATGGATGCTCATGATTCTCCCCTATTTTGATCGACCATGCAATAAAGATAAAAAATAATCATGAAACCGGGCAAGAGAATATGTCGGATATGATGGAGCATCGCACGCTCCGCCTTGATGTGAGTATCTACCTATAAAAATGATGATATTATTTTTTGGTTAGGGGTAGACTTGGTGATGTATTGTCGAACTGAACAAACAATGTAGAATATGTATCATAAAACCCACTGCTAAAGAATCATAATGTTGAACCGAAGTAATGTTGATAACCGAAATGCAAACCCGAACTCCTAAAGCACAACCAATGACTCGTCAATCACGATCGAAGTGAACCGGTCTAGACCTATAATCGGTCTGAATGATGGTCTGAGACCATATGTAACCAGTCTGAATTAAGTAAAAACGCAAACCTCGGAAAACGTTGTTGATCAGACAAGCTTCCGAATGAAGATCTATGGATCCGAATCTCTGAAGCATAAAAATCTGAGGCTACAAATACGAGTTGCTCAGAAAGAGGAAGAGCACACAAATAATAATCTCAGAACCAACTGTGTCTTCACTCGTAATTTGCAAGAAGAATGAAGCCATGAACCATGAGGCTAAATTGGTGTTCAAAAAAAATAATTGGTTTTAAGTAAAAAAAATGGTTTTAATAAAATTAATTGGTATATAAAATAATGCGTTTTAAATAAAATGAAGGATTAATTGGTTAAAAATAAAATAATTGGGTAAAAAAATTAAGAGACAAATTGGTTTTAAAAAAATGGTAAAAATAAATATCTCATAATGTTTGTTAAATAGAGTCTGAGATCAAAATTGAAATGCTTTTGTCGGATTCAATGTTGGCTATTGGATAATGTGAATCCAAGATTGGTTGCGCAATAAAAGAAATTGGGAGTAAACTGTGATGAACAGATAGAGAGAATAAACATGTTACATGAACAACTCACATGGCTAGGGAGAATCCCCAGCCAAACACTCTCTAATCTAAATGTCTACACGGTGCACTCATAAACAAATGACCACTCACCTCCACTTTATATACCAGTGGAGGGAATATGCTTTCATATAAGGGAATATTCGAACCTAATAAATCACTCATCATTGTAGAGCATTTTCATGTTCCAACAAACGGGAATGGGTAATCAGTTAATTGTTTGATTTAAATTATATAATTATAGAAAATTAATTATAATATTTTGGGTTGAAAACCCTATGTACTCACCAAGTTTCCCAACCTGACCCACCCAGTTTCTTTGTATCACAGGTAGTGGTACAGAGGTATTTGATGTTTGGATCTGATGAGAGATTATAGGAAATGTAGGCCATTAGATGTTGTAAGGCCAGTAATAATTATGTTTATGCTTATGTTTCTTGTATCAGTTATGACATCCCATGTTTTAATAAATCAATGAAAAATATTTCTTCAGGAATACTTTTAAGGGACAAATTCTGCAATATAAAGAATACTTTGTTTTAAAATAAGAATAAATAAAATGGACTTTTCTGGCCGTAAAAATAGGGATGTTACAATTTCTCCAATAACTTAGACGTAATCCGTAAGGGATTAAGAATAAGAAATACATGAGGGATTCAAGAGAAGAAGAATGAAAAGATCATAGCAAAAGGACTTAGACTAGAAGTTTTTAGTTTAGTTTCCTCGGTGTTGTATTTATGGATAGATTTTATTAACCCTGAGATATAAAGTGTTTTAAGTTTTATAGAATTTGATAGTTGTGTAGAAAACTCTAATATATCCGTTATATATGTGTATAGAAAATACGGGTCGTTACACGTAAGTCCTATATGTAACAAAAATCACAAAATGAAATAAATAAAACTCTTTAACCACTATATACATACAATACCTAAGAAATGCCACATCACCAGATTCGAGATTTGATACTCGAAATTCTCTCATCGAAACTGATGAAGAACACGATTTACTCATGTGGCACTCTCCCCCAAAAATTATGAGAATCAGCAGTTGGGGTCTTTAAAGGAAGAGCAACAAATCCAAAATATTTCCAGGTACCATCGATCTTAAATCTTAAACTTCCACCAGAATAAACAATACCTCGCTGATTCTTCAATCATTTATGCAGAAGATCTTCAAATCTTGAAGCACAAACATGGATCGCTTTCTCAACGCTTTAACATGGATATTCAAAACAAATCAGATCTGCAAAAAAATCTTCAAATAAGCATAAGAAGCCGAAACATCTAAACAAAAATCTTCCATATCAACAAAAATAAACATGAACATCGAATTTTGGAACTATCTTCAGACCATTCTTCAAATTTCTGAACTCCTGAGTTCGCAAATCATGACTTCGATACATACGATTATAGTATCCATCACTTCGCAAGAACATAAAAAATGTGAAAAATAACAAAATATTGTGAATATTCGGTAGTCTTTGCCAAAATGAAAATCTTCGAACTTTTTCTTCATACCAAGAATAGCGAAGTCTTCAAAAACGACACAAAATAAAAAAAAACATTTTTGCATTTTTGGGATTTTTCTGGGTTTCAAATGAAATGAAGAAAAAATATTGTTCGGGTTTTTTTCTGAGTCACAAATGACAGTCATGGTTCCTTTTGTCCTTCAGAAAATTTATCTCCAAAATAGCTCTGATGTTGTATTTGAAATACACATATGCCAACCCGTTACCTCATAAAATAATATTTTTTTATTTGGAAATAGGTATGTTGCAAGGGAGAAAGAAAAAGTAGGACCAAAATATGTTAGTTTTCTTTACCTGGTTTTCCCAAGGTGAATTCCTTATATAGTTACCATTATATACATGTAGAACCATAACAATATAATAGGTAACATGTCACTCGCCCACCCTCTTCCGAACACACATGAAAGACCATTTCGTAAACCATCTTTGTAAACATGAAGCACGTATATCTTGTCTTTTTCTAATTTAGTTCTTTCTTCCACCACTTTAGTATTTTAATATGAGCATTTAGGACCCTATTTGGGTTTAAAAAAAGTTAAGAGTATACGTTGCAATATTTTTGCCTTTATAAAAAACCATGACCAAATAGAGAATAAGCATCTTTAGATTTTTGAGAAATTGCTGATCTTTTAAGCCCTTGGGTAGGAAAACAAAAACCTTTCAAATATTTGATAGTACAAATTAAGACAATTTTGTACTTTTCTCCAACTTACAAAAACGTTTTAGAACAATTTCGTGAAAGAACAGGTTTGATTTCACTTTTCTTTCTTCTTGAGAAAGATTATGTTTAGCGACCCCAAATATTTTTAGATTTACTCTTCTTCTTCTTTGAATTTCAAAGCCTCAAATTCCAACTTCTATACCAAAGAGGTTCGTTAATCTTCTTTATTATACTTCTATAAGCCTTTAGTACCCAAAATTCTCTGGTTTGGTACTTTCGGATATCTTGAATTGTAGGTTTTCTATATGGTTTCAAACATTACATGAAATTACTAAGTCTTTAAGAAAAACATAGTTGAGTTATGTTAAGAGTGTCACTAATGAGGTACATACCTGATTACCGAGGCATGGACCTCCAAACCATAGTTAGGGAACCGACATATGGCCTGCCAAGGCATGGACCTAACGTGGGAAAACCATGGCTAGGGAATTGATGCACGGTCTGCCAAGGCACATACCATAACACTATGCCCAAAAAGCCGATGCATGATATGCCAAGTCAATGGAAAGAAAAGTACGTTATGCACAAGTAATAGAGGCATAGCTCATAACTATGATAGAAAACTACTTGTACTGTACTGATGAAACACTAACGGTTCTCCAATAAAAAACTAACATGAATAATGAGTCTTTCTCAGTACCAACTCTATACACTCGGAAAAGAGCGCATTAATGAGGATTAGACCCCCGTCTGAACAGTACATATCAGATCGCCTATTCCCGAGATGACCCAATATATAAAGGGAGCTTGTGTAGGTCGGTACATGTACAGAAAATCTCTAGGCAAACTACAATTTACACACCCACATTTCGTTATCCCCATATCTGACTTTAGCATCGGATCATTCGCCCGGGAACTTACCCGGTTAATGACTCACCTTGTGTGTTGTTATCTCAGGTTTCACTCACTTAACACCTTCATCGTTGTGAGATTTCCGAAATATGAAACTCGGATACACATCACGTGTTGCCATCCGTGGGACCGTAACAAATGGTCACCATCGGCAACCCTGCGAACAACGTTAATGACATTCTGGTTACAAGAATGCAACCACTGGAAGCTCAATGAGAAATACCTGATATCGTTAATTTAGAAAGAGGAGCAGATATTCCTTCTCGTGAGGAAGAAATGTAGAATAGTCAAGACATGAGGGACTATGAAGAGTTTCGAAGGTTCAAAGCTATGAAGAAGTTACAGAGAGATAAGGAAAAAAATACGAATAAGAGAGAGAGATGAACAGGTATTGGTGCATACATGGCGTTCAAGCACGACATCAACAAGAGAAAAGGAAGAAAAAGAAAAACAAACACACATACAAGAAGCCCGGAAGATAAGGGATAAACGCCAAAGGGAGAACCAAAGTAATATAGTGGAGCGCTAGTAAAGATAAATGTTTGAAACCCATTCACTGATGATGTCAATGATACACCCATTCTTGTGGGTTTGAAAGGACCTATGGTAAAGCCCTACGATGGTATGTGAGATCCAGACGACCACGTTTCAGTGGGCAATTAAGATGATTCCAATGGACCCAAAGTTGCAGTATTTGTACTTCAAGGGAACTCTCGACAGGTCAGCTCATTACTGGCTAGCAAGCCTTCCTCCAAGAAGCATTGGTAGCTTCGAAGAATTATGCCAAAAGTTCTGTAATAGCTTCATACAAAAAAACAAGATTCCAACAACAAGCCCATGCAATATTTGAATGCAGATAGAGAGAAGGGGATTCAAATAAGTCCTACTTTAAGTGGTTCAATGAGATAAGCAAAAGAATGCTCACAAGAGATGATCTGATGATCATAACAGCCTTTACGTACGGGCTATTAAAAGGAGAACTCTTTTGAAAGTTAGTCGTATGAGACTAGAACAATGTAGAGGAGTTGTTAAGGAAATTCAATCGGTTTCTAAGGCAAGAGGAGGAAACTGCAGAGAAGATAAGCATGGAAAAGAAGGGCTACCCCTCAGATCGCAAGGAAAAAATCTTGGCCGCAGTTCAAAGATCTGATCGGGACAACTTTGTATGGTCGACAGGACATTCCGATACCGCACACTAAAACCGTGGATCTATGCAAAAGGATTTCACCATATCACTCAATTGATTCTGGTTAAGGATTGAGAGGGCACTATGAATTCGGAGGCTATATTTAGTCATGGTAAAAATTGGGGACTCGAAGGTTTCTATAAAAAAGATCGACTAAAGAGTAATAGAGAAAAAAAGAACAATAAGAAATTAACAGATAAAGGAGAGACGTATTTTTTCTACGCCCGACTTTATAGAAAGTAGTGGGCAGTTTGAGATGATGGTTATGGCATTACAAGGGAATGATGAGTGAAAGAAACAGGTAAATTTCAAATCAGTACCCGTATGTCCTAAATAGGACTTATCCGTTCCTCGCAAAAGGTTTCCGTTGTATAACGGCCAATTCAAATTGCCACTCTCCAATCCGAACTAGGGGACTTATTGAGGTACATACCTGATTAACAAGGCATGGACCTCCTAACCATAGTCAGGGAACCGACGCATGACCCGCCGATGCATGGACCTAACATGACCGAACCATGGTTATGGAACCGATGCATGGTCTGCCGAGGCACAGACCGTAACACTATGCCCAGCAAGCCGATGAATGATATGCCAAGTCAATGGAAAGAAAATAACGTTATGTATAAGCAATAGAGGCACAACTCATAAATCTAACAAAAAGCAGACTGTACCATACTCTTGACACACTAACGGTTCTCCAATAACAAACTGACATGACCAATGACTCTTTCTCAGTACCAACTCTATACACTCGACAAGGAGCACATTAACGAGGATTACACCATCTTCTGAATAGTACATATCAGATCACCAATTCCGAGACGACCCACTATATAAAGGTAGCTTTGGTAGGTCGGTGTAACACCCATAAATTAGGGCTAATCAATTTGAATATTATAAGCGATAAAAGGATATTTTCATAGAAAATTATTTAGGATAAATCATCTTAACTGAAGTTATAGTATATGTGACAAGAACTCCATACATATAAAGAAAACCCAAATCTGACTTCGTGAGAGGAAGTTACGATTTTTCTAATACATCAGCATAGTAGTATACGACTCAGAAACCGAAATTGAAAACGGTCGATTGCTAGGAAAAACAATCTAAACGAACATTAACAATCAAAACTTGTTAAAAATATAACTTTAAAAATAAAATCAAAACTATCGGACGGAGCTCGTATGAAGAAGATATGAACTTTCTTGGGAACATAAATTCTTCGTGCGCACCTGCGCGCAACGACAAAGTGTGACGTGCGCACAGACACTCCACCAAGAATGCGACACGTGGCACCACCCATAAAGTGACGTGCGCAAATGAAATACCCCTATAAATAGCAGTTGAATTTCAGTTCATTCCCACACCATTCCTATGGTTCTCTCTCGATTTCTCTCAATTTTAATCCCTTTCTTCCTTAAGCTTTTAGTCGCTGAAACCTTGCCGTGTCTGATAACTAGCGATTAGAGTCATAGTTGTTATTATGAACCTATAATTAAGATTTACCAGTAATTTCAAATCATTATATTGATTGATCTACTTACGGGTATGATGTCTATGTTGGATTTAGTGAGGTGTTTAAAGTGGGATTTCCAAACAGTATACTCTGTATACCAAATGGACCCTGCCTCCGATATGATCATACCTGGTTCTTTCGTACTTGATATATCTTGATGTAGACGTTGGAATTAGAGAGCAATCTAGACGATCAGTAGTCGCCAGGAATATTAAGCTAAGACTTATTGACATTCGTAACTATGTCACATCAGAAGAAAAGTGAAGGAGTTTGGCGGAGCACTGCCAAATTCTCTAGTCATTCACTTAAGTCAAATGATTGCATAGACCTTCAAATTACATATATATATATATATATATATATATATATATATATATATATCAAGTAATTAATTTTCCTAAATGATTTTTATCTGAGTTTCTGATATCTGTGTTACATAAGATAATGATTTTTCTAAAATATCATATATGTATTTTACCGTACTCATAATGTTTTGGGTAGGACGGGTAGAGAGAGATAAGAGATATGAGATAATAGTTAGAGACCATAAGAGAAAAGAGATGATGGTGAGAAACCATACTAGAGATAGAATATTGGTGAGAGGCCATGCCAAAATCAAGGCAAAGATACCATGCCCAATAGAGATCAGTCATCAAGAAGAGTATTGATGGCGACCACAAACTATTCTAGACAGTCCAGTGGAACACTTGCAGACCTGCAATCTGTAGGTGTTAATGAAATCACACAAACCGAGAGTATGGATTGTGGATTCATTTGTGTACTCTATTTTTCCTTGGTTACCTTACCAATACGTAACCCTTAGGGTAGAACCCTTAAGAGAGAGAGAGATAGAGAGAGAGAGAGAGATTCAAACCTGACCCACTCAGTTTATTTTATCACATGTAATTATATATGATGGTATAAGTGTCTGACGAGAGATTCAAAGGAGATACAGACTATTAGTATAAAGAGATGCTGTAAGTCTTCATTTATGCTTATCTTTCTTGTATTCACGATGACATCCCAACATTTATAATATAAATAAAATACATTTCTTTGGAAATGTTTTGATAATATCATTGTCATCTTTTTGGGAACAAATTCTGCATTATTATTCTTTAAAAGGGATACTCTGATTTTAAATAAACATAAATAAATCGGTTTTTTCGTGCCAGAAAAAAGGGGATGTCAAAGTTGGTATCAGAGCATTAGTTTAAGTGAACTAGGAATTTTAGGGAATTTCTAAACTTAAACTTACAATGTTAAGGTATGATTGTGAGAAGTGTGTCTATTTTATTTTAGATAGTATACCTAAATTGACACAAGCACTAGAATACTTTAGGGAATGTGCCTATTTAAGTTGCTATTACTTGATTAGATTTAAGGTTTATTGTCGACCTGGAATTAGGAAATTTTATGTATTCAGGTTTCTAAATGTTTCATTATGGAATCAGAACAAGGATATAACTTTTCAGAGTGATAAGGAAGATAATGCGTTAAAAGCTCCCTATCTATATTTTCGTCTCGGTACACCGAACATCTGCTTTGGTGTATAGAACGTCATGGTAAAGACTCATAGCAAACTGAGAAAATGGAGGAAATGAGAAGGCTTATGATAGTGAATCATACCTATCAAAAGATTTGGTAGGTAATACCTATAGAGTGGTATATTTCCATTAGAATACATAAAAGTACTATACGTCTGAAGTACACCTTCGATTGGCGGGATGGTAGAACTTTTGGTGTGATTCCCGAAGTCATACCATCGTTTGGCGTTTCCACCACCAGCCGAGTTGGAGCAGAATTACTTATAAAGATATGCCTGGCAGAAGTCCTACTTGAGTATTGGAATTTTTTTATGATTTCTTGGACACATTCGTATACTTTAAATTGTTTTGTCATTTTAGAGCTTGGGGACTACGACACAAATTTAGGGACAGGTATGAGTAGGTGTGGAAGGGAGTATGGGCCCGAACTATCAGAAACACAAGATTCATACTTAAACCAAGATGAGTCACAAAGTTACTAATACACCAATGATTGACTTTATTTTCTTCATGTCTGCCGTTACCATCGTTTCAGTAATGACGAAGAGGATGAATGCATTTCGACCCTAGTGGTCATATCGAATCGAGTCCGACTTGAGAAAAAGTTTGCGGAGTAAGATAATTGGTTTACAGAACCATGATCTATGTAGCATCCTACTTAATTCAAGAGATTGAAGGAAAAGATAAGCGAAGTGATCGATAGACGTACCACAATCGTCGTTGACATCAAGAAACCTATAGCTAGAAGTGATATATGAAAAAAATGTGATTATATCACATTAGAACATGAAAGAGGGTATCTTCCACTCTGAAGTTTGACTGAAAGAGACTTGAGTCTAGCCATTGCATCATACAACGAGAGGTCATTAAAAGATGACCCATCGGTCTGTTACGATAATCAAAGTAGATGGAGCAGGAGTTTCCAATGAATATAAAATTTAGATCAGGTGCAAGCACCATCAACAGTCAAGAAGTCTAAGAGTTAGAAACTAGATAGAAAAGACATGAGAGTTACAGTTATTACCTATGATGGAAAGGTAACGTACGGGGTCATCATACAAGCCTTGTTTTGTTGATGATTCTGGGACGTAATCATCCTAATGGGGAGATAATTGTAACACCCACAGATTAGGGCTAGTCAATTTGACTATTATAAGTGATAAAACGATATTTTGACAGATAATTATTTAGGATAAATAATATTAACCGAAGTTATAGTATATGTGACAAGGATTCCATACATATAAAGAGCACCCAAATTGTAACACTTGTTTCCAAATGCTTCATTATTTAGGGGTTGCGGCCCGATCATCAGTTATCGTAAGGCTTGGGATCTTGGGGAAGAAAGGATTTGGCCTTTTTTACTGAGGGCGTTAAAATCTAAGTGATCCGAGTGTTCGATGGTGTTTCGGAGCCCAAGGGCATAATCGTAATTGGTTATCTCGGTCCTTTGTGAATTTTGGGTTTGGCTCGTGGAACTTCAAGGCTATGATGGGTGCTAGAAGTGTAGGGCTTCTCGCCACCTTTCCGTGGATATTAATTTCGTCGGAAACGAACATAGAATGAAGAAGTTATGGCCTTCGGAAGAATTTAGGGTTTTTGGGAAAAACCGGCGTACTCATGCGAGGGAATTTACGCGGTGCGTACGCTTAGCGTAGTCAGCAGTCTTGGTCACGAAGGTTCTGTTGGATTAGTGTTTAAGTCCATAAATATATTTGGTATGTACTTGACCCGATTGGCATGGTCCATTTGGGTTGCATGGCATCATGCATTTGGATAGACTAAAATGAGAGAAATAACACTTAAGGTTTACTAATATATTATAAGTTCTAATATATTAATAAGATTATTTAATTAGTATTGATCAAGAATTAATTTGGAATTAATTAAGTGATCAAAAAGGAGACTAATTAAATATATGGGTTGATTGTGTAAATCATCCATACTTGTATAGTGGGCTAATGCTCCATGGATTATCAAGTTGGGCTAAAACCCATAGGATGCTCCATGGTGTTTTTGTACCCATGGATCATGGAAATGAAAGGCCATGACAATTAGGGTTTACATGGTGTAACCCTAATTGTGACAAACTATAGAAGCATCTTATTCTTGTCAAAATCGGCCACCATGGGAGACCATGAGAGAACTATGTGTGTATGGTGAGGGCTAGCCGATTTCATGAAGTGGTTCATTTCTCTCTAAGTTATTCCAAGTGTATTTGATGTTGTGTGAACCATTTGAGGTGTCACACTTGGGGCACTCGGCTCATAAGCATCAAGGAATCAAGCTACATAAAAAGGTATGTCTTCAAACTTGTTTTTATTACCCAAGTATCAAAGATTGTATGCTAGATAGGGTAATAATACCTTGGAATATTCATATTTGCATGTATAATAGAGAAAAAATAGATCCAAGGTATTTAGGGTTGCATGTACACTTAGGAGTGTTAGAATGCTCAAAACCCAATAGTGGTATCAGAGCCTAGGCTTGTTTTCAATTATACTTGATGCAAAATGCTGAAAAAATCGATTTTGGGGCTGTCTGGGCATTGGACTCGCCGAGTCCACTGATGGACTCGCCGAGTCCATGAGGAAACTCATCCTACTCGTCGAGTAGGTTAATACACTCGACGAGTAGGACCCCCTGACAGCATATTTTCGACTTTTAAGGCTAGAATTGGACGAGAATCATTACCCTAAGCTGTTTTTGAACCTATTAACATGTTTTTGATGTGGTAATGTTCATTCTAATCCAATTTCAAAGATAATTGTCAATAGATTCATGTTTTGTATTAGTTTAATGGTTAGTCTAATTACATGAAAAAGTTTGATTGAATTATCTTGTTCTTATGAGTTGCTTAGATTAATAGAAAGGTTATGTGAAATTGTTGTTTTCAATCCATTTTAATCTAAGAGTTGATTCTAAAATGTGTTTTTGTAACTTGTCCTCAAGTTACATGAAAAGTCACATTTAAGAATCATAAAACTCATAAATATTTCATAAGTTATGAATAAAGGAAAAGTTACATTCTTTTAATAGTTTAAAGTCTTCCATAACTTGTCCTCAAGTTATGGAACTTGAAGAGTTTTTTGTATTAAAACTACTTTAAACACATAAGTTATGGAATTGAATAGTTTTGAATAGTTTCAAAACTTGCCCTCAAGTTTTGGAATTTGAAAAGTTTTCCCTTATGAATACTTTAATTCCAAGTTAAGCCCTTAGAATTTTAAAAGTTAAAATTCAACCCTTATACTTTATAATATTATAAGTTAATAATATATATATATATATATATATATATATATATATATATATATATGTATAAGAGCAAGTCAGTCTTACCGTTAGTAGGCCTCATTCACGAAGTCGGTCTATAAGGTGGGTATAAGGTTACTGCCTATAAAATGACAGTTTAATGGGTGTCCACTCTCACCCACCGCTTCCTTGACTGGTGGGGGGTCGTTAGCCGAACGGGTAGGACAAGGACTAGAATTCTCCCTTCATTAAAAGTATTAATGATAAATACTAAGTAACTAAACTTTTATAAATTCTCAATCTTAGTTACTTAGGAAAAATGTGAATTTGATGCTAACCCATGAAATTACACTTTGCACTTTGCTTAAGTCGGTTAGTGGAGCGTGTGTGGTTAATCGGCACACTAGCTTGACTTAACAAGGTAGGCAAAGGGTAACTTAATGTTTATCATAGTATCGGTGGAGCGCGTGTGGTTAACCGGCACATCGATTAAGGGGTAAATATTAAGGGTACCAAATATATTTGCATGGTTATTCACACCTTGTTTTGTGATCCTCGGCATCCCAGTCACAAAACTTGAGAGGGCACAATCGAGATTGAAACATGCCATTGAAAAGTTCAATGAATCTCAAAAGATCTAGGAGTTCCAAATCCAATTAAAACCTAATATTTCTATTTCGTTTTTCATGGTGGAAATTGGCGAATCGTTATTTGCCTACCTTCAAATATTCTATAGCTTGGATTACGACATTCCTCTTCCAAGTTATAAAATATTGTGTTGGGTCCTAGCCTTAATATTTCATATTGGGTGTTATATTAAGGACTTTAAATCAACTATCTTGAATATCTCCCAAAAGATGTCTAGTTCAGACATCTATGATCTTCCCAAATCTCTTGGAACTTCACTTCCTCCACCTCCTCCAATTATTCTCCCTAACCCACAAGTTCAAGGTCACTCAAGCCCTATTGGCAAGCAAAGTATATGTGTGCTCACATCTTGGAGATGAAGTCACATATTGACAACCGGGAGAGTTGGGTTTCAAAGTCTTAAGAAAGTTGGATGTTCTATCATTTTCTAAGTCACATGGTGAGTTCCTTTGGGACTACTATGAAACAAACTATGACATGACCCTTAAATGATCTTATCTATTTGCTTGGTGCTGCTGAATCAACAATGATTTGGAGGACTAGTAAAGCAAGTTTGATTAAGAAGATCAACTTCCCATACCTTAAATGGACATTGACAATGGTAACATTGGATATCTAGAAAAAGCTTTCTCTTCCCAATGGAAAGGGATCGGTCATAGTCAACTCGGTTGACCAAATGGTAAAGAGAAAGTCTAAGTCTGTGATAGTCCCGTGTACCATTTCCATAGAGTCCATATGTTTATATTTCCAAAGGAAGGGGCATTGGTTACAAAACTGCCTATTTACCTGAAGGATCATAGGGTTGATCAAGTCAAGATGTTTGATTCTACTTCAAGTGAAGTCCACTATCTAACTCTGTTAAGTTTCTATTCTGAGATTCTCATTACATGATGTGACTGGGTCACATGTTGTTGTTTTAAGAATCAAAGAAAAGTGAAGAAACTTAAAGGAAGTATATGTTGATTCTGATCGCGAAGATGGATTTCGATCGCATGGTTCGGTGATTAGAATTTTTGAGTTGTTGCTTAGGAGTTTTGATATATTGCTTAGGAATAGATAACAACAAGTTTTTCATATGCATTTGCACTGTAAGGATAAGTTTTTTCCGCAAAGTTTTGAAATAAAATAAAAAGGTTTTAATTTTATATTTATTTTAAATATCCTTACAGTGGCATTTGTGAAAAATGGTTGTTTATATGATTCCATTGATAGCAATATTGGAAAAATGGACTTGATTCTTTCGTTTGTGGTAGTGTCATAATTTACCAAGTAAGGAAAGATTTTCATCACCCAAGCTTTCAGTTGGATAGAAACTTAGAAATCATGCAAGTTGTATTGTATGATGAATGATAATTTTCTTCTTTGGAAAATTAAGACTAATTCCTTGTTCACATGTATATGTGAGTCAAGTGAAGGACTAAGGGATCAAGTACACATTCTTGTGCACTGGTCAAGTCCACCACAAAGTTCGATAAGATTATTCGTTATGATTTACTAAAGTTAGTAAATATGGTTATACTTACAAGTTTAAGTATAATTCTGAAACATTGGAAAAGTTTCAATGTATGGCAGAACGGATGAGAAGAATCAAATTAGGCAGAAAGATAAAAGTTTCTCAAATCTGAAAAGATGGGAGAGTACTTTAGTATCATGTTTTGTGATCATCTTAATGATTTAGAAATCATGTCACAATTAGTCCTCTAAGGACATCTTAATGCATTCCTATGGCTAAGAAGAGGAATCAAGTATTGTGGAAATGGTTAAATCAAGAAGATGATTCATACTTCGTTCCAAAACAAGTCTTAGAGTCATACTACAAGACTGTAAGTTGAGTGACATATCTTAAAGAAAGGTTTATAACACTTGTCAAATGTAAGAGTAAAAGTGTCCTACTCTTGTACATTTGAAATTGGTAAGTTGTGATGTTTTGGATAAAACAAAGACCAACTTAGGCCAATTGTGTGAAGTGTTTGTCTTGATAAAGAGTCCGCACTATCTCTTGAATATTTGACAAGTGAGTCTTATATGTCAAGAGGACAGTGGGAGTCCTAGAGATCTTGGAAAAACTTCAAGATATAATCAAGAATAAAACCTGTAGTTCATCACTAGCACACGACTTGAGGTTTATAACCTATCGTGTTGACATATTCCTACTTCTGTGCCCATTCCAGTGAAAGTTGGCTTTGCATATGAGTTATGAGAGTTCTCAATTGGTTGCATAACAACTTGGAAGCAATGGCAGGCCCTTGTGCTGCTAGGTGGCAAGAAAGTAAGATTGAGTTCAGTCCATATGAGTTTAGATAAGAACACTTACACCAAACAATCTAAGTGTCATAAGGTTTCTCTCCGATTCATGAAAATGATGGTGAGGAAACGCTTTCACTAAGTAGATTTTAGGTAGATAGCAAGTGTGATATTTGCATTCTCAAAGTCGTTAGCGGAGCGTGTGTGGTTAACCGGCACACTAACTTGGACTTGTGAGGAATAGCAAAGGTCTGAACAATTGAGACTATGATTACGGCATCCCTTTTCATAGTTCTGAAATTGTTTAGACACACCTGTGAGTTATCTAAGGAAAGGTGTACGATTTTGATAAAGTTTTATCAAAGCATCTCGTATCAGAAATTTGAACTTTGGTAAGAAAGTCAATACAATATTGATTTCTAGAAGTCCAACTGATTTCTGAGTACATGTCAAAGCTAGTGGGAGCATAAGTGTTATGCTAATAATTTTCATGTTAGTGGGAGCATGATAATTATGGTAAGTGTTGCAAGTTAGCAATGTTAATTATAGAAAACAAAAGTTTCAATTGGGAAAAAGTTGTTTGCTATAATTAAGGGAGAGGAAATTATACTTCATTTAAATTCTAAAAGCTTAGATTGAGGTTTTAATCATATTTAGTCAAGGATATATATGAATTTTGTGTTGGAATGGCTCAACATAAGGAAATGCTATATATGGGTCCATTATTTGCGTTCTAAAATTCGATTATGATTACGGCATCCCTTTTCATAATTTGAATTATGAGAACTTGGCAAATAGATACAGAAATATTATAGCAATAGACTGGTCTAGTATCATGTCTTTATGTGAGACATCATGAATCGTCTCCCATATGCTTCGGATATAGGATCGATTGCATGTGCTATAATATTCATCCGTTCTAAATTTTCCAAATGCTCAAGGCATTAAGAAGGGAAAATTCTAGAATTGGAAATGACTAAAATGATTAAGCAATTGTCGAGGACAATCTAAGGTTTACCAAAGATTGGTTGCTCAGGGACAGTTGGAAGTACAGTGTTAATTTTGGAAGGACCATATTGACATATTCTGAAAAGAGGCAACTCTTGTTCAAAAGCGATAGTCAAAATGGGAATATGGAAATGTTTCCACAAGTGGAAATTATTCAATCTGTGTAAGATTAGAAAAAAAACTTAATGCAAGAAGGATATTTCCATGGAGTTGATCTCCATTGGAATACTCTGTAATGTCTGTTGACAAGTCTTTGTGACTTTGTGCATAATCATTACAAGAGGATCAATGCATATAAGTTTATAATCTAACAGATTTTGGTAAATGGCAAAATTTGGAAATCTTGCATTTGCGGTAAGGAATTGGGATTGTGAAATGAGAATCATTGGAATTATGTTCAATCGATCTATTTCACAGAGTAAAGATCATAGACAAACTTAGTGTGCATACTTGATGTATGGCATAACTAATGTTTAGACAAACATAGTGTTCATACTTGGTGTATGGCATGACTAGTGTTTAGAAAACATAGTGTACATGCTTGGAGCATGGGACAACTATTGTTTTAATTCAAGTATAACGTTGATAGTTGAAACAGTATACAACGAATAATGGGTAATCAATATGGTGATAAATAAAAGGTGTTTTATTTATATTCATAAGTTCTAAGACCATATTGGATTCGATTATTCTTGTGTTTCAATTTGCATGTTTTGACTTCCAGAATAACTAGGTCGTTCTTCCTGAATGACTAAGTTATTCAAACCATCCACAGTCGGTCATATGTTGGAAGTAGATATGAATCAAGACTGTCATGGGTTGGCTTGTAGAGGTCTAAGATGTTGGACAAAGCGGTGCTACAACACTCATGAGTGCTCATCAGTTCTGAGTATTGGATTCAACCCACACTCATTTGACTCACTTCATGGATTTTATCACGAGTATCATGAGACGATAATATCTTATATTCTTCAAACCTAGAGATATGAGTTGTTACTATGAGTTGGTTATATATTGATTGCACGAAAATGCATTGGTAACTCGATGTTATAAAACGTGCCTTTGTGTATGATTCAACAAGTAGTAGAACAAGCCATACGAGTCGAAGTTTATCCATTTCTTTTACCTTCGGGATAAAAGCGATATCTGTGGGCCCCTCGATGATTTAGTGATGACACATGTGAGTGCTTGGCCAAGCCAGGACTGATTTGATCTGTTCAATCAGTCAGTCGTCATGAATCAGAAATCAGGAAACAACAAATAGACTGAGAGAATGATTGATAATCCATGTCTCAGTTCATATGATATCTAGAATGGAGGAATATATGATCCCTTATCTAATGGACATGTCATTGACGAGATCAGAGTTCAGTTACAACGTCAGAGTTCGACAGCGGCTTAAAGAGCTACGATTGCCAGTCGGTTCTTGAAGTCATACTCAGTAATAGTTTTAGACTTATCCAAGTGGGAGACTGTTGGATTAGTGTCTAAGTCCATAACTATATTTGGTATGTACTTGACCCGATTGGCATGGTCCATTTGGGTTGCATGGCATCATGCATTTGGATAGACTAAAATGAGAGAAATAACACTTAAGGTTTACTAATATATTATAAGTTCTAATATATTAATAAGATTATTTAATTAGTATTGATCAAGAATTAATTTGGAATTAATTAAGTGATCAAAAAGGAGACTAATTAAATATATGGGTTGATTGTGTAAATCATCCATACTTGTATAGTGGGCTAATGCTCCATGGATTATCAAGTTGGGCTAAAACCCATAGGATGCTCCATGGTGTTTTTGTACCCATGGATCATGGAAATGAAAGGCCATGACAATTAGGGTTTACATGGTGTAACCCTAATTGTGACAAACTATAGAAGCATCTTATTCTTGTCAAAATCGGCCACCATGGGAGACCATGAGAGAACTATGTGTGTATGGTGAGGGCTAGCCGATTTCATGAAGTGGTTCATTTCTCTCTAAGTTATTCCAAATGTATTTGATGTTGTGTGAACCATTTGAGGTGTCACACTTGGGGCACTCGGCTCATAAGCATCAAGGAATCAAGCTACATAAAAAGGTATGTCTTCAAACTTGTTTTTATTACCCAAGTATCAAAGATTGTATGCTAGATAGGGTAATACCTTGGAATATTCATATTTGCATGTATAATAGAGAAAACATAGATCCAAGGTATTTAGGGTTGCATGTACACTTAGGAGTGTTAGAATGCTCAAAACCCAACAGGTTCAGCCTCGTATGATGGGCGTACGAGGGGAGTCTAAACCCTAATTTTTGATCATGTGTACCCTATTTAATCATCCTTATTTCTTATGGTTGGCCTCCTTATTTTTAACGCCCGTGTTTCTAGGCTAGGAATTAATATTGACATGATAGTCTAGGTTAACCTTTGTAACTCATTTTGAAGAAATCAAGAGGAATTATGTGATTATTATGTGAATTATGTGTTTTATGCTTAATTATTAGGATTTAATTAATTAAGAATAAAAATGAGCGTCGAAAATAAATATTAGATAAAGCCGATATCTATTAAGAAAGTTGTAGTGGTCGTGACAAGGATTCCGGATACATAAAGAATACCGAAATCCGAGTTATAATGAAGAAGTTATGACCAGTTGAAGTTTCGCGACAAAACCGGCACGGTGTCGAATGACGTAAAAGTGAGTTTTTGATAAACTACTTTTTAGCCTTAGTGATCTAAACGAAAGTCGTAGTGTTCGTTAAACCGAGAGTATGTATAAAAAGAACGCCCAAATTTGACTTCGTATGAGGAAGTTATGATTTTTCTAAGTTTCAGCTTAGCAGTAGACAGCTAAAAACTCGAATTTTAGATCGAGTGATTTTTAGCCGACACGACCTAAAGGAGAATCGAAGGTCTCGTCAATAGTAGTACAACGGTAAAAAGACAGACGAAAACAGACGTCGGATGAAGAAGTTATGAATTTTTAACGGATTTCCTGTCCCGGTCTGTTAAAAATAATATTATAAAAATTAAATTCAAAATTAGCCAACAAAGTCTAAACGAAAGTTGTAGAGCGTAATTTTACCTACGCGTGCATATGAAGAACGTCAAAACCGGAGCCTGTATGCGAAAGTTATGGATTTTAGAAGTTTTTGCACAAAAATCGAGAAAAAATGCTAAAACCGAGAAATTTCACATAGTCATGCTTCGGCCACGTCACCTTCGCTCCATGCGCGCCACGTGTCCGAACTGCTGAGTCATCGAGGCCAGTTGGCGAGGCGTGTCGCACTCCCTCGCATCCGAAGTGCTGGTCCAACCGCGGAGCGACGCTTGCCTTCTCCTGACGTGTTCGAGCTTCGCATGCGCGCCACGACTCCAACCCTCGGACCCTATGTCACACCCCGATCCTTGTCGGAATCGATCGAGGCGTGATATATTGTTCAAAGCCTCATGACAACTATGTTATAATATGATTAGATTCAATTAAGTACTAAGTATGCAAACAAGATTCACAACATACAAATACAAATCCAAATACGAACAACATTTATTACATCAAATTTAAATAGTCTTGTGGATTTCTAAGGCACAACCTATTTTTCATCAACTTCATTCTTCAAATCTGCATCATGGGTAAAAACAGGTCAACTACGAGAGTTGGTGAGTAATCTAATTTTAGTAGAGAAAATTGTGAAGTTGAAACCTTTATAATTGGAAATTTGTTTTCTTTTGAAGTCGGCAAACAATTGTATTTGAGATAACGGTTTATAAATTAAAAATTGATTAACAAATAATAACAACAACAATAAGTCCTCACCCTATATACATATGTATATATATATATATATATATAAATATATATAGGATGGAGCATCTAATCATCATACACACTCAACCACGTGCGATCAATCACCTTAGCGTCCCAAGGCGGGGTGGTCAACCCAATAGCGCTATTATTGTCCATAACGTACCTCAAGAATACGGGCATAGTCATGGAGATTAGACTAAAAATGGTAATGCACTACAAGTACATGTAGCGTAAACAAACAATAGTTATACAATTAATGACTCACGTATAAATGTCCCAACAATGTTTCAATTGTGATAAAACAATAAAATGAAGTTGGAATATATTAGAACCACATGATACACCCCAAAAGTATTGAAAATTATAAAGTATGGGGTAGATTACTCACATTAGTCCCAAAACGAAATGTGTGTGTCGTACGATAGACGGTTCGGGTCAAAATGGCGTAGAACCTAATATAATTAATAGTTTTGGTTTAGGAAAATTTTGTGTTTGTTTCTCTTGATAGTTTGATACCCTTTTTAGTTTCATTGTGTTTGTTTGTCTATTGATTTTTTTATGCAGAAAATTTTGTATAATTTGGGTATTATAGTTTGTATTATGTATTTAGCCATATTCTAGATTGCCGACACGACTACGCCGACGACTCTATACTAGAGGTCTATATAAATAGACTTATGAATTTAGTAGGAATAACTTGATTATAATCTTGTGATTTGTTCCATGTCTGATCCACTCCTAAGATTCACTCGACATGCCCCCAGTTACGTGTAATTAAAATTTTATTAGACTATTGATCCTAATGAGTCTACCCTAAGTCCACAACCAAACAAGGAACAAGTCAACTACGAGAAACACGCATATGGACTTGTGAGTTATTTGTAAATTGATTATGAAAATAAAGTTTTTAGACATTGTTGGGTAAAATAATTGTAAAACACTTGTTGGGCCATGGTTAGGAGTGTTGGGCGCCTTTTGGGCTTTCCATGGTTACTAAATGTGAAACATGTAGCACTTGCGTGGGCCCCCACAAAACTAAGTTTTCACATTTCTTTCCCACTTCTAGGCCCATTAGGGAACTTAATAGTCCAATGAGTTGGCCATTTTGGAGTGTATTCTTTCGGATACGTTTGATAAGGTCGGGTATTTTGATGGCTCAAAAGTAATGTGAATGACGCGCTTTGGCCTATAGGTTTGGGAACTCTCGCCTTTGGTCCCCAGATAAGCAAACTGGTCCCTCGGTTGATTGGGATGTATACGAATGCTTACCTAGTCAGGACTTTCGGGCTACCGGCACCTCCCCCTTCCAGTTACTACGCGTCCATTACTATGATCCTACCCAACTAGAGTGGATGACTTTGAATTTCCTATGAGCTCTAAGGAATACATATATGTATATACATTTTGTTAAACAACTTGAGTATGTGTGTGATTTTCAGAGAAAGTGGAGAATATTCACAAGTGTATGCACACATATAAGTGTCAGGAGTAATACGTATGCACATAAGGGAGCAATTAACACACAAAGGTATTCCTAGGATTTTCTAAGTGTGAATTGCATGCAGTTGTGTGTGCATTTTATAAACTAGCATACGAGAGGACCCTAGAGGCTATAGACTAGGTCAAGGCAATTAACCTAATTCCCTATAGTCAAGGGCTCTGATACCAATCTGTCACACCCCGATCCTTGTCGGAATCGATCGAGGCGTGATATATTGTTCAAAGTCTCATGACAACTATGTTATAATATGATTAGATTCAATTAAGTACTAAGTATGCAAACAAGATTCACAACATACAAATACAAATCCAAATATGAACAACATTTATTACATCAAATTTAAATAGTCTTGTGGATTTCTAAGGCACAACCTATTTTTCATCAACTTCATTCTTCAAATCTGCATCATGGGTAAAAACAGGTCAACTACGAGAGTTGGTGAGTAATCTAATTTTAGTAGAGAAAATTGTGAAGTTGAAACCTTTATAATTGGAAATTTGTTTTCTTTTGAAGTCGGCAAACAATTGTATTTGAGATAACGGTTTATAAATCAAAAATTGATTAACAAATGATAACAACAACAATAAGTCCTCACCCTATATATACATATGTATATATATATAAAAATATATATAGGATGGAGCATCTAATCATCATACACACTCAACCACGTGCGATCAATCACCTTAGCGTCCCAAGGCGGGGTGGTCAACCCAATAGCGCTATTATTATCCATAACGTACCTCAAGAATACGGGCATAGTCATGGAGATTAGACTAAAAATGGTAATGAACTACAAGTACATGTAGCGTAAACAAACAATAGTTATACAATTAATGACTCACGTATAAATGTCCCAACAATGTCTCAATTGTGATAAAACAATAAAATGAAGTTGGAATATATTAGAACCACATGATACACCCCAAAAGTATTGAAAATTATAAAGTATGGGGTAGATTACTCACATTAGTCCCAAAACGAAATGTGTGTGTCGTACGATAGACGGTTCGGGTCAAAATGGCGTAGAACCTAATATAATTAATAGTTTTGGTTTAGGAACTGCTAAACGAGAATAGAGTACTAATACAAATAATTAGACACATATTCTTATATTAGATGAATTAACAATAATTCATTTTGATTATAATATTAAGGTATTCATTTGTTAAATGAATTTTAAATTGAATTCATTACTTTGCATAATTAATTTATATTTTCAATTTAGGCCAGATTTTAATAATTTCTTATTAAAATAATAATTTGCCCAATTATAATTATTTACAGATTTTAACAATTATTTATATGAAATAATCATTAAAATGCATTTTTACATGCTTAAATACTTAGGAAAATGGTTTTAAATAGTACACAGTATTGAAAAATTATGAAATTACTAGGAAATCATTATTTCATACAATATTAATTACTGTAAAATTTTAATATTTTTCTGAACTGTTTTAGTATTTATTTAATACTTTAATGATTAAACAACAACAAAATTCGGGAAAAATAATAAATGATTCCCAAAAATTCTGTAAAATTAACCATAGTTTTATAACATGATATAGAGCCCAGTGTATAAGTTTCGGATATTTGTGACTATGGGAAGTATGTTTTATATATTTCATTATTAATTAATCAATAAAATTATAAATAATAGTAAACAGTAATATAAATGCATGAAACTTCATAAATTATGTTTAATCAATATATAGGTCATCCCAGAATTTTCTCAGAATTTATTGAATGCAAAAAGTATTTTATGTGAATTATTGCCCTACTTTATTGCAATAATTATAGTAATTCAATAAAAATAAGTTATTTTCTGAAAATTTCCAGAACTTCTTATTTTATTGATGGGATTCTGAGAAAAATCAGGTTTATGCATAAAATGAGTTTTAGATATTTTGGTGGATTTAATTTGTTTCTTGTATGAATTTGAAACTTTTAACAACATACCTTGATGAATGCTTCAAGAGGGATGAAGATTTGAGTATAATAGATTGTTCTTGGCTGGAATATAAGTATTTCTTGGATGAATTTCGAGATTGAGAGTGAGAGAAAGAATAGAGAAGGTTTAAGTGGTGAAGAGAATAATGTGTTGGGAGAAAAAGGAAAGGAAAGTGGATGGGAGGTGAGAGTGGGAGACCATGGGAATAATCTTTTTGCTTTTGGTGGTCTTCATAATTTCCCACTAACACAAGCATCTTTTACATAATTAATATAAGAGTTTTATAAAATTTAAAGTAAAGTTTATAAAAATAGAGTTTTATAAAATTTAATGTAAAGTTTATAAAAATGGAGTTTTATAAAAGATAGGTTATGATTTGATTATAACAATCTACTTTGATTTGAAGTTTAATTATAGCATTCAAGTTTGATTCTTTTAATTTAATTAGAGCATTATACTTTGATTTGATTTTAATATGGTATCATAATTTAATTTGATTATAGTTATAACGTTGTACTATACTATGTTGCTATTAACGTCAATTTATATCGTAGTGTATGGGTTTTGATCCTATTAGCGTCAAGTAATCTTGAGTAGGGTTTGAATGAGATTGAGAGAGGTTTCGTTTGTGATCTTTTTGAGTGTCCGGCTTCGCAACGCAAGGTCCATAGACCCCGTTAAGCCATGATTTAGTGTCCTACACAATCCCGATGATTGTGCAATAGTGTTTTATCGCTTTGGTTCATTGTTTAGCACTGTTAAGGCTAAGGAAAATCAAACACATGAACTTTCCAAATGATGTTTTCTCATTAAAATAGCGAATTGTACAGTGATTACATAACGTAAACCCTATCATACAAGGGTTAATGGAGTTGACCGGTTTGACTAGTTGACTTTGTTTGACTTTGACTTGACCGAAATTTGATGGTTGTCACACCCTAGACCTCGGTCCAATCAGAAGCAGCCACATGGACCCTCGCACGTGCATGCCATCAGCCTTCCCTTCGCATATGCTGACACCTGGTCGCTTCTCAGCCCTCGGATCAGAAGCCTCGCCCCTATAAATAGAAGGGTGCGAGACCTCCCTGTGGTAATTTGGAAAATTGTCATTTTTCACCCCTTAAACAATATTTCTTCCATTGCAACTTCCCCCAAAGCCCCGGTATTATACCAAACACCCGAAACACGTCCCGAAGTGCCCGAGAAGCCCGAGAAATTTATCTTTTCGGTTTTGAAGCCCGACCCTCGCAGAGCCCGGTTTCTCAATAAAATTCCCGGTTTTATTAGAAACGATCGTTTTAGGAAACGAAGTGCTGCCCGATTATCGTTAAATCATGTGAGTGTATAGTCACTTTTATCTTACACATAGATATGAAGTATTTTATATAAAATACGTGCTATGTGTATATATGCTGTTTATTTATTTGAGATGGATGTTGAATGAATGTTTTATACATGTTTAAAATGATTTAAAATGTATATATATTTTATCTTCAAATATGTTGGGTAAAACATGGGTAGATAAAGAATGAGGGATAAAAGTACGGTATAGATGTACGTTAGTAGCTATGAATTTAGTACAATATAGATGTACGTTGGTAGCTATGGATTTAGTACGTTGGCAGCTATGGACTTAGTGCCTGTTGTATTAACCTTGGAGACGATGTGACTTCGTGCCTATTTGACATAAATTGCTGAGGGAAAGCAATGTTGTCACCCTGATGTTTGTCTTGTTTGACATAAATTGCTGGGGAAAGCAATGTTGTCGCCTTATTGGTTGTCTTGTTTGACATAAATTGTTGAGGAAAGCAATGTTGTCACCCCATTGGTTGTCTTATTTGACATAAATTGTTGAGGAAAGTAGTGTTGTCACCCCGATGGTTGCCTTATTTGACATAAATTGCTGTGGAACCCCTGAAGCAATGTTGTCCCCCTAATGAAAATCCTTAGGCTAGGTCCCTTGTGATAGTTGTTTTAGGGACGTAAAGTGAGGATAACGGGAATGGGTAATTAGGGTTATTTTTGGTTGATAAAATTAATAAATTTATTGTTGATTGATGAACTTAATAAGTTTATTATTTATTGTGGGTTGAAAACCCTATATGCTCACCAGGCTCCCAAGCCTGACCCACTCAGCTCTTTATATTACAGGTAGTGGACCCCGAGCATAGTCGGATGATGATGAGAGATTTTTGGATTATAGGCCAGTAGTTGTAAATAACTGTTGTAAGGCTTATAATGTCTTGTTTATGCTTTTGATCTGTATCGGAACATGACATCCTGAGGTTTTGATATAAAATGAAAAAAATATATTTCTTAATGAAAGGTTTTGATAAATTTTTATCATGTTTTGTTTTGGGAACAAATTCCGCAACATCTTTTAAAAGGATTACTCTGATTTTATTTTAAAAAGCATAAACGAAATCGGTCTTTTCTGGCCGAGAAATTAGGGGATGTCACATTATTAGCCTCTAAAGCCCCCAAAATCCTAAAATCGAGTCTTATCCTCCATTGTTGGGTGTTTGAGCCTTGGGTGAGGATTTGGTGTTCATTTTGTGGATCTAGAAGATGAAGGAGGAACTTGAAGGCTTATTGTTTGAAGGAATGCTTTGAGATCCAACAATTTCACCTCCTTTTGGTAGCTTGGGAGGTATAAAGTCCCAACCTTTTCTTTTCATTTCATAGATCTTCTTCTTGGTTCATTTTTTGTCATTTTGACCCCTCTTGGATGATGATTGGGATTTTAAGTCATTTGTGAAGCTTGTAATTGTAGATCTGGTTGTTTCATGGGTTCCTTGGGCATAAAGGTGAAAACTTTATGGTGGTTTTGATTCCATGCATGTATTAAGTCAAGTATTAAGCTCTTTTGAGCTCTAGAGTCCCATTTAGCCATGCATGCACATAAAGTTGGCAACATTATGTGATTAACCACCTTGGGGAAGTCAGATCTGAGTTTGGATCCAAGTCTTAACGGATTAAGTGCTTAATTGGAAAGTTGGCTTGGGCTAGTGAGTACGCTAGGCGTACAAGCATGTATGTTGCGCGTACAAGCCTCCCAAGCAGTACGCTGAGCGTACAGGTTGAGTACGCCCCACGTACTCAGCAGACTTGGACCTTTTTGCGTTTTGGGCTTCGGCTTAAGTTGGGTTGTGTTGGGCCATGTTGGACCATCTGGATTTCATTATTGGGATGTTGTATCTTGTTGGGCCTTCTTGGGCAAAATCCCATGAAAGGAATTAGACCCAATTTGGAGAATTGGGCCATATTTGGGCCTTAGATGTTTATTTGGATTTTGGGCCTTTTTGTCATCTAGTTTGGGCCAAGCTTGAGGAAGGGTAAAAAGGTCTTTTACCCTAAATAAGACTCATAGTGTGAGTCAGTGGCTAGATGTTGATGGGTTGTCATTTTGGTATCTGATAGCGCGTGAGTTATAGCGGATCTGTAGCCAGGGATTTTTCATGGGATCAGCTGTTGATGGGGTGTTGTCTTGATATTGGTGGTTCGGGGATCTGGCAGCCAACAGACAAGGATCATCTTTATGGTTCAGCAGTGCGAGGTGAGTATTCCTCACTGTACTTTTTGGGTCGAAGGCACCAAGTCCGACCCTTTTGGATTGTTATCCTGATTATTGCATGATTAAGTATTGCAGTGATCTGTTAGATCTGTATCCTGGTAGATAGGATGATGTTATGCTTAGTGATCTATAAGATCTGCCTGTTTTTCTGTTGACTGGTTATATGTTTATTTGTTATGTATATGTCGACATGTTATGTATGGTTGGGTTAAGGCGGTCCTGCTTTGTGCTGAAGGCCAACAGACCCAGGGCGTCCCGGATAGACTGAAGGCCAGTGGGGCGTACCAGTCAAGTCGTAGGCCCGGGGAATGTTCCAAATAGGGTGAAGGCCCGAGGTGGCATACCAGTTATGCTGAAGGTTCTGTGAGCATACCAGATAGACTGTAGGCCGGTGGGGCGTTCCAGTCAGGCTGAAGGCCTTGTATGCATGTTGTTTGTTGTATATGTTATCTGTTGTGTGTTGGTACTTTGGGGGAAACTCACTAAGCTTTGTGTTTACAGCTTTTGGTTATGGTTTCAGGTGTTTCAGAGATTCGTGGCAAGGCGAAGGTGTGACCGTACACATCCTGATTTATGTCATTGATCTTGGGAGGCACTGATTTTCAAATAATGTTTTGAGAACACCATTTTGTAAACATTTTATTAGTAAAAGGATCGTTTTGAGATGTTTAAAATTTTTGAAATTTTGTGGGATGTTACACAAATCTTACTTTGTGAGAAGAAGTTATGATTTCTCTAATATTTCAGCGTAGCAATATACGGCTCAGAAACCGAAATTAAAATTGGCCAATTGTTAGGAAAAACAATCTAAACGAGAGTTCAAGATCTCGTCAATACCTATTTGTTGATATAAAGACAGTCGAGAATGGATATCATATGAGAGAGTTATGAATTTTTAACGGACTTTAACAGTCTAATCCTGTTAAAAATATAACTTTAAAAATAAATTCAAAAGTAACTGACAGATTCTACATAAAAGTTGTAGATCCCGTCGATATTTAGGCGTGGATATAAAACCCGTCGAAAATGGAGCTCGTATGAAGAAGATGAAATACTCCTATAAATAGTAGTCGAATTGCAGTTCAATCCCACACCATTCCTACGTTTCTCTCTCAATTATAAGCCCTTTATCCCTTAAGCTTTTAGTCAACGACGCCCTGCGGTGTCTGATAGCCGACGATTAGGAGCTATTGATTCAAAGTTTTGTCCACTTAATTCTCAGTTTTCATCAATGTGCTCAGTAGGTTAAGCTACACTTATGTTATTTAAGTGTAACTTTTAATTATAGTGATAGTCATTATTATGAACCTATAATTAAGATTAATAAGTAATTCTAAGTCATTATACTGATTGATCTACTTACATGGATGATGTCTAGGTTAGATTTAGTGAGGTGTTTAAAGTAGTATTTCCAAATAGTATACTATGTGCACCAAACGGAACCTACCTCTGATATGATCCTACCCGCTGTTCTTTACTTGATAGATCATGATGTAGACATTGTGATTAGTGAGGAATCTAGACTATCATTAGTCACTAGGAATATTAAGTAAAGACATAGTAACATCTGTAACTAGGTCACATCAGAAGAAAAGTCAAGGAGTTTGGCGGAGCCTTGCCGAATTCTCCACTCATTCACCTAAGTCAATTGAGTGCATAGTTACCTTCAGCTTACACATAGATATCAAGTAATTAATTTGCCTAAATGCTTTATGTGATTATTATCTGAGTTTCTGATATCTGTGTTACATAAGATAATGATTTTTTTAAAATATCATATATGTATTTTACCGTACTCATAATGTTTTGGGTAGGACGGGTAGAAAGAGATAGGAAAAATAAGATAACAGTTAGAGACCATAAGAGAAAATAGATAATGGTGAGAAACCATACAAGAGATAGAATAGTGGTGAGAGACCATGCCAAAGTTATGGAAAAGAGACCATTCCCAATAGAGATTAGTCATCTAGCAGAGTATCGATGGCGACCACAGACTATTCTAGACAGTCCAGTGAAACACTATTAGACTTGCAATTTGTAGGTGTTAATGAAATCACACAAACCGAGTGTATGGATTGTGGATTCATTTGAGTAATATATTTTTCCTTGGTTACCTTACCAACGCATAACCCTTAGGGTAGAACCCTTTAGAGAGAGAGAGAGAGAGAGAGAGAGAGAGAGAGAGAGAACACACACACACAGAGAGAGAGAGAGAGAGAGAAAGAGTAACAGGAATGGGTAATCAGTTTAAATGTTTGGTGTGAATTATATAAAGAGATAAATTATATTATTGTGGGTTGAAAACCCTAGGTACTCACCAGGTTTCCCAATCTGACCCACTTAGTTTATTGTATCACAAGTAATTATATATTATGATATTAGTATCTGCCGAGAGACTTAAATGAGATATAGACTATTAGTATAAAGGGATGTTGTAAGTCTTCGTTTATGCTTATGTTTCTTGTATTGACGATGACATCCCAACGTTTTTAATATAAATAAAATACAATTCTTCGAAAATATTTTGATAATATCATTATCATGTTTTGGGAACAAATTATGCAGTACTATTCTTTAAAAAGGATACTCTGATTTTAAATAAGCATAAATAAATGGCCTTTTCTGGCCCAAAAATGGGGATGTGACAGTTGGTATCAGAGCATTAGTTTAAGTGAAGTAGGAATTTTAGGGAATTTCTAGACTTAAACTTAGAATGTTAAGCTATGATTGTGAGGAGTGTGTCTATTTTATTTTAGGTAGTATACCTAAACTAACACAAGCACTAGAATACTTTAGGGAATGTGTGTTAATCACTATTATGTGCTAAATGATTTATAGCATACCTTAGGTTGCCTATTTAAGTTGCTATTACTTGATTAGATTTAAGGTCTATTTCTGACTTGGAATTAGGAAATTTTATGTGTTTAGGTTTCTAAAGGTTTAATTAAGATATTAAAACTGGTATATAACTTTTCGGAGTGATAAGGAAGATAATGCGTCAAAAGCTTCCCTATCTATATTCCCGTCTCGGTACACCGAACATCTACTTTGGTGCATAGAACGTCATGGTAAAGACTCGTAGCGAACTGAGAAAATGGAGGAAATGAGAGGGCTTATGATAATGAATTATACCTATTGTAAGATATCGTAGGTAATACCTATAGATTGGTATCTTGCTTTTAGAATACATAATAATACGACACATCTGAAGTATACCTTCGATTGGTGGGATGGTAGAACTTTTTGTGTGATTACCGAAGTCGTCCCATCGTCTAGCGTTTCCACCACCAACTGAATTTGAGCAAAATTACTATTAAAGATACACCTGGAAGAATTCCTACTGGAGTATAGGAAAATTTCTATGATTTCTTGGACACATTCATATTTGTTAAATTGTTTTGTGATTTCAGAGCTTGGGGACTACGAGACAAATTTTGGGACCGGTATGAGTAGGTGTGGAAGGTAGTATGGGCCCATACTACCGGAAACGCAGGATTCATATTTAAACCAAGATGACTCACAAAGTTACTAAAGCACCATTGATTGACTTTGTTTTGTTCATGTCTGTCGTTACCATCATTTCGGTAATGACTAAGAGGATGAATGCATTCTGACCCTAGTGGTCATATCGAAACGATTTTGACTTGAGAAAAAGTTTGCGGAGTAAGTTAGATGGTTCAGAGAACCATGATCGGTGTAGCATCCTACTTAACTCAAGAGAATAAAGGAAAAGATAATTGAAGCGATCGATAGTGGTATCACAGTCATCTTTGAGATCAATCAGCATGTAGCATGTAGTTCTACACGCTAGAATGTGATTATATGACATTAGAACATGAAGGAAGGTATCTTCCATCCTAAATTCTGACTCAAAGAGACCTGAGTCTATCCATTGCATCGTACGATGAGAGGTCACTAGAACATGACCTACCGGTCTGTTACGATAATCAAAGTAGGTGGAGTAGGAGTTTCCGATGAAGATCAAATTTAGTGAAGGTGCAAGATTGAGCACCATCAACAATCAAGAAGTCTAAGAGTTAGAAACTCGATAGAAAATACATGAGAGTTACGGTTATTACCTAGGACGGAAAGGTAACATGTGGGGTCATCATACAATCCTTTTTTTGTTGATGATTCCGGGACGTAATCATCCTAAGGGAAAATAATTGTAACACCCGGAAATTAGGACTAGTTAATTTGACTATTATAAGCGATAAAACGATATTTTGATAGAAAATTATCTAGGTTAAATAATCTTAACCGAAGTTATAGTATATGTGACAAGGATTCCGTACATATAAAGAACACCTAAATCAGACTTCGTGAGAGGAAGTTATGATTTTTCTAATATTTCAGCGTAGCATTATGCGGCTCAGAAACTGAAATTGGAATCGGTTGATTGTTAAGAATAAAAATGTAAACAAGAGTTGAAGATCTCGTCAATACCTATCTGTCGATATAAAGACGGTCGAGAACGGATATCATATGAGAGAGTTATGAATTTTTAACGGACTTTAATAGTCTACGCATGTTAAAAATATAACTTTAAAACTAAATTCAAAACTAGCCGCTGAAGTCTAAATGAAAGTTGTAGATCTCGTCGATAGCTACATGTGGATATAAAACCCGTCGAAAATGGAGCTCGTATGAAGAAGATATGAACTTGATTGGGAACATAACTTCTTCGCACACACCCGCGCATAACGACAAAGCCTGCCGTACGCACTGACACTCCACCCAGAACGCGACGCGTGACACCACAAAGAAAGTGACACATCACTCTCTTTCGACCAGATGCGTGGCGTTCACCTTATTTATGCACGATGCGCATATGAAATACCTTTATAAATAGCAGTTCAATCCCACACCATTCCTACATTTCTCTCTCAATTTTAAGCCCTTTTCTCACTTAAGCTTTTAGTCGGCGAATCCTTGCGGTGTCTGATAGCCGACGATTAGGAGCTCTTGAGTTAGAGTTAAGCTACAATTATTTTATTTAAGTGTAACTTTTAATTATAGTCATAGTCGTTATTATGAACCTATAAATACGATTTATCAGTAATTTCAAGTCATTATACTGATTAATCTACTTACGGAGATGATGTCTAGGCTGGATTTAGTGAGTTGTTTAAAGTAGTATTTCCAAATAGTATACTATGTGCACCAAAAGGACCCTACCTCCGATATGATCCTACGTGGTTGTTCTTTACTTGATAGATCTGGATGTAGACATTGTGATTAGTGATGAATCTAGACTATCATTAGTCGCCAAGAATACTAAGTAAAGGCTTAGTGACATTCGTAAGTAGGTCATGTTAGAAGAAAAGTCAAGGAGTTTGGCGGAGCGTTGCCGAATTCTCCAGTCATTCACCTAAGTCAATTGAGTGCATAATTACCTTCAGCTTACACATAGATATCATGTAATTTGTTTGCCTAAATTATTTATGTTCTTATTATCTGAGTTTCCGATATCTGTGTTACATAAGATAATGATTTTTCTAAAATATCATATATGTATTTTACCCTACTCATAATGTTTTGTGTAGGATAGGAGAAAGAGATAAGAGAAATGAGATAACAGTTAGAGACCATAAGAGAAAATAGATAATGGTGAGAAACCATACCACAGATAGAATAATGGTGAGAGACCATGCCAAAGTTAGGGCAAAGAGACAATGTCCAACAAATATCATTCATCAAGCAGAGTATTGATGGCAACCATAGATTATTCTAGATAGTCAAGTGGAACACTAGCAGACTTGCAATCTGTATGTTTTACTAAAATCACACAAACCGAGAGTATGGATTGTGGATTCATTTGAGTACTCTATTTTTCCTTGGTTACCTTACCAAAACCTAATCCTTAGGGTAGAATCTTTGAGAGAGAGAGAGACAGAGACAGAGACAGAGAAAGAGAAAGAAAGAAAGAAAGAGAGTAACGAGAATAGGTAATCGGGTTAACTTTTGGTGAATTATATAAAGAGATAAATTATATTATTGTGGGTCAAAAACCCTATGTACTCACCATGTTTCCCAACCTGATCCACTCAGTTTATTGTATCATAGGTAATTATATGATGATGATATAAGTGTGTGTCGAGAGATTCAAAGGAGATATAGACTATTAGTATAAAGAGATGTTGTAAGTCTTCGTTTATGCTTATGTTTCTTGTATTGACAATGACATCCCAACGTTTTTAATATAAATTGATGACGTGCCCTTGGCACGAACGAAGAGTCGCGCTCAGACGTGGCAGAGAATTCCCCAAGGCAAGTCGCGCCTAGCAAAGCAAGCCCGATGGAACCTCACTCCAGCGGATGCCCCTAAGAGCAGGGCGCTCGCGGAGAAGGCTTGGCCCTGCCAAGGGCGCCTTCTACTCCGCGACAAAGTATAACGACTCTAGTCGACTAGGAAGATGCTTAGCGAATTATCACTTGAACCAATCATTAGCACTGACAGAACAAGGAGCACGATTACCCAATCAACACCCCCGGTCTCGTCGGGTCTGACGCCCTTGTCCCGTACGGACCAGCAGAAGGCCTCAGTATAAAAGGCCTCCTCCGGTACCTAGGAAAGTAATTCGTTCTCTCCCAGTTCACTCACAAATATATCTAAATCTATCCACTGACTTGACCGTCGGAGCGTTTTCCCGGGAGCCTCCTCCCGGAAAACGGCTGACGGCTTCATCCTGTTGTGACCTTTCAAGATCATCGGAACAACCAAAAGCAGCAGGCGTAATCATCCGGTGGCCAAGTCGCGTCATAAATAAAATATATTTCTTTGGAAATGTTTTGATAATATCATTATAATTTTTTTGGTAACAAATTCTGCAATATTATTGTTTAAAATGGATACTCTGATTTTAAATATGCATAAATAAATCGATCTTTCTTGGCGGTAAAAATGGGGAGGTCACAGTCGTTAGAGGTATACAAAATCTCTAGCCGAACTACACTTTACACACTCATATTTCGTTATCCCCATATCTGACTTTAGCATCGGAGCGTTCTCCCAGGAACTTTCCCGGTGAACGACTCACCTTGTGTGTTGTTATCTCAAGTTTCACTCACTTCAAACCTTCATCGTTGTGAGATTTCCAAAAGACGAAACCTAGATGCGCATCAGTTACCAACATGAAGAACTTTCACTTGTGAAATTTGTGATTATGTGGTTTTGGTTTCAACACCTGAAACATGAGATTCAAAGTCATAATTTTCTGACTCCCACTCAACTTTAGCATTTCGAGTCCCATCATTTATATAAAACATGAAAAACTTAATGAACATCATCATGAACATACGATCAACAGAACATCATTCTTCTCCATCCAAAGATACACATGATTTCTCAAATATCTTTTGACCTATTATGTGGTTGTAAAAATCAATAACATCAAGTCATTGGTAGAAAGAGTCAAAATGAATGTACCATTTATGACATGCATATAAATCTATATCTATAGCTTTTTTATCTTTGTGAGAAATAGACATGCAATGAATCATAGAGAGAAAGCATATTCGAAACGAATTTATTAATTAAATTCGGTTATCTTCTTCTATGCTTCTAAAACACAAATCAAGAGAAAATATGAAAAGAATATGTGTGTATAACTATAGATCTGGACAAAAATAAACATCAAATTTAGATAAAATT
Source organism: Lactuca virosa (assembly GCF_052849685.1). Lineage (NCBI taxonomy): Eukaryota > Viridiplantae > Streptophyta > Magnoliopsida > Asterales > Asteraceae > Lactuca > Lactuca virosa. The sequence continues at coordinate 372,806,253 of NC_136430.1, read as the reverse complement.
TCATCCCAACACGTAATACTTACGAATCTCGAAGTGTAAAGAGGTAAGTTCAATTGAAAAAATAAAAATGGTTGAGAATTGAGAATCGTTCTTAGCCATCATTTATTTTTGCCGCAAAACGCTACGGCGTACCGGGCCAACGGAGGATGAGTAATATATATATATATATATATATATATATATATATATATATATATATATATATATATATATATATATATATATATATATATATATATATTACTCATTTGAAGTAGCTTTCGGAACTTAATTTACTCGTATGGAAAGAAAGAAAAAGGCGTATTATGTTGACTACTATGAGTAAAAGAGTAATAATTATTTGTATATTTCGTTCTTTTTCCTCAAAATTCAAAGATAGACTAAACTTTTGAAAAGTGAAAGCTAAACTTGTGGTAATCGGTCTGAAAAAAACTATACGAAACTTTGGTTAATTTGATAGGAACTTGACACGTGGGAATGTGAGAAAAAAATAGAAATATTCGAGTTGGAAAAAGATGGTTGGAGATTCTTTGCTTTTCATTCTATTAACTCTTAGAAATGATTTATACTAAATTGTTCCTTAATAAGTAAAGGAAAATTGTGAAGAACGTTGTTTTTTTAAGGTAATAACACGCATCTCTTTCTTTCCGATTTTGACCGACATGAACGTGATAACTATGGTAGTGTTTTTATGCAATTCATGTTCAACGTAAAACTTATGGTTGTAATGTAATCGGAAGCAATGACGCATAAACGAAACTATATCATTCTTTCAAAAATACATCTTGGTGCAAACGGAAACGTGGCATCAATTCATAGTTTGTGTCGATCAACTTCCAATAGTTTTCATAGATGATATTGTATTTGTAGATAAGAGTTGTCATAGAGAATATCATATATTTGCGTTTAGTGTCCCATATAGTTGGTTTTACCAATTGTGCCATGTTGATTTTCAGGTCCTATACAAAAAATAAAAATGTGTTATATATATATATATATATATATATATATATATATATATATATATATATATATATATATATATAGGTAAAGTTTTAAATGAGAAAAAAAAAAATTAAAAACTCTAAGAACCACTCTATTTTAACTTATATTAAGTGTATTTTTTTGTTAATTCCAAACATTTGATTTTTTTCTATGTGTTGATAAATAGAAAAAAACAATAAGGGCATTATAGTTATTTTGATAACATAAACACTAAAACAACTTATATGTATCATATCTAAATCATCTTTTTAAACATTGTCTAATACTTTAGAAATAAATATCTCAAACTCTTTAAAAGTTCTCCCACTAAACTTGAAGAATACACATAACTTACCACCAGTTGCCACCAACCACCACCATGCACCGCCGCCGCTTCCTGCTGTCGGCAAACAACCGCTGCCTCCTACCACCGTCGAACCGCCGCCATCAACTCCACAAGCTCCAACGGTTCCAGATCTACGATTCCAACCTCAGATCTATGCTTTTCTCCTTTGTATTTTCGTTTATAGATCTATGACAAGATCTAATGAAAACACCTACAACACCTCCATCATTGTCGAATTAACATGATTGCTACCAATTTTCTTTGTGTTTCTTGTTCATATATAGTTAGATCTAAACGATTTTGGTGCTTTTTCTCATCCATGGTCTTCTTCCTACTCCAGATCTAGTCAGATCTAGAATCTCCGCCTTCAGATTTGCCATCATTGCCACCTCCGCCTTCAGATCCACCACTTTTACTTCGCTGAAACACTAAAAAAGCCACATTATACTTCTTTGGTAATAGGTCTACGATCTCTGATGACAAATCTATGATACTTTTCTCTAAATCTACGAGTTATGCCTCTATATCTATGAGCTCTGACGAGATCTGAGACCGCCATCACACATGCTACCTCGCCGCTCCAGTGAAAAATCACAAGCTTGTCTCCATCTCCTTCTCTCTGATTTTCGGTGAAAACCACCACATATATGCATCAGGTACGTCGATTTTTTTGTTTTGATTTTTATTCCTTCTGTTAAGCTGTGAATTTAGTGTTATAATCTTTCTTTTGGTGTGTACTTTTGTTAAATTAGTTTTAACTGTTATTAATTTGTGAAATCATGCTATTAAATTATAAATCCAAGTTTCTTTTCTTATTTGTTATAATATTTGCATAAACTCTTAACTTGTGAATCCACTCTTATTACGTGATGAATCTAAGTCTGTTTTCTTATTATTTTTTTTATAATATTTGCATAATGTTAGTGTTTCCTAAAATAAATTGAGTTTAGAATATGTGTTATTACGTTAGTGTTTTATAAAATAAATTTATTTAGGTTTTTAAGCTTGTTGTAATGTTTTAATGTCTCAGTTATTCTTTAGTTATGTTAAGGTAAGTTTTAATTGTTATTAATAAGAAAATATAAGTTTTAAGCTGTGAATGCATGAACTTTTATAAGTTTTAAGCTGTGAATGCATGATTTCAATAAGTTTTAAACTACAAATGCGTGCTTTTATAAGTTTTAAGCTGTGAATGTATGTTTTTTTATACAAATATGATTTTTTAAATGAAAGACATTAGTTTTAAGTTTTGAATGCATGGTTTTTTTATAAGTTTTAATTTGTGAATGTATGATTTTTTTATATAGATCTGACTGCTTCATTGAAAAATATAAATTTTAAAATGTGAATGTTGTGAATACATGATTTTTTTTTTGATGTTTTATACTTTCTTATATTACTATTTTATCAAATAATGTTAACTTAGGTTTTTTTAAATTATGAATTGTAATGTTTTAATGTTTCATTTATTATTTAGTTATGTTAATATTAGTTTTAGCTGTTATTAATAAGAAAATAGATGTTTAAAATTGTGAATACATGATTTTTTTATAAATTTTAAGTTGTGAATACATGATTTGTCTACATGTATGGTTGTTTCAATAAAATACAAAGGTTTTAAGTTGTGAATGCATGCGTTTTTTATAAGTATTAAGCTGGAAATGCATGATTTTTTATGTATAAATGTTTGCTTCAATGAAAAACATAAGTTTAAGTTATGAATGTATGATTTATTATGATTTTATATAATTATGAATAAAGTATCTACAAATTAAACTATAAATATTTATGTAAATAAACTTTGAAAGAAGCACTACCTTATAGATCTAAACATATAAATGTAAGTTGTAAGTTGAGAATCTGCCTTTGTAATTTTTGTGCATTAAACTATGAATTTATTATATTAAGTTGTGAATTTTGTGTACTGAAATATGAAATGATTGTATTAAGATGTGAATTGATTATACTAAACTGTGAATTTTTAATGAATTTTCTGTTAAAATATGAATGATTTATGTATGAATTTTTGTATTTTTTTTTTGTGAATATAATTATTTTTTGTGTTGTATAAATATGTAAGAATGTATTCGTTTTTATAATTGTTGCATTAAACTCTAAATTGGTGAATTAATAGGTTGATTAAACTAAGAATATAGTACTTAAGCTAACAATGTATGATTTTATATACAGATTTGGTTTGAAATGAATGATTGTAACCACATTGGCATACATGGATGGTGGTGACATGTGGTAGTTGGTGGTGGTGGTAGAGTTTGAGTTTGGCTCTCCTAAATTAGTGAATTAGTGATATTATGATTGTATTAAATTGTGAATTTTGTGTACTAAACTATGAATGGATTGTTACCACCCACCACTAACCACCAACCACCAACCACCACCCACCACCCATCACTACCCACCACCCACCCGCCACAACCACCACCCACCACCACTACCACCAATCACCACCAACCACCACCCGCCACCACCATCACCACCCACCATCACCACCCAACCACCACCACCCGCCACCATCACCCACCTCCACCACCCATCACTACCCACCACCACCAACCACCACCCATCACCAATCACTACGCACCACCCATCATTACCCGCCACCCACCACCACCCGCCACCCACCACCACCCGCCACCACCGACCCACCACAACCACCATCCACCACCCACCACCCACCACTACCACCCACCCACCACCACCACCAACCACTACCCGTCACCACTATCACCATCCAAGCACCACCACCCACCTCCACCACCCACCTCCACCACCCATCATCATCACCCAACCAGCACCACCCACCACCATTACTTACCACACGTCACCACCACCCGCCACCACCACCCAGCACCACCACTCATCACTACCCACCACCACCAACCACCACCCACCACTCATCACTACCCACCACCCGCCACCACCACCACCCACCATCACCACCATCACCACCAACCACCACCCGCCGCTACCATCACCACCCAACCACCACCACCACCCACACCCACCAAAACCACCACCCATCACCATCACCACCACTCGCAACCACCCACCCACCACCACCACCCGTCACCACAACCCCGCCTCCACTACCCGTCATCACCACCCGCCACCACCACCACCACCCCCACCTACAAAAACCACCACCCGTCACCACCAACCACCAACATACACCAACCACCACCACCAAACATCACCACACGCCACCCCCCACCCATCAACAACACCCCCACCCACCAACCACACAAACATCACCCACAAACCACCACCCACCATCCCTACCACCCTTCACCACTACTACCACCTACCTTCCTTCACCAACCATCACCACCCTACCAGTTATCACCCACGACCCTCATCACCTACTACCCACCACCACCACCACTCATCACCCATCACCACCACCCACCCCACCTCCACCACCACCACCACTATACATCCCAATCACCACCACCAACCTACACCACTCACCACCTATAACCACCACCCCACCCATCACCCACCAAACCACCACCACCACCCATCACCCACCAAACCACCACCAACCACCCACCACCACCACCACCACTAACCACCCACCACTATCACTACCACCCATCGCCACCACCACCACCGCCACCAACCACTACCCACCTCTACCACCACCCACCACCATTACCAACACCCACCACCTATCACCATTACAAACACCCACCTCCACCACCCACCACCACTACCAACCACAACCCACCATCATTACCAACACCTAACACTACCAACAACCACCACCCACCAATACCACCACAATCCATCACCATCACCCACCTCCACCACCCATCACCCACCAAAACCACCACCACTACCACTCGCCACCACAACCCACCACCATCACTGTAACAACCCATTATTTTTCAGGTCAATAAAAGTCAACAAAAGTCAATAAAAGTCAAACCCTCTAAATAAAAATCAAGCTTTATTTATTTTGTTAAGTTTATAAGGGTTAAATATTGATTTAATATATAGAAATAATTTTATTATATAAGTGTTTTAAAGTTTCAGATAAAAACCCACTCAACCGAAAACCTTAATTGCACTCCATGCGAGACCGAAAACGGAAGGCGAGACCCCACCCTTCTATGGACCGAAATCTGATTTCGGTCAGCTCCGAAAAACTAGCAGCGAGGACCCACTTTTTGACCGAAAACTCTTCATTTGGGACAATTTTCGACCGGGAGCACTTTGTTTAGGCCCATTAGGACCGAAAACTACCCTTATATATAAGTGTTTGACCGTGAACTCAATTCATATCTCATTTCCCAAACCGTAAACACATTTATTTTGCTCTCAAGTATCATCCGAAAACCCTTCCAATCTTCAAGGGTTTTACCCAGAATCTTCAAATTTTCAACGGAAATCCCTCAAGAACATTCATCCCATCTTCAAATCTTCATAATTTCACCAAGAACACCAAGAACACACCGAAAACACCATCACACCGAAAACCCCCAGGAACACCGAAAACACCAAGAAACCTTCCAATTAATTCCTAAAGCCTTTTGTAAGTACTTCTTACATTATTTAGTGCTGTCTAACACTTTAAATTATTATTTATTATTTAAATTAATATCTTAATTAATTTAGATACGACATTGTGTATAATTATTATTAACATACGACTATGCACGCAGGTTCTAACCCGAGGATCATCGCTACCACTTCGTATCCAAACGAGAACGCACATTCAAGGTGAGTTCATACCCCTACGTTTTCACTATTTTTACATGTTTTTAGGGGGGGGGGGGAATACAAGTACAACATAAGGAAATTTTGTGTTAACATCCAAACGATTTCAAATAATTTCCAACGTTACAAGCTATTCTAAATTATCTCAACCGTTTCAACTATTGTTTTACTAAAACACACACACACACACACAAACACACATACACACACACACACATATATATATATATATATATATATATATATATATATATATATATATATGAGATTCAACAGGCTTAGGACTGGTGTTTTCGCCTTAACTTCTGTTCCTTGTTTGGTTTTGGGCTTAGGGAAAATTCACTTGTCCGAATGCCTTTTTAATTTCAATTATATATGCCCTTTTGATATATGAGTATAAACCTTTAAACCTTTGTAACATGTTGAGCAAAGGAAAATTTTCAGAAATATTCTCATCGCTAACGGAATACACTTATAAACTATAATAGGTATAGTTTATGGAACATCCTTACTATTCTACTAATTCAAGAAAAGATACAAGAACATACTTATAAACTATAATAGGAACACGTATATCATTGTTACTAAATACAAAGATACAATACCAACGAACATATAAACTATAATTGGTGTAGTTTATGGAATATAAGTACTATTTTTACTAAGTACATATTTTACTACAGTAACAAACATATAAACTATATTAGGTATAGTTTATGGATCATATATACAGTTATTCTACACGTATCCGTCAGTATAGCTTTGTGAGACACACTTCAAGTACTTATCTAAGTACCAACCAAGCCCTGAAATTATAACCAGAGTCTCCTGGAGGGAGAGCGTAAATTTGTGTATAGATCTATACGGGACTGACAATCCCGCACCTTAACTGTTAGCTACAGTTAGGCCGGCATGCCTGGGGTGACAAATGTCATAACGATTCCGACACCTGAAGAACGTCGTTTCAGGCCATCTTAGGTCATCAAGTATGGTTATAATAACTCACAGTTTGGTATTGAACAATACGATTAATGTATGAATAAGTAAACAACTTCATATAGTTTTATTAATAATGAAACTACAATACAGTATTTTACAAAACAGCTAGTAAATCCAGGTACTTACAATTACAGAGTTTGTATACAAGTACAAATACATAATACTATTCCGGTATAGAGAAAACATACTTTACATGGTTTTATGTGAATAAAAACTACATTATACTATCTCAGGGTACAATAACTTTTACACGTTTTGGTCTTAGGGTATTAAGACTACAACACATTACAACAGAAAATATAGGATTTTCTAGGAAACCCTACTTACATTTTTGAGGAACAAATGACAGATTTCAATTACAAACATGCTTATGAACTCACCAACTTAAATGTTGATACACTTTCAAAATCACTTGTATTCTCAGGGAACCAGTAGACAGGTACACCCACAGGTTTTGAGAAGACGGAACTTTGTAGAGTCGTGTCGTTTATACTTTTTCAATACACTTTTGATGTCATACAAACTATGTATTGAACAGATGTAAAAAAATATACTTTATCAATGTAATGGTTGTGTTTACTTTGATTACTATTATACAGTTGTTGTGATACTGTACATGACGTCCTCCACCCCCGAACGTTTCCGCCGTTCCGGTTTGGGGGTGTGACAATCACCTATCACCACCACCCATTACCTATAGCCACTAACATTGTATGTGATTGAATACATATAATGGAATAAATCATGTGTGATTATATGTACTTTTTTATATGTATTTAATCATATAAATCACATATGATTAAATACATATAATCACCTGTGATTATATGTATCTAATCACATATGATTTATATAAACAAGATTCATTAAAAACAAATCTTTTCCAAATAAATCACATATGATTGAATACATATAATCACATGCGATTAAATTATATGTGATTAGATACATATAATCACATGTGATTAGATTTATTTAATCATATATGATTAAATTTGACAAAGACCAGTTATTGAATCGAGACCGTGACAAAGAATCTTCTCCACAAAAATCATATGTGATTGGATACATATAATCACATGTGATTAAATGTATTTAATCACATGGGATTATATAAACAATATTTATTTTTCCTAATAAAATCATATGTGATTGGATACATATAATCACATGTATTAAATGTATTTAATCACATATGATTAAAATGGACAAAGAACAATCATTAAATCGAGAACGCGAGAATGAATATTGCTCACATAAAAATCATATAAGATTGGATACATATAATCACGTGTGATTATATGTATCTAGTCATATATGATTTATATATATACAAGATTCGTTTTCACATTTTCGATTCAATAAATTTTCTCATGTATTTAATCACATATGATTTATATGAACGGAATACAACTTTTAAATCTGAATACAAAAATAAATATCATGTACATAAATCATATATTAGAAAATACACGAGAACAAATATTAAATCGAGAAAGCAAACATATATCTTGTCCACATAAATCATATGTGATTAGATAAATATAATCACATGTGATTATATATGAATCTAATCACATATGATTATTGTCGACATAAATCATATATGATTAGATACATATAATCACATGTAATTATATGTATCTAATTATATTAGAATAATTATTAAATCAAAAAATGTGAATATGATTATTGTCCACATAAATTATATGTGGATAATATTCATTTTTGCATTTTTTTTATTCAATAATTAGTTTCTTGTATTTAATCACATGTGATTATATGTATTTAATCACATATTATTTATGTAGACAATATTCATTTTCAAATTTTCGATTCGATAACTTTTCTCATGTATATATTCACATGTGATTATATGTATGTAATCACATATGATTTATATAGATAAAAACAAATCGATCTTGTCCATATAAATCAGTTATGATTAGATACAGATAATAACATATGATTAGATATACGAAAACAACTATTGAATCGAGAACACGAAAATAAATATTGTCCATATAAATCATATATGATTAGATACATATACGCATATGTGATTATATATGTATATAATCATATATGATTTATATGGACAAAGAACAACAATTGAATCGAGAACAAAAAAATGAATTTTGTCCAGATAAATCATATGTGATTAGATACATATAATCACATGTGATTATATGTATTTAATCATATATGATTTATATTGATAATATTCATTTTCACTTTTTCGATTCGATAGTTGGTCTCGTGTATTTAATTATATATGATTATATATATTTAATCATGTATGATTTATATAAACAAAAAAAATTTCTAAAAAAAAATCTATTTGATTAGATACAATTAATCACATGTGATTAAATATATTTAATCACGTATGATTAAAATGGAGAAAGAACAATTATTGAATCGAGAACGTGAAAATCATATGTGATTGATTTTAAAATTTGAATATTACATTATATAATTTAATTGATTTTAAAATTATTCACTATACTTTCAATGAGCACACTATCCCAGTCAAATTTCTTATAATTTTGAATATAATATGGAAACCACTTTATCGATTAATAAAGCTTTTTATTATAAAACTAAACCACCTTATCAATCATAATTTATCAATTAGGCCATGCTTTTGCATTTAACCGTAAATAAAACTCCCACCGTCATTTATATCCTATCAAAACCACTTAAAACATTTTACCAATACTAGTGAACTGAAAGGACTTTTCGATCGAAGCATCACCAATTCACCTCCCATTGAAAATCAAAATCATTTAAAATTATCATATTTCAGTTTATCCATCGAAATCGAGGCTGTGGATGAAAGAAGCGAAGGACATAAAACCACCATTAAATTTTATCACCGGTTCATCTTCACAGAAAATCTAGTGAATAAAAATAGAACCCTAAATCCACTGCTATAGAGCAGATTTAACCAGAAACAGAAATCGATTTATGATAATATGATTATAGTTTCAGTCGATCCAACTCCATTCTACTGAGAAATTAATTGTAATTTTTTCTGTGGAAAACAAACTCACGGTGATTGTGCGACATGAAGAAGAACATGCTGATAAATATGTTGGCGTTTTCTGGAAAGAGAGAAGCACAAAAGAGAGAGAGATTTGTTTTCCGGCATAACAAGCGGCTGGCGACGACGAGGTTGGCCTGCTTGATGGTTAAAAGGAGAGACACACAATGGAGTCGTGAACAAGTAGATATGGAGGGAGAGAAAAGGCTACAGTCTAGCGGTCTCTCTCGGTGAGCTATTGTCGGAGGTCGGAGATCGGGAAACCAGATCCATTGTTCTGGTGAAAGAAGATCGGGAAACAAGATCGTTCTGGCGGTGTTTCAGCATCTTTTCGATCGTTTTGGTGGCGCTCCAGTCGTTCCAGCGGTGTTTGGGCAGCTTTCTTGTCGTTCTATCGATGTTCTGATCGTTTCGGCGGTGTTCCATTCATTCCGGCAGTGTTCTGATCGTTTTCCGGCGATGATCTGATGGTATTCCGGCGACGGTGTTATGGTGGTTCCGGCAGTGGTCCTGTGGTTTTGGAAGTGATTCTGAAAGTAGTCCGGCGCTGCTGATCTAGAGAGAGAAAGTGTGAGGAAAGAGAGAATGTATGTTTGTGAGAGTGTCTGTGACATATTGATATCAGATTTTTAAAAAAAATATGGATATAATTAATTTTGTATTACCCAAATACGGTGAAGGCAATTAGAAAAACAAAGGCGTGTGTTTTTTGAACTCATAAGCTAAAAAATGTTCTCAAATGTTCTCATTTGAACATGAATATATATATATATATATATATATATATATATATATATATATATATATATATATATATATATATATACAGAGAGAGAGAGCTAGGTTCAAATGTGGATTGACATCTATTGTGCGGACGTGTGGACACTGCTATTCTGTGAGAATGACAAAGAAAATATGTTGTTCGATAATGCAAATACGTTCAATCTTACATAACTATTGTCATTATCACACATTTTCACTAATTAAATCGTCTATAAGGTTATTATAGATTTTTTTATTCTCATTCTGTCAGAATGTTTATTGAGCCGTATTCTGTAAGAATGAAAATGAGTGAAAACGATGCGTGAGAACAAAAATGAATAAGGATTACTGAGAATGCATGAAAATGACAATAGTTGTGTGAGATTGAATGTATTCACGTTACTAAATAACATATTCTCTTAGTAATTCTTATAGAATAGCACTGTCAACATGTCCGCACCATAGTTGTCCATCCACATTATAACCTAGCATATATATATATATATATATATATATATATATATATATATATATATATATATATATATATATATATATATATATCAAAAATACATCTTGGTGCAAATGGAAAGATGGCATCAACTAATTTTTTTGATTAACTGCAATAGTTGTCATAGATGATATTGTATTCATAGATAAAAGTTGTCATAGAAAATATCATATGCAAACTTGCATTAGGTATCCCATATATATCCCATATAGTTGGTTTTATCAATTGCGTCATGTTGATTTTGAGGTCCTATATGGAGAATAAAAAATGTGCTCATATATATATATATATATATATATATATATATATATATATATATATATATATATATATACACACCTTAAAAAGCATTTACCATGTTTTGCTGAATTTTAAGAGGTACAAGATCTTATGTAATATATACAATGAATTTATGCATGCAGAAAAAGTATATCTATTATTGTTTGAATGAGTCAAGCTTATCTATTCAAATTTGAATGAGTATTATCGTTTGAATGAGTCTGTCTATTACTGTTTGAATCAGTCCACATATATCTTCCCGTCCTTTGACCCAGTTCCTTGAAATCCCCAGTATTTCGGTGATTTTGTTATCAGTTCAATTTTGAGTTTTGAATTCCCGTTTCCTTAATATCGACACCTATCTCTCCCATCTCGCCTCCTTACCTTATATGTAGCATCTCACCACCATTTTGCTTCCCATTCTCAATAAACCCTAACCACACTCCACTATCACCACAACTCAATTATGTCGCCTTCACATCTAAAGAGCTGCCACGGTCAACACCCTCTCTCTCTCTCTTTCTCTCTATGCATCATGTATTGCCATCCTAATACAATGGTTAAAAACAAAAATCCAGCATGATGTACATATTTTAAATTAATGGATGAATGAGAATGTCGAGGTGTTCTGTGTTACATGTTTGTGTGCGAGGTCATCCAGGTGAGCCGAGAATCTGTTCTTTTTGTCCTTCTTTGTCATGGTTTGCAACTGATCTGCCTATTCTTCATTGTGCATTCTGTTTACTCGGATTCACCAAGGTACCTTCTTAATCTTCATATTTGGGAACACGTTTCTATTCATATCCCCTCTGTCACCATTGCTGCTAAAACCCTATATCTCCAAGTTCTTAAATCATTTTCTCAATAAAAATGCTTCAGGTTATGAAATCGTTTTTTCTGTGATTTTTTCGTGTTTCAGGGAGAAGAGGGTGAATGTATTTTTTATGATTTTGTGAACTAAAGTAGGGTTATATTTCTGTGGAGCCCATTTATCACTCAGGACATGTAACAAAAGAATGGGTTTACTACATTATGAACATACTATCACATTCAAGTGGAAAATATGATTATCTTAAGGTATGTTCCATTTTAGTACTAATTGTGATATTAAGTCGAAATTACATAAATAATATGATGGTTTCTTACAACCTAAATGTTGGAAATTTTATGATTTTTTAACATTTAGATTTTTTCTACTTTTCTAACACTTCAGGTGATTTTTCAGTTTCTATTATACTTGAATATGAAGTTTTGAATGGAGTATCAAGCAACAACAGGTCCTGAAATGGACTAAAATTGTAGAAGGGAAAAAATGAAGCTATGTATATAGAGCATGTCAAAATATTTCTACCGGGGATTATTATTATTTTTTTCTAATTTTGTAAAAGCTTATTAGTGGTCAAAGTATTTGCATGGGAAGATTATAATTGAGATTTCACTACCATTCACATGAAAAACAACCAAATACCATTTTTTTCTGAATTAACTGATTTGTATATTATACATAATTGGGATTGTTACTCTATTTTTAGTTATTATCTAGCAATCTTCATATGCTTGCATGGAAAGATGATTTAATCTTGCATTTATATAGACATTAAACAGTCTTTAGAATGTTGCAATTGATAGATTGGTTATGGTATGTTCTTTACCTCTTTCAAGTCTATTGCTTTCAATTTCTTAATATGTACTTCAATTTTCTTTCATGTTTTAACAGGCTACTCGAGGACCAAAAGGGTTAAGAGAATATTAGCTGAAGTATGTTGGTACATCTTGAGCATTTAACCCCTTTTAATAAGGAAAATGCATGAAATAACAACCTACTTCCATTTATACCATATATAAAACTTTTATCTTAGGAGTATAAAGAAAGGATGTATGTAAGTTTATGCGTGATTGTATTTTCCATATTGTATTTCCTAAAGCATTTTACATTAAGTAAATTTATCCAATTATAGCAACGAATATTATTTGTATCTTGATAACATTAATACAGTTGTATAGGTGTTAAATGTTATAGGAAAGGAAATGATCTTGGTGGAACATGAGAAGGTGTTAAAGAGAAGACACATTCATCGCAAACACAAAAGGAAATGGTCTTAGATATTTGGAATTAATCAAATTGTTGGTATAAAGGGCAGGAACGTAACAAACTTTGAACATGATCTGTGATAATTGGAATTAAGATACTTTCAACAAAATAAAAGTTTCTTTTGTTGAATGTGTAATTGTATTAAAGGTTAAAATGGAAGAAATTTTTAAATGTGTTGGTTTTATTGATTTAATGGTTAAAAAGTTTAATTTGAAATTTTTAAATGTGTTGGTTTTATTGATTTAATGGTTAAAATTTTTAATTTCTTTTAAGGAAATTGTGTGGAGTAAAACCAATATTATTATTTGATGAACTTATCGTAAATAAGCTGGCCATAACATTAGCATTTCATTATCACATTCATAGTAGAAAATCTCATAAAGAAAAGTCACATTTACAATATTAACTGTGTATACACATGATCTGTTTACTATGTTGCATCATATAGTTATATTTTTATTTGGTTTAGTTTAATTTCGTTCTTTTATTCAAATGCAGTTAATTGTAGCCTCCCTTAGAAACAAAAGAAATGTCAAAAAGATAAAAATGCATTTGTTACCACTTAAACATGAAAGTTTTACTCCCATACACATACATACAAACAAAAATGCTACTGAATAGCTTGAATGAAAACATGTATAAAATCTTTTATAAGTAATTTTGAGATGTTATTATATAACACAAATATATATATATATATATATATATATATATATATATATATATATATATATATATATATATATATATATATATATATATATAATTCTCAAATTAAACCGTTTAAATAAAAATGAAATGATTTAATGATGGAATTTGACTTCCACCATTAAACATCATATATTATAATTTATAATTATTTTATTAATTTATTAAGTTCTTTTTTTTTAACCGTTCTCACTTGGTAGTATATGTTACTTCTTTAGTGTTTTTATTATAATCATCAATTCCTGGTTATTTTATAACGTCTATTATAGTTTATATTATAAACAAATACTATTTAAATAAAATATAACTTACTGAAAATAATCGTCGTAAACACTTCACCGCAATTAATATTTACCTGCCACCATAAAGAAACAAATCGCCGCTATAAAGTTTTCGCCGAAACGTTTTTTGAAATGTCATGTTATAAAAAGGAAAACAAATTAAAAAAAACCTATCTACCCATTGAAAAAACTCACGGGCGAAAGAAAACCATTTTCCCAAAAGAAAATAGCGTCTCTAGAAATTAATCGTCTCTATAAACTAATTGTCAAAATAAAAGAAAATACCTGTCGCTTGGCGCGGGTAAACGGCTAGTATATATATATATATATATATATATATATATATATATATATATATATATATATATATATATATATTTGAGCGTGTGTGTGAATGTTATAAAAATAACCAAACCGCAAAAATAATAATACGATGTATAATATTATATAGTTATATAAATCTTGAGGCTCAATAAACATTTTTTAAAGCAAAGTTTGTCCCTAACTCTTCATAATTAACACTTTGCAATATATCATTCGCAATAGATAACATTTCGAAGTCATTATTTCTTTATTGCGACATTGTGGAACATAAGTATGACTTTAATAACTTAAGTTTTGATCTCTATCAACACCCATATTATCAACATTTTTTTTCTATCTAATAGATGCTTAGGAGGCATAACTTCTAAAAATTATATATGATATAATATTAACAACAATTTGAATGTCATAAACATTGTTCTAATCAACTAAGTAAATTAGAAAAATAATTACAGAAGAAAAAAACACGGAGCTATCAATTAGATAAATCAATCAAAACAAAAAAAGATGTTGTAATACACTTAGGCGAAGTCATAAATACAGTCATTCTGAATATGTATGTTAATGTGTTACGTTCGTGTAACACTTGATTCATTGTGTTTTTTAGTTTAGACCCTTGGGGTGTAATGTTTTGCAGAATTGGTCCCTAGGAGACAGAATTGGTCCCTAGGGGACAAATTGTCAACTTCGGGAAAGTTGGAGTACGATGGGCGTACTCCATGTACGCTGGGCGTACTAATGTATGTTGGTCGCAGAGCTCATCCACGTACATTGGGCGTACATGGAGTACGTCGGGCGTACGTGAGCATTTTAGAAACCCTAATTTTAGGGCTTATACCCTATATAAACCATACGATAGCCTCTTTTGGCATTCTTTAACCAGCCTCCATACCTTTGAAAACCCTAGTTCGTCCCTTGCCTTTGTGTGGTGCTTTTGAGCTATTGTTTTGATCATTGGTGGGTGTTGTGCATCTTGAAGTGGTAGAAGAAGAAGCTTGAAGACTCATTCTTTGGAGGAGAGCCTTGAGATCCAGCTTTAGCACCTTCATTTTGTGGCTTTTGAGGTATAAAGTTCAAAGCTTATCATCTTATTTCATAGATCTATTCCTTGGATTGCTTTTGGCTATTTTGGTCCCTTTTTGGTTAGTTTTGTGAGTTAAGGTCGTTTATGGATCTTATCCTTATAGATCTGGACATATTAAGGGTTTCTCAAGCATAAAGGTGCAAACTTTATGGTGGTTTTGGTCCCCATGCGTGTGTTAAGTCACTATTTAATCTCTTTTGAGCTCTAGAGCCCCATTAAGTCATGCATGTACGTAAAGTTGGCAACTTTACATGATAAACCACCTTAAGGAAGTCAGATATAAGATTGGGTTGAAGTCTTAATCGATTAAGAGCTGAATGTTGGAAGTTGTCTAAGTTGGTGGAGTATGTTGGGCATACAAGCAGGTACGCTGCACGTACAAACCTTAAAGCGAGTATGTTGAGCGTACGAGCTGAGTACGCCCTGCGTACTCAGCAGATTGGGCTTCAGACTTTTGGTCTCTCGGTTTTGGGCCATGTTGGACTTCAGTTGTCTTCAGCCTTGTTGGGCCATCAGAATTCTATTGTTGGGCTATTGACATTTTTGGACTCTCTTGGATGAAGGCCCATGAAGGGGTTTGGGCCCAATTTGGAAAATTGGGCCTTAATTGGGCCTTGGATGATTATTTTGGAATTTGGGCTTTTTGGACAATTTGATTGGGCTTTGGCCTTGGGCCAATTTACGGAAAGGGTAAAAAGGTCCTCTGCCCTATATTGGACTCTTAGTGTGAGTCTGGATCCAATTATTAATCGGATGTTATTTTGTGACTTCTAGCGCGAGGATTTTAGCGGGCCAGCAGCCAGAGATTTATCTGTGAGATTCAACAGTCTTAGGTAAGTTTTCTCACCATATCCATGGGTCGAAGGCACCAATGCCGTCCCATTATTTGTTATGTGGAATGTTAGTTGTCTTTGTGATGCTTGCATGAAAGACCAGGATCTGGCCCCTGACAATTGTTTGAAAGACCAGGATGTAGCCCTTGGAAAATGTATGAAAGACCAGGCTCTGGCTCCTAGCACTTGTATGAAAGATCGAGATTTGGCCCTCGGCATTGCATATGTTCAAGACATGGGTGGCCATGTGAAGTGCCTCGACCCAATATTTTGGCGGAATATGAGCTTGAAATAAGAGAGTGTGCATCATGTTGTTTATTGTCCGGAGCACTCGTTCAGGTTTTCCATTTTATTGAAAGGTGTAAGGACAAGAAAACCATATATGAATGCCATGAGTGTCACACAATTGATGGAATTGAGAGTTGTCATATTCTTTCCCATTATCTCATTGAAACGTTTGTATGTCCGTTTGGAATTGAATTTTAACATATGCACGAAAGGGAAGGAATTTACCAAAGACATTAGACTTTTTTCTAAGAGGATACTGTTGGATTAATGTCTAAGTCCATAACTATAATTGGTAAGACTTGACCCGACCCGGCATGGTCCATTTGGGTTGCATGGCATTATGTATTTGGATAGACTATAATGAGAGAAATAACACTTAAGGTTGGTTAATTTATTATAAGTTCTAATATATTAATAAGGTTATTTAATTAGTATTGATCAAGAATTAATTTGGAATTAATTAAGTGATCAAAAGGAGACTAATTAAATATATGGGTTGATTGTGTAAATCATTCATTCTTATATATGTGGGCTTGTGATCCAAGATTCCTTATGTTGGACTAAGTCCATGGGGTGACCCATGGATACGCCTTGGAGGTTAAAATCCATGGAGCATAAGGAATGGGTAAAGTTATGAGTTACATGGTGTAACCCTAATAGCCACCATATAAAAGAATCCCATGGCTCAAGAAATCGTGCACTAATGTGTGAGTGTGAGGGCTAGACGATTTCAAGGAGTGTTCAAGTTTCTCTCAAGTTATTCCAAGTGTATTTGGTGTTGTGTGAACCATTTGAGGTGTCACACTTGGGGCACTAGGCACTCAAGCTTAATTAAGACATTCTACATCAAAGAGGTATGTATTCTATCTTGTTATATTTATTATTTTGTATGCTAGATTAGGATAATACCTTGGATGTTCATAATTGTATGTATAATAGATAAAACATAGATCCAAGGTATTTAGGGTTGCATGTACACTTAGGAGTGTTAGAATGCTCATAACCCAACAGTGGTATCAGAGCCTAGGCTTGTTTTCTTGTTATACTTGCAAAAGTAGCTGAAAAATCGAGTTGGATGCATATATTCGATTGTTTTGGCTGGAATTGGACTAGGAACATTACCCTAAGATGTTTTTGGACTTATAAACTTGTTTTTGATGTGGTAATGTTCATGCTAATCCAATTTCTAAGATAATTGTCATAATTTCAAGATTTGTATTAGTTTGTATGTTCATGCTAATTTCTTGAAGATTGATGATTTGAATTATCTTGTTCTTATGAGGTTCTTAGATTAATAGAAAAGTTGTGTGAAATAGTTGTTTTCAATCTATTTTAATCTAAGAGTTGATTCCAAAGTGTGTTTTTGTAACTTGTCCTCAAGTTATATGAAAAGTCACATTTAAGAATCATAAAACTCATAAAAGTTGGCAAAGGTTACAAAATGAAGAGTCTAGTTCTAATTAAATGGTTTTATGACTCCATAACTTGTCCTCAAGTTATGGAGGTTCAATAGTCTCTTCATTAAATTAAAAAAAAAAGGTGTAACCTTAATTAGTTCCATAAGTTACAATAAAAAAAGTTATTTTTTTTTATTAATTAGTTTAAAGTCTTCCATAACTTGTCCTCAAGTTATGGAACTTGAAGAGTTTTTTTTTAATTAAAACTACTTTAAACTCATAAGTTATGGAATTAATTAGTTTTGAATAGTTTCAAAACTTGCCCTCAAGTTTTGGAATTTGAAAAGTTTTCACTTATGAATACTTTAATTCCAAGTTAGCCCTTAGAATTTTAAAAGTTAAAATTCAACCCTTATACTTTATAATATTATAAGTTAATAATATTTATATATATGTATAAGAGTAAAGTCAGTCTTACCGTTAGTAGGCCTCATTCACGAAGCCGGTCTATAAGGGGGGTATAAGGTTACTGCCTATAAAATGACAGTTTAATGGGTGTCCACTCTCACCCACCGCTTCCTTGACTGGTGGAGGGTCGTTAGCCGAACGGGTAGGACAAGGACTATAATTCTCCTTTCATTAAAAGTATTAATGATAAATACTAAGTAACTAAACTCTTATTAATACCCAATCTTAGTTACTTAGAAAAATGTGAATTTGGTGCTAACCCATGAAATTACACTTTGCACTTTGCTTAAGTCGTTAGTGGAGCGTGTGTGGTTAACCGGCACACTAACTTGGACTTAACAAGGTAGGCAAAGGGTAACTTAATATTTATCATAGTATCGGTGGAGCGTGTGTGGTTAACCGACACACTGATTAAGGGGTAAATATTAAGGGAACCAAGTATATTTGCATGGTTATTCACACCTTGTTTTGTGATCCTCGGCATCCCAGTCACAAAACCTGAAGGGCACACTCGAGATTGAAACATGCCTTTGAACAGTTCAATGAATCTCAAAGATCTAGGACTTTCAAATCCAATTAAAACCTAATAAATTATTTCGTTTTTCATGGTGGAAATTGGTGAATCGTCATTCACCTACCTTCAAATATTTTATAGCTTGGATTACGGCATCCCTCTTCTAAGTTATAAAATAGTTTGTTGGGTCCTAGCCTTAATATTTCATATTGGGTGTCATATTAAGGACTTTAAATCAACTATCTTGAATATCTCCCAAAAAGATGTCTGGTCTAGACATTTATGATCTTCCCAAATCTCTTGAAACAAGCTTTCCTAAATGAAGATGATGTCCCATGGATATCATACTTCTTTCACCTCCTCCAATTATTCTCCCTAACCCACAAGTTCCTAAAAGTTTAAGGTCACTCAAGCCCTATTGGCAAGGCAAGCTCTAGGTGTGATCACATCTTGGAGATGTAGTCACATATTGACAAGCCGGGAGAGTTGGGTGTCAAAGTCTTGAGAAAGTTGGTGGCTCAACTACTTTCTTAGTCACATAGTGAGTTCTTTTGGGAATCCTATGAAACAGACTAAGACAAGACCCTTAATGATCTTATCTATTTGCTAAGATCAACTTCCTAAAACGCTATGGACATTGACAATGATGACATTGGATATCCAGTAAAGCTCTCTCTTCCCAATGGAAAAGGATCGGACATAGTCAACTCGGTTGACCCAATGGTAAAGAGAGAGGCGAAGTCTGAGATAGTCCCATTATCAAGGGTCCATAGGTAACTATTGCCAAAGGAAGGGGCATTGGTTACGAAGCTGCCAAATTTACCTAAGAATGTTAAAGTCAATAAGTTTGGCTCTACTTCAGGTAAAGTCCATTGTCTAACTCTATTAAGTACATGGTGATTCTGATCGCGAAGATGGATTTCAATCGCATGGTTCGGTGATCAGAATTTTGGGCTATTACTTAAGAGTTATGATATTTATATTGCTTAGGAATAGATAACAACAAGGTTTTCATATGGATTGTAAGGATAAGTTTTTCCGCAAAGTTTTAAAATAAAAGAAAAAGGTTTTGATTTTATTTATTTTAAGTATCCTTACAATGGCATTTGTGAAAAGTTGTTGCTTATAAGATTCCATTGATAGCAATATTGGAAAAATGGATTTGATTCTTTCGGTTGTGGTAGTGTCTAATATTACCAAATAAGGAAAGATTCTCATCACCCAAGGTTCAATTGGACCGAAACTTGGAATCATGCAAGTTGTATAGTATGATGAATGAGAACTTTCAGCTTGGAAAATTAAGACTAATTCCTTATGTGAATAAGGAAAGGACTAAGGGATCGAGTACACATTCTTGTGCACTGGTCAAGTCCACCACAAAAGATCAAGAAGACTATTCGTCATGATTTACTTAAGTTCAGTAAATATGGTTATACTTATAAGTTTAAGTATAAGTCTGTAGCATTGGAGAAGTTTCAATGTGAGACAGAACGAATAAGAAGAGTCAAAGTATGGCAGAAAGATAAAAGTTTCTCAAATCTGAAAAGATGGGAGAGTACTTTAGTATCATGTTTATGATCATCTTAATGATTAAGATACCATATCACAATTGGTCCTCGAAAGTCATCTCTTATGACTAAGAAGAGGAGTCATGAATTGTTGAAATGGTTAAATCAAAAAGATGAGTCATACTTCGTTCCAAAACAATTCTTAGAGTCATACTCCAAGATTGTAACTTGAGTGACATATCTTAAAGAGGGTTTGTTAACACTAGTCAAATGTAAGAGTAAAAGGTTATCTACTCTTGTATATTTGAAATTGGTAAGTTGTGATGTTTTGGATAAAACAGAGACCAACTTAGGCCAATTGTGTAAAGTGTTAGTCTTGATAAAGAATCCGCACTATCTCTTGAATATTTGACAAGGGAGTCTTATATGTCAAGAGGACAATGGGAGTCTTAAAGCTCTTGAAAGTTTCAAGACTTAATCAAGAATAAAACCTAAAGTCCTTCACTAGCACATGACTTGAGGTTTATAACCTATCGTGTTGAAATTTTTGTGCCTATTCAAGTTGGCTTTGCATAGGAGTTCTGAGAGTTCTCAATTGGTTGGACAACTACTTGGAAGCAATGGCAGACACCTGAGCTGCCAAATGGAAAGAATTTAAGATTGCACAAGTTTAATCAATATGAGTTTGGATTTGTCACTAACCTTGTCTTGTGATTATGGTTTTGACAAATTCACATGGATAAGAACATATACACTATTAAATCTAAGTGTCATAAGGTTTCTCTCCGATTCATGAAAATGATGGTGAGGAAACACTTTCACTAAGTAGATTTTAGCTAGATAGCAATTGTGATATTTGCATTCTCAAAGTCGTTAGTAGAGCGTGTGTGGTTTACCGGCACACTAACATGGACTTGTGAGAAGTGGCAAAGGTCTAAACAATTGAGACTATGATTACAGCATCCCTTTTCATAGTTCTAAAATTGTTTAGACACACATGTGAGCTATCTAAGAGAGGTGTATGATTTTGATAAAGTTTTATCAAAACAATCTAGTATCAGAAATCTGAACTTTGGTAAGAAAGTCAGCTGATTTCTGAGTACATGTCAAAGCTAGTGGGAGCATAAGTGTTATGCTAATAATCATCATGTTAGTGGGAGCATGATAATTATGACAAAGGTTGCAAGTTAGCAATGTTAATTATAGAAAACAAAAGTTTCAATTCGTGAGGTTGCAGGGGTTGAAAAACTTGTTTTGCTATAATTAAGGGAGAGGAAATTATACTTCATTTCAATTCTAAAAGCTTAGATTGAGATTTTAATCGTATTTAATCAAGGATATATATATGAATTTCATGTTGGAATGGCTCAACATAAGGAAATTCTATATATGGGTCCATTATTTGCGTTCTAAAATTCGATTATGATTACGGCATCCCTTTTCATAATCTGAATTTTGAGAACTTGGCAAATTGAAATGGAAATATTATAGCAAAAGACTGGTTTAGTCTTTATGTGAGACATCATGAATCGTGTCCCATATGCTTCGGATATATGATCGATTACATGTGCTATATTCATCCTTTCTAAAATTTTCCAAATGCCTGGGGCATTATGAAGGGAAAAGGTCTAGAATTGGATATGACTAAAATGATTAAGCAATTGTCGAGGACAATCTAAGGTTTATCAAAGATTGGTTGCTCAAGGACAGTTGGAAGTATAATGTTAATTCTGGAAGGACCATATTGACATAATCTATAAGGAGGCAACTCTTGTTCAGAAGTGATAGTCAAAATGGAATATGGAAATGTTTCAAAGTTAGAAATTATTCAATCTGTGTAAGATTAGGAAACTTAATGAAAGAAGGATGTTTCCAAGAAGCTGATCTCCTTTGGAATGCTCTGTAATGATTGTTGTCAAGTCTTTCTGACTTTGTGCATAATCATTAAGAGGATCAATGCATATATGTTTAGAATCTAACAGATTTCAGTAAATGGCATGAATTTAGAATTCTTGCATTTGCAGTAATGATTTGAGACTGTGAAAAGAGGATCATTGGAGTGATGTTCAATTGATCTATTTTACAAAGTAAAGATCATAGACAAACATAGTATGCATACTTGGTGTATGGCATGACTAGTGTTTAGAAAACATAGTGTACATGCTTGGATCATGGGACAACTATTATTTTAAATTCAAGTATAAAGTTGATAAAACCGAAACAATGAATAATGAGTAATCAGTATGGTGATAAATAAAAGTGTTTATTTATATTCATAGGGTTTGATACCATATTTGATTCATTTATTCTTGTGTTTCACTTTGCATGTTTTGACTTCCAGAATAACTAAGTCGCTCTTCCTGAATGATTAAGTTATTCAAACCATCCACAGTCGGTCATATGTTGGAAGTAGATATGAATCAAGACTGTCATGGGTTGGTTTGTAGAGGTCCAATTGGTGGACAAAGTGGTGCTACAACACTCATGAGTGCTCATAAGTTCTGAGTATTGGATTCAACCCGCGCTCATTTGAATCACTTCATGGATTTTATCACGAGTGATCATGAGACGATAATATCTTATATTCTTCAAACCTAGAGATATGAGTTGTTACTATGAGTTGGTTATACATTGATTGCACGAAAACGCATTGGTAACTCGATGTTATAAAACGTGCCTTTGTGTATGATTCAACAAGTAGTAGAACAAGCCATAGGAGTCGAAGTTTATCCATTCCTTTTACCTTCGGGATAAAAGCGATATCTGTGGGCCCCTCGATGATTTAAAGATGATACATGTGAGTGCTTGGGCAAGCCAGGACTGATTTGATTTGTTCAATCAGTCAGTCATCATGAATCGGAAATCGGGAAACAACAAATGGACAGAGAGAATGATTGATAATCCATGTCTCAGTCCATATGATATCTAGAATGGAGGAATATATGATCCCTTATCTAATGGACAAGTCATTGACAAAGGTCAGAGTTCATCGACAAGGTCAGAGTTCGACAGAAGCTTTTGAGAGCTACGATTGCTGATCGGTTCCTGAAGTCATACGCAATAATAGTTTTAGACTTATCCAAGTGGGAGACTGTTGGATTAATGTCTAAGTCCATAACTATAATTGGTAAGACTTGACCCGACCCGGCATGGTCCATTTGGGTTGCATGGCATTATGCATTTGGATAGACTATAATGAGAGAAATAACACTTAAGGTTGGTTAATTTATTATAAGTTCTAATATATTAATAAGGTTATTTAATTAGTATTGATCAAGAATTAATTTGGAATTAATTAAGTGATCAAAAGGAGACTAATTAAATATATGGGTTGATTGTGTAAATCATTCATTCTTATATATGTGGGCTTGTGATCGAAGATTCCTTATGTTGGACTAAGTCCATGGGGTGACCCATGGATACGCCATGGAGGTTAAAATCCATGGAGCATAAGGAATGGGTAAAGTTATGAGTTACATGGTGTAACCCTAATAACCACCATATAAAAGAATCCCATGGCTCAAGAAATCGTGCACTAATGTGTGAGTGTGAGGGCTAGATGATTTCAAGGAGTGTTCAAGTTTCTCGCAAGTTATTCCAAGTGTATTTGGTGTTGTGTGAACCATTTGAGGTGTCACACTTGGGGCACTAGGCACTCAAGCTTAATTAAGACATTCTACATCAAAGAGGTATGTATTCTATCTTGTTATATTTATTATTTTGTATGCTAGATTAGGATAATACCTTGGATGTTCATAATTGTATGTATAATAGAGAAAACATAGATCCAAGGTATTTAGGGTTGCATGTACACTTAGGAGTGTTAGAATGCTCATAACCCAACAGATACACCCAGACAAAGTGAGTAAATTAATCATGAAATATAACATAGTAATTAATACCATTGTGACTTTGAATTGGAGATGTATGTACATCAGAATGAATGAGATGAAAAGGAAATAAAGCACCAATTTTTATAACGAAAAAGATAAAGGCACATGCTTGCCAATTTGACACATATGACATAATAAAAGAGAATCCTTTTAATTAAATGTAATAGACTTTCTAGAAACTAATAACTATCGGGATAACCAAGACGTTGATGCCACAATGATGAGCCGACAGTGAGAATATCTTGAGTGGTTGGTTTGGTGACAGGATAAAGATCACCCGTGCTATCACATCGAAGGAGGATTTGTTTGTTAAAGGTAGTCATTTACAAAAAAACCAAATTCGTCAAATTCAATGGAACATTTATTATCACTAGTAAAGGAAAGCATAAAAATAAGATTTTTTACGAATTGAGGAGTAAAAAGAATATATATATATATATATATATATATATATATATATTAAATAACGAGTGAAATGGATTAAGACCAAGAGTGGAATGACCAATTTTTGTGATGGAATTCGAGATCCGTTTCCGACTAAAACCATGAAATTAGAATTTGTGCACTTATTGCTAAAAGACTTGAGAGTACTTGATTCGGCATGAAGGTGTGTGTTTTCCCCGGTGTCCATGTACCAATCTTCATTATCCGATTCTTGGAGGCTCATAGAATTAAATGCTTGATGAAGGGTGGCGGGCTCCGTGTTTTGTGGGTATTGAAACAAGGCCAACTATTGGGTTGCCCAACATACGAAAACAATGCCTGCAGTTGGGCTACATGCGAGATGGGCCACTACTCTGTCTATTGTTGAAGAGGCTGTCAAAAATTCACTAAAGTGGGCCAGGTAGCTTGTTGGGCTGACAGAAAAGGCAACACCCCACATTGTTGTTGTGAAGGATACTGTTGGATTATGTGTCTAAGCCTATAACTATAATTGGTATAAACTTGAATTGATAGTAGCCCACTCCTTTTCGGTTGCCTTCAAACCTGGCAATTGAATAGGATAACTTTTAGAGAGAGAAGAATGATTTATTAATTTATTAATTTATTAATTGGTTAATAAATTTAATAGATATCAACATAAATAATTTATTAATGGATTATGGAAATAATATATTAATTAGAAATCATATTGTTTAATTAATATTTAATCAAAAATTAATTTGGAATTAATTTTGGGATTAAAGGAATTAATTGAAACTGAAGGGACTAAAGGTGATAATGTTCAATAGTTGAGCATCGGGCAATTCTAGAACCTCCTTATAGTAGGGGGAACGAAATATAGATGCTCCTAGGGTTTCCTTGGGCTCTAAGGGTGCCTTGGATGCCTTAGGGAGGATGTCAAGGGATTAGGGTTATCTTGGATAAACCTGCCTTATCCAATACCTTCCTAACACGTTTATAAACCCTCCTTAGGGTTAAATTTCGGTTATGACTCCTCTAAGAGCCTAAGTGCCGAAATTTCTCTTCTATTACTCTCTCTCTCTATATTGTAACGTTTGGTCCAGCTATAAAACATTTCTCAAAATATTAGAAATCATTGTTGGAACTCGACGAGTTGGGGAGCTCCAACTCGTCGTGTTGAGAATATTGTGGCCGCGGGTTTTAATGACCCAACTCGACGATTCGGGGTGTCCCAACTCGACGAGTTGGCAGCTGGGATGAAACCCTAAATTTAGGGTGTTACACCCTATTTAAAGGACCTAAACCCCCTTGGCTGGCCTCCTTACCAGTCTCCCTTGTCCAGAAACCCTAAGTTCATATATCACCTTGCAAGTTTGAGTGTGTGAGTTGTGGTGAGCTTAGAGAATTGATTTTGGTGATTCTTTAGAAGGAGCTTGGAAGAAGGATTATAGATCCAGAAACTCTTCACCAATAGCAATCTTCTTGAGGTATAAAGTCGACATCTTACCTTGTATTCATCTAGATCTCTTTGTTTGAAGTTTTAGCATGATTTTGGGATTTTGGTTGGGTTGTCCAAGATGTTGAGGTTTCCAGGGCTTAATAAGTTAGATCTGACCCCTTCATGACTCCTCTTGACTTAAAGTTGAAAACTTTATTGGTTTCTAAGTTCCATTCATGCAATAAGTCCCTCATTAAGTTTTTATTAAGCCCTAGAGTGTATTTTAGCTTGCATGGACATAAAGTTGGAAACTTTACGTGATTTTCCAACCGTTGGACACCAAATCTGTGTTTTTGGGGCTATGTTGTGAAAGTTTAAGAGCTTAATAGATTAAGACTCACTCTAATGAACCTAGAGTTTGGGTTTGACTCATTATGGATGGTTCTTAAGGGAAAAGTTGGAAAATTTACCCTTCTAGACATCATTTTGGAAGAGATCTGAGATTTGGAGTCCCTGGATTCGATGGAATCAACTTAATGCATTAAGAGGTTGGATTCCTCGCTAAATCGACGAGTTCATTAGTGAACTCGACGAGTTGATGGGATTTTTCCCGATCTGTACGGATGATGGAGAAAGTCGACGATTTGAGGAACAACTCGGCGAGTTGGGTCAACTCAGGCCGTTGACTTTGACTTTTGACCTTAGTCTTTGACCAATTTTGACCTTTAAGGGGTTTTGGGGCATTTTCAGTTGTATGTATAGAATTGTTTCTGTTATAGAGTTTGTGTAGAGCGGATATTTGGAGTCCCGATCTAGTCAGCTACCGTTCAATACTGAGGTGAGTCTTCTCACCACACTCATGGGTCGAAGGCACCAAGGCCGACCCATGGGTGGAATTATATGTGGTCTTATGTGCAGACCATTGGGGAGCCCATGGCACTTGGCAAGATCATGGGAGGAGCTCATGGCACGGGGATACAAGACCATGGGGGTAGCCCATGGCATTCCATTTGAAGACAATGGAGGGAGTCCATGGCAAGCTTGTATGTATATGTGTGTGCATGACATTATGTGATTATATGAATTGTGCGTTTGGGAAACTCACTAAGCTTGTACTTACAGTTTTATTGAATGTTTCAGGTACTTCTATTGATAAGGGCAAGGGCCCGCCTTGATGGCGTGGCGTGTATTCTCCAGTGTTTTCACATTTAGCTTTTTGTACTCTGAATTCTAAAATAATATGGATATGTTATGGGATTTTTGTACTTCTTTTGGATGATGTTTATGAAATTAAAAGTTTAATTATTTTTTGAAAATTGGGATGTTACAAGTTGGTATCAGAGCCTTGGTTTGAGAGATCCATGCACACTTCTGGCTTTGTCAGAACTCAAACTGAGGAAATGGTAACAATTGCTTTTCAAAAAGAAACCAAAGTTAAATTTCTTGAAAACAATTTTGTAAGAAAAAGGGGAGAATGCAACGCACGTAATCGACCGAGCTCAAGTAAGTATTCTCAATGTTTTAAGTCATGCTAAAGTATATATGGAAATATGGTTGTATGGATTATATGCTAAGTGCATGCTTTCAAAGTTGAACATGTTTAGGATTGCATAGTCGTAGAATGAGGAAATCTGCCTTATTCATGTTCCTTGTTTGGTTGTGGTTTAGGGTAGAAGCTTTATTTGACAGTCTATGTGATTCTCTTTGTGTATAACTTGCATGCATAGGGCAACCTGCTATGATTAATCTGAGTTTCTGGTTTGGCGAGGGTTGAGAATCCTAGGGCAGTCTAGGATCTAAGTTGGTGTTGTGTTTTTGAGTTATGATTTGTGATTGGATGATTTAGGGATATCAGGTATGGCTTTGGGGAAGGTACAGGTAGGTGTGGAAGGTAGTATTGGGCCCGTACTACTGAAAACACAGGACCTGTATCCGAAGCAATGACAGACCTGATAGTTGTTAGAAGTCCGGTGAGGAGGAATCCCTTTCGAATTCCTTATCTTGGTTATTTGTGATATTTTCAGTTGAGGATGGTGATGATCACGCGAGGTTCAAGTTCAGTGTGACAACCGGCTATTCTGGGTCAACAAAAGCCAAACAAGTCAACAAGAGTCAAATGAGTCAACAAAAGTCAAATAGTTAGGACATAAAGCATGAATTATGCCTTGCTTTTAGGGTTTTCGGTTTTGGGACCCAAAAACCTTGAGATTTCGGTTGTGATGGACCGAAATCACATGCCTAGACCAAAATCATACTTGATCAAAATCACATGCCTAGACCAAAATCATCTAGACCGAAATCATACTTGATCAAAATCATACCTAGGACCGAAATCACATGTGATTTCGGTGGTTTAAAAGTGATTCGGTGGAGCTTAGGTCGAAATCACCAATTTGATTAGGTGGTGCTTTTCCCAATGTGATAAAATACATGAACCAATGCAAACATCACATCACCTTTACCCCTCATATATATAGTAAGTCGAAAACACCCACCCCATTTCTTATTTACATCTCCAAAAAAACTCCTTCACTTTTCTCTCAAGAATGAGTTTCATACATCTTCAAATCTTCATACATTGTCCCAGAAACATCTTCAAACATCCCCAGGAAAATAGCTCTTCAAGTTGATTCTTAGGAATTTGTTGTAAGTATCCTTGTTAAATCCAGTGTTTATATAACACCTTCATGTTAGTTCATCTAATTTACATACACTATTATGCGTTAAAAACTCATAGGATACGAACACCTTCAAGTGTTCTAACATTGAAGCTCATCACCTTCACCTCGTTATCCAGTCACGAACACAACTCGATGTGAGTTCATACCCTTACATTTTCCGAGATTTTCTATGTTTTAGGGGGAATACAAGTAAAACACAAAAAAACTTGTGTTAAAAATACAAAATATTTAAATACATTTTCCTACCGTTTATACAAAAGTGCTAAATTCATAAATAGTTTTGCGTCAAAACTCAAGAACTTTTCATACAACGTTTTGCTAAAAACACAAAGGCACGAAAAACGATCACAAATACGCTAGTTTATTCTTACATATATATATATATATATATATATATATATATATATATATATATATATATAATGGTACATACAAAGGATTCATCATTTCAGTGAAACAATTTTTATAAACTATAATAGGCATAGTTTATGGGGCATTCACACTATTTTACCCTTTCGGGACAAAGAAATAATTATTTAGAGGTATAATTATTTTTACGCTATGTAACCACTATGGAAGGATAATACATTCATTTACAAGAAAAAGAGTTTTCATTACACTATACGAAACCGGTTATTACAATTTTGTGAGACATCCTTCACTGTACTTGCTAGAGTACATACTAAAGTTCCTGAATTATATACCAGGGTCTCGGTAAGAGAGCGTGACACTTGTGTATAGATCTATACGGGACTGACAATCGCACACCTAAACTGTTAGCTACAGTTAGATTGGCAGGTATGGGGTGACAAATGTCGTAACATTCCGACGCCTGAAGAACGTCGTAGCAGGCCAATTAGTCGCTAGCATGGTTATAATAACTCACATGGAGTATTAAATAATACATTTTGTTTAAGGGGCTAACTTACATTCAATCAGTTTTATTTAATAATAAAACTACATTACACTATTTTACAGTACAACTGGTAGTTCCAGAAACATACATTCAAAGGGTTTTACACAAATACAACTACAATACATTATTTCCCAGTATAGTACAACTTCCATTTCTGGAAACATACATTAAAATGGTTTTATAAATATTAAAACTACATTATACTACTTCCAAGTACAATAATACTTATACATTTTCAGTCTGAGGGTTTCTAAGACTAAAATTCACTTTAAAAGAAAATATTGGATTTTCTGGAAGCACACTCTATCATTTTCAAGGAACAATGACAGATTTTTCTCATACAAAATGCTTATGAACTCACCAACTTAATTGTTGACACTTTTTCAAAACTACTTGTATTCTCAGGAAATCAGTAAACAGGTACCCATAAGGATTTGATTTTGAAGATGGGGCGTAGCAGCTTCACGTCACATATTTTTGTCATATGTATTTAGAAATCAAAAAAATAACGATTCGAATACAATGTAAAAACTTATAATTTATCAATATGATGGTTGTAATGCTTTGATATCTATTATTCAATTGTTATGATATTGTACATGAACGTCTTCCACCCCCAGACGTTTCCGTCGTTCTGGTTTGGGGGTGTTACATATTGGTATCAGAGCATTGTTTATAGTGAACTAAGTATATCAAACCATGTAAGATATACAACTATAAATACAATGGGACTAAAACACTCTGACCAAGAAATATACTATTTAAATATAATAATATTTTTAAAAAAGAATACATACATGCATACATACTAGAACAGTGTCATACCAAGAACAATATAAAAGTAAAAAGATAAGTTGAACACTATGATTAAGCCTAGATAGTTATGTAATCATATATGGGGTAAATATAGCCTGATCAACTATATTTATGCGAGATATGCGTAACATGTGTTTGGGATTGGTCGTGGTGAACAACGAGTCTAAAAACTTACCAACACCCCATACAAGGAAACTCTAGAACCGAACATAAAGTTTAAAAATACTATAGGAGTATTTTATGATACTATAGAACCATACAACTAGACTCTTCATGTGTCTTTATATCGCTATTCTTGCGCAGTCGACATAACCAAACATATAGTTAAGACACTCTGTTTCGATAATACTCGATTCATGACCATTATCAAAGACTTACCATCATTCCACTTTTAAACTTTATGGCATAAGTATGCCACCACTCAAATCTATCAGGCGTGTCAACAACACACCACCAACTCCACCAACTCCACAGATGGACACTGCCATTTTCCAAGCTGCTGTGGCAGCTGCCATGGCACAAATCAGCATAAATGGTACCAGTGGGACGGGAGGCGGTACCAATAATACTAACCAGGGAGATAGCCAGGGATACCCAAGGGAATGCTCCTAAAAAGACTTCAAAAATGGCAAACCCAAATCCTTCAATGGAAGGGGAGGTGTCATTGCTCTGACACGATGTTTCGAAAAGACAGAATCAGTGTTCGAGATCTGTGCATGCCCACATGGAAGCAACGTCAAATTTGCAGCCTGCACTCTCGCTGACAGGGCCCTTTCCTGGTGGAATGGCCATGTCAAATGACTAACCCTCCCGGTAGCTAACTCGATGAGCTGGGAGGACTTGAACATCATGATACTGGAGGAATATTCCCCGAGAGGCGAAGTACAAAAGCTGGAATAGGAACTTTGGAACCTCACCATGACAGGCTCTAAAATCACAGCCTATACTGCCAGATTTAGCGATCTAGCAGTACTATGCCCTGGGATGGTCACCCCGGAAAGTAAAAAGGTGGAGCGATATATCTAGGGACTATCCTCTCAAATTCAAGGAAACGTGATAGCTGCAAACCCGTCCACCTATTGACAGCGCCAAACGCTTGGCATAAACACTTGTGGATCATGGAGTCCGCCAGGGCTTTATGACGGCCATTCCCGAACAAACCAAAGGGAGTGACAATAAGAGGAAGTTCTGGAACAAGAAAAAAGGCCAGCCAACGCAAGAGCCCGCAAAGAAACAATTAACTGTGGCAGTCCATGCTGCTACTGTTCCCTGCCGCTCCAGCACCCGCCAAATAATATGTTGGAACTCTTCCAAAATGCAACAAATGCTACTTTCATCACTACGGAGCCTGCCGAGAGATGCACTGTAATAATTGCAATAGGAAGGGGCACACCGCCCGTTTCTGTAAGGCACCGGCACAACAAACCACCCAAGCCGCTAATGTCGGGGTGAGCGATGCTTGCTACGGATGTGGTGAAACGGGGCATGTCAAGAGGGAGTGTCTAAAATCAAGGAATGACGGAGGCGTGGGAAGGGTTTTAACAATGGGGCATGAGGAGGCCATGAATGATCCTACCGTGGTTACCGGTACGTTTCTCCTAAAGTTTAAACACTTACTTAAACAAAATCCCCAATCACTAAATGACACATTCACGGTAGAAATGGCAAATGGAAAGGCAGAGAGCACTAACGATATATGCATAGGATGTACCCTCACTCTAAACAACCATTCTTTCCAAATCGACCTAATGCCGGTCACAATAAAAAGTTTTGGTTATTATCATTGGCATGGATTGGTTAATTCCTCACCATGCCGATATCCTATGTTACGAAAAGTCCATTCGCCTTAGCCTTCCAAGTTGCGAAACCCTCGTCATTTATGGCGACAAACCCGACACGAACCTTCGAATCATCTCTTGTATCAAGGCTCAGAACTACTTACACAAGGAATACCACACCTTCTTAGCCCACGTGGTGGATGAGAAACAAGAACTGAAAGAAATCAAGGATATTCCCGAAGTCTGTAACTTCCCCGACATATTTCCCGAAGACCTCCCAACAGCACCACCCGAACACCAAGTCGAGTTCAAAATCGATTTGATTCCTGGAACCACCCTTGTAGCCAAATCCCCACACCGTTTAGCACCGGCAGAAATACAGGAATTGCCCAGTCAACTGAATGAACTGTTTAGCAAAGGATTCATCAGACTAAGCTTCTCGCCTTGGGGAGCACCGATCCTGTTCGTGAAGAAGAAGGATGGATAGTTCTGCATGTGCATAGACTACCGGGAGCTAAATAAACTCACCATCAAAAACCGATATACTTTACCTCGAATCGACGACCTCTTCGACCAAATACAAGGATCAAGTTACTTCTTAAAGATCGATCTAAGATCCGGGTACCATCAGCTACGAGTCCAGGAGGAAGATGTTCCGAAGACCGCATTCAGAACTCGCTACGGTCACTACGAATTCGTAGTAATGCCCTTCGGATTAACAAATGCACCCGCGGTGTTCATGGACCTAATGAACCGTGTATGCCGACCTTACTTAGACAAATTCATGATAGTATTCATCGATTACATACTAGTCTACTCATGAAGTAAGGAAGAACACAGTCAGCACCTACGACAAGTCTTGGAAACATTAAGGGCGGAGAAGTTGTATGCGAAGTTCTCGAAATGCGAATTCTGGATTCGAAAGGTGGATTTCCTAGGTCACGTGCTCAGCGAGGAAGGGATACACGTGGATCCCTCCAAAATCAAGGCAATCAAAAACTGGGCGACGCCAAGAACACCAACTGAAATTCATCAATTTTTAGGCCTCGTTGGCTACTAAAGAAGGTTCATACAAAACTTTTCCAAGATCGCAAAGCCACTCACCACCTTGACTCAGAAGGGTGTAACCTTCAACTGGGAGGAGAAACAAGAAACTGTGTTCCAAACACTAAAGCAAGCTCTATGCAGTGTCGATCTTGTCCCTTCCAGAAGAGACATAAGATTTTGTGGTTTACTGCGATGCGTCCAAGCAAGGGCTAGGCTGTGTACTCATGTAACGAGGAAAGGTCATTGCCTATGCCTCGAGACAACTTAAGAATCACGAGGTCAACTACACCACACATGACCTCGAATTGGGAGCAGTAGTATTTGCTCTGAAGATCTGGAGACACTACCTTTATGGTACAAAGTGCACAATCTTCACGGACCATAAGAGTCTCCAGCATATCTTCGACCAAATGGAACTCAGCATGAGGCAACGACGATGGGTAGAGCTACTAAATGACTACGAATGCAACATTTACTATCATCCACGCAAGGCCAATGTAGTAGCAGATGCCGTCAGCCGAAAAGAATACTCGGGCCGCCGAGTAAAATCATTAACCATGATCATCCATTCACACCTGTCCACGCAGATCAAAGAGGATCAACTGGAAGCATTGAAACCTGAGAATGTCATAGGTGAATCCTTGAGAGGAATGGATAAAAATCTGGAAGTCAAGGGTGACGGAGCTCGTTATCTCATGAATCGGATCTGGACACCGAGGTTTGGTGGGTACAGAGACATTGTCATGAACGAGGCTCACAAGACCAAGTACTCCATTCATCCCGGTTCAGACAAGATGTACATGGACCTCAAGAAACTTTATTGGTGGCCAAACATGAAGGCAGAAATCGCTACCTATCTGGGCAAGTGCTTGACTTGCGCCAAGGTCAAGGTAGAATACCAGAAGCCCTCGGGTTTACTACAACAACCAGATATACCCGAGTGGAAGTGGGAATGGATAACCATGGATTTCATAACCAATTTTCCCAAGACAACGGGTGGTCTTGACACCATTTGAGTGATCGTTGACAGGACCAAATCCGAGCACTTCCTACCAATAAAAGAGACTGACAAGATAGAGAAGCTAACCATGACATACATTAAATAGAGCATACGATTACATGGTGTGCCAATATCCATTATCTCTGATAGAGATAGTAGATTTACCTCACGGTTTCAGAAATCACTACAAAAGTCCTTGGGAACCAAACTCGACATGAGTACAACATATCATCCTCAAACTGACGGGCAAAGCGAGAGAACCATTCAGATGCTGGAAGACATGTTAAGAGCTTATGTGATTGACTTTGGTAAAGCTTGGGATACCCATTTACCACTCATCGAATTCTCATACAATAACAGTTATCACACTAGCATCAAGGTTACCCCATTCGAAGACCTCTACGGACGCAAGTGCAGATCACCTCTGTACTGGGATGAAGTGGGTGACACACAGTTAGAAAGCGGGCAAGTTCCTAACAGCACTCTCACCGGCCCTGAGATCATAAGGGAGACAACAGAGAAGATCGTCCAAATTCGGGAACGATTGAAAGCATCTAGGGACCGACAAAAGAGTTATGCGGATAAACGACGAAAGCCCTTGGAATTCCAGGTGGGTGACCGCGTGCTGTTAAAAGTCTCACCCTGGAAGGGAATGATACGTTTTGGAAAACATGGGAAACTAAATCCAAGGTACATCAGGCCATTCGAGATTCTTGCTAGAATCGGCCTGGTAGCTTACAAACTTCAACTACCGCAGGAACTCTGTAACACCCCGAATCCTGTATGTGAAACTTGAGAGTTATAATTCACTTTGTATGACCTACTCGACGAGTTGGTTGGTCCCAACTCGTCGTGTAGGAGCTGAGCTGGCCGCGCAAATTATGAAGCCGACTCGTCGAGTCGAAGGGCTGGACTCGACGAGTTGAGTATGTGTTGAGAAAACCCTAATTTTAGGGCTTGCACCCTATTTAAAGGACCTTAAGCCCTCATTTCTGCGTCCCTGGTCATTTAGACACACTGAGAGAAACCCTAGACAAGTTGTAGTCGTTGTGAGAAAGAGAAAGGCTAAAGATCTTGTGTTCAAGTGCATTTTTGGAAGAAGAGTGAAGAGCATCAGGCCTTGGATCGAGAAGAGGCTTGTGCATCAAGTGTTTCTCTGTGCTAGCTTCAGTTTGGAGGTAAAAAGCTACCATCTTGAGCATCTCTTGTAATAGATCTCTTCCTAGGGAGTTTTAGGGCTTATTTCCATCCATCTTTTGGATTTTGAGTTGTTGAGCTGGTAATGGAGGTTGAGACTCCAGATCTGAGCTATATGAGTCCCTATGAGCCCAAAGATCCAAGCTTTATCAAGATTTGGGCAAGTCTCCATGCATGAAAGCCTTTATGGAGCTTGTTTTGGCATTTTGAGCCCTAAATTCGATGCTTGAACGTAAAGCTTGCAACTTTACGTGATGATTCAGCCTGAGGAGGCTAGATCCAGAGTATGAGACCTTATTTCTTTCCAAAATTGTCTGAATGAGGAATTGGATTGAAAGGACTCGACGAGTCGGTTATGGTTTACCCCGATGGTTTGGACACATTTGTGACATCCCCATTTTCACGGCCAGAAAAGACTGATTTTGTTTATGCTCTATAAAAACCAGAGTACTTCTTTTAATAAAAATGTTGCGGAATTTGTTCCCAGAAAAACATGATAAATGTGTTATCAAAGCATTTCCGAAGAAATGTATTTTTATTCCTTTTAAAACCTTGGGATGTCATTGTCAATACAGAAACACAAGCATAAACAGAACTTACTTTATTTACACTAGTAATCTACATCTCTTTTAAATCTCTCAGTGTAAAGTAGCTTCATATCGACACCTATGATACAAATAAGCTTGAGTGGGTCAGGTTGGGAAACCTGGTGAGTACATAGGGTTTTCAACCCACAATAATATAATTATTATGTTTAAACAACAAATAATCAACCCAATTACCCTTCCCCATTATCTTCTTTATTCTACCCTAAGAATCAACTATTCCTCGTTCATTTATTCCTAAGGATTATCCTAAGGAATCGGCACGAAATCCATCGTTGCCAGAGTCTACTCATTTGGCACTACGTCGCATAGTCGCCAGGTTTTAGGCACTAAGTCTCATAGTCGCCAGGGTTTATACAACAGGCACAACGTCGCATAGTCGCCAGGGTTTAGGCACTACGTCTCATAGTCGCCAGGGTTTGTTTATCGACAATATCGTTTCCGAGAATCCACTCGCAATACATGTCAATGGGTTTTTAGAGTACATCTGGTGAATACACAGTTCAAAACACCTACAGGTTACGAGCCTGCTAGTGTCCACTGGATTGTCTAGAATAGTCCGTGGCTGTCATCCATACTCTGCTGAATGACGGGGCCAACACATGGGTAAAAGGCTTCTCTCATGGTTTACCTCTCACCCTTATCTCAGGGTCTATATCACTTCTCATCATTTTATTTTTGTCACACAACAATTATTACATCTACCCATGTTTTACCCAACACATTTTGTAGATATAAAATACATATACAGTTTAAATTATTTAAAACGTGTATACAATCGTTCATCCAGCATAGATAGCAAGTATACAGATAATATGTACACGTAGCACGTAATTTATATAAAATACTTCATATCTATGTGTAAGATGAAAGTAACTATGCACTCACCTAGAAGGTGGTGACTCTGCACTCGAACAACGCTTCGTTACTTCTTAAAACAATTTCCCTCGACAAAACCTAGTATCAATACCACTAGGGTTTAGTCTAACGTTAACCGCGACTAATTAATAGCCTAGCTATTATTATTATTATTATTATTATTATATAAGCGTTAAATAACACTCAATATAATTCATAATAATAGCCCAAATAATTATTTTAAGGACCTAATAACATTACTATAATTATTTAAAAGCTATATTAAAAATTGCATAGGCGTAGCTCACTTACAGCGGGTTTTATTAAAAATCGGGCTTTGCTCGGAGCAGCATTTCCGAACCGAAAGACCCTTTTTCTCGGGACTCCGGGAGCCTCGGGGCTTCCTTTAGGTGCTAGGGATTTTTCCTAGGGCTTAGGGGTGGTTCGGGGAGCAAGAGAGAGAAAGAAACTAGAGAGAGAATGAGAATTGGTGTGAAAAATCCGGAAACCCTCGCCCCCTTTTTTAGCCTGCGAGCCCTCTCAGAACGCTGGGCGTTCAGCAGCTACGCGGGGCGTAGCTTTGGATAAGACGGACAGATGGCGAAGCCTCAGTGGTGCGACGTGGACCTCCTCGGACCGCAAAATGAGTACGCGCAGCGTTCCCTTCGGACGTGAGGCGTTCCTCGGACGCGCTGCGTTCTTCTGGTACGCGCTGCGCTTTGCGAGCCAGGTGTCCGAATCCGAAGGCTGAGCCGTGATCAGCAAGCGACGGCCCAGATGCTGCCATGTCATCAACTTCTCATCAGACTTCGCAATTTCGAGTGAAATCTTTAAAAATTCGTAACTTTCGCGTACGAGCTCCATTTTCGACGTTCTTTATATCCACGCGTAGGCGGGAACGTACTCTACAACTTTCGTTTAGACTTCGTCGGCTAATTTTGACTTTATTTTAAAAGTTATATTTTTAACAGGCCGGGACAGGATTGGTCCGTTAAAAATTCATAACTTCTTCATCTGACGTCCGTTTTCGTCTGTCTTTTTATCGTTATGCGACTATTAATGAGATCTTCGATTCTCGATTAGGTTGTGTCGGCTAAAAACCGCTCGATCTAATATTCGAACTTCGGGCTGTACACTGCTAAGCCGAAACTTCGAAAAATCATAACTTCCTCATACGAAGTCAGATTTGGGCGTTCTTTTTATGGACGCTCTCGGTTTAACGTTTTCTACGACTTTCGTTTAGATCGCT
Source organism: Lactuca virosa (assembly GCF_052849685.1). Classification (NCBI taxonomy): domain Eukaryota; kingdom Viridiplantae; phylum Streptophyta; class Magnoliopsida; order Asterales; family Asteraceae; genus Lactuca; species Lactuca virosa. Next base: position 372,767,206 of record NC_136430.1, on the reverse strand, counting down.
AAGGCTAAAAATCGCTTTATCGTAAATTCACTATTTACGCTTCCCGGTATAGTGCCGGTTCCATTGCGAAACTTCGACGGGTCATAACTTCTTCGTTATAACTCGGATTTCGGCGTTCTTTATATCCCCGAAATCCTTGTTTCGACCACTACAACTTTATGTAAAGGTATCGGCCTTATGTCACACTTTAATTTTGACGCTTATTTTTATTCTTTATTAATTATACATTTATAATTAAATAATAAGCACACAAATACACATAATTCACATAGTACTCAAATATTTCATCTTTATTACATCAAAAAGAGTTACAATAGTTGACCTAGACTATTACATCGTCTAAAAATGCTTAGCCCTGAAACACGGGCGTTACAACATTGCAGACTCGGCAAGTTGACGAGACAACTCGACGAGTTGAGAGGGTTTTACCCGTCTTTGGATTCAGAGTGGACTCGCCGAGTTGATGAGACAACTCGACAAGTATGTAGGTTTTCCTGGTCTTTTGGACGCTGCATGGACTCGACGAGTTGGCTAGCAACTCGGCGAGTAGACTCGGGTTACCGCGATTTACTGAGTTCTGAGGGACTCGACGAGTTCATGAGCTGTACTCGGCGAGTTGAGTCAACATGGACTGTTGACTTGAGTGTTGACCTCTGTTGACTTCCATTGACTTTAGGGTTTTGGTGAACTGTGGATTTTGGAGGCCATGAAGGGGCGGAGATTAGACCAGCAGCACGAGTGTGGGATACACTGTTTTACTCTGCGAGGTGAGTCTTCTCACTATACTTACCTGAGTGGTACTTACTGTGTGACCAGAGGGTCTTATTCGTGTTATTGACCAGAGGGATTTATTTACATTATTGACCGGAGGGTCTTGATACAGTGTTGACCAGAGGGTCATTGTACACTATTGACCGGAGGGTCGTAATTGTTTATATTGTGATATGTGTTGCCATGCATACTGTCTTTGTGACTTATGATGTTATATTATTTTGTGTATATGTTGATCTTATGAGCTTATACTGAGATATGTGATATCATGCATTCTGTCTTGTGATTTATGTTGTATATTATCCTGAGTATTATTGAGATAGGACCAGAGGGTCCAACCCAAGCTGTGAGACCGGAGGGTCTTCACTGAGACACATGACCGGAGCGTCCACACCGAGCCGTGAGACTGGAGGGTCCTCACCGAGACGCATGACCGGAGGGTCCATTTCGAGCTATAGCCATGAGAGGCTTATTATTTGTGTATGTGGTATCTTGGGGAACTCACTAAGCTTCGTGCTTACCGTGTTATGTGATATGTGTTTCAAGTACTTCTTAGGATCGTGGGAAGGCGCCGGCTTGATTGTACACACAAGATAGAGTTATGTCTGAGGATCCTGGATTTTTATTAAATAATTATGGATTTATGTTTCTGATGATTTGGCATTTTGTGGTTTTGTGAAATGGGTTAATGAGAATTATGAGATTTTAAAATGAAAATTTTGTTTGAAAATTACGGTGTTACAAGTTGGTATCAAAGCCTTGGTTTGAGGGATTCGGATGTACTCTCGGGTATATTTGGACTCAAACTGAGGAATTGAGAAAATGTTTCTAAAAATAAAATGAATTTCTAAAACGAGTAAGAGCTTTTAAGAGAAAACGAGATGGAGCAGTGTGTACAATTAGCCAGAGCCCGAACGGTGATTTCACAAAATACAATTACGTGTTTACATTATGAGATATTTATCAGATATTAGAGCTGCATGGTAGAAGATAGGCTAGGTATTTCAGAAATTAGGGCTAGAGTTTCCTGATTCATGATGCCTTAGCCTAGGGGATGCTATTGATTGATATTATCTACTATTTTCTTTATGTATGTACTGAGTAGGAGTACCTAGTAGGAATCTTTTAGAGAGAGCTTTGAGTAGCAGAGTGATCTAGGAGAGATACCTAGATGTGCATTTGAGGAATCTACTGAGAGAGTAGTTAGATACCCACGAGAGGTAGGGTTACCTAAGTCCGGTGATGCCCTTTGAGTTGTGGATAGAGTAAGCGGAGTTGTAAGCTAGAGTGGCTTTATGTGCTGGTGGAGGTTATTCGATGCCCGAATGCTGCTTGCTTTGTGCTTTGTGGGACTCTTGAAATGATGGGAGCCAGCTACTAAATGAATATGATGATATTCAGGAGGTAGATGGCTGGCATCATGAGGAGTTCTTCAGCAGCTGATGGCAGAGAAGTGTGAGAACCTAGGAGAGCCAAGGGAGTAGTTGTAGTCCGATGAGTACGCTATTAAGAGATGAGTATTCGCTGGAGAGCGAATAAGTGTAATGAGATTGGAGATCGAGAAGGTTGAGCAGCTATTTAGGAAATCTAGGACGATCCGTGTGGAAAGTATGGGTAGATGTGGCAGGTAGTATGGGCCTGTACTACTGAAAGCAGAGGACCCATACTCAAAACAGGGAGTTCCAAAGGTTCTAAGTTGCAGGTTGAGGGGAGATAACATGGTTCGGGTACCATGATTCGTAGCAGAGTTTGTTTCTGTCTTTGCCAGTTATCCAACGATGGGTGCTCAGACTGAGAATAGATATGGTAAAGTGTGGGGCCAGAGGGCCATGTCGGTTGAGCTTCGATAGAGTGTACCTTGCGAGGGAAATTGAGTTTAGATCCCACGGAGTTTGACTGGTGAGCTGCCAGTTGGAGTCACAAGACTTGAGGAAAAGTGGAGATGATATGCTATGGAGGATTGCGGTTCCGGTTGAGTGATCGGTCAATGATTGAGATGTCACTTCCTGTGACGAGAATTTCACTATTTTTCCGTGTGGAGCGAAGGAGATAGCGAGCTTCCGGTTTTAGAGTATGGAGGTAAACCCTGTGGGGTAGCATATAGTTGAGATATTTTCACCAGAGTATATATGGTATGTTTGCTGAGAGGTATTCTTATATCATGAAGAGAGTAATCAGAGGGGACTAAGATGGATGGGGACAAGGATATGCCTTAGATGAGTATAGTAAGGCATATTTTGCAGCAGTTTCAGGTAATCAAGAGGAGTATATCGGGGCGGCAACCCTTGTTGTTTACGTTGTATATCGAATGTGAGAGTGAGGTCTCTTGCTTCCATGATAATTCACATGATAGGATGTTGGTTGAGGAATCAGAGATGAGGTGTGTGTGATAGTTCATTCTCCTCAGGTGAGTGAGTTGTAACTATTTTGGGACAGTCGAGATGTCTGGTGATGTGTTGGTATGAGATTTTGGATGACTAGAGGCAATCATGTGGGAAGTTTCCGAGGATTTCATCTGAGATTCGGGATGTTTGGAGTTGCTTGGTCTCTATCGGGAAGATCATCGAGTGTTACGTGGTACGTTCCAAGAGTAAAGAGTGACGTACCTTGTGAAATAGTCTGTGGAGTGGACGGTTGGTATGCCAATTGGTGATGGTTTGAACCCTGAGTGGGGGAGAACTGGGTATTCTATTGAGAGGATCAACAATCTGTTCAAGTGCGGTTTAAGGACTGGTTACGGGGATCTGCGGTCTGAATATACGAGGATAAGGTCATGTGGTAGGCAAGGCAACGTACAGAGCGAGAGGATGCATGTTGCACATGTTCAGGAGAGAGTGAGTGTCTTCACAATAGGTGGCCGATGGACATGAATCTAATTATGGTCCGTGATTCTTCGAGTGCGACAATGTTGAGTTTCGAGACAGTTGGGTTGCTGAGGTCAAGATTCGAACGCCTAAAGGTTGGCAGTTTTGCGTATGGATTGTTATCTGTACTCCGGGAAGGGCAACAGTTGATTGGGCAACCAACTTCAAAGCCGGTATGAGTATTCTCGCACGGGTTTGGATCAGTAGAGGATGGGGTTTCGGATTGCTGTCAACGTGTTCTCAGTCATTGATGATTCCTCCGTGTTTCAAATTGTGAGTTGGAGTATTTCGAGGTTACGAGTTGTGCGAGAGAAAGATCAGTGGTCGCAGCAAGACATTGGGAGATTCTGAGAGGGTGTATTGATGTATCCGAGTAAGATGCCGTGAGTGAAAGATCAGTGGTTGAGGCAAGACATAGTGAGATTCTGTGATGGTGTACCGAGGTATCCGAGTATGATGCCCTAAATTTTTGGATAATTTTGAGACTCGAGTGGTGAGATGGCGAATGGAGTACCGAGTGACCATTGTTCCAGTGGGAACCCTTTAGCTAATTGTCATCAGAATGTGAACTGTAGCAAGAGAAAGTGTTTTGTTGCGGTAATTGTCGTCAGTTGTAATGATGCTTGATCTGGGTGGGTGTGTGTACTTGTCCATGATGGAGCGTGGAGCATGAGTTTAGTGAACGTATTATGGTGTTGGCTTAATGATGAGATTGTGGGGTGATAAGAGAGTGTCGTAAGCATGCGGGGAGCCGTAGCATTCACGAGTCAGTGAGAGAGTGTCGTAAGCCTGCGGGGAGCCGTAGCATTCACGAGTCAGTGAGAGAGTTTCGTAAACCTGCGGGGAGCCGTAATATTCACGAGTCAGTCAGAGAGTGTCGTAAGCCTGCGGGGAGCCATAGTATTCACTAGTCAGAGCATGACGCATAGGGGTTCTTAGGTTGGGTAGCCTTACCAATTGAGTCTTTGGGAACCTGGTGGCCGGACCAGGGGCGAGACTGGGGTCTCCGTGATGGTCGAAAATTGTTATATCTCGAGTTAGGGAGGGGTTATCGTAGTCGGAAGGAATTGGAGAAGTGGTGTACGCATGAATTCGCGGATCACGTGTCATGGTTTGAGTATCAGACTGGAAATGAGTGGTTCCAATTCTGCTGGTGAATCAGACTCTCGAGCTTGAGTTTGGCTCTTTTTGTGTATTGAGTAGGCGGGATGAGATTCCAGATTCTCAGATGGGTTCCATTTTGAGAGGTAATGGTTTCCATCTGATGCCTTAGACCTGAGTGGGTCAGTTCGTTGGTATGGGAAGGACAACGAGACGCATGGAACTAGTGAGTGGTAGACGACAGAGGTCGGAGGTGAGGCGACTTCAGATGGGGTTGTAGGATTCGCTTGAGGTAAAGCAAACTTCGTGACTTTGTGTGTCATGACGGGTTGAGATAGATATTGTGAGAAGGAGTCTGTAAAGTCGTTTTATTGGGTGTGCAAGGGGTAGCCTTAGAGGTTCAACTGTGGGGTCGAGAGCAAACCTGGTGCTCGGTGTTGGAAGAGATATTTGAGAGGAAGCTGGGGCTTATGATTATAGATGTCAGAGGATATTTCCGAGCGGGCATGATCATTTTCTTGTGTCTGAGGACAGAGTATTGAGGTTCATTTTTTTCAGACGAGTTCTGATAGCAGTACAGGCGATGGGTCCTTAGTGGGATGCGACCTTTCCGTTCCTTTTGAGCTACGTTCTCGATCGATTAGTATATCTGGCATGAGTGATCGGTAGTCAATTATTGGTCAAGGACTTGTTTCCATCAGTCGTAATAAGAAAATCAGAGTTGGCAGTGTGTTATCAGGATCTGTTATTCGATGAGCTCTTAACATGATAATATTTTGCATGGGCGGTCTGTCGGAGAGATAGGCCACTAGGGTTTCCAGGATCTGGTGAGTCAGAACTGGTATTGCAACGGCAGAGGGGTCCGTCCTTCTTCGGGAGTGGGAGTTCCTGTTTTGGTTCGGGTGTCTTGGGAGGGAGATTGTTGTATGATATGAGATTTTTTGGTGGTGCTTCTCGGGTTATTGATTTCGATCTATGTGTTGTTACTGAGCGATTTCGAAGGCGAATCTAATTCAAGTGGGGGAGAATTGTAACACCCTGAATCCTGTATGTGAAACTTGAGAGTTATAATGCACTTTGTACGACCTACTCGACGAGTTGGTTGGTCCTGACTCGTCGTGTAGGAGCTGAGCTGGCCACGCAAATTACGAAGCCGAATCGTCGAGTCGAAGGGCTGGACTCGACGAGTTGAGTCTGTGATGAGAAAACCCTAATTTTAGGGCTTGCACCCTATTTAAAGGACCTTAAGCCCTCATTTCCGCCTCCCTGATCATTTAGACACACTAAGAGAAACCCTAGACAAGTTGTAGTCGTTGTGAGAAAGAGAAAGGCTAAAGATCTTGTGTTCAAGTGCATTTTTGGAAGAAGAGTGAAGAGCATCAGGCCTTGGATCGAGAAGAGGCTTGTGGATCAAGTGTTTCTCTGTGCTAGCTTCAGTTTGGAGGTAAAAAGCTACCATCTTGAGCATCTCTTGTGATAGATCTCTTCCTAGGGAGTTTTAGGGCTTATTTCCATCCATTTTTTGGATTTTGAGTTGTTGAGATGGTAATGGAGGTTGAGACACCAGATCTGAGTTATATGAGTCCCTATGAACCCAAAGATCCAAGCTTTATCAAGCTTTGGGCAAGTCTCCATGCATGAAAGCCTTTATGGAGCTTGTTTTAGCATTTTTAGCCCTATATGCCGTGCTTGAACGTAAAGCTTGCAGCGTTACGTGATGATTCAGCCTGAGGAGGCTAGATCCAGAGTATGAGACCTTATTTCTTTCCAAAATTGTCTGAATGAGGAATTGGACTGAAAGGACTCGACGAGTTGGAGAGCCGACTCGACAAGTCGGTTAGGGTTTACCCCGATGGTTTGGACACATTGCAGACTCGGCGAGTTGATGAGACAACTCGACGAGTTGAGAGGGTTTTACCCGTATTTGGATTGAGAGTGGACTCGCCGAGTTGATGAGCCAACTCGACGAGTAGGTAGGGTTTTCCTGGTCTTTTGGACGCGGCATGGACTCGACGAGTTGGCTAGCAACTCGGCAAGTAGACTCGGGTTACCGCGATTTACTGAGTTCTGAGGGACTCGACGAGTTCATGAGTTGTACTCGGCAAGTTGAGTCAACATGGACTGTTGACTTGAGTGTTGACCTCTGTTGACTTCCGTTGACTTTAGGGTTTTGGTGAACTGTGGATTTTGCTGGCCATGAAGGGGTGGAGATTAGACCAGCTGCTCGAGTGTGGGATACATTGTTTTACTCTGCGAGGTGAGTCTTCTCACTATACTTACCTGAGTGGTACTTACTGTGTGACCAGAGGGTCTTATTCGTGTTATTGACCAGAGGGACTTATTTACATTATTGACCGGAGGGGCTTGATACAGTGTTGACCAGAGGGTCATAGTACCCTATTGACCGGAGGGTCGTAATTGTTTATACTGTGATATGTGTTGCCATGCATACTGTCTTTGTGACTTATACTGTTATATTATTTTGTGTATATGTTGATCTTATGAGCTTATACTGAGATATGTGATATCATGCATTCTGTCTTGTGATTTATGTTGTATATTATCTTGTGTATTATTGAGATAGGACCAGAGGGTCCAACCCGAGCTGTGAGACCGGAGGGTCTTCACTGAGACACATGACTGGAGGGTCCACACCGAGCCGTGAGACCGGAGGGTCCTCACCGAGACGCATGACCGGAGGGTCCATGCCGAGCTATAACCATGAGAGGCTTATTATTTGTGTATGTGGTATCTTGGAGAACTCATTAAGCTTCGTGCTTACCGTGTTATGTGATATGTGTTTCAGGTACTTCTCAGGATCGCGGGAAGGCGTTGGCTTGATTGTACATACGAGATGGAGTTATTTTTGAGGATCCTGGATTTTTATTAAATAATTATGGATTTGTGTTTCTGATGATTTGACACTTTGTGGTTTTGTGAAATTGGTTAATGAGAATTATGAGATTTTAAAATGAAAATTTTGTTTGAAAATTATGGTGTTACAAACTCAGTAACGTACATCCCACCTTCCACGTGTCCACTCTGAAGAAGTGTCTGTGCGACGAGACTCTTGTAATTCCACTCGATAAAATTGAGGTAAACGAGAGTCTACACTTCGTAGAGGAACCTGTGGAAATCATGGACAAGGACATCAAGAGAACGAAACAAAGTCGTATACCCATTGTTGAGTATTTTATGTTGCGTCATGGGCTTTATTTTGTATATCCGGATTGGGCCTGTCCATCCGTGACTATTAATTAGAGTTAAGCTATAAATAGTGCATGCATATATGCCTTAGATACGGTCGTGATTATTATCATTATTGCTTTGTAACCCTAAACACCTCTACAGTCGAAGTTCTTAATCAAGCTCTTCTGAGGTGTTAAAGCTTAATCATTCGACATCAGTTAAACCATCCCTCTGTTCTTTATTACGTAATTTATTGCTTTTCTGTTTAGAATCAATCGATCCTACTAGAACATTGTTCTAACAATTGGTATCAGAGGAGGAGACTGTGTAATCAATACACATTCCTTCTGTTTGAAGAATTCTTAAGGGTTTCCGCTTTTATCGAATATAAAGAAGTCGTCTTCTTCCTGTCGACGGTAACTCTTGTGTTTGATAAAACCCTAATCTCAAGTTTACAGGTCTGAATCTAGCAGTTCCAAGGAAAGGCTCATCATGTCTCACGACGATTCACAAACTAATCCCATCAACATCTCCAACAACATTGGATCCACTACATGGGTTCCCATTCTTTACACTCAAGACTATGAAGTGTGGGCGCATCACTTTGAAGATTACGTAGTTGGATCTGAAGATAATGGTTATCTCATCTGGGAAGCTATCACGATGGGGCCGTTTGTTCACTCTGGAACGAACAGGACAGTGAAGACTCAAAAAGTATATAATCAGCTTGTGGCGGACGTAGATAAGATGCCACAGGATGAAAAGGACAAGGTGCTATGTAATGTGAAAGCCATGAGAATGATCAGATTCGCATTGCAATCTAACACTTTTCGTTTAGTCGGTTCATGCACGACGGCTAAAGAAATCTGGGATAGGTTAAAAGAACTGTACTCAACCGATGAGGATCTAGAACACTCGATCCAAACCTTGTTGCTCTCAGAATTTGGAGTTTTCGAACAGAAACCTGAAGAGAAACTGATACAAACCTTCGATCGCTTCAGTCATCTCCTTAGCAAGATGATCAAGCATGGTATTGAAAGAAAATTGATTGAGCAGAAGGTGACCTTCATGAATGGTTTAAGACCAGAATGGATGGCAGTGGTTTCAACAGTGAAAGCTCATGAACAATTTAAATCATACTCGCTAGCGAAACTAGTGGGTATTCTTAAATCCCATGAAAGCGTGGTAACCAAGGAGGCGAAGATAGTTTTGGGTGTGGGATCGCTGGCCCTTGTCTCAAAAGGCAAAAGTGTTGCAGAAGAAGAGGAAGATTCAGATATGTCTGAGTATGACCTTACAGGCGAAGAATATGCAATGATGGTCACCAACCCAAAGAAGTTTGCACGAAAGAAGTTCCCTATCAATAAGAACATAAACTGGCAAGGAAGTTACAGCTCTGAGAAGGTGAAAGAAGAAACGAAGAACACCTCTCAAAAGGATGACGACAAGAAAGAAAGCAAGCTTGCAGGAGACTCTGGATTCGACTGCAATTACTGTCATGGCAAGAACCACTTTGCCAAAGATTGCATGTTGAGGAAGATGGCTGAGAAAAGGGACAGTGAAGATGATGAGGCGTATTACATGCGAAAGTTGGAAGAAATAAAGAAAAAGAAGGCAACTAATAGTTCAATGAATGCCTTGATTGTGCAGGAAAATGTGGATGAAGATGAGTTCAGTGGCGTTGAAGTCTGGTCAACCGATTCTGAGGATGAAGAAGTGAGAAAACCCACACATGGAAGAGCTTATGTGGCGAGAGATACTGGTTCGGCTGGAAAATGTTTGATGGTTACTGCTGGAAGACCAACCGAAGGTGAGCTTAAGGAGCCGAACCTGACTGAGGACAAGTGCTTTGCTGCCAAGCCCGTGAGTGAGAAGATCAACGACTGTGATCGACTGATCAAAAAGGTACAATCTATCCTTGAATCACTTAAAGTTCCTGTAACAAATTATGAAGAAGAATTAAATGAACTAAAATTTAAATTTTCTAACTTAAGTGGTAGTCTCATGCAAACTCGCTTAGCGAACTCTAACCTAACTGACCAACTCAGCAGGGTGTCTTCGAAGAGTGAGGAGAGAAGGATGTGGATTGAGCTGAAGGAGACGGAGTTAACTAGGGCTAGGGATGAGATTATTTATTTGCAACGAGACAATTTAAAGTTTTTTAAAACAACGGAATGTTTTTTGCTTGATTGCTAAACGCTTATATACGAATATTACTCAGTTGCACTTAAATTGTGAAATAGGGAAAAAGATTCATAAGATGATCTTACCCTTCCTTGAATTTAAGGAGGACGAGGTCATCTCTGAGTGTGAATCCATAATGTCCTCAGAAGAGACTTCCATCACTTATAAAATCGGACTGGACAAGATGGAGACCTTTATTGACTCTAAGGAACATAAATGTATGCTCAAAAATCTTTTAGATGAAAATGATAGGTTGAAAATTAAGTCCGAGACCATTCAAACATTTGACTCATCTAACGCCAAATTAATTCCAGAACATAAAATGAATATAGAAAACACGTCTGAATTTGATGAGGAAAGTGAGATGAGCGAAATCTCGGTGGAAGATGTGGTTGATTGCTCCGAATTTATGAAGAGCGAAACCGAGAATGAAAAACCTCTCATATCTGAGAACTCGGTTGAATATGCTCGCCTGTCAAAGGACAAGCCGCAGAAATTCAAAGAGAAAGCAATGGTCTATCAGAAAGTTCAAACAGTGCCAAATCAAGTATATGTTGTTACAGGGGTCACTGAAAAACAAACAGCAAAATTGAAAATCTTGGTCGACACAGACAATGCTGAAGGATGCGACGATTACTTCTGGTCTGCCCCTATTGATAATGCAGATGAAACCGTCGGCTTATCGGAGCGAACCTCGTGGAGGGTAAAAGGTAGACACGTTGCTGAACCCATCAACAAGCCCTCAAGTTTTGATAAACCAAGCACGAGTGGAACAAAAGAGATACCAGAAGAACCAAAGAAAGTATCCAATGTATCTTCCAAGACAACCGAAACTCAAAAGGAGAAGCCAAAATCAAGCTTCAATATTCATAAATCTCAAAAACAGCTGGCTGAACAGAAACGCCAAAGAAATCAGAGATACATGAAGAATCTGAATGAGCGAAAACGGTTTTGGCAGTCTCAAAACCCTAACTACGTTCCTTCCAAGAAAGAGTTAAACGTCAAAGAAAATGACAAGCCAAACTGAAAGGAAAGTTTTAGTCCAAGATCCTATTATTCCAAAGCTCAGAACCGAACATCCAGTTTCGGTTTTAATTCCAAAGCTCAGAACCGAACATACAGTTTCGGTTCCAACACCAAAGCTCAGAACCGAACGTCCAGTTTCGGTTCCAACATCAGTTTCAGTTACAATACTAGATCTCAGAACCGAACATCTAGTTTCGGTCACAACATCAAGGCTAACAATCGAAAGTCAAGCTTCGGTCCATCCTGCGACCAACAAAAGCCGAATTTAATGAAGGACATCAAAGGAAAGGGAAAGCTTGATTCGAATTCTGATAGCAATAATAAGAAAAAGTCAGCTAACCTTAGGATTCAAAAGAAAATTCCAAAACCATCTAACAACACACCATCTGATACACCACAATTTAAACAAGATAAAAACAAAATCAAGGTGTATACCATCAAAAGAAAAGACGAAACCACTCTAATAAAAAGAACTTATTTGGTTGATCTTTCTGTTGCTATTCCTATTTCTGTAAAAGACTCACCAGGGCCCAAGAGACTTTGGGTTCCTAAATCTGCTTGAATTTGCAGGTTATAAGTGACGAGCAGTTCGATGACGAATGATACATTGATAGTGGCTGCTCTCGTCACATGACAGGAAGGAGGGAAGAGCCGAGGGAGTTTCGGTCCCTTAAGGATGGTGGATGTGTGAAGTATGGAAACAATTCTTTTGGCACAATCATAGGATATGGAATGATAACCAACGGGGAATTCACAATTCGAAAAGTGGCTTACGTGGAAGGATTGCAGCACAACCTTATCAGTGTATCTCAATTGGTTGTGGGAACTGGTTTGAAAGTTTCATTTGATGATGAGGGATCAGAAATTATTGAAAAGCAATCCAAAAGAGTTCTGTTGAAGTCTGAACGCAAAGGAGAGATGTATCCTTTAAATCTCAACCCAATTCGAGGAAAACCAGCAATATGCTTGCTATCAAAGGCGAACTCTGATGAAAGCTGGTTATGGCATCGACGCCTATCGCACCTGAACTTCAAAGACATTAATACGTTGGTGCTTGGTGATCATGTTCGAGGCCTTCCTCTTCTCAAGTTTGATAAGGAACACCTGTGTGCAGCGTGTGAGATGGGTAAACAAAGCAGAAAGAGCCATCCTACACGTATCAATACAAAGATTGTTGAAGCTCTTGAACTTCTGCATATTGACTTATGTGGACCTTCGGCTATCGAAAGCATCGGTGGTAGTAAGTTCATTCTTGTCATAGTAGATGATTTTTCACGCTTCACCTGGGTTTTCTTTCTTAAATAGAAATCAGAAGCGACTCCCAAGTTGAAGGCGTTTATCAAGCAAGTGGAACTGCAGCTGCGAAAGCTGGTGAGCAATATTAGAAGCGACAATGGGCTTGAATTCAAGAATAAAGATTTTGAAGATTTTCTGGCTGAAAAGGGGATATCTCACAACTTCTCGGCCCCCTATACACCACAACAGAATGGAATTGTTGAGAGACGAAACCGTTCCTTATGTGAGGCAGCCTGAACCATGCTAAGCTTCGCTTCTCTTCCGCTATACTTCTGGGCTGATGCAGTTGTAACCGCGTGCTATACTCAGAACCGATCCTTACTTAACAAACGATTCTCCATCACTCCGTATGAGATTCTGAACAATCGAAAGCCCAACGTTAAGTTTTTCCACGTGTTTGGTTCAAGATGCTTTATCTTCAATTCTAAAGAGAACCGAAACAAGTTCGACGTCAAAGCCGATGAAGGAATTTTTCTTGGTTATTCACTCAATTCAAAGGCATATAGGATTTTGAATAAACGCTCCAAACGTATTGAAGAATCCTACTATGTAACCTTTGATGACAATTACATGAAGAGTGTTCAAACAAGCGAAAGTACCATGGGGGAAATATTTCCACAATCCGGACAAGTCTCGGTTCCCATTTCCAACTTGTTTGAAGAGTATATAAGGCTATTTGATGAACCAAAAAAGGCCATACACTTAGAAGCGAAAGCAGAAGACAACAAAATTGACAATCTGAAAAAGATCATCGATGAAGCTGCAAAAGATATGGAAAGTGCTCCTCCTAAACCGACTGGTGGTCAACCCTTAACTGACCCTCCAAACAACAGCTCAACGTTCAAGGGGGAGGGTTCATCTGTACCCAAAACAACCGATTTGTCTTGCGAGGGAGAGAATCCAACTCCAACCCCAACCCATAATAGTCCAATCGAGGGAGAGAATCCAACTCCAACCGATGGTGAAAATCCTGAACCTGACATGGGATACACTTCGCCATTTGAGGGGGAGAATGAGAATACAAATGACGAAGGTGATCAATCAGAATTTGAAGAAGAGGTAAATGCAGAGTTGGATCTTGTCTATGACCCAAATTACCCTCCTCTAATGAAATGGACCAAGGATCATCCCAAAATAATTGGTGAATCATCTGAGTGAGTTCTCACACGTTCTCAATTGAAAGCGAAACAAACTGCCTTATTCTCTCATGTTGAATTCTGCATGTTTAATTTGTTTGTCTCGAAAATCGAACCAAAGACGGTTAATGCTGCACTTGATCACGCTGATTGGGTACAAGCAATGCAAGATGAACTCCATGAGTTTGAACGTAATCGAGTTTGGAGACTGATTCCCACTCCAAAGGATGCTTCTGTGGTCAGCTTAAAATGGGTCTTCAGGAATAAGCTGGATAAAGAGGGCAACGTCATTCGCAATAAGGCTCGGCTGGTGGTGAAGGGATATTACCAAGAAGAAGGGATAGACTATGAGGAGACCTTCGCTCCTGTAGCAAGGTTGGAATCAGTTAGAATCTTTCTGGCATATGATGCTCATAAAAACTTCGAAGTTTTCCAAATGGATGTGAAATGTGCTTTTTTAAATGGAGAACTAGAAGAAACGGTGTATGTTGGGCAACCACCTGGGTTCGTGAACGAGAAATACCCTGATCACTGCTATGTGTTGGATAAAGCTGTATATGGTCTGAAGCAAGCACCGAGAGCCTGGTATGAAACATTAACTCGCTTTCTTAAAATTTCGAAATTCAAGCAAGGTTCAGTTGACCCAACCTTCTTCCGAAAGAAAGAAGGCGAACATCTAATGATAGTTCAGATTTATGTCGATGACATCATCTTCGGCTCCACGAATCCTAGCTTAACGATTGAATTCAGGAAGTTGATGGAGACTAAATTTGAAATGAGCGCAATGGGTCCAATTAACTTTTTCCTTAGATTGAATATAAGATAGGGACTGGAAGGAATTTTTATCAACCAGGAGTCCTACACGAAGAACTTGCTGGCGAAGTTCGGTATAACGGGAGATTCGAAGGTGAAGGTTCCCATGGCGTTTGGCACAAAGTTAACACCATCTCTGGAAAAACCTGCTGTTGACGTAACACTCTATCGTCAAATGATAGGGTTTCTTATGTATCTAACAGCTAGTAGACCAGACATTATGTTCTCTGTTTGTTATTGTGCCAGGTTTCAAGCAAATCCAAGAGAACCTCATATGGTGGCAGTGAAAAATATTTTCCGTTATCTGAAGCAAACCTCTTCTCTTGGTCTCTGGTACCCTGCTAGATCCGGATTCTTTGTTCAAGCCTTTTCTGACGCCGATCTTGGAGGATGCGGTCTAGACCGAAAGAGCACAACTGGAGGATGCCAATTCCTTGATGGTAAACTTGTTAGCTGGCAGTCCAAGAAGAAAACCTGTGTGTCTCTTTCAACAGCCGAAGCTGAGTATATAGCTGCAGCATCCTGTACCTCACAAGTGATATGGATACAAAGCCAACTAAGAGACTACGGACTGAGTATGAAGAAAATACCTCTCTACTGTGACTCTGAAAGCGCGATAAGAATATGTCACAATCCAGTGCAACACTCAAAGACAAAGCATATTGCACTAAGATACCATTTCATCAAGAACCATGTTGAAGATGGAAACGTGGAAGTACATTTCGTTCGGTCCTCTGATCAACTGGCTGACATCTTCACTAAAGCCTTACCAGAAGCAAGCTTCAATAAAATTCTACAAGGTTTGGGAATGATGGAAGCAGAGTCGGTACCGAACCCTCAAACCTCTCTCTAAAAATTAGACAAGCGAAATAGAGCGAACGCTCGGTCTATTTCGGTTCTGGATTTTTCGGGAACCGAAATGAACCGAACGCTCGGTCTATTTCGGCTCCATAATTTTCGGGAACCGAAATGAACCGAACGCTCGGTCTATTTCGGCTCTGGAATTTTAGGGAACCGAAATGAACCGATCGCTCGGCTTATTTCGCTTCATTCCTTTTAAGGTTTGATTTCGGCTGTATACTTTGTAAACTCTCTTTTAAATCTTTTTCTTGCTATATTTTATTCTTAGAGTTTTATTAACATTAATTTCGTTTATTTTTCTGTTTTTATTATTTTTTTTCAGAAAACTTCAAAATTCAAAAATATTATTTCTGTTTTTATTATTTTTCATAAAACATCAAAAATCCAAAAATAGTTTGTTTTTATTATTTTTCAGAATATTCAAAATTCTAAAAGGTTTTATCTTTTAATTATCTCTTTTGTTTTTATTATTTGTTTTGTTTGTGTGTGTCTTTGTTTATTCTCTTTACTAGGTACCAAGTACATCGTTGCTACATAAATTGGAGCTAGGGCAGGTACAACCATTATAATTTAAACTAGTTAAGTGTCCCTAGAAGCATGTTGTTGCATGTAGACGGAAGCCTCTAAGACTATGGGTTAGGCCTTAATGATTCGATCCACACCTATCGTTTCTTCCCAATCAGGCTGCTAAATACACTCAAGTCATGAGCTACCTTACTCTTCTAAAATGAGTTAAGAGTTTTCTGCTTTGTCACTTTTATATATAGCAGGGGTACTTTCGGTTCCTTAGCCACCTCCTCTACCTTCTCCATCAACTTTCGGTTCACCAAGGTAACCCTTGAGACTCTCAGATATTACCACTGAGGTTTATGGTTACACAAAATCTGCGTTGATGATCTTAGATGCGTACACCACGTGCTAAGTGAGACCCAAAATTCAACACCAATAATGAATTGACGGTGAATTTTAATATTCAAGATCTCACTTGTTACCTAACGAAATCTCATTTTATTTTTTGAGTGGTCTTTTATGAAATTGTCTAACACCAAGGCATTTCTTCCCAAAAAGATCCAGTTTGTTTTTTTGTTTTTGAGATTTTTATAACATCATTAGTCACAACAAATTATATCCAACCTACTTGTTCAACAGACCACATCGGTCTCACAAATACTTCATCCAACTTTCGGTCTTATGTTAAGTATCGATGTCCGGTTGAAGATAAGCCACCCTTTAAACCTATTATTTAAAAAGAAGCCTTTCGGTGTTTCTTTACAAACACTCGATCGTATTTTCTCGGGGAACCTCACAAGCACTTCAAGTCTCTCTTGACTTTGAAGGAAGAGACTCTTGCCTGGAATCATCTGCTTCATGTCTTATTAAAGACATCACTCACATCCTATACACATTGTGCTTTATTTCTTTATTTTTTGGCACACTCTTACACGAAAATTCTTGGTGATTTTCCAAACTTTTGGTTGATGTTCTTTATGGCCCTTTTAAAATTTTTTTTGAGCGACAGTGGTTATTTTGACATATGGAGTGAAAGTGGATTTGAAAAGACGATATGTGGATAAGATTTTGCATCACGTCATCGGATACTCATTCATATTGGGCGCGTGAATTTGAAACGGTTCCTAAACCCACGCTTGATGACGTATATCTGGGGAAACCAAGCTATCAAATCGCGCTTTTTCAGGCGACGTTTCAGTGATCGCATCATCATCACGAAGATTCTTCCTCTCTCCTGGAAACGGTATATAAAGGGTTTCTCGCACATATTGTACCTTCTTACCTTCTTCAAACTCTCTCAAATACAACAGGTGATCTTAAACTGTTCATATTCTTCCTTACATCAACAATGGCGGAATCATCATCTGTTCAAGATCAAACTGCTTCATCGTCATTGCTCGTGATTAAACCTAATCAGAACATGATTATTCAACTAAACCCCTTTTTGTATGATTCGTACATGCTCCACGTTGTTGAATGTCTCAAGTACTCCCCACTGGTTATCGTTCTTATGCAGGTGGAATTTGTTCCCATGTCTCTGCTATCACAAGTGTATTTAACTGCGTCTTACGACAAGAACAAGGAGAGGATCTATTTTCAAATCTTCACTCACAAGGCATCAATTTCGAAAGGCCGATTCTGTTCCCTGTTAAGGCTTGCCGTCGATGCTTCTGTCATCTCTCCTGATTTCATCACTACAACCCAGTTGTTTATGATGCTTTATGAGATGGGGTATACTGATGTTCTTACCACAATGATGAAGTTTAAGAAGTCGTGTTTGCCGCCACAATGGAATGGGTTACTTACTCTTATCAATAAAGGTTTAGCAGAACAGGTAGCTGGGTCAGATGGTACGAGTAAGGGTTTTCTGACCATTCTTTATGGTCTCTACAATGGTATTAATCTGGATTATGGCTCGATTATTTGGTCGCAACTGGTGCAAAGTCTCAACACCTCCACTAGACATTCAGAGATTTCCTGTGGTCGTTTCTGGACCATCGTCACCTGACGGGCCATTGACAACTTACAGATTCCAGTTATGAAAGATGCATTGGTCTCCTCTGTGGCTACTTTTCATACAAAGAAGATTATCTTCTCAGATTCCACAAAGTTTTCTCACATTGGTTCGATACCTGAACCCATGTACCGGTGTGTGTCGAGCGAAAGTAATGTGATGGCTGACTACCGGAAGCTTACTCCCAAAGGCCCAAGAGAACTGACTCCTGAACAGAAGGCTGTCTTAGATGCTGTGGAAAAGCCAGCAAAGCGAGGGAAGAGGGCAAATCCCAAAAAGGTGGAAACCGAAGGTCCTTCTTCTAAGCTTGTCAAGTCCAAAAAGCGAAAGGCTGAAAAGGCTGATTCTTCGGCTCCAAAGAAAGTTAAGAAGATGGCTAGGAAATCAAAGAGTCCTTCTCCTTCAAGTTCTGATCATGCCGAGGAGAAATCGGCTGATGAGGAAGAAGAGGTTCAGCATCACGGTTCACCAAGAGGTAATACACCTCCTCGTTCACCAACTCCCACTGAACCACTCAATGACGAAATTCCAACTCCTCCTCTATCTCCACCGAAGACTAATGTTCCAGTTTCGGTTGCTCCAATACCACCACCACCAGTTAGTACCATACCAATCTCTACAACTCCTTTACCCCCTCCCATCTTTTCACAAGCAACTACCACAACTACACCTATTTCCACCACTCCAACCGAACCTCCAGTAAACGTCAATATATCTGATACGGGGGCTAATACTGAAACCGAAACCCCTGTTACATCCAAACCTCTTTCACCCTCACCCTCAACTGATTCTGGTGCTACTCTCGGTGGTGACAATCTTGAGTTTAACTCAAACTATTACAGTCCTTATAGACTTCCCACTGATGAAGATGAAGAGGCTTCAGTAACCAGACAACAAGTGCAAAGTCTCGATAAAAAGCTTGATCAATTGCTCGCTTCTTCTTCGAAGTATAATGATGTTGTGTTGAAGGCTTTCCAGGACACTACTTTTGAACAGTATACAGGAGCAATTGATAAATCCACAAAGGCGGTTGAAGCATCCACATCTTCATGTCAGAAGGCTACTACAGACGTTGCTGAACTCATTCACAGTTCTCAGATCTTTCTTGAATCCCTTAAGGGTCATGCTAATGCGAATGCAGCTAAAGTCAATGCTTCAGTTGACTCTCTCTCAAAGTCACTATAAGGGGAGCAAGCCAAGTTCGAGACTGTTCGTTCTGAAATTCAAGCTGAGAACACTTCTCTTCTTAGCTCAGTGAATTCTCGTCTTGAAAAGCTCCACGTTGATTTAGCAAAGGAGAGCGCATTACGGGAGGATCTTGCTCGTCAAACATCTACCATTGAAGTCCAGAAGGTTCAATTGGCTCAAGCTGAGCGGGAGATTTCATTGTTGAAAACTGAGCGTGCTGTTTTCCGGAGTTGTGCTGGTGACTTTCAGAATATGTTGCACAATGTTCTTAATGCTCATGATCCGATTCTTACAATGACCATCCGGAATCACCTGACCTCCAAGCTTCTTCCTGCCCTTGAACTTCTACATGAGATGATGGGTGTTTCGGAGCGATTCGTACCTCCAAAACAAGGGGGAGAAGGTGCTCATAAAGCTCAACCGAAGGTCACTGTCAAAACAGAACCGAAGGGTAATGAAGCTTCGGGTTCTGGGAATCAAGAAAATAAGAAAGGACTTGCTGATGATAGTGATGAAGAAGAAACTATTGTTGATGCCCTGAAACGGAAGAAAAGGGATAAGGAGTTAGATGAAACCCTTCGAGTTGCAAAGGAAGCAGAAGAGAGGGAGCGAAAGAACAAGGAAGAGCAAGATGCCTTAAATTGCAAAAAGGCTTTGTTTCCTCCTTGGACTAGGGAAACGCTCATCAAAGAAGCGATAGAGTTTCCAAGCGTGTAATTCGTTTGATTGTGAGAATACGAGGGACTCACAGTTTGATATGCCTATAACACGAAAGGCATTTACTTTTCACTGCTTTGATTCAACAGTTCAAGTTCCCTCACCTCACCCTCAAGTTGATCGTGAACTTATCGATTTTTATCTCAAGTTCGGTCAGCCTCAGTATCTGACTTGGAGTGCACAAAAGATTACAACTGTCAAGGTGCTGAAACCTTCGCCTGCAGGGAAGTTTGTTAATGTTAATTTCAAAATAACCCGAGGTTCAGACAACTCGGTTTCTGTGATTTCCCTGGCAGATCTTCCTAACTTGAATCCTCATGATTGGATCTTATTGTACAAAATTTTGCTCACTAATGCGAAGGAGTATGAGCCGATCCTAGATCATCTGAAGAGGATGTTGGCTTCCTATGTCCATGAAGTTGCTACAATGGATCAGGATATAGCTAATGTTTTGAAGAAGAAACCAACTGTAAAGCCAACCGCAAAGCCTGGAGATGTGAACAAGATGAAGCTGGGTCAAATTGATTCTACACATCTCACAGTGATGTTCACAAGAGGCGAAGCTAATAGATTTCTTTTCGCTCTTGTTGATAAGCATTTGTTCTCAACTCACTGCTTGGAGCATATAATCAATTTTATCCATCGATGCAAGCAAAACACTGAGTCAGACAAGAAGAACTTCACTGACATGCTTCGGCGGTATATTACTTTTCGTCATACTCTACTAGCCATTATACCGAAGGTGTTCAAGACTGTCAAGAAGTCTTCTATAGCTCAACCGAACTGAGCTCTCGGCTCCATTGACGCAAAGGGGGAGATTGTTAGGTATTTTATGTTGCGTCATGGGCTTTATTTTGTATATTCGGATTGGGCCTGTCCATCCGTGACTATTAATTAGGGTTAAGCTATAACTAGTGCATGCATGTATGCCTTAGATACGATCGTGATTATTACATTATTGCTTTGTAACCCTAAACACATCTACAGTCGAAGTTCTTAATCGAGCTCTTCTAAGGTGTTAAAGCTTAATCATTCGACATCAGTTAAACCATCCATGTGTTCTTTATTACGTAATTTATTGCTTTTCTGTTTAGAATCAATCGATCCTACTAGAACATTGTTCTAACAATATAGTGAAGGTCCGTTAGAACACTAAGCGAGGGCCTGAATTCACCTGGGAACGAGAAGACCAGATGAAACAAAAGTACCCACATCTCTTCCCTAGCTCATGAGTGCCCACTCTAGAACTAATTTCGGGAAGAAATTCCCTCTAACGGGGGATAATGTGACAACCGGCTATTCTGGGTCAACAAAAATCAAACAAGTCAACAAGAGTCAAACGAGTCAACAAAAGTCAAATAGTTAGGACATAAAGCATGAATTATGCCTTGCTTTTAGGGATTTTGGTTTTGGGACCCAAAAACCTTGAGATTTCGGTTGTGATGGACCAAAATCACATGCCTACACCGAAATCATCTAGACCGAAATCATACTTGATCAAAATCACATGCCTAGATCGAAATCATCTAGACCGAAATCATACTTGATCAAAATCATACCTAGGACCGAAATCACATGTGATTTCGGTGGTTTAAAAGTGATTTCGGTGGAGCTTATGTCGAAATCACCAATTTGATTAGGTGGTGCTTTTCCCAATGTGATAAAATACACGAACCAATGCAAACATCACATCACCCTTACCCCTCATATATATAGTAAGTCGAAAACACCCACCCCATTTCTCATTTACATCTCCAAAAAAACTCCTTCACTTTTCTCTCAAGAACGAGTTTCATACATCTTCAAATCTTCATACATTGTCCCAGAAACATCTTCAAACATCCCCAGGAAAATAGCTCTTCAAGTTGATTCTTCGGAATTTGTTGTAAGTATCCTTGTTAAATCCAGTGTTTATACAACACCTTCATGTTAGTTCATCTAATTTACATACACTATTGTGCGTTAAAAACTCATAGGATACGAACACCTTCAAGTGTTCTAACATTGAAGCTCATCACCTTCACCTCGTTATCCAGTCACGAACACAACTCGATGTGAGTTCATACCCTTACATTTTCCGAGATTTTCTATGTTTTAGGGGGAATACAAGTAAAACACAAGAAAACTTGTGTTAAAAATACGAAATATTTAAATACATTTTCCTACCGTTTATACAAAAGTGCTAAATTCATAAATAGTTTTGTGTCAAAACTCATGAACTTTTCATACAACGTTTTGCTAAAAACACAAAGCCACGAAAAACGATCACAAATACGCTAGTTTATTCTTACAAATATATATATATATATATATATATATATATATATATATATATATATATAATGGTACATACAAAGGATTCATCATTTCAGGGAAATAATTTTTATAAACTATAATAGGTACAGTTTATGGGGCATTCACACTATTTTACCCTTTCGGGACAAAGAAATAATTATTTAGAAGTATAATTATTTTTATGCTATGTAACCACTATGGAAGGATAATACATTCATTTACAAGAAAAAGAGTTTTCATTACACTATACATAAACCGGTTAATACAATTTTGTGAGACATCCTTCACCATACTTGCTAGAGTACATACTAAAGTTCCTGAATTATAACCAGAGTCTCGGTAAGTGAGCGTGACACTTGTGTATAGATCTATACGGGACTGACAATCCCACACCTAAACCGTTAGCTACAGTTAGACTGACAGGTCTGGGGTGACAAATGTCGTAATATTTCGACGCCTGAAGAACGTCGTAGCAGGCCAACTAGTCGTTGGGTATTAACTAATACATTAGGTTTAAGGGGCTAAATTACATTCAACCAGTTTTATTTAATAATAAAACTACATTACACTATTTTACCGTACAACTGGTAGTTCCAGAAACATACATTCAAAGGGTTTTACACAGATACAACTACAATACATTATTTCCCAATACAATACAACTTACATTTCTGGAAACATACATTCAAATGGTTTTATAAATATTAAAACTACATTATACTATTTCCGAGTACAACAATACTTATACATTTTCTATCTTAGGGTTTCTAAGACTACAATTCACTTTAAAAGAAAATATTGGATTTTCTAGAAGCACACTCTATCATTTTCAAGGAACAATGACAGATTTTTCTCATACAAAATGTTTATGAACTCACCAACTTAATTGTTGACACTTTTTCAAAACTACTTATATTCTCAGGAAATCAGTAAACAGGTACCCATAAGGATTTGATTTTGAAGATGGGGCGTAGCAGCTTAACGTCACATATTTTTGTCATATGTATTTAGAAATCAAACAAATAACGATTTGAATACAATGTGAAAACTTACAATTTATCAATATGATGGTTGTAATGCTTTGATCTCTATTATGGAATTGTTATAATATTGTACATGAAAGTCATCCACCCCAGACGTTTCCGCCGTTCTGGTTTGGGGGTGTGAAATTCAGGATCAGGATCGGGTTCAAGCTCGGGTGTAGAGCCCATTGATGAGAGGCTGCACGATCTTATCGCAACCGCGGTTACTCGTGGCATCCTTGACGCTACCCCGATGATTTTTGGTACCGTCAAGGAGGGCATCATGGAGATCATGGAGGAGAGGCTCAGGTCCTTCCGAGCCGAGATTCTTGTAGGCCAGATTGGGGACCGAGCTCCCTCATTCAGGTATTTCAAGGCATGTGGAGTGCCTGAGTTCTTCGGGTTCAGGGATCCCATCACTAGACGGCGTTGGGTGGCAGACATGGAGAATGCCCAGCGCACGAGTTTTTTCACCGAGGTGGTAAAGGTGGGGTTCGCATCTTGTATATTGAGGGATCGAGCGCGAGACTGGTGGGAGGAGGTGACTCGTTAGGTGGGATCAGCAGGGGTGGATGAGATGACTTGGGAGTAGTTTCTGAAGAGGTTTGATCAGGAGTTTGCACCATATATTGAGGTGCAACGTTTGGTGAGAGAGTTCCAGGACTTACAGTAGACTACCGAGACTGTGGCGGAGATCACTGCCAAGTTTCGAGAGAGGGCACTTTTGGTTCCGCAGTACGCTGTGGATAAGGAATGAAGAAGACTAGGTATCATTCCATGTTGAGGGATGACATTCAGGAGTTTTTGAGTTTTTCAGGGTGCAAGACCCTGAATGAGATGGTGGAGAAGGCCCGAGAACGGGAGATTGAGTTACAGCTCCGCACGAAGCAGAAGCTGGAGGAGGTTCAGGAAGCAGTGGGTCAGACCAAGAAGCCTAAGCCCTCCGATCCTCCCAACAGGGGGCAGCAGGCCCGTGGCCGTTTTGCCAAGTGCGGTAAGCCGCACAGTGGAGTCTACCGAGCAGCGGGCTCAGCATGTTATGCGTGTGGCCAGCCGGGTTACATGAGTTGGGATTGCCCCAAGAAGGGCTTGATTTGTTTCCACTTCAACCAGACCGGTCATAAAAAGGCCGATTTTCCAAGGATGGTTAAAGGAGGAGGAGCAGTGGCGGCGCCTGCGCCCGCCACGATGAGGATTACAGATGGCCACCCGATCAAGGCGGAGGCTCCTGCGGTGAAGAGTCATGCATTTCAGCTGACTACTGAGGAGGCCCGAGCAGCGCCAGACGTCGTTACTGGTATGTGATCTATTTATGTATTGTTTATTTTATTATTATGCTTATTTTATTATGATTTTGTATAGGGACCTTCTTGGTCAATGGTTTGTCGGCTCATGTTCTTTTTGATTCTGGGGCTACCCGATCATTCGTATCTCTTGCGCTCAGCAAGAAGTTTCGGGATGCTCCAGGGACCTTGGATTCCCCACTTGAGGTGGAGATTGCAGATGACCGCATTGTGAGTGTTGCGAGTGTATTTCGGAGGAGCATTCTGAATGTGTTCAGGGAGAGGTTTTCTATCGATTTGGTTCTGATTCCATTGCGGTGGTTGAAGGTGGTCATCAGGATGGATTGGTTGTGGCCCAATGGGGCCATGATAGACTGCGAGCGTCAGCTAGTGAGAGTTCGAACCCTAAGTGGGGGACAACTGCTTATTCATGGAGAGAAAGCCTCGCGTGGGCCAACGCTCTATTCAGCTGCAAGGGCTAGGAGGCTTCTTCAACAGGGTTGTTCTGGGTTCTTGGCTTATGTTTCAGACACGAGGATTGAGGCCACGCCAGAGTTGAGCAATGTTCCGATTGTGCGAGATTTTCCTGACGTATTTCCTGAGGAGTTGCCAGGGGTGCCTCCGGAGAGGCAAGTGGAGTTCCATATTGATTTAGTGCATGGTGCGGCTCCGATAGCCTAGGAACCGTATCTTCTACCTTTGCCTGATATGCAGGAGATGTATGCGTAGCTTCATGAGCTGCTAGACCGAGGACTTATTCGTCCGAGTAGTTCCCCGTGGGGAGCACCGATCATGTTCGTGAAAAGGAAGGATGGGTCGCACAGGATGTGTATTGATTATCGGGAGCTGAACAAGATAACGGTGAAGAACCATTATCCGCTTCCGAGGATTGATGATTTGTTCAACCAACTTTAGGTTGCATCTTGGTTTTCTAAGATTGATCTTCGGTCGGGGTATCACCAGATGAGGATTAGGGATGAGGATATACCGAAGATGGCTTTCAAGACTCGTTATGGTCACTATGAGTTTGTGGTGATGCCATTTGGGTTCACCAATGCTCCAGCGGTGTTCATGGATCTCACGAACTGGGTTTGTAGACCGATGTTGGATCGGTCTGTGATCGTCTTCATTGATGATATTTTGGTCTATTCTAAGAGCAAGGAGCAGCACGAGCAGCATTTGAGGGAGGTGTTGGAGACCTTGAGGATGGAGAGACTGTACGCCAAATTCTCTAAATGTGAGTTTTGGTGGCGTAAGGTGCAGTTTTTGGGGCACATCATCAATCAAGAGGGTATTTTGGTTGATCCAGCCAAAATTGAGGCGATGATGCATTGGGAGGTTCCGAAGAACGCATCCGAGATCCGGAGTTTCTTGGGTCTTGCAGGGTACTATCATAGATTTATTCAGGATTTCTCCAAGATCGTCGTACCTTTGACCTGGTTGACCAAGAAAAGCGTGACCTTTCAGTGGGGTCTAGATCAGCAGTCGGCATTCGAGACCTTGAGGCAGAAATTATGTGAGTCCCCGATTCTAGCACTACCCGAGGGATTGGATGACTTTGTAGTGTATTGTGATGCTTCTATTTTGGGATGAGGAGCGGTTCTGATACAGAGGGGGCATGTGATTGCTTATGCTTCGAGACAGTTGAAGCCCCATGAGGCGAATTACCCCACTCATGACTTGGAGTTGGGGGCGGTGGTGTTTGCCCTCAAGATTTGGAGATATTATTTGTATGGGGTCCGATGTACCATTTTCACGTATTACAAGAGTTTGAAGTATTTGATGGATCAGCAGAATCTGAATATGCGACAGAGGAGATGACTCGATGTAATAAAGGATTATGAGTGCAAGATTTTGGACCATCCCGGGAAGGCCAATGTGGTGCCCGATGCTTTGAGCCGCAAGGCAGTAGGTACTCCGATCCGAAATGTTTGCTTGAGGATGACAGCGATTTCACCTTTATTAGATATGATCAAGGAGGCTCAGGTGGAGGGATTGAAAAAGGAGAACTGGAAGGTTGAGCGGATTCGGGGACAGATTCCACTATTTGTTCGAGATAGTCGGGGTTTATTGACTTAGTGCGACAGGATTTGGGTTCCGACATTTGGGGGAGTGAGACAGAAGATCTTGGAGGAGGCTCATAAGTCCAAGTTTTCTATCCATCCGGGGGCCACGAAGATGTATCGAGACCTGAGGTTGAGTTATTGGTGGCCCTGCATGAAGCGGGAGGTTGTGTGGTTTGTTGAGCGGTGTTTGACCTGCAGGAAGGTCAAAGCCGAACATTAGAGGCCGCACGACAAGGTTCAGCCGCTACTTATCCCCATGTGGAAATGGGAAGAGGTTACTATGGATTTTATCACGAAGTTTCCTAGGACGACGCGGGGTGTGGATTCTATTTGGGTTATTATGGACATGTTGACCAAAAGTGCACACTTTATTCCGATTTTCGAGAGTATCTCCGCCAAGAAATTAGCAGATATCTATGTGCAAGAGGTGGTGGTCAGGCACCGGGTGCCAGTATCTGTGGTCTCGGACCGTGATGTTTGTTTCACCTCCAAATTTTGGAGGAAGTTCCATGAGGAGTTAGGAACTCAGTTGCATTTCAGCACTGCTTACCACCCCCAGACCGACGGTCAGAGTGGGCGGACGATTCAGACGCTCGAGGATATGCTTAGGGCATGTGTATTGGATTTTTGAGGGAGTTGGGATACTTACCTTCCACTAGCAGAGTTTTCATACAACAATAGTTATCATGTTAGTATTGACCGACCCCCGTTTCAGGCGCTGTATGGTTGGAGGTGTAGGACTCCAGTTTTTTGGGGGGAGGTTGGGAATCGAGTTATGGGAAGCACCGAAGTGGTGATTAAGATGACCGAGTTGATCCAGGAGGTTCGCGACCGAATTCAGACAACGCAGAGCAGACAGAACAGTTATGCGGATAGACGCGGATTGGACCTGGAATTCCAAGTCCGAGACATGGTGCTCCTGAAGGTGTCACCCTGGAAGGGTGTTATCCGGTTCAGGAAGCGGGGCAAGTTGGGCCCCAGGTATATTGGCCCGTTTCGGATTATCGCCCGGGTGGGCAAGGTTGCGTATCAGTTGGACTTGCATAAGGAGCTTGGGCAGATCCACAGTACATTTCATGTTTCGCGGTTGCGGAAGTGTGTGGCTGAGGAGTCAATGATTGTATCGCTAGACGATATTCAGACTGATGAGAGCCTGAATTATGTGGAAAAGCCCATTGCGATTCTGGACAGAGAAACGAAAGCCCTTCGGAACAAGGAAGTGAAGTTAGTAAAAGTGCAATGGCAGTACCGAAGAGGCTCCGAATGGACCTGGGAGCCGGAAGACGAGATGAGGAAGCACTATTCGGACCTTTTTGCATCAGCATACTTCGAGGACGAAGTCTAGTTCAAGTGGGGGAGATTTGTAACGTTTGGTCCAGGTATAAAACATTTCTCAAAATATTCGAAATCATTGTTGGAACTCGACGAGTTGGGGAGCTCCAACACGTCGTGTTGAGAATATTGTGGCCGCGGGTTTTAATGATCCAACTCGACGAGTCGGGGTGTCCCAACTCGACGAGTTGGCGGCTGGGATAAAACCCTAATTTTAGGGTGTTGCACCCTATTTAAAGGACCTAAACGCCCTTGGCTGGCCTCCTTACCAACCTCCCTTGTCCAGAAACCATAAGTTCGTATATCACCTTGCAAGTTTAAGTGTGTAAGTTGTGGTGAGCTTGGAGAATTGATTTTGGTGATTCTTTAGAAGGAGCTTGGAAGTTGGAAGCATCTAGCTTGGAAGAAGGATTATAGATCCAGGTTCTCTTCACCAATAGCAGTCTTCTTGAGGTATAAATTCGACATCTTGCCTTGTATTCATCTAGATCTCTTTGTTTAAAGTTTTTGCATGATTTTGGGATTTTGGTTGGGTTGTCCAAGATGTTGAGGTTTCCAGGGGTTAATAAGTTAGATCTGAACCTTTCATGACTCCTCTTGACTTAAAGTTGTAAACTTTATTGGTTTCAAAGTTCCATTCATGCAATAAGTCCCTCATTAAGTCTTTATTAAGCCCTAGAGTGTATTTTAGCTTGCATGGACTTAAAGTTGGAAACTTTACGTGATTTTCCAACCTTTGGACACCAGATCTGTGTTTTGGGGCTATGTTGTGAAAGTTTAAGGGCTTAATGGATTAAGACTCACTCTAATGAACCTAGAGTTTGGGTTTGGCTCATTATGGATAGTTCTTAAGGGCAAATTTGGAAACTTTACCCTTCTAGACATCATTTTGGAAGAGATCTGAGATTTGGAGTCCCTAGATTCGATGGAATCAACTTAATGCATTAAGAGGTTGGATTTCTGGCTAACTCGACAAGTTCATTAGTGAGCTCGACGAGTTGATGGGATTTTTTCTGATCTATACGGATGATGGAGAAACTCGACGATTTAAGGAACAACTCGGTGAGTTGGGTCAACTCAGGTCGTTGACTTTGACGTTTGACCTTTGACCAAGTTTGACCTTTAAGGGGGTTTGGGGCATTTTTAGTTGTATTTAAGGAATTGTTTCTGTTATAGGGTTTGTGTAGAGCGGATATTTGGAGTCTCGATCTATTCAGCTACCGTTCAGTACTGAGGTGAGTCTTCTCACCACACTCATGGGTCGAAGGCACCAAGGCCGGCCCATTACTGATTATAAAATGTTTGTATGGGAATATGTAATTGTTTGTTAGTGGAATTATATGTGGTCTTATGTGCATACCATGGGGGAGCCCATGGCACGAGGATACAAGACCATGGGGGTAGCCCATGGCATTCCATTGAAGACCATGGAGGGAGTCCATGGCAAGCTTGTATGTATATGTGTGTGCATGGCATTATGTGATTATATGATTTGTGTGTTTGGGAAACTCACTAAGCTTGTGCTTATAGTTTTATTGAATGTTTCAAGTACTTCTATTGATAAGGGCAAGGGCTCGGCTTGATGGCGTGGCGTGCATTCTCCAGTGTTTTCACATTTAGCTTTTTGTACTCTGAGTTCTAAAATAATATGGATATGTTATGGGATTTTTGTACTTCTTTTGGATGATGTTTATGAAATTAAAAGTTTAGATTTTTTTCGAAAATTAGGATGTTACATATAGCATTCCTTGGTTGCTTGATTTTGTTTATGAACTATTAGAGGCGCGACACTTGTGACGCTTACTACCAAAGGTCTTTCAAGCAAGGATTCAAGATTGTTTACAATAACAATATTAAAGGTATGTATTACAACCCTATTATGTGATGTTTGATTATTATCCATAGATCTAGGGTTTATGCTTTGTTGTTCATTATTGTATGTTCAATTAGAGAAAACATAGATCTTCAATTAGGGTTGCATGCACACATAGGATTGTATGTATTGCTTAAAACCCATCAGATACGACGGCCAAGAAAAAACTCCACCCTAACGATTCTGATTACATACGAACTTGTTGCCTTCTCCTCTGCTATGACGACCTGGATGCCGACCACAACAGCGACCTCTCGACCGTTATCGCGAGAGGTCTGATCACCCCCATGACTACCGTATTGATTTCTAGAATTATTTTCCCAGAAATTTTGATGTTTGGTGGTGAGAACTATTGGTGAAGACGCGTTCTAGGTATGAGATGCATAAACAAGACGGGTTTCATCTTTTTGCATGGAGTGTTCTTTAAGAGTAAGCATGGATCTGATCTCAAGAAACGACGGGAATGGTTTTTGGTGACAAATCGTGGTCACGATGTGAGCATACTTTTGAGACAAGTCGTTGATAACATAAATAACCAAATTTCTTTCAGGAATCGGGGATCCAAATTTGGCAAGGAGATCCGAGATGGACTTGATACGAGTGCAATACTCCATAATGGTTGAGTCACCAATGACAATGTTTTATAATTCGTCATCAAGTTCAATGGATTTTGACTATTTGTTTTCATGTAATGAAGCTTGGATAGTGGACCAAACCTCAGCTACAGTAGCATCTGTCTTCAAAATGGATTGAAGAACTTGTTGAGAGAGGGTATCGTAGAGCCATTGTTTGACGATATTGTTAACGACTTCCCACTCGGGATCGGTAATGATAGTGAAAACAGCTTCAAGGTGATTAAAGACTTTGTAGTCAATACAGTGAGTTTTGAATAACTCTTTCCAAGCATCATTGTTCAAGCAATTCAAGTCGAGAATAAGAGGAACATATGATTTGATGTTTGTAATACCATAGATCTTGTCGTTAGGTTTCGTATTGGACGAACCTTCTTGAGAGCAGGTCATGGTGATGAATCGACGAAAGAAGAAGGCAATAGCAATGAGAGTTGATGAAGGATGAAGATGATGAGAGAAAAAAAAAAGAAAAAACAATGCAGAGAGAATAGATCGGTTGGGGTTTTAGATTATGGCCTGATACCATGTTACAAAACGATTTTCCCAAAACGTGGCCTCTAGCATTCATTCAATATATATATATATATATATATATATATATATATATATATATATATATATATATATATATATATATATAAATAAAGCATATTAGTCATATTTTGAATTTTAAGAAGTACAAGACACAAAGCGTTTTATACAAGTCAAATATGGATAACAAAATCATTAATACTTGCCAAAATTTTGAAGACTTGAATTAAAGAAGGTTATTAAAAATTAAATATGGAGCAAAATGACAATTTTAAAATATTGAATTCGTCTTACATTTCTTAAATTAGACATCGATAATAATTAATTTACATCAAATGTATAAACAGACAATATAAATATAAGTTCTAAACATAAATATGTTAATTAAAAATTGTAACTTTTTTATTACATAAAAACTAATAATAAAATCTAATAGTTATTTTCCTATAATGAAATTATTCGCCAAAAGAGCTATTTATCGCCGCTGCTTTGCCCGGACAAACATCTACTATATATAGTATAATATATGACTAATATGATTCATAACATAGTATAATATATATATATATATATATATATATATATATATATATATATATATAAGCTACCAATAAATATAAAGGACTAAGCCATGCAAAGGGCCAATAAATAAAACAAATAGATCATATAATAAAATACACGGCTAACATTGATATCCAAGGACTAAAATTCATTGAATGTAACACCGAAATGACAAAATTATATTCTAAAATCATGTAAAAAACTCTAAGTTGCATGTTGGAAAGAACCGCATGTCAATTAAACTTAAAACGAATGAGATATGTATGCTTAAAGATTTTCATAGAATACAAAAGTCTAAAAAAATAGTTGAAAAGCTGAAAATTTTCTACTTTGATTTCCTAACTTTGAAGGATTGTAATTCATTAAATATACCATCAAAAACGAGAAAATTATAGTCTAAAGTAATACACAAACTCTAAATTACATGTTGGAAAAAACCGCATGTTAATCCAACTTAAAATGAATGAAACATGGTTGTTTAAAGTTTTCACATAATAAATCATACAAAAAAAATGAAAATGTAATTTAACTTTAAAATAAATAATACCTCCCACGCCAAATTCCATAAACGCCTCTCCACAAACACAATTAGTCAAATGGATAATTATAAAAATATTTGAAAAGATTTCTTTTTAATAATATGGTCCAAAAATGATTTTTATCCGGAACCGGCTGGACCGAACCTGTTAAAAACCGAATCAACTGTGATCAATTCCTAGAACCAAGAACCGAGGGTCCAAGAAAGAATCCAGGTCCGGTCCGTAAGTCCAAATATCCACCCCTATCTTTATGGCGCTCTCCCGAAAGGTGATATTTAGAAAAACTACACTAAAGACGTGTAAAAATATATTACTAATTAAAACGAATAAAATGTTAAGTTAAGCAATAAATATGTTATTGCCGATCATGTGACATAATCGACTTAAGGACGTAGTGGAGAAAAAAAAATCTTGACTAATCTAATAAAATGAACATATTAATTTGTTGGAGTATATATTTTTTCCTTTTTTTTGTTTGTTATTATAGATTATAGATATAATCAGATATTTGATTTGCTTTCGGTAATATTTTTCGTAATATTTTTAAAGCCTACTAGCTAAAGGAGGTAAATTTGTTGGAGTATATATTTTTTCCTTTTTTTGTTTGTTATTATAGATTATAGATATAATCAGATATTTGATTTGCTTTCGGTAATATTTTTCGTAATATTTTTAAAGCCTACTAGCTAAAGGAGGTAACTCACCCCATTAAGTTTCAAACAAATATCATATGTGAAGATGGAAACAGATATCATATGTGAAGATGTGAATAGTTTCCAATTAAAGTAAACTGATTTTCCTTCCAACCAATCCTATTTGATAATTTATAACAACTATCATTATTACAATAACGTAAAAGAATATAATATTATAAGTACTGTACAAAAAATGATAATCTTCTGGATGAAATATATTTAAACGCAAAAGGTTGTCATGATCAAAATTTCTTGTTTCAGCAGTTTAATAGTTTATCCTACTCGCTGATCCCTTTCCATTAAAGTATATAAAACTTACTAAAATTAGATTAAATAATGTTAAGAAGTGTATCTTTTCACTCTCTCATTTTTTCCTTCCATCTAATACTTTGTTTAACAACTTCCCACATATGAATCATGAATGAACTTAAAAGCTAATTAGCATGTTATTTTGGAATGTCGTGTGCATTTTCCTCAACAAACTCGCATCATTTTTTCCGCTAACCCATTGTTTTTCAAAGTTTGTGTAAATTCCGTTTTCAATGCGTAACGAGTTTGTTTATAAGATTCCATTCCGAGTAACATTGGCCGGAAGTCCTATAATCTAGATCTCGACTTATACCCTTACAAAACTGCTCCGTAACACGTAACCAAAATTGATCAGGCGCTTGGACATTTCCCGTGTTGCTATCTTCGGATATGTTAACCCATGCATTTGCTAATTCCGTCTCTTCTTTTTGACTCCATCTTCTCGGATCGACCTTTTTTTTTGAAGTTGTTCTTCGGGTTTGGAATCGGAAAGATTTTCGGTTGAGGGTGTGAAAGACGGTTGTGATTGAAACTGGAATTGAGTTTGTGTTTGGGTTTGGAATGTTGTTCCGGGTGGTGGAGATTGGAATTGGAATTGTTATGACATTTTGAATTGTGAATGATAACTATGAACACCACCTACAAACGCTTGGTTTTGAGATAAACTTGATGAAT
This sequence comes from Lactuca virosa, assembly GCF_052849685.1. NCBI lineage: Eukaryota > Viridiplantae > Streptophyta > Magnoliopsida > Asterales > Asteraceae > Lactuca > Lactuca virosa. Next base: position 372,733,723 of record NC_136430.1, on the reverse strand, counting down.
CCATTTGTGGCTGGTAACGTGGTGGTGATGTCGGATTGTAACCGAATAGTGTAAATGCGTGGTTGGAAGAGTTGTGATTTTTAGAAAACATTTTAAGTGTGTGAGTTAAAATGAATGATAAATATGTATATATATATAGTTGTAAATTTGTTATAAAAAAAAGAGCTGTTGCCAACGTCCAATTCTTCCAACATTCACAAAAGTTAAATTTTTTCAAAATTTACCATGGGTGGAAAGATACCACCGGTATTATACCAGATGGTCAATATAGGGATCCAGCGCAGGTAAATATACCATGTAAGCATACCGCCTATGATTCTTTTATGATACCGTATAGCCTGATTTTGTGTGCAACTTTTTAATACTTATATGTGAAAAGATGGTTGGGTAGGTTTGGTTCACGACTTTTTTTTAATACACAATAATAGGAAGGAAATAAAATCGGATTATACACGTGTTCATCAATGCTTAGTTTCACATATTTCCATTCAACCCCTTACAGTTTTCCCTCACTTTCATTTCATTCTTTTTCAGTTTTTGTTTTATTTTACCTGTCTTATCGACAATCATGGGGTCGTAGTCATCAACTTATCTATACCTCATTTGACAAATAAGAAACCTAGGAAAATAATACGTACAACCAAACAAAAAAACAAAAAAGCTAGTAATTATTATTACCAACTACATAATTACCAAACATATATATATATATATATATATATATATATATATATATATATATATTATTATTATTACCGTGTAAATTGTTTTCTAAGCATTCAAACCAAGATGTACAACAACTAGGGTATATGACTATATGTCACCCATGTGCATTCCCGTTAACCATCACATTATCTCTAGAACAAAAAAAAAAAAAAAAAAATTATGTATACATGTGATACCTAATATTTGATTAACATCTAACACCTGTACATGTACCCGATATCAGATAAAATTTCACCTTGATACCACTCTGGTACAAATATAACATACAACAACTAACACACTACAACACTAATCAGTTTTACCCGTTTAGCGAGCCAACCACGACCGCCGTTCCTATTCTCAAACACAGAAACACCAAATAAATACCGATAAGTCCCATGCCCAACAACTTACTAGGTCGCATTTGGTTTCGTGGCAACACCACCAGTGACCAAACTAAGCCAATTATAATGAACCCCAAATTACACAACAAACCACTATCACGAGCTATGACATAAGAATTCGGTCTTTTAGACCATGATCCAATCAACATCGAAACCCCTAAACCAATAAGTGTGTTAAACATCGGGCCCGCATAGCATCCCGATATTGCAATTTGAACTCCGTCTGCTCCATTCATGGCAAGGGCAACATTTGACATCAAATCACCCATCGAGTTACCCCATGCTAACACGGTCAATGCAAGAATCGCCGAGTTGACTCGGAAGATAAGACCGAGTGAAACCAAAAGAGCAACGAGTTCATTAGCAACCATGTAGAACCAAATGATGCTCATAAAGAACCCTCCTAGCACCCAGGGAAGCAACATCTTTTGTGGTGGGTGGTCTATTTTAGTCGACACAAAAGCACCAAGCCCAAGAAAACAACCAACCACTGCACTCCCAATATAGATCAAATCTTCACCTAATTGACCACCATTGTAGACCCTATTCCATAGAAACGCTAGAAGCAAAGGTGCAAAAGTGACGCTAGCAACAGCATAGAACTTCGACCATCTTTCTTCGTCTATGATTGGAATGGTCAACCTTCTTGGTAACATCAATGGAAACTCTAGCCACGTCAGCAACTTTGAACAGGAAAACCAAGAACCAGAATCCTCACTTTGTGTCTCCTCATCTGTCCATCCCCATGGAGTCTTCGGGTTATCTTCCAAACCATGGTTAAAAACCTCTGAATACATCGCAACATGTGCTCCCCACATCCAATGAGGAACCTTAGAAGATTTAACAAGATGTGGGACACCATCGGTTTCCGAAACCAGTAATCTATCTTCCGAAGTGTTCGCAAGAGGTAACAATGGTGCATACTCCTCTTTCTTTCTCAAGAACTCACTAGCAGCAACATAGGTGGCATAAACGACATAGATGGACACAAACGCAATAGCTCCACCGACGTTAACTTCTCCGACGAACAAGATAACAGCAAGAGCCAAAACAGCGAACATAAACGTATACACATCTCTCTTGAAGCACTTCTTATCGATGGTGACACCCAGATCAGCCACACATAGCGAAATTGTCCCGACGACAACACAAGTTATGAAAACAGCACCACCGGAGATACTATTAAGTCCGACATCGGCGTTATCGGTGCCTACAAAAGCAGCGATGCTAGCGAATACATCAGGGGCGCCGTTACCTAACGGAAGCAAGGTTACCCCTGCTACAGTTGGTGGTAATCTTAATACGTTTGATAACTTTTCAAGACAACAACAGAAGTAATCAGCGGATGTGTTTCCCAATAGATAAAACAGAGTCGCTAACCAAATTGCAAGAGCGATATAAGCCAAAGGGGCAAACTTCTGACAATCGCAGTAGAAAAAATCCAAGTAATAAAAAAAGCCGCCGGCTTTACATTGTGGGTTGGCTTTTAAATACTCACATTCGTTTTCGAAACCTTTGTGTTGATTTAATCCAGAACAATCAGTTGGGTCTGTGATCTTCAACCCAGTGTAATTTGAACCCAACGATGCCCGATCGACATTCTTGTAGCTCCAATTGTTAAAGCAGAGAACGATGAACACAAGGATACAAAGAGCGTGAAAAGAGCCGCGGAAATAAATGGGTTTCCGATGGAAAATCTTTTTCAAGTGTCCCATCTACAGATTTGATTGTAGATAAAAAAGGAAACGAAGAAATTAGGGTTATGGATTGATTAATGGGTCATGATCGAGAAACAAAGTCAAAAGAGCTTTGATTTTCAGAGGCTTGAACAACGGATCATGAAAGTGGAGAAAATACAGAGAGAGAGTATAAAGATGAGGTTAAAAGAAAGAAAGAAAGAAAGGGTACGCAATTTAGGGTTGGAGGTGAAATTGTGGAGAAGATGATATAGAAACAAAAGCAAAAAGGCGGGGGATTTGGTGAGGTTAAAGAACCAATCAACCAACCAACGGTGGTCGGAATTCGGATACGTCAGTCGTGTTGAACAGTGGTGATTCGGAGCTTTTTGTTTTCTTGACTTTTGAAGGCGACGCGTAATGTAAAGAGGGGATAAAATGATAAAGGAAGTTTTGTTTTGGATGCATTATTTGGGGAGGTGGTTGAGGTGACCGTGTGACCGTGTGAGGATTAATACCTTGCCAACCGCCATGATGTCGTTATCTAAACATTACGTGAAACCATTTCTTTAAATCAAAGTATATTTAAATCACAAGGGGTATATTACTATATTATATATGATTGAGTAATCATTCATTTTAGTGAATGCAAAATCATATAAAAAGTTTATGTCAAAAAGTTTGAAATCAAATTCTTTAATCTAACTTCATCAAGCTTAACAAATATCGGGACGAATACAAAATAAAGAATATTGTATAGACAATTTATTAGGATAACTTATAATAATAAAATGATAAAAAGGACCCATATAGTAAAAAATTAATGTATTCTTATAATTTTAAAAAAAAAAATATTGCACTTTTAAGAAAAGTCAACTAGTCAACACATATAGTTACTTTTTGAATGATACATTTTCATTAAAACCGAGTATACTGGTGTAATTTTAGCGCGGAAACAACTATTGAAGGATTAGAGATTAATATGGGGGAGCAAAGCTCTTTCCCATCCGAGAGAGCTTCAAGTATTTGGGCTTTATGATCAATAAGAGAGGAGATATGGAGGTACATGTCACACATCACATAAGGGTGGGTTGGTTAAAATGAATGGCGTCCTTGGGAGTCTTGTGTAAAGGAAAGGTTTCGTTTAAACTAAAGATGAGATTTTACAAGGTAATTATTAGGTGTGTCATGTTGTAGGGATTAGAATGTTAATCAAACAAGAAGGAGAACGAGATGGAGATGGAAATATAAGAAATGAGGATGTTGAGGTAGACATGTGGTATAACCTTTCTAGACTGGATAACAAACGAGGCTATAAGAAATTCGTTGCAAGTGGCGCAGATCATCGACAAATTGAGCTGAGGGTGATTGAGGTGGTATGAACATGTCAAAAGGAGGCTACCATCAGTATCGGTAAGGAGAGTAGAATCAATAATGATTGATGGAAAGAGGAGAAGAGGATGTACTAAAAGGAAGTGGGAAGATAGTGTGAGGTTAGATAAGGATAAGTGTTCCCTTTCAGAGACATGACCTCATATAGGAGAGTGTGGAGGCTAAATACCATGGTTGATGAATAGCCTAGCACCTTTGTATGTTTTGTTTTCTTTATAAATTTTAGTTTTGATGCATGACGCATGATCCTTGCTCATATGATTGTATGATGATTTATTCATGTATTTTTTTTACTGCCCATATTTATTTACTCTGCGTTGTTGTCATCTTTGCAAGTTCTCTGACCATCATGAGTGTATTGTGTATTATGATTTTCTCATGTTTATGATGTTATACACACTTTGACTTTCAATCTCTTTATTTAACTCATTATAAAGTTAAAGTTTTCGCACATGTTAAAGGCCAACTTTTTGACGCGATCATTATATCTATGACGGATGCATGAATGTCGAAATCTTACCTCCCCTACCCATTCTAAATGGGGTTTACGAGTTTTGTTGTTGTTATTGTTTTTGCCTTCTCATTAATATCACATAAGTATATATATATATATATATATATATATATATATATATATATATATGCACACACACACACAATATACTAATATAATCCTTGTAAACTAGGAAGAATATATTCTAAAATTACAAACGAACATGCATCTAAAGTAATCTTTAATACCCCCCCCCCCCCAGTCGAAGCATGAGGTGACTGAATACTCAAAATGGATCTAACGTCGAAAAATAGTGGTCGACAAAACCTTTAGTGAAGATGCATGCGTATTGAAAGGCATAACAAATGTGTGTAACATGAATATGTCATAGGGAAACTTTTTTTAGATAAAATGGATGTGCATTTCTATATGTTTTGGTCTGTTGATTTAAGACCAGATTGCATGAGAACTACACTATGAAGACATTATCACAATATACCAAAATTACTCGTTATAAGGGTATATGAAGCTCGAGTAATAGGTCTCATATCCAACATGACTCGATGATGACATTTGTGACATTATAATATTCAACCTCAACACTAGATATTGAGAGTGTGGGTTGCTTTTTGGCAGACCATGAGATCAAGTTGTCTCCAAGGAAGAAGCAATAGCTAAAAGTCGACTGACATCTGTCTATGTACCCCCCACCCTAAAGCAGCGACAATGTCAACGATGAGTTGAAAAGGACATGAAAGGTATAAGTTAAGTTTGAGATCAAGGGTGATCTTAAGGTATTGTAGGATATGCTTTAGTGTGCTAAAGTGTGGTTCTCGAGGAGCGTGTATGAACAAACATATATGTTGGACAACGTATGCAATGTATGGTCTTGTAAATGTGACATATTGAAGTGCTCTAGTAAGACTATGGTAGATGGTAGTATCTGATGGGTTTTGAGCATAACAAACAAATCCTATGTGTGCATGCAACCCTAATATTGATCTATGTTTTCTCTAATTGAACATACAACTTGGAAAACAAAATAGAAAACCCTAATCTTCTAGCATATTTTTGAAATACATAAAATAAGGGTTAGAAGATTCATACCTTGATTGTTATGTAGTAATAACAATGCAAATCCTTGTGTTGATGAAGCCTTGAGAGCAAGCGTCACAAATGTCACGCCTCTAGTGGTTCACACCCAACACTAACAAGGAGGATGATTGAGAAGAAGGAGAGAGGCTCAAATTTTCGGTTGGGTCTTCCAAAGAACAAGTGGCCGAAAATTGTAGGGTTTAGGTTGTTTATATAGTGCAGTCTGGAAACCCAGATAAACCCTAATCCAAGATTATATTAAACAATGTAATTATCCACTTTCCTGTTTATCCACCAAAGACTATTCTAGAAACCCTAAGGCCTAAGAAAACCATCCATAGCTTATGGAGGGTTCTAGATTGCCTCTTGCTCAACTATTTAACAATTACATTTCAGTCCCTGCATTTTTAATTAATTCATTTAATCCCAAAATTAGTTCCAATTAATTTCTGATTAAATATTAATTAAATATTACTATTTTAATTAATATATTATTTCCATAATATATCAATAAATCATTTATTCCAATTTATTAATCAAACAATAAATCAACCTTTTTCTCCAAAATCATCCTGTCTAGTTGCTAGTCTTGAGGGCAACCCAAAAGGATTGTGCTACTATCAATTTAAGTATATACCGGTTATAGTTATGGGCTTAGACACCTAATCCAACAGTCTCCCACTTTGATAAGTCTAATAACTATAATTGCCAGTATATCCTTCAAAACTGATTAGCAAATTGTAGCTCTCAAAGCTGATGTCGAACTCCGACCTAGTCAATCACATGTCCTAAGATAAGTGATCATATAATCCTCCGTTCTGCAAGATATCGCATGGATATGAGACATAGAACAAAATCAATCTCATGTCCAATACTTTGTTTCCCGATTTCTTATTTGTAATGACAAAGAACTACTAATCGAACACATCAATTTAGTCATGGCCGGGCCCGGCACTATAAGTCAACACCAAATCATCGAGGGGCCCAAAGATATCGCCTTTTCTCCCTAAGGATAAAAAGGAACAGATGAACTTTGACTTATATCCTTCTACTATTTACTTATCAAATCATGCACAACAATACAATTTATAACATCAAGTTACTGATGCATTTACGTATCATCAATGCACAACCAACTCGTAAACAACAACTCATATATCTCTGTTTAAAGATTATAAGATATTATCGTCTCAGAATTACTCGTGATGAATTCCATGAAGTAATTCAATGAGAGTGGGTTAATCCAATACTTAAACTCTCTATTTCAAAGTACTCATGAATATTGCAGCAACATTATTGCCATGTCCAAAACTCTTTAATCAATCTAAAATCCAATTCATGTCAGTCTTGATTCACTACTTACATCCAACAGTATGATCGTCTGTGGATGTTTGAATAATCTAATTATTCGGGAAGTAAAACATGCAAAATGAAACATAAAATAAATAATAGATAAAAGGTAGTAATCCAAATCATAAATAAATCTCCATTACTTAATCACCAAAAGTCAATTACATTTATTTCGTTACAACTTTCAGAACTAATTATCTAACTACTAAAACTAACATCATCCTTCAGACTAATGCTCCTAGCATGTTGAACGTGCTTGATCCTACTCAGACCCTTTGTGAGGGGATCTACAGGATTCTATTCTGACGACACCCTCTTCACGATGAGGTGACCTTCTTCTACTCCATGTCTAATGAAATGGTATTTTTCTGTCGATATGACTTGATCTGCCATGATCTCCTGGTTCCTTTGTTAAGGCAACCGCACCTTCATTATCAAAGAAAATCTTCATTGGCTCCTTGATGGCTGGAACAACTCCAAGGTCTCCAATGAATTTCTTCAACCAAATAGCCTCCTTTGATTATTCACTTGCCGCTATGTACTCTGATTCGTAAGTAGAATCAGCCACCGTCTCCTGTTTGGAACTTTTCCAGGTTACCGCTCCTCCATTGAGGGTAAACACCCAGCCAGATTGAGAACGAAAGTTGTCTCTGTCTGTCTGAAAGTTGGCGTCACAATACCCAGTTACTCTTAGGTTATCACTGTCACCAAGCACAAGGACCCACTCCTTAGTTCATCGTAGATACTTAAGAATATTCTTAACTGCTATCTAGTGAGCTCTACTTGGATTTCCCTGATAACGACTGACCGTGCTCAAGGCATGTAACATCCCAAAAATACAACCCAAAAATTTTCGTTTGAAAACTTTACTAAACTATAATATCAAATATTAAAAGATAAATCCATGAATCATGCGTCTGAAAATGTCATAATAAGTTTATCAAATCAACTGATGTCAAAACATATCAAAATATCCGAATAAAACTCCCAGGACAAACTGAAGCTGTGGTGTGTGCCATGCCATCATCCCGAGCTCTTCCCTTACTAGCGGAAGTACCTGAAACCAAAAACTGAAACTGTAAGCACAAAGCTTAGTGAGCTCCCCCGAACTACACATACCATACAATAACCTATAAAGCAACAACTGGGCCTTGCCCACTACATCAGACCGAAGTCCGGAGACTGCATCAGACCGAAGTCCGGGACTAACCAGGGCCTTTCCCTCTGCATCGGACCGAAGTCCGGAACTAACCAGGGTCTTGCCCTCTGCATCGGACCGAAGTCTGGAAACTGCATCGGACCGAAGTCCGGAACTAACCAGGGCCTTGCCCTCTGCATCGGACCGAAGTCCGGAAACTGACTGAACATAGCATAGCATAATCATAACTACTAGCATAAACACAGATACTGCATACTGCATCGGACCGAAGCCCGGAACACATAACACAAAGACATGCTTGAATCACAAAGACATCAAGCACACAGAACTACTGCATCAGACCGAAGTCCGGAACTACTGCTAACTAAACGGGCCGACATTGTGGCCGTAGACCCGTTCCTACTGGAAGAAAACTCACCTCGTAATGCTGGATGCTGAGGTGCTAAATCTGAGACTGTCTGACTGCTGCTCCGGAACTCCCCGGCTACAAATCCCATAAACACTAAATCAAATACTGATAACTAATCTCAGGGTAAAATGACTATTTTACCCCTGGTCAAAGTCAACTTCCTGGTCAAAGTCAACTTCCTGGTTAACTCTACTCGCTGAGTCCTACTATGAACTCGCCAAGTTCCCGGACTCACTCTTTTCTACTCGCGACTCGACTCGCCGAGTCGGGACGTAGACTCGCCGAGTCCCTCTACTTACAGATCCTTGTTCTAACTCACCGAGTCCTCTTCCACTCGCTGATTCAACTCACAACTCTAAAATCGGAGAAATCAGGAGTTTGCGCTCCGACTCGCCGAGTCCAAGAACAACTCGTCGAGTCTTATGCATGTCCTCACTAAACAGTTGATTTTAATCGATTCCAGTGCATCCAATTCATAGATCTGAGCTTCTAGGGCCGATATAACACGTAAAGTTGCCAACTTTACGTACATGCATAGAGGTATGAAGCTAAAACACCAAAATAAGCTAGAAATGGGAACCTAGGGTTTGGAACAAGGCCTTGCTTTGCATAAAGGTAGCTACTTTGAGCTCCTGGGGCTCAATGATGCCCAGATCTATAGCTCACTACCCTAAGGGAGCTCCAATCTCGAGTTTGGACCTTGAAATGTCCCAAAAATGGCAAAACAAGCATATATGAAGATCTACTAGGAAAATGAACAAGGTAGAGGCTTTATTACCAGATGAAGTAGCAAATGGAAACTAGCTTCTGGATATCCTTCTTCTCCTTTGCACCTTCTCTCTTTCCTTTTATTCTACACTTCCAAGAATACACCAAAACACTCAAAATCAAGAAGGAATCACTCAAACTCACCAATGGAGGCTAGGGTTTTTGAGTTATGGACTATAGGGGCCGCAAATGAACCCTAGGGAAGAGAATGAGATGCTTAAATAGGGTACCAAGTCCGGGAATTAGGGTTTCCCGACCCAGACCAGACTCGCCGAGTCCACTAGCCGACTCGTCGAGTCGGTCACTTAATCTTCCACATGGAGCCCGCTCCGACTCGCCGAGTTCTTCCTTGGACTCGACGAGTTGACTCTTTCGACTTAGGGCTTTTATTTCCTTTCTCGGTCTTTCTGATTCTGGGTGTCACAACTCTCCCCCACTTAAACTAGACTTCGTCCTCGAAGTCCGCCACAGCCAACCGTCCTCCAATCTGCTCACAACCTTCCTGTACGATGCACACTTTATCTGCTCGGTTCAACCCTCGAAGAACCGCCTTCAATGGCCTTTTGCCCGGTCATTCCGGCTAAAACTAGTTCTTGCAGCTTATCACCTTGAGTGCACTCTAATCGCCAACAATCCTGAGAACACATCTTACCCAACTGACCATCCCTCTGGTACTTCCCGAGTACTTATGCTGAACATCCTAGGGGCTCACCACCCCCCCCCCATTTTTCCTTGCGTGTTTTCTGGCTTTCCCAAGGCAACTCCCCATAACTAACCACCTCCCCTGCCACTGCGAAGGACATACCTTTCACGCTATCCATTACTCCAGCCATTTAAATTAGATTTCATCCTCGAGTTCATTCCTTACCATTCCTTACATGCTAACTACTCCAGGTTCCCACTAGAGCAACAGAATTCACGGATCCACTTATCCCTGCAATTCACTTATACTTGACCATAACTCAGATAATCGTGCTGTAAGTGACTTAGCATAACCCAAGCTATCTGTGACTCTAACCGCACATAAAATCACAAAATACCATTACTGCTGGAGACCCAAGACTGTCTGAAACACTGATCTGCCTGAAACACTGAACTGCCTGAAGCACTGAACTACCTGAAACACTGAACTGCCTGAAACACTGAACTGCCTGAAACACTGAGTTGCATGAAACACTGAACTGCCTGAAACAGCATGCTGCTACATGGCTGCTTTCCAAAATCTATCGAGAACCTCCTGGTCTTAATTCATTCGTCAGTCATCCGAAATACTGGGTTCCGGCCCGGCTGCGGAGTCAAAGGACTCCCACTTAGTCGCCTCACACGTCTTCTGAACGAATTCCTTTTCTAGAACTAGTTACCACTAGTTACCATGCCCCTGAGGCTCTAATAACTTTCTGATCTAACTGATCGAGTCCATACGTTAAATCCTAAAGTCACCAAACCCAAGGCTAAAAGTGATTGCTACATGGCCATTGGTAGCCTCATGTCATGAATGACCTTAAGCAGACCCCTGCTTCCTTGCTCTCATAGCTTTAGTGGCACTTCTATAGTCTTATCACTGGCTTAACCAGATCTAATCTATCTAGGTAATTCCGAAATCCAATCCGTGGATTTCCATGTCCTCACTGTTACACCCGAACTGATGGGTACTACTGTTCCTTCCGCGTCTTAACAACGCACTCACGCTATCTACCAACCTAGTGAATGCTACGGCTACACCCATAGACTTACATAACTCTAACACTATCTGGCTGCTAGTGAATGCTACGGCTACACCCGCAAACTTACAGCACTCTAATACTGTCTGGCTGCTAGTGAATGCTACGGCTACACCCGCAGACTTACAACACTCTAATACTGTCTGGCTGCTAGTGAATGCTACGGCTACACCCGCAGACTTACAACACTCTAATACTGGATCGACACGCGCTTGACCCGCACTCAATTGAACTCATGTCCTGACTGGAATCCCCAACTTGATTCCATAAGGCTTGCTAGCAAACATTCCAAGAACTCAATCTCATCCTTGGCAAATTTTTTTTCCAAACTTCCATCTCACATTCTCCTCGAACCATACAACCACATAGGCTGTCTTCCTTTCAGACAAGGATGCAAAACTTATCCTAGTCTCGAAACTGCTCCTACTTCTGAATCCTTGGATGATTCTCCCCCACTTTGATTCAGCTGATGCCTTACAACACACAAAACTGGAAGAATTCCCAATCCTTCTCACCACCCATGACCAATCTGTTAGAAACCACGCTTACCATTGCTAGTGTTTTCAACACCAGTCAGTCCAAAAGATCACACCACTTCCAAGAACCCGAATAAATCTCCGGTAATGACCCGCTAGATCCAGGAAACTCTGAATCTTAATTGGAGACCTTGGAATCTCCCACTGCATCACGACCTCCATCTTGGCCGGAATGACTAGAATACCCTTCTGATTGACAAGGTGCCCAAGAAATTGCACCTCGCGCCACCAGAACTCACATTTGGAGTACCCTGCAAAAAGTCTCTCCTTCCTCAAAGTCTCTAGCACCTCCCTCAGGTGCTTCTCGTGCTGCTCCTCAGTCTTGGAATAAACCAATATGACGTTGTACTCTCCCAATCCCGCAATTTGGGAAATGCTCTATCATTATTCGCTAATGCTTCTCGGTATGCAATTTGGCATATGACATCTCTTGAAAATATAATTCAGACACAAACCGAGGATAACTCAGGGCTACACTTACTCAAACCCTTGAAACGAAAGTCTCCATCGTGCAGTTCCCTGCATGTGCTGTACTGAATCTAACCCTGCTGGTCCCTCAAAAGCTGATCTGAAATCTAGGGTCTTCTCCCGAGACACCTCATTATAAGCAACTGATCTAATTTCCTTTTACCAATGTGCTCCAAGTCCATATCTCGTTCTCAAGCTCAAGAAGTCATATTATTCAGGGTCTTGCACCCCGAGATACTCATGATCTCCCTGCTATCATTCTACAGTATGTTATGATAACTTACCTTCTTCATTTCCTCATCTGCTGCATACTGTGGTACCATATAAGCTCTTTCCCGAGACTTGGCAGTGATCTCTGCCACAGTCTCAGTCATCTGGTGGAGATCTAACAACTCTTGCGCCAACTGCTGCGCCTCAATCGCCTGGGCACACTCTGCCCAGAATCTGGTCTAAAAGTCATCCCATGACATAGCATTAACCGCATCATCACTCAACTCACTACCAACCTCTCCCTATCAATCTCGTGCTCTATCCCTCAGGAGACAGGAAGTAAGTCAGATCTTGTCTCCTTTCGAGACAACGTCTGGTACGAAAAGTGTTGGTGACATTTGCCAACCATCTGCCGCTAACAATGGGGTCCCTAACCCCCATGACAATCTGAAGCCTCACAACTCTGAATTCCCAAAACATCAACATACGGGTCTCTATCATGACTGCTATCTCAGTGTAGAATGCACTCGACCTCTCATCACCAATCTCTATAATGTCCTCCTTGATCACACTAAGGATCACAGGAGTCTGGTCAATGATACTACGCGAAATTCTCAGATGGAATGAACTCCCTCATCTGATCATCAATCTGCCCGCCTCCAGAGTCCGAGCCTGACCCCTCGTCGACACCAGAACTACCATCTGGTCTACCACGTAGCGTCACTATACTCGGCAACATAACATCACTAACATCACAATACTCATCCAAACTCGAGGGATCTCACACACTACAAGTTCCCTGGGTTCATCTTAGCCTTCCTTGATTCGAGTACGGATCCTCTGCTTTCAGTAGTGCGGGCCCATACTACTTTCCACATCTATCCGTACTTTCCTCAATTACTACCTCGACTCCACCAAGTCACTTCTACTGCTACTGATCTCTGCTACTCTCATCCTAGGCTTGCCCTAGGGAAATCTTTGACTCCACCCAATCCAGTCCTCAGCTGCTGAAGGCCTCCTTGTAATGCCAATTAGCCATCACCTGATTACCATCACATGTGACGAGGCTCAGATAATCCTTCGAGTAAAAGACTCGTCCCTACAACGGTTAGACTCAAACAAGAGCTGTGCAATAGGGCCAAATCCAGCACTCTGAGATTATTCAACCCTGATCACATGTGACGTGACGTATTCACCTAATGGCTAACTCCCATCACTCTGAGTCCTACAAAGCACGAAGCAAGCAGCATTCGGACACAGGAAACTACTCAAGCAAATATATCCTCATAACGAGAAACTATACTAGCATACAATGCTAAGCTCATACTATCAGACATAACCTAAACAGGCTATCCTACTGCTGTCTACTCAATACTAGCATGCAATTCTCAATAAACTGAAAACACATATAACAGGCACATAAGGCATCCTCCTAGATCCTTAGTCCTATTCTAGCATGCTGTTCTACTGAAACTGGAACTGATAATTATAACATAAACTTGTATGGGTAATTTGGGAGTACCTACTTGAGCTCGGCTGATTGCATGCACCACACCCTTTTCTCTTTTCAACATTCTTTTCGCTTTTTCTAAAACTCTTTTCTTTATACTTTTTCTAAAATTGTTTTCTTTTCTCAAAATCCTTTTGTAAACATGGTTTTTCTTTTGAAAATTTCATACCACTTCCTCAGTTTGAGTTTAGACACACCCGAAAGTGTGCCTGAATCCCTCAAACCAAGGCTCTGATACCAACTTGTAACATCCCAAAAATACAACCCAAAAATTTTCATTTGAAAACTTTACTAAACTATAATATCAAATATTAAAAGATAAATCCATGGATCATGCGTCTCAAAATGTCATAATAAGTTTATCAAATCAACTGATGTCAAAACATATCAAAATATCCGAATAAAACTCCAAGGAAAAATTGAAGCTGTGGTGTGTGCCATGCCATCATCCCGAGCTCTTCCCTTACTAGCGGAAGTACCTGAAACCAAAAACTGAAACTGTAAGCACAAAGCTGTTGGATAAGGTGTCTAAGTCCATAACTATTTCTGGTATGTACTTGACCCGACCCGGCATGGTCCATTTGGGTTGCATGGCACCATGCAATTGGATAAACTAAAATGAGAGAAATAACACTTATGGTTTATTAATATATTATAAGTTCTAATATATTAATAATATTATTTAATTAGTTTGATCAAGAATTAATTTAGAATTAATTAAGTGATCAAAAGATAACTAATTAAATATATGGGTAGATTATGTAAATCTTCCATATCTTATATAGTGGGCTAAGAGGCTCCATGGATTATCAAGTTGGGTTCCACCCATAGGATGCTCCATGGATGCTCCATGGGAGTTACAAACCCATGGGTCATGGAAATGAAGAGTCATGACACATTAGGGTTTACATGGTGTAACCCTAGATGTGTCAACACTATATAAGAAACCCATTCTCCACCAAAATCGGCTACACATAAGAAACAAGAGGGCTAGGCCGATTTTAGAAGTGTGTATTCTCTCTAAAGTCATTCCAAAAGCATTTGGTGTTATGTGAAGCATTTGAGGCATCACACTTGGGGTGCTAGGCTCACAAGGTTTCAAGGATCATAAGCAACAACAAGGTAAGTTATTCTATCTTTCATGCAAGTTAAAATTTGTTCCCCATGTATGCTAGATAGGAATATAACCTTGGAATTCAACTTTGCATGATAATTAGACAAACATAGATCCAAGGTTATTAGGGTTGCATGTACACTTAGGAAGTGTTAGAATGCTCAAAACCCATCAAAAGCTTAGTGAGCTCCCCCAAACTACACATACCATACAATAACATATAAAGCAACTACTGGGCCTTGCCCACTGCATCGGACCGAAGTCCGGAGACTGCATCAGACCGAAGTCCGGGACTAACCAGGGACTTGCCCTCTGCATCGGACCGAAGTCCGGAAACTGCATCGGACCAAAGTCCGGAACTAACCAGGGCCTTGCCCTCTGCATCGGACCGAAGTCTGGAAACTGCATCAGACCGAAGTCCGGAACTAACCAGGGCCTTGCCCTCTGCATCGGACCGAAGTCCGGAAACTGACTGAACATAGCATAGCATAATCATAACTACTAGCATAAACACAGATACTGCATACTGCATCGGACCGAAGCCCATAACACATAACACAAAGACATGCTTGAATCACAAAGACATCAAGCACACAGAACTACTGCATCAGACCGAAGTCCGGAACTACTGCTAACTAAACTGGCCGACATTGTGGCCGTAGACCCGTTCCTACTGGAAGAAAACTCACATCGTAATGTTGGCTGCTGAGGTGCTAAATCTGAGACTGTCTGACTGCTGCTCCGGAACTCCCCGGCTACAAATCCCATAAACACTAAATCAAATACTGATAACTAATCTCAGGGTAAAATGACTATTTTACCCCTGGTCAAAGTCAACTTCCTGGTTGACTCTACTCGCCGAGTCCTACTATGAACTCGCCGAGTTCCCGGACTCACTCTTTTCTACTCGCGACTCGACTCGCGGAGTCGGGACGTAGACTCGTCGAGTCCCTCTACTTCCAGATCCTTGTTCTAACTCACTGAGTCCTCTTCCACTCGCTGATTCAACTCACAACTCTAAAATCGGAGAAATCAGGAGTTTGCGCTCCGACTCGCCGAGTCCAAGAACAACTCGTCGAGTCTTATGTATGTCCTCACTAAACAGTTGATTTTAATCGATTCCAGTGCATCCAATTCATAGATCTGAGCTTCTAGGACCGATATAACACGTAAAGTTGCCAACTTTACGTACATGCATAGAGGTATGAAGCTAAAACACCAAAATAAGCTAGAAATGGGAACCTAGGGTTTGGAACAAGGCCTTGCTTTGCATAAAGGTAGCTACTTTGAGCTCCTGGGGCTCAATGATGCCCAGATCTATAGCTCACTACCCTAAGGGAGCTCCAATCTCGAGTTTGGACCTTGAAATGTCCCAAAAATGGCAAAACAAGCATATATGAAGATCTACTAGGAAAATGAACAAGGTAGAGGCTTTATTACCAGATGAAGTAGCAAATGGAAACTAGCTTCTGGATCTCCTTCTTCTCCTTTGCACCTTCTCTCTTTCCTTTTCTTCTACACTTCCGAGAATACACCAAAACACTCAAAATCAAGAAGGAATCACTCAAACTCACCAATGGAGGCTAGGTTTTTTGAGTTCTGGACTATAGGGGTCGCAAATGAACCCTAGGGAAGAGAATGAGATGCTTAAATAGGGTACCAAGTCCTGGAATTAGGGTTTCCCGACCCAGACCAGACTCGCCGAGTCCACTAGCCGACTCGTCGAGTCGGTCACTTAATCTTCCACACGGAGCCCGCTCCGACTCGCCGAGTTCTTCCTTGGACTCGACGAGTTAACTCTTTCGACTTAGGGCTTTTCTTTCCTTTCTTGGTCATTCTGATTCTGGGTGTTACAAGGCAAAATCCACATCAGGGCGAGTACATGTCATAGCATACATGATAGATCCAACGGCGGAAACATATGGAACTCTACTCATTTCTGCTATCAGTACTCGGGCATTGAGTCTTACTCAGTTTGGTATTATTCTATATAGGCAGTTCTCCTTTCTTGGAATTTTCTATACTCAAACGCTTTAGTACCTTATCCAAGTATGTACTTTGACTAATTCCAATTAGCATTTTACTCATGTCTCTCAAAATTCTTATCCCTATAATATAAGAAGCCTCTCCCAGATCCTTCATAACGAAACACTTTCCAAGCTAAGACTTAACTTCTTGCAAAGTTGGAATGTTGTTTCCTATAAGAAGTATGTCATCAACATACAAAACAAGGAAGTTACTCTTAGATTATCACTACCACCAAGCACAAGGACCGAACCCTTAGTTCTTCGTAGATACTTAAGAATATTCTTAACTGTTATCCAGTGAGCTCTACCTGGATTTCCCTGATAACGACTGACCATGCTCAAGGAAAAAGCCACATCAGGGCGAGTACATGTCATATCATACATGATAGATCCAACGACGGAAACATATGGAACTCTACTCATTTGTACTATCTATGTATCAGTACTCGGGCTCTGAGTCTTACTCAATTTGGTATTATTCTATATAGGTAGTTCTCCTTTCTTGGAATTTTCTATACTAAAACGCTTTAGTACCTTATCCAACTATGTACTTTGACTAAGTCCAATTTGCCTTTTACTCCTGTCTCTCAAAATTCTTATCCCTAGAATATAAGCAGCCTCTCTTAGATCCTTCATAGTGAAACACTTTCCAAGCCAAGACTTAACTTCTTGCAAAGTTGGAATGTCGTTTCCTATAAGAAGTATGTCCTCAACATACAAAACCAGGAAGGTTACTATACTCCCACTAGCTTTGACATATACACAAGATTCATCTTCGCTTCTGGAGAAACCAAATTCTTTGACCTTCTCGTCAAAAAAAGTTTCCATCTACGAGAAGCTTGTTTCAATCCATAGATTGATTTCTCAAGCTTACACACCCTATTTGGGATACTTTGCATCCACAAAACCCTCTGGCTGACTCATAAACATCCTCAGCCAGTTTCCCATTAAGGAAAGCGGTTTTGACATCCATCTGCCAGATTTCATAGTCATGAAATGCAGCTATGGCTAGCATTACCCTAATAGATTTTATCTTAGCTACTGGTGAGAAAGTTTCGTCAAAGTCAACCCCTGGGGTTTGAGTAAAGCCTTTCGCAACCAGTCGAGCCTTGAAAGTATGTACCTTTCCATCCATGTCAGTCTTCTTCTTGAAGATCCATTTGCACACAACTGTCTTACGACCTGGTACATTGTCAACCAAATTACAAACTTGGTTGTTATACATGAACTTGATCTCGCTGTCCATTGCCTCTTTCCACTTGGCTGACTCAGGGCCTGCCATTGCTTCCTTATAGTTAGCAGGTTCATCCAAATTTACCAGTGTACTATCACTGATAAACTGTTGGGTTTTAGTTCAAAAATAGTTTCATAAACTAGAAAAATATGGCAATGGAAGAATTTAAATTTAGAACATAACATAAACATTTTATACCCACCAAGTATCTTCTTGCAAGTTGTAGAAAGATTAAAACACCAACCAAAGAAAGGATGAAGAAATAAACAACCTTTGTTGTTCTTTGGGTCCTCTTGGGAGGCTTGGAAGTTGATGAAGAATGATGAAATTTTGAGACACCAACAAGTTGTCAACTTGATTTAAGATGCTAGTCTTGTAAGAAGACTCTTAATCTCTTAAGCTTTAAGTTCATAACTAAAGTATGAACTTAAAGAGAGTATGAAGATGCAAGTAACTTCTATATTTTCTTTGCAAGAGAGAAACTGAGAGATGTAGAGAGCATTTTCGGATTTTGCATGCAAGAGTGAATGATCAAAATGCAAGAAACTAGTCTTAAGCATAAAGCAAAGTCCTTAACCATTAGGTCTTTGCACTTTAAGACAACTATGTTCCTATGTCATCAACATATCTTTCTAGGCCTAATAATTTTGATTAAACAATTTGAAATCCCATGCACCTCCTCTATCCTTCAACTTTCAGCCATAGTGAAGAAAAAGAGAAGAATATGTTTAAATTTTATACTCTCAAAGTTTATAAAATATAAACTGTGTCTTTAGGTAAAAGACAAAAGACTCACCTAGTCGAAAATGTTATACATGACTTACTAATTCATATCATATGAATTATGTAATGTTACTTACTAATGAAAATTATTATTTCCATGAAATAAATAATTTCCAATTTAATTATAAGAGTTTCATTGAATATTTATTAAAATCAATTTCCAATAAATAATCAATTATATCAAGTTGTTGTTTGTGTGACCCATTAGTATCATATGTTAATTAGCAATATCACTTTAATATGATTCTTGAGCATACTAGATCTTTCAATCTCCCACTTGCGCAAGATTCATACTACCTCCGTCCGAAATTAACTGTCCACATTTGACTTTTTCAATCTTTATTATTTAACTTTGACCTTAAATATTTTTCTTTTTGATAGATAATACTTGATGAAAAGTATATGAATGGATTGTATTTTAAATGTCTTTTCATTGTTGTAAGTTTCATCAAGTAATATATAACACAAATAAAAATATTTAAGGTCAAAGTTGAAGAAAAAAGACTTCAAAAGTCAAAAATGGACAATTAATTTGGGACAGAGGGAGTATTAGATTGATATAGAGAGTGAACGTCTAGAAACATTTCACTGCCCCCATCAACATACGACTTTGTTCCATTCTATCAACGTCCAATTCCCAGAAGCGCAAGGCTACAATTGGTGTATAAGGTAAGTTTATCAGTTATACCTTTGCTACAGACATCATGTTGAACATGAGATATGGATCGCGATAAATCTCATTAGTTTTTCAACTTTTGTTAAGGCGCCTTAGATGTCTAACTCTCAACATAAAAGAGGAACAAATCTCATCTTGACTACATAAGCCTTTTGCATAGTTCACACCATACTTGAAAATGGCTTTTATAACTGCCCGGTTAAGGAACAACATTTGACCATATCAAAGCATAGTACTCCCTACACTTAAGTCCCACTATGTATCTCAGGTGTTAATGATACAAAGATAGTACCTTTTAATCAAGTATCATTCATGATAGCGATCCATGAGATGATCTTGATGTGGGCCAGTTCAATACTAGTTCTCTGACAAGTACCTATGAAACTTGGCTACAACCACTTGCCTACTTTCATCTAGTGAGAGTCAACCAATCCAATTCATATTAGTCTTACTTTAAAATTGCTCCCACAATTATAACCGACTATGAACTTTTAGAATAATAACATTATTCATGGATTAAACATGTTAATATAGAACACAACAAGTATTAGTGTTATGACTATATCCCAATATATCATAACATTATCTAATAGTTATTGTTATAATGTTCCAATATCCAAATACCAAATCTAAATCAAAATCCCATTTCTAAAATAATAAAGTCTTACAGCTGAAGTGTGACCATTCATACTTAGCTCAAAAGAATGATTTTATCAATGGGTCTGACTAAATTTAATTTGTGTGAATTCTGTGAATACTATTATCTGCATACTTAACTTTAATCTTAGTATAGTTAAATATCTTGGAGAATATGATTGGTTTTCTTTCGTGACATAGAGTCTCTTTGCTTGATTAAGTATACTCTCGAAGTCACAAAGATTTCTATGTGATTCTTGAATAATAGAAATCAACATAGTTTTTCAATGATCACATTCATCCAATCATATTTGAATTCAACTTCTAAAGTAGCTTATCCTTATTATGTAGTAGATTGTGTCCTTTTGTTTTTCTTGGACCTCATTCCAACAACACTTACCCTTTATTCCATAATGACGTCAAAATCCAATTATAATTCATAATTATTTATATTTGTTTATAAATTGACATCTTATGTAGATCTTTCCATAAAGATCCTTTCTAAACGGATTGTCTCATATACATTCTCTTAGTTCTAAAGTACTATTAAAATGCTCTCTTAGTCATCCAAAGACTTAACAATGTATTCAATTAGTATCCTATGACATACTTATAGCATAATCAAATACCATGTCCTATGCATAATATGGCGTAAATGATGAATTCATTTGCCAAGCAAATGGAATATAAATCATTTCATCTAGTTCAAACCTATGAGCTAGGTGCTTTTGAGGCTAGCTCAAAATGATTCCGTATGACAATGCCAAGAATTTTCCAAAAGAATCTTGGTGTCTTGATCCCTTTCAAGATATTGCCAATATATGCATGAAGACATAAAACTTTTAACATTCATTTTATCTATCCCTTATAGATTTCACATTCCAAGAATGTATCTTCTCCTTCCTAAGTCTTTCATTTTAGAAACAATTTACGAGTCAAGGTGAAAACAACCTTGCTTAGTGAGAATGTGATTTCAAATGATTACGTATGTCTCATTCATACAAGATTAGTAATTTCACTATGCTCCCACTAGTTCTTAGTAAACACACATGTAATATTCATTTTGATATGATAACATACCTTGTGGTTTTACATAAAATTATGATTGTAACATTGATATGTTTGCTTTATATCCACAAGTGGATCTCAAGCTCTACACATTTTGTTAGGATAACATGGATTAAGTAAACCTCCAAGCTAATCTATATAGATATCTTCTAGTAGATATCTATTATAAAAATCGGTATTTCTTGAAATCTATTTACTATATCTCATATTAAGAATATGAATTTATAATAAATAATATCCTTGTTGATCTGATCATAACAACTTGTGAAAAAGGTTTGACCACAGTCAATGTCATGAGTATGATGAGGACCATAGTCAATGACATGAGTATGAGAAAATCTTTTTACTACAAGTCTTGCTTTAAATGTGTATGATTATCCATGTAGTCTATTCTTTCTAGAAGAATTATTTACTCCTTCTAGCCTTGCTATAGGGGAAAACTTTAATCAAGCCCATACTTGATTCTCATACATGGATTACATCTCATGTTCATGACTCTAAGTCATTTATCAGATTCGAAATCTGACATAGCATCATGGTATTTGATGGATTTTTCTAGAAACCATCAATAAGAGATTACACATTTCTCAAGTCATAGATGATTTCTACCACTAATGCGAACAATTTGTGTTTGTGAATAGCTATTCTTTAAGTTTAACAATCCTTGATAAAACTAATGCCAACCATTACTACATAAGGTTATGGTTATTGAGCTGCTTCAAGTTCTATGTACCTCCCACTTGCTTTGTCATTAGAAGCTTGCTTTCTACTAACTTAGCTTTCACAAGAATAAGAGAACCTATTCTTGGTGGGTTTGCATATAACAATCTAAGCCGCATTTAGAGTATTATAGATACAAATATGTATTTAGTAGATTTTGGGTTTAGAAGCTTTAGTCCAACATTGACTTCAAATCCATAAAAGGATTGTGCTACTATCAATTTAAGTATATACCAATTATAGTTATGGGCTTAGACACCTAATCCAACAATATCAGTTATAAGAAAATCGATAATGGTACTTAACTTTGAGTTGGTATCAACTGGTGTCACAATGGGTTTGTAGGTAGCAACTCTTTGAGCGTGTTTGCATTTTTGTTTAAGCACGTCATTAAACTCAATATGCATGGAATCATTCCTATTTTCATCAAGAAGTGTAATATTGTGATTAGAATGAATGGGTGAGATGTTCTGAGTGTCAATAAAGAAGTGTCAATTGGGTTTAATAATACCATTCTCAGAGTGTGTTTGTATTTGGTTATGTTGAGACAGAGGAGGTGGTGATGATGTTATGGAATAGGAGTTTGGGATGATTCATATCATTAATAAAGGGGGTGGAGTGAGTTGTTGGATGATAGAAGGAGGCCATATGGACGAGGGAGGGATGTTTTGATAAGCCGATATAGGGGTAGCAGTGAGATTTTGTTACGGGTTGGGGTTGTTCGGAGGTGTAACGTTGTGGGGGAGGTGTTTAGGTGGTGGGATTTAGGTAGGAGTGATGTATATTAGGGGGGGATGGTGGAATTTAGTGAGGAAGTCATAATAGCGAGGTTGAGTTTTGTGAGAAGATGATAGAGGAAAGATGTTTATTGGGAAATATGCCCATTGTCATAACATGTTAGTAACAAAATAGTAGCATGGGCTTGTATGAGTTACACATTAGACTCAATATTATGTAGAAAGAACTATAAATAGGAGAAATTAATTAGGTAAATAATGTATTATTTATTAAAGTGTAAATAAATAATTAAAAATTAATTCATTAATTTGTTATTTATTAAAGAGATAATAAATAACTATAAATTAATTATTGGTATTTAATAATTATTTTAAAAAGATTATATTAATAAGGATAATTAATTGATAGTTTTTAATAAAACTATTAATTTAATTGGATAATCTTTTAATTTAAATATGGAATTTTATGAATCATGGATAAATCTCATAACCTATATATAAGGGTACACAGTTAAAGAAAATCAAATCACCAAAAACCTAGTTGAAAATCGGTCATTCCCACCTATTTTCTCCATGTAGCCATCGACTTGCAGGCTTTTGAAGAAACCTACAAGCTGGTCGGTTTTGACCATGTGTTTTTTAGTTGCAATTTTTCCTTATTGAGGGATGCGACATTATCAAAGGGTTCTGATTAGTACGTTTATCTCCATCACAAGATAATTCTAAATTTTTCCTATAACTTAAGTTAAATGAACCAAATTTCATAAACAACATAGATGAAGAATGAAGGGAATATCTTATAATGCATGAATATTATCTATTGGCTTGAATTATGGTGTTTGATCTTGTTTGTTTTCGCCATTCAATTTGATTTAAGTTGTTTTAAAAGATACATTAATCCAAAAGTGGTATTAGAGACATACGTTCATGATTATTAGCACTTGAAATTAAGATTGACTTGTTTGATAGTGTATATGCTTATAACACGTGTAGGTATTATGTATGTATAAAAATAAACATTAGTTTATTTTTTTAAGGTTTCATAACCATATATTTTGAGTTTCTTAAAAAAAATAATTTTCGAACCATGAAAGAAGTCTTTCTTTATCTTGCAAAAACCAATTTCCTAAATTCAAGGTGTTTGAATTTGTTAGTTCCCCTCTAATTTGATTCTATAATTGCTTTGTTATAGCTTTTAAGATATACTAAAACATTTATAATGTTTATATATTTATTTCTTTAAAGTTGTTTTGTTGACATTGTAACATATAAACAAGTACGTGTAATTTTTTTTGTCACAGTCCTTATCAAATATTGTTTTAATTAACTGTATGAGTGTTTTACTCACTATATGGACTTGATAGTGTATTGCTTCAATAGAACTTACTTTATGATGCCTTAGGTTGCTTCTTTACTTTCCTTGTAATATGTATTTCATATCATGTAGTCATAATATAGAGATTTGGCTAGATAAGAAAAATATTAGATTACAATTTTCAAGCAAGTGATTAAGTGAAGATTATGGTCAACCAAACAAAGACCATGAAAATTGGAGTCTTGGATGCTTCCTGATCGAGCATCAGGTGTGGACGAAAAATTCAATGGAAGCTGAGCATTACAGCATGTCCCTAGATTGACATGGACGAAAAGATTAACAAAGATATTGAGATTGAGATATTTTTGTATTAGTAGTATAAACATAAAAAATTAACCAAAATATCTACATTGGAATAAATGCAAATTAAAAATGTGATATAGAAAATGAAATTGTAGTCTTAACTCTTGTTTTTTCTTTTAAATGGTGGAAATTATATTAGTCACTGCCTGGAAGAAAAAAACAAGACCAAAACAAAACAAACGCAGTCTTATTTCTTAAGAAAGGAGATCGGGAGTGGTAGGCCAACGGAGCTTAAATGAAATAAATAAACAATCTTAGCTTTAAAATATGATGGGCGTTGAGCTTTAATTTCAATTAGACGAATGTTCGCGCGTTGCGCAAAAACACATATATAGTTGAAGTCTTTACAAATATATGGTTTTTTTTTTAATATAACAATAACGTTGTTATTAAATTTGATATAATAATTCGTATACTAAATTGGTATAATATATTGATTATTTTGAATTATATCATAATATATACATTTATTATAACTGCATAATCTCAATCGTTTGAATGACTTCTACCTGCGAGTTACACATGAATAAAATTAAATATAATATATGGTTTAATGTTATTTATAGTTGTTATTGTTACTTAGTTTTTTAAAATTTATTTGCTTAATGTTTTACTTTCTATCATTATAATTATTTAAAACATCAAACATTGTTTTTTGTTTATAAAGTAACACTATAAGCATTCATATAGAGTTATTTTTAACTATTGTTATTGTAAATTATTTTAAACTACTTATTTGAAAACTTTTAACGATTATAAAAATATCTATAGAAATATTTTAGTTAAATTGAAATTACAATTTAGTTTTTGCATTTATCACTACAATTTATCACCTTTAACTATTTACAAAATATTCTTTGGTTTTTAAGTGGAACTAAAATTTATATTTAAGTTGACACTATAATGTTATATTTAAATTAACAATTTAGGTATTTTGTCCAAACTGTTCAAAGTTGTAGTTTTAAACTGATAATGGTTTACATACAACAACATTTTAAATCTAATAAATTAAGTATAGTATGTTAAAAGTTAAAGACATGACTTTATAAGTAGAAGTAAAGATATTATTTTAAAATTAAAATTTAGTTTATTTATGATTACACTTTAGGTTTGATAGTTATTTAACCTTATTAACCAACTTATAATCATTATTAGAAAGACACTACAAATTTTCACTTTTAACTATTTACAGAATATTTTTTGGATTGTTTAAGTTAAATTAAAATTTATATTTAAGTTGACTCTGTAATGTTACATTTAAATTAATAATTTAAGTATTTTATACAAATTGTTCCAAAATTGTATTTTTAAAATGATAATGATTTACATCCACCAATATATTAAAATTAATAAATTAAGTATAATATGTTAAAAGTTAAAAAAACATAACTTTATAAGTAGAAGTAAATATATTATTTTAATATTGAAATTTAGTTTATATATGATTACACTTTAGGTTTGATATTTATTTAAACTTATTAACCAACTTATAATTATTATTAGAAAGAAATTGAAAAGTCATGGGAGTTTCAAATGAATGTGGTGAAAGGAAAAATGCATGGGAGTTTCAAATGAATGTGGTGAAAGAAAAAATGTTTCATTTATAAGTATACTAGACGAATTCCCGCGCATTGCGTGGCGCAGGTTAAAAATATATTGTTAGAATATAGTTTTCAGACACCTTTTAGTTAATTCGATTCATCAATTTAGGTTCTTTTATTATTATTATATTTAATGTTTTCCTTTTAACTATGTTAAAAAATATATATTAAATTTTTTTAAACATTATTTGATATTTTACTTTAGGTTTTAAATTTTACACTAAATTTTTAAGCTTATTTGATGTATTAATGTAGGTTACTTATTTAACTATATATTGAAGTTAACAAATTAAGTATATCATATTGATAAGTCACAAATTCTTCCATTTATGATAATGTTTACAACTAAAAGCATATTTAAGTTAATAAATTAAGCATATTGTATGGAAATATGAAAAGTTAGGAGTTTCAAATGAATGTGGTGAAAGAAAAAATGTTTCCTTTATAATATAGTATGATATGATTAGACGAATTCTCGCGCGTTGCGCAGCGCAGATTAAAAATATATTATTAAAATATTGAAAAATATATGTTTAAAATGGTTATGTTATTGACATTAACTTTGAGATAATATGTTTACACTAATTTTTATATATATATATATATATATATATATATATATATATATATATATATATATAGGAGTAGGATCAAATGAGAACACCTAAAAGGTTGAGAACGCGAGAACACATCTGAACCATTTAAAAAACTAAATCTAAGGCTATTATCGAATGGGCCATTTATGTAAATTCTTAAAATTACAGGAATTAAAGTGTAACTTTAAAACTGTCATAAGGGTAAAATGGTAATTGATTGTTTACCTATGTTTAGCAATTCCTACAATCTCTCTCTCTCTCTCTCTCTCTCGTATCTCTCCCTCTATATCCCTGCTTCTGAATTTTTCACAACCCTAGGGCCTCCTCTCATTCCAGCCGCCGCTGGGCATGAAGAAGCAGCAAAGTTTTGCTCATCTCTTCCGGCTGTGAGGTGTGAGTCGTCGGTCTTGGTGAGTGCTTTGCTCCAGGCGATAGAAGATGAGCGGATGGGCTGTTCGGTGGTCACGCAGCCACGAGGAGGGGAGGCGATCAATCGTTGGGTGGGAGAAGCACCTTCGGTGCTTCACTGTTTCGCAGAGGAGAAAATGAAAACAGCAATGGCGGCTGGAGGGCGCTTCTTCTGTCTCGACTGGAATGAGGGAAGGGGTCTCGATGGGGCAGTTGCTTCGATCGGTAATGATTCTCTTCTCTTTTCTATTTATTTTGACTGTAAATCAATGAAGTTTAATAAATAGGTTTAGATGGGTGTTTGGGTTTGGTTGTTTGACAGAAATTGATAGAGATGAAAAGAAGAACAACGAAAATTCCTTTTTCTTTGTTTGTTTTGATAGAAACTGATGAAGGTATGGATATTTGGGTGTTGATGTTTTACAGTGAATCGGTGGTATTTTGTTTCTTGATCATCCATATCTCACAAAAAGATTTTATAATTATATATATTGATTTTACCGTGGAGTGTTGATTTTGTTTGAGTGTTAATCTTTGCTTGAGTGTTCAGGAGGTAGAATGGTTGCAATGGGAGGACCATCTGGAAAATTTTCTGAAGAACAGAGGCAAAGAAAGAAACACAATCCTAATTTTCGAATTTTTTGGTAATAATTTCTTGAATGGGGTGCGTGAATGGTTGTATTTATTTATGAATATCACGTGTATTCATTTATGAATAACATTGTACTTATGTGTGAATGGTTGTATTCATTTATGAATAGCACGTGTATTCATTTATGATAGAATATGTATTAATTTATAAATAACAGTGTACTCATTTGTGAATTGCAATGTATTCGTGTGTGAATGATTGTATTTATTTATGAATAGTAGTGTATTCATGTAAATGAGTGTATTTATTTATGATTAGATGTATTCATTTTATGAAAAAATGATAATTTTTACACTATTTTTTTATTTTCAATTTATGAAAAATGCATTGAATTATTTGTAATTTGATGTGTTTTCATTTATGATTGAAAGTGTATTGATTTGGGATTGGATTTATATTCATTTTTTTTTTTGAAAAACAAAAACGTGAAATAGTAGAAAATAATAATTTTTTTAAGATTTTTTTTTCAGATTTAAAATAAAAGGAAATATTAATTTTTTTAAGTAATTTTTTTGAAACGGTCATAAATAATTTTTGGGAAAAATCATAAAAAAAATATTTATATATATTTCATTAACTAAAAGGAAATATTAATTTTGTTAGGTAATTAAAATCATTATCCCTAGATTTTAGGAATTAATTAATATTTATATAAAGTTACTAATATACCCTTATAAAATGATTGGTCCAGAACTGTTCTCGCGTTCTCAACCTTTTAGGTATTCTCATTTGATCCTCTCCCTATATATATATATATATATATATATATATATATATATATATATATAGTCTCAATTATTTTGAACAATAATATTTATTGATATCAACCCACCTTCCTCATTAATGGAATTAAATATAATTATCTATTTAGTATTATTTTTAACAATTATTATGATTGATTAATTATATTTTTACTTATGCGATCATTTTCTAATTTCAATAATGATGTTAATTTAAAATACAATTTATTTGTAGCTAAATGTAATTTATAATTTGATGTTATTATCATTTAAAATTATTATTCATTAATTTTAAACTACTTATTATTAATAATAAGTTAAAGAAGATTTTTAAGAAACACTTAATATTATTATTAAAATGTGAAACATACACTAAATAATAAAGTGATAAAATAAACAATTTGTATTTCAAAAGAGATATTCATGGATAATATGACATATCCATGATTTTTATAATTTAACTTTATTATTTATAATTATTGTTCATTAATTTAAAACCACTAATTATTATTAATAAGTGAAAAAAACTTTTAAAAATCACTTATTATTATAATTAAAATGTTAAACATATACTAAAATATAAAGTGGTAAGATAGACAATTTGCATTTTAGAAGAGACTTACACAGGGGCGGGGCGGATGTAGAGTTTAGCAAGGGTATGCAATTGCATACCCTTAAATTTTTACCAGAAGTATTATTATTTGTTTTAAAAATAGCAATTTTATATCAAAACCTAATGTTGTATTCCCTTCATATAATAGTTGCATACCCTTTTGTATAACCACAACTAATTAGGTTTGAATTTCCGAATGTAAAAAAATCTAAAATTTGAAAGAATTCCCTTATTTCAACATAAGAAAAATAAAAATTTTGAAACAAATTATAATATGACAACTATCAACAAATACCGATCTTTAGAAGCCTTTCCGTTTCAAAAATTTCCCAGAAAAGGTAAACCAAATTTCAAAATTTAAAGTCTTAAAAAAGTCCTAATAAAACATCTGATTCTATAAAAAAAAATTTAATACTTTAGTCGAATATAACGCAGCCATTCATACGCCGCTGTCAAAACTTTTAGAAAATAACAAAACTAAAAGTCTAAAACTAAAAACTAAAAACCCTAACGAATGGAAGTCTTCTCCGCCTCATCGGCCACGTTCACGGTAAAACCGATAAATAGTCCACCGGAAATCGCCGCTCTACGTTGCCCCTCCGGCCGAGTTCGCGGTTCGTCGTCTTCAGTTCTCGACCTCTCGGTATGTGTGCAACTCATTCTTTCTATCCCACATTCTCTCTCCCTAACCTTGGCTCTCTGCCTCTATATTTGATTATGTAGACTTTTTATTCAAGAGTCAAAGACTATTAGGTTTTTTTGCAAAGAACTCTCTAGACATATCCAATG
The DNA here is from genome assembly GCF_052849685.1 of Lactuca virosa. NCBI lineage: Eukaryota > Viridiplantae > Streptophyta > Magnoliopsida > Asterales > Asteraceae > Lactuca > Lactuca virosa. Next base: position 372,703,755 of record NC_136430.1, on the reverse strand, counting down.
TACTCTACTAAAAGATTTTTATATTTATATTTACTAAAAGATTTTTTTATTTATGTTTACAGTTGTATACCAATATAAAAAAAATATCGTATTTTATGTGGAAATATAACTGATTACTTATCTTTTGTTAAAGAGAGTTTAAATAGGCATACTTTGTAAAGTAATTTTTTTTATTACTGTATACTTTTTAAGCTGTTGATTGTATACATATATTATGATCTGTAACAAAATCATTAACTTAAGGTTTGTTAAAATTATTATGTTTAATTTTGTTGTTAATTTCAACTAGAGATCAATAGAGTTTTGCAAAGAAAAACATAGACGTCTCAAATAAATGATGTAAATAATCTTTTTTAAAAGATAAAAACTAGAGAATGATGTTAAATTCTGTTTCGTCCATTAGTTTTAACACAAAAGATTAGAGTTAAAAAATTTAAATTACAAATATTTGCATACCCTAAATTATTTTTCTAGATCCGCCACTGGACTTACATGGAAAATATGTATAATATGACATATCCATTATTTTTAATTAATTATTGCTTTGAAGCAACACGAACAAACAAACATGTATATAATAGTTAAATAACCATTATATATATCATCTTCCATAACATATGATCGATAATATGAATCTAATCTAATTTACATTAAAATTTCAACCATAACATACAATGATGTTTTTAAAAGAATACTTAAACCAAGAAAATATAAAAAAGAATTAGTATATAACAAACTTAAAAATTAAAAACTTCAACATAATAACATGACTCGAAAAATGGTCTAAAACCCTTAAACCAACACAAAAACCTTTAAACTTGTTTTCTTTGTGAATTTTGTATGTGATTTGTATTTGTGTGTCTACTTACAGAGATTGACCTTTTTATAGTAGACTATGCATTAATTGTTTATTAAATACATTAATTGTTTATAGGAGGTTTCAAATGCATGAGGTGTTTGCAAATTTTTGTGGAGGTTTCAAATGCATGAGGTTCAAGGAAAAATGCATCATTTATAAGTATACTAGGCGAATGCCCGCGCCTTGCGCAGAAACACCTATATAGTTGAAATCTTTACAAATATATGTTTATTTTTAAATATAACAATAACGTTGTTGTTAAATTTGTTATACTAATTCATATACTAAATTGATATAATATATTGATTATTTTGAATTATATGATAATATATACATCTATTATAACTGCATAATCTCAACCGTTTGAATGTCTTCTACCCGCGAGTTACTCATGAAAAAAAATATAATATATGGTTTAATGTTATTTATATTTTTTGTTATTGTTAATTAATTTTTTAAAATTTATTTGCTTAACGTCTTAATTTCTATCATTGTAATTATTTAAAACATCAAACAATTTTTTTTATTTTAAAGGTAACAAAATAATTATTTATATTGAAAGGTCCAGTTAATGTGGTTTGGTCTAGGCTTTCAATGTAATAGTTAAGTATGAGTCTGTAATACATTTTGAGAGTTGTTTAGGTGTTTACTGTTGGAAAGTGTGTTTACGACCGTAAACAGAGTTTACGGCCGTAAACACGTTTACGGCCGTAAACCCAGTTTACGGTCGTAAACCCTGTTTGCGGTCCTGTCTAGTATAAATAGCGGAGGTATAGGTTTATGTGTAGTTGTTGATGCCATTGCGTTTACAGAGTGTTCCATCGAGTTGTACCTGACGTTTTTCTGAATATAAACGTGTGCAAGCTCGATTTCTTTTCTTCTTATTCTTCTATATGTGATTGTTTGTTGCTTGATCATTGGTAAAGATCCTTTTCAGGACCTTACAATTGGTATCAGAGCAAAAACCGGTGTCAAAGCTTCATTCAATCGAGATTTGGGGTGCTTAAACTGATATTCTTGTTGTTCGAAGATTGGTTTTAGTGTTTTAGTGGTTAAAGGAACCGAATCTACTGCAAAAACGTGTTTTTGAAGGCTTTCTGGGAGTTTACTGCCAACCGTAAACCCTTTTTACGGTTGTAAACTCAAGATCTTCAACAACCATAAACTGTGAATCTTCAAAAACCTTAAACCAAGCTTCATTAACCGTAAACGCTTAAACCGTAAACGTACAAACCGTAAACTCATCAACCGTAAACGTAGTTTACGGTCGTAAACAGCTCAACCGTAAACCCAGTTTACGGTCGTAATCACTTAAACCGTAAACCAAGTTTACGGTCGTAAACTCTTCAACCGTAAACCCAGTTTACGGACGTAATCATCATCAACCTTAAATTTTTTTTGTGACTTCAATCAGCTTTAATTTTAAATGGAATCTCAAAGTCAAAATCATTTTCACGAACTTGATACTGTCATGGGCACTACTACGCGTATTCCAAGATTAATGTCTGGAGATGGTTTTCCTGAGTGGAAGTACAGAATTGAAAAATACATTAAAATGAAGGATTTCAAAGTCTGGAGAAGCATTCTCAGAGGCCCTGTTAGAATCACTATGACAGTCGGAGGCCAAGTGATTGACAAGGCTGTTGAAAACTACACTGATGAGGAGTTTGAGAAAGTTGAAGAGCAGGAAAGGGCTTTAGCCACTCTAACCATGGCATTATCTCCTGATATTGCTCAAGGGTTCCGAGAGTACACTTCAGCTAAAGATTTGTGGGAAGCCCTAATTGAGGTATATGAGGGCAATGAAGATATGAAGGAGAGTCACCAGGACATGTTGAGACAAAAGTTCAATATGTTCAACTACATTCCAGGAGAGACTCTTGAGGCTCAGCTGCAACGGTTCACAACTCTCACCACTGACATGAACATATCTGGGATTTTCTTGAACAAGTCAGAGATTAACAAGAAGCTTCTAAATGCTCTTCCTAGATCATGGGACATGAATGTTGCTGTGATTAAGAAGACCAAGGATCTAAATCGCCTCAGTCTTGCTGAAATCATGGCGATCATCAAAGCTTGTGATATTGATGACAAACAGAGAGAAATAAACCATGTGAACTCGTACTCTACTGCGAATATTGGAATCTCATCCAACAATGCTCTCTCATCAATCATGACTTCCTCAGGCCAAGTGTTTGCTGCTCAACAACCTCAGATTCAAACCTTTGCTGCTGCATCATCCATTCCACAAAGTCAGCCATTTAACACTCCACAAGTTGTTCCCTCTCCAAATGTGCCTGTTGTAGCCTCTTCCTCAAACACTAAAGACACTGATAAAAATCTGGCTCTAGCCACTGGGCTTGTTAACTGCTACAATGCCTTTGTAGCTGGAGAGCTTCCACCTCAGCTGTCATTTGCCGACCTGGATCAGATTCATCCTGAAGATGTGGAGGAGATGGACATTATCTGGCAGATTGTTATGGCTGTTTTCAGGGCCAAGCAGTTTGCTAAGAAGACAGGGAAGAGCAACTGGGGCATGGATGCTGACAAGAAGGTGGGTTTCAACAAGGGCATGCTGCGATGTTTCAACTGCCACGAGCCGGGTCATTTTGCTCGTGAGTGTCCAAAGCCAGATCGTAGGATAAACAACAACATGACAATGGTTGCAGTGGGAAATAATCGTGCAGGTGCTGCGGTAAATGGTGAAACTGCTATGGTTGCTCAGTCCTTTGACTGGGAGGACCAGATTCAGGCTTTGAATATCTCAGGGCCAGAAAATGCTCACCTAGCTCAGATTGATGATGCTTCCTTGAAGAATGATGCAACTGATCCCGAAGCAGAAATGATGGAGCTGTAGTTTGCCCTAATGGTGTCTTCTACTTCCAAGCCCGGGAAAAGTAAGGTAAATTTACCGTCTTGTTCTTAGGCTTGTAATGAATATGTTAAACTTCTTCATGATGAAATTCAATTATTACGTAGAGAAGTAGAGGACCTTAGATATGAGGGTTATCAGCTTAGGAAAGGACAGAAACCCCTTAAGGCCCAGTTAGAGACAAAAATAAAGGACTTTAAGAGAACTCAAACAGAATACAGTGAAAAGTGTGAGCTTTATGATTATGTTACAAGACAAAATGATGTGCTAATTACCGAGCTTGATACATTAAAAAGACAATTTGAAACTGCAAATTTTGATTTTAGAAAATTTGATGGATCAAGCGAGGTAGTTGCCAACATGATCGATCACTGCATGCAGTTCAAACGAAATCAGTCAAAGGGTTTAGGATTTGATAGTGTACCTCCTCCTTATAATCATACATATCAGTATCAACCCTTATCCAAGGATGAGATTGCCAATGAACCGTTTATGGTTTATGGCAAGCCATCTGGTTTCGTTTCAGGAGGATTTATTAATGTTGAAAGTACTGACATTTCTACTTCCCCTGCAGATCAACCATTAGATCAGGCAAAGCTTGCAGCTGGAGAATTTGTTTCTGTTTCTGTTTCTAATTCTAATATTTCTGTTTCAAATGAAAATGTTTGTGGTTCTGATGTTAAGACTGATAATGTTTCATGTGATGTTTCCACATCTGCTAATGTTGAACTTAATTTCTTTGATATGTTTGATGAATTGTTTGGTAATTCTGATGCTTGTGATTCTCATGAAAACCCATCAATTCCACAAGTCACACCATCTGAGGCACCCTCACTTATCTCACAACCTATTTCTCATGCATGTTCTTCTGAGAAGAGTAAGAGTGTCTGTCAAGAAAATAAATCTGAGAAATGTAGTACAAGTTCAAATAATAAACATATTTGTTTTAATTGTGGTGTTGGTGGTCATATAGCCAGGAATTGTCAAAATAGGATCTTTGTGAACTATTTGTCACCAAGAGGAGAGAACGAATCTCGAGGAAGGTCTTTAATTAGAAAATCCTCAAGAACTCGTTCTCGAAATGATGATTGGAAAGATGATCGAAGCAGAAAAAGGGCTATTTTTCAAAAGAATAAAAAGGTTTTTACTAACAAAGCTCAAAATAGTTTGCCAAAACCGAACAAGGCTCCACCAAGATCGGTTTCGTCAAAAATCAATTCTGGATCTTCAACCACTTCGGGTATAACATACAGAGGCTCTGTGTAAACTCATAAGAAACCTATTTCAAAACCACCTGAGAATGTTGTAAAACCTAAATATAATTGGATGCCCAAATCAATTTCCAATCCATCATCTCCATCCTCTGAAGTGATTAGGAACGAGGATCCTAATTTGAAATCTTTAAAAGATAAATCAGAGAAAGCGAAAAGGAAACCCAGGACAGTGATGACCTGGGTTCCCAAATCTAAATGATCCCGCTCATTTTGCAGGGACAGTTGCGGAGGAATGTCGTCCGTCCCTGGTACGTCGACAGCGGCTGGTCCCGGCATATGACTGGAGACATCTCCCAATTGAGCGACATTCAATCTTTTAATGGGGGTTATGTTTCCTTCGCGGGCGGAGATGGTGGCAAGATCACTCAAAGAGGAACAGTTACAAATGGTGCTAAGCTTTGAGAATGTCAACTTTGCTCCCGAGTTAAAGCACAGCTTGTTGAGTGTTTCCCAAATTTGCGACAAAGGCTATTCTACCCATTTTACCGATAAAGAATGCATGATTCTCAAGCCAGACATTGTCATACCGGAAGAGTGGATTCTCGTCAAATCTAAGCGGGATGGGAATGCTTACATTATTGACATGAACAACAACATCCCTGAACAAGTCACTTGCCTATTCTCAAAAGTCTCCGAACAAAACGCAATGCTGTGGCACCGACGACTCGGTCATGCTAACGCGAAAAACCTGAATCGCCTTGCTAAGAATGAGATGGTCTGAGGCTTACCTGTCAGAGACTTTATTACATTTGAGAAGTGTGTGTCCTGTGCCCAAGGAAAGCATCATAGAAAACCACACATGCCCAAGCAAGTCAACTCAATCAGTCAGGTGCTCCAACTATTGCATATGGACTTATTTGGTCCGGTCAACGTCCTGAGCATCAACAGAAGCTCGTACTGTCTAGTTGTGATCGATGATTTCTCTCGTTTTACGTGGGTCTTTTTCTTATCCAACAAAATGGGGGTTGCTGATCTGATAAAGAAGTTCATTGTGATGATTGAGAAACAAACCAACAACCAGGTGAAGGCGCTTCGTACTGACAATGGAACTGAGTTCAAGAATGCGGTTCTTGACCATTTTTGCGCAGAGAAGGGGATCGTGCGTCAATACAGCTCTGCTCACACGCCTCAACAAAATGGCGTTGCTGAAAGGAGAAATAGAACTTTAAAAGACGCTGCAAGGACAATGCTATGTGATTCAAAATTACCTGTTTTCTTTTGGACCGAGGCGATTAACACTGCTTGCTACGTGCAGAATCGTGTTCTAATCAACAAAGCACAGATGAAGACACCGTACGAGATTCTTTATGGACACAAGCCTTCAGTCAGCCATTTCCGTGTATTTGGCTGCCCTTGCACCCTTCTTCACTTGGAATCCAACCCTAAATTCAATGCCAAAGCCGATGATTGTTACTTTATAGGATATGTTGCGCGCACCGCGTATAGGGTTTACAACAAGAAGACTAAGCAGATTGTTGAATCCTATGACATGCGCTGGTTGGAGGAGAATGAAACAGACGCTCGAGTGGGTCCTGACTGGTTATTTGATTACACATCGCTTTTCAAATCCTTAAATGTGTCTTCAGATGGCTCAAATGGATCCTCTTCTGGTTCGAAGATTGTTTCTGAAGACGAAGACGAAGAAGTTGTTTACAGACCTCCAACGGTTGAGGGGGAGTCCTCTGCTCCATCTGAGGGGGAGTCCTCTGCTCCACCTGAGGGGGAGTCATCTGACCAACCTGATAGTCCAGAGTCTAAAGTTCAAGATGGAACTCCTGATGCTGATGCTACACCTCTTACCCCTATTGAAAGAGAGTTCATGTCTAGAGATGCTTCCGCTGTCAATCCAACCTTTATGGAACTACTCTTTCCTGAAGAAATTGCTAATGAGTTTGTAGCAGATCCATCCAATGTGGATCAATCAGCAAATGATGGAGGTTTCAACATTCACACTCTTCCTGTTTCACTCAATGATATCAGCTAAGACATTCCTTCAAGAATTCAACGCGATCATCCGATCGATAACGTCATTGGCCAGTTGGGTGACGGAGTTAAAACCAGAAGTCAGAGTGGAGATGTCAATGCATGTCTCTATTCTTGCTTGATATCTCAAATAGAGCCCAAGAACGTTGACATGGCTTTGAATGAGCCCAGCTAGGTAGATGCGATGCATGAAGAGCTAAATCAGTTTGAAAAGCTCGGGGTTTGGAAGTTGGTTGAGTTACCGAAGGGCAAAAGGTCTCTTGACACGTGTTGGGTCTATCATAAAAAGCAAGACGATTCTGGTGTAATAGTGCGCAATAAAGCAAGGTTGGTGGTTCGCGGGTTTCGATAAGTTGAGGGTCTTGACTATACTGAGGTTTATGCTCCCGTGGCTCGATTGGAGGCTATTCGTATCTTCCTCGCATATGCTTCCTACATGAACTTCACGGTCTACCAAATGGATGTCAAGACTGCCTTCTTGTATGGCAAGGTGAAGGAAGAAATTTATGTTGATCAAACCCCTGGGTTCATTAACTCCAAGTTTCCTAATCATGTCTACAAGTTGGACAAGGCATTGTATGGGTTACATCAAGCTCCTCGAGCATGGTATGCGACTCTAACAAAGCATTTGCTCGAGCATGGACACTCTCGCGGCACTATTGATCAAACTTTATTCATCAAGCATCTTGGTAATGATCAGATACTAGTCCAGATCTACGTTGACGACATTATATTCGGGTCTACCTGTCCACAGCTTTGCACAGAGTTTGAAGGCGTGATGAAAAAGCGGTTTGAGATGAGTTCACTGGGTGAAATGACCATGTTTCTGGGGCTTCAGGTCAAACAAAATTCAACCGGAATCCTGCTACATCAAGCTAAGTATGTGGAGGATATTCTTGAGAAGTTCGGGTTTCAAGACGCAAAACCTACATCGACACCAATGGCTGAAAGACCCCTGCTGAATCCAGATATTGATGGCGAATCCGTAGATTAGACACACTACAGATCAATGATCGGATCGTTGATGTATCTTACTGCAAGTCGTCCCGACATCATGTTTGCAGTTTGTCAATGTGCTCGCTATCAGGCTAATCCTAAACTCTCTCATCTTATTGCTGTCAAAAGAATTTTTCGGTATATCAAAGGCAGCTCAAAATTGGGTCTTTAGTATCGAAAAATTCTGAATTTGATTTATATGCTTTTGCTGACAGTAATTATGGAGGCTGTGAGCTTGACAGGAAATCAACATCAGGAGGGTGCCAATTCCTTGGCGATAGGCTGGTGTCGTGGCAGTGCAAGAAACAACATACCGTCTCTACCTCAACAACAGAAGCGTAATACGTTGCTGCATCTGCCTGCTGTTCTCAAGTTATCTGGATCCAACATCAGCTGTTGGACTACGGTTTGAATTATCTAGAAACCCCAATTCACTGTGATAATGAGACCGCAATTCAAATAACTAAAAATCCTGTCCAACACTCCAAGACCAAGCACATTGATATCAAAATTCACTTTATCAGAGATTGTTATGAGCGCTCGCTCATTAGGCAAGAACAGGTTCCCACTGCCAATAATGTGGCGGATCTGTTCACCAAGCCTTTTAATAAAGCTCGATTCGATGTGCTTGTGGGTTTTTTAAAAATGATTCGTTTTGAGGATTAAATTTTTTGTTATTCTTTAGGTTAGTTTAAATTTGTGCATTTTAGTATTTTCATTCTCACCCATGCACAAATTTAGGGGGAGAAATAAACAAAAACCAAACAAAAAAAAATTAAAAAATCCAAAAACATCTTGTTTCTGTTTTATTTTTTTTCAGAAAACATTCAAAAATCCAAAAAACATTAAAAATTCAGAAAAATCCAAAAACATCTTGTTTCTGTTTTATTTTTTTCAGAAAACATTCAAAAATCCAAAAACATAAAAAATTCAGAAAAATCAAAATATTGTCGTTTTCAGTTTTGCTTGTTGATATAATACTGGGAAGTGATATTACCAAGTGATAACAGGCAATCTGAGTCTGCGTAACGTACCCAAAGTTGAAGGGTCTATGCTTTGGGTTTGATGCGTTGGTAGGCACGAAAGATTCTAAATGGACATGACTAGGCAGAGTTGAACTTAAGGAATTCATAGACTTGACAAATCTTGACCTAGTTAGATCCGTTTAGCCTGACAATACGACGCTTGGATAGGTTGAGCAGGGAGATATATATGAGAATCTACTGGTCACATTAAAGAACCTGTACTTGGAACCGTGGATTAACTTTTCCTCGATGTGCGGATTCTGTCCTTAATTCCGGTATTGATGGGGTGACTGGTGAATTCCGATGAATTAGGTCTGTAGAAAATTGTTTTCTTTCTCTATCTGTCTGTTAGTCATATGTTACCTCCTCTGCGTGACTCAAAATCCGACCTGGACTGTAACATATGCAATTCTATTTCTTTGCATCTTCTATCTATGCAATTCTTTCTATCTGTTAGCCATATACTGTCTCCTTTGCGTGACTCACAATCCGACCTGGTACACAGTATATGCACCATTCTACTTCTCAATCCCTCTAAAACTTCAGTTAGTCATATGTTCCACCCTCTGCGTGATTGGAAGAGATCTGACCTGTGTGTATAACATATGCATTCTAAATCTATCTTCTCTCTTAATGATTGTCTGCTCACCCGATGTAAGGAGTATTCAGGAAGTCCTTGATTACTGGAGCATATCAGGAAGCGGGAAACATGTTCCAGTATAATTAAAATTGAACACTCACAGATTGTCTATAGATCTCGCTGCTAAATTTAGGTGGACAACAATATCCCTGGTCATCGTCAGCTGAATGGTCCTTAAGATATAGTATATAGGAACTTAGGATCACTTTGTCTTATAATTAATAGTATGTCCTAATTTTGTCATAATTTTTCGTGTTTAAGTGTACCACAATATCGACGATCAACCAGACAAAGACGTGAAGATAGACGGTACCGACAAGTGGAGTAAGGCTGTCTAACAACTTTGATCCCAGTGTCACAAGATAATTTTCAGTGAATTTTGAGATAAATTTTGTCTGTGGTTATTCTAATTTTATTTTTATTTTTATTTTATTTTAATTTTATTTTTATAATTGTCAAAATTTAATTTTTAAATCTTTTAATTCTTAAATTTTAGAAATTAGTTTATTTTATTTTTAGTTTAATTTTAATTTTATTTTTATTTTAACATCCTCAAAAAGTTTTATTTTTGAAAATTTAATCGGGATTTGGACTGTGCATAATACTATGTGGGAGACAGGTAAAATTCAAGGGAGGTATAAAAGGTGGAGTTTACTGCTGTAAACCCTTTTCACCTTCCCCTCTCCCTTTACAGCCGCAAACTCTTTCTCTCTCTACTCTCTCTCATCCTCGAAATTTTTGTGAAGATTTTGCGAAATCAGTTAGTCCACTTCGAAGGTATGCTAAAACGGACTGGGGAAAAGCTATTTGTTCATCGATTCGACTGAAACTGGAGGATTAATCGTCGTTTATGTGTTCGTCGGCGTTTACGGTTTGGGGAGGGTTTATGGTTTGGGGAGATTCAAGAACCGTAAACTCCTTTTGGGCTTACGACCGTAAACTCCTCTGAGTTTACGACCGTAAACTCAGTTTACGGTCAGGTGACCATTGCAATGGGTTTACGGCCGTAAACCCACTTTGGACCGTAAACTCAATGTTTGACCAATATTGACCGTAAACTCCAATTTTTTGATCAAAATAATTTTTTTTAAGGCCAAAATAAAATTGTTTAATTAAGAAAACTTAAAGCTTTAATTGTTTAAATACTTTGTTTTCTTACTTGGCCTGGTTTAGTGCAGATCAATGGCGAGTCTTAAGTTTGCTGACATGCATAACCTGGCAATTGTGTTGGATGAACCTCCTGTTGCTCATGGAGATTTCAGATCAATGATCTACAGACTAAGAGAATGCTGCCTGGCTTGTGCCATCACTGTGAATCCAACCATTTATCAGAACATTATCAGGGAGTTCTGGCAGACGGCCAAGATGTCAAAAGACAATGGTGCGTTCGCTATTAAAGTTGTGGTTAAAGGATGCAAGATCATAATCACTGAGCAGTATATCAGAGAAACATTGCTGATCAATGATCAACCCGATTTTCCTACTGAAATTGGGATTGATGATGTTCAAAAGGTTCTCAAAAGGATGGGATATGAGGGCATCTACCCTCCCACGGTGAAGAAGCTTCTGCCTCCCTACTGGAGATTTTTGGCGCATGTGTTCGTGAGTTGTATCTTAGAAAGGAGATCAGGAGCTGATGAAATCTCTCTCAGGAACACAGGGGCTATCGTTTCACTGGCTGCTGGCATCAAATTCAACTTCTCGAAGTTCATTTTGGATGAGTTCTTGGTAAATATCAACGCTATAAGCCGGGAGACCAGAGATGCATTCTTGCTATATCCGAGATTTATTCAGACGTTCATCGACAACCAATTCCCAGAGATGATCAAAGATGGTGACAAGCTGGATATAAAGTCATTAGGCCCGCACACGATTGGTCTCATTAAGCAGAATCGAAAGGGCAAAGTCGTCTTCCAAGGCTTACATCCTCTCGTGAAATTCGGGAAATTTGCTGAAATAGATGAATCTTCCGAATCTCATGGAACGTCTGACAAGATGTCTTCTGAGCCCACTTCCTCCGAGAGAGTTGTTTCTGAAGATGTCATCACAGTTTCAGATCATGATGAAGAAGAAACTCCAGCTGCTAATGCTCAAGTAGCTGAGGAACACGAATTGACATCTGTTCAGGTACAAGGAGATTACAATGAGCGGTCTGGAACGGAGACTGATTTGTACGAAAGCCTCGACCTCACAGGATTCGATAACGATGAAATTCCTCTCAACTTCGGTAGCAATGAAGATTTCATGACCGGTGTAAACCTCAACACACTGCTTGAAAATATCGATGAAGTTGCTCATCCAACAACGGAGATAAGGGAAAAAGAAGACGTTCTCGAAGCCACGCCTCCTCCTACCAATCCAACGGCGGAAATAGCAATTCCTATGGTGACAGTATCAGGGATTCCTCCCCTTGATGTTGTTTTACCTACTTCTGAGCCATTGGAAAGTGATCATACAACTACACAAGCCTCTCACCCTCCATCAAAAAGACGAAGACTTGACCCTAGACAGGGAATTCTTGATTCGAGTTCACTTCAAAGTTTTACAGCTCCACCAACAACAACTCCAGTTATCATCTCATCTGAACCTATCAGTGAAGGTCCTAGTACCTTCTATGAAGCTGGTGGATCTTCCTTCCCCACAGATTTCTCTCCTCCCAGGCCAGAGCATGATGCTGCCTCGGTTAAGTTAGCCAGGTTTTTGGCCAGAGAACAACTCACAACGCCTCCCTCACATGGCAAAGGAATTTCTATTGGGGGTGGCAGCTCAGGAGAAGAGAATCCTTCACTTCTTGGACTCCAGAAACAGATCGATGCTCTGAATCAGAAAAATGTTGATTTAGATCAGAGAAATATTGAGCTGGATATCAAGGTCGCAGACCTTCAGACTGAGAATACAAAGCTCAATATTCAAGTGGCCGAACTTATCGAAAACAAAGCTCTGAAGTCGAAGCAAATTACTGACCTTCAGACGCATTTCGGCATGTTGACCGCCAGCTACTACGATCTTAAAAAGAAGCTGGAAGAAAACTTTGGCGACAAATTCAAGTCATCTGTTGACGAGCCAAAGATCTATCTTCCTGATCAAGATACTCCCATAGTTCCAGAACCTACAAGGACGACCACCATCGTTAATCGCTTTGAGAAAGAACCGGCTCAGGCTCCAAGTATAATGGCATTAAAACGCGCTAAATTGGCCAAGTCAGCTGAAAAGGGTCAACTTCTATTCAAAAGGAGCGCAGATCATAATGCCCCCTGGGATCAACAAAAGATCACCGTTACGGATCTGGGCGAACATCGTTTCAGAGACGTTTATGGTGATAGGTTAGGAATCATCTCGTGGGGATTCCATGACACTATGAATATGTTTATGGTGAGAAGAAAGAGCGGCAATACTGAATTATACAAAGATGCTCACGATTTTCATTCCTTTACCAGGATTGATCTTACAGAGCTGTCTAAAGCTCCTTTCTCAAATCCATCAAACAATCCCAGGGTGACTCAGTTCAAATCATTTTTGGAAGATCAAGTAGCTAAGGGTTTCCCTTCAATGAAGACTGTAGAGTCTATTATCAAGATTTATCCTAGCGTCATTGATCCCAAAACAAGTCAGCCACTTCGATCAGTGATGTGGCCCGCTACTGCTCAAGTAAAGCAGGTTCTCGTTCTTCAAAATTATCCAGATGGATCTCTCACATCCATGCAATACTGGGTGCTTGATGAATCTGCTGCTGCTGCTGTCATCAAGCTTAAAGACGATTGTATCCTCTTGTATGACAAGAGGGATTTGCTTCAATTTGGCAAGTGGGACATACATCAGCTCTCCATTCATCAGATCAAGGTGGCTGAAGACATTTTTGAGCCCATTGCAAAGGAGTACACTTCGATGGTTGCTGAGATTATCGAGAAGGAGATGTGGAACGGAGCTATGGGAAAATCTGATGTGCTGGTGGTCGACAAAAGCTGAGTCCAAGCTAGCACCAAACCAAGGGGGAGATTGAAAGGTCCAGTTAATGTGGTTTGGTCTAGGCTTTCAATGTAATAGTTTAGTATGAGTCTGTAATACATTTTGAGAGTTGTTTAGGTGTTTACTGTTGGAAAGTGTGTTTACGACCGTAAACAGAGTTAAGGCCGTAAACCCAGTTTACGGTCGTAAACCCTGTTTGCGGTCCTGTCTAGTATAAATAGCGGAGGTATAGGTTTATGTGTAGTTGTTGATGCCATTGCGTTTACAGAGTGTTCCATCGAGTTGTACCTGACGTTTTTCTGAATATAAACGTGTGCAAGCTCGATTTCTTTTCTTCTTATTCTTCTATCTGTGATTGTTTGTTGCTTGATCATTGGTAAAGATCCTTTTCAGGACCTTACATATATAGAGTTATTTTTAACTATTGTTATTGTAAGTTATTTTAAGCTACTTATTTGAAAACTTTTAACGATTATAAAAATATATTTAGGAAATATTTTAGTTAAATTGATATTATAATTTAGTTTTTCCATTTAGCACTACAATTTATCACTTTTAACTATTCACAAAATATTTTTTGAGTTTTTTAAGTGGAACGGAAATTTATATTGAAGTTGACCCTGTAATATTATATTTAAATTAACAATTTAAGTATTTTGTCCAAACTGTTCAAAAGTTGTAGCTTTGAACTGATAATGGTTTACATACAACAACATATTAAATTTAATAAATTAAGTACAATATGTTAAAAGTTAAAGACATATCTTTATAAGTAGAAGTAAAAATATTATTTTAATATTGAAATTTAGTTTATTTATGATTACACTTTAGGTTTGATACTTATTTAACCTTAATAACCAACTTATAATCATTATTAGAAAGACACTACAATTTATCACTTTTAACTATTTACAAAATATTTTTTAGGTTGTTTAAGTTGAACTAAAATTTATATTTAAGTTGATCTTGTGAGGTTATATTTAAATTAACAATTTAAGTATTTTATACAAATTGTTCAAAAGTTGTAGCTTTAAAATGATAATGGTTTACATACAACAACATATTAGACCTAATAAATTAAGTATAATATATTAAAAATTAAAAACATAACTTTATAAGTAGAAATTTTTTTTTTAATATAAAAATTTAGTTTATATATGATTACACTTTAGGTTTTATATTTATTTAACCTTATTAACCAACTTATAATCATTATTAGAAAGAAATTGAAAAGTCATGGGAGTTTCAAATGAATGTGGTGAAAGGAAAAATGAATGAGAGTTTCAAATGCATGAGATTCAAGAAAAAATGCTAGCTTTATAAGTATGTATGATAATGATATAGATCGAGATTTGGTAACGAGTTTTACAACTTAGCCCGTTGGTTTACTTATATTTTTATCTTTTATTTTTATTTTTACTTCGTCCTCTTATTTTAGCGTAATTTTATTTTTTCTTATTCTCTCCTTATTTCTTAAAATCTTGGAAATAATGACCCTTCACTTTCCCAAACATTAAAGCATTATCATGTATAAGTAATACAACTAGAAAGAACAAAGAGAAAAAAATAATAAAAATCCCACAGTGGAGAAGAACAGCACTGTGAAACACCTCACATTTACCGCACACATGGTGTGGTGCTTCCCCCATGCAGTGAAATTGTCATCTCACCACACCGCACCATGCGATGGGAATACTCCTTCCAATCTTAGAAACCAAAAAAGCAGGGGCCATGGCCCTCTTTGGCCTTGAGTTCCACTACTTGTTTTTGGGTTTGGGTGCAGGGTTAGACCGGATAGCTCTGTCCCGAATACCCAACAGAGGCCCAAGATAATATCCATATATTAGTTATTTCTATTTATAAAAATAAATTAAACTTAAAGTAGCCATTGTGTAATATATATTTTGTTTTTAAATAACTTGTGTAACATGTAAGGTTGAAAGAAAAAAAAAAAGAAAAATAGTGTACCAAGGTTAAAGGGAGGATTTCAGGTCAAACATATTTAATGGAGGATTCAGGGGAAACAAGAAAACTAGAGTAGGGGTGATTTTAAAATTTGAGGCTACTTTCACCTCGATTGGTCCCGTTCACATCCATATTTTATGCTCTTTTTCTTAGAAAGCGAGTTCAATAGAAAACCAATTTTCATGAGTGGCATTTTCATTGTAACAAGGTTCACATGTGAATCCTTTTTGTTCACTATTTTTTATAAGAGAATGGTTCTGTTTTGTTCTCTCTTTTTTACTACTCCGTTTGTATGCTTAACCTTATTATTTGTGTATCGCTATTGATAAATCCAAAATGTCGCCGTTATAGTCATACAATCAGAGAAGTGATTGATCTGGACTTATCAACCCATAAATGGTCTACGTCTATCAAAATCATAGGCCCACAAAGAGGAAGAATTGTAATCGGGTTTGTGTATTCAAGCCCAGCCCACCATTCCTTACTACTCTCTTTCAAAGTTATTCAATGAACTTAAAGCTAGCACACATCATAAGTCAATTTCTCAATCATCATCATTTATCTATATTCCAATTTTATTTGTATTTAAACTAGAAAGTTTATATCGCATTAAAATTCAAAATATAATACACAAATGTAACATGTGTTTAAAGGCTTTGTCAGTGTGTCGTATTGTATTGAGCTTATCCCTTTTTCTAAAGATGGCACGGAATTAAATGATATTTACAACCACGTGCACCACATATCTCTTCTTGGGGTCTTTATCCAAGATTTGAGTGAGTGGATGCTGTGAGTGCCAACATTCTCTTTTGCTTGTTATTTCATTAATGTCAAAATAGCTTTCCATATATTTTGGTAATTGATATAGTATTCAAGTTTTCAGATAAGTATTATGTATTTTGCAGTTGCATTTTTAATATTGTTGAGCTATGAAAAGACAAATGCAAAAGAGGTCATCTAACTATGCAAGTGGGTTTATCTACATCATAATACACGATTAGTGTTTTCTAATATGATAAAAACAACTCTGATTTGTATTTGTTTGATTGTCAAAATATAATAATTTAAAACTTTAAATATTTAAATGAAAACACATATTGTTATAATCTAAATCTAAAGATCTAAACTATAGATAATAAGGAAAAGAAACTTGAATTATCTATTGCAAGCGGAACAAGAGCAATGGAGTGACAACTGCAAAGGGAGGCGATGTGGGCGTAGATAGCATTGTGGCACCGATGGAAACGGTGTGTGGACGTGGTGGTGGTGGTGGTTGGGTGTGACATCCCCAATTTCACGGCCAGAAAAGACCGATTTCGTTTATGTTTTTTAAAATAAAATCAGAGTAATCATTTGATTAAAAGTGTTACGGAATTTGTTCCCAAAACCAAACATGATAAAATGTTATCAAATCATTTCCGAAGAAATGTATTTTAATCACTTAAACCATTGCGATGTCATTGTCAATACAAAAACATAAACATAAACAAAACTTACATTCATTTACACTAGTGATCTACTTCTCTTTTAATCTCTCAGTGTAAAGCAACTTCGTATCGATACCTGTGATACAAATAAACTGAGTGGGTCAGGCTTGGGAGCCTGGTGAGCATATAGGGTTTTCAACCCACAATAAATAATAAACTTATTAAGTTCTCAATCAACAATAAATTTATTAATTCCATCAACCAAAATAACCCTAATTGCCCATTCCCATTATCCTCACTTTACGTCCCTAAAACAACTATCATAAGGAACCTAGCCTAAGGATTATCACTAGGGGTGACAACATTGCTTTGGGGGTTCCTCAGCAAGTTATGTCAAATAAAATAAACATCGGGGTGACAACACTGCTTTCCCTCAGCAAGTTATGTCAAACAAGACATCCTAACATAAAACAACCAACAAGGTGACAACATTGCTTTCCTTTAGCAATTTATGTCAAATAGGCACGAAGTCACATCGTCGCCATGTGCTAGTCCATAGCTCTTATTCATCGACGGTATTTCCCACGGGAGTTTTCCCCCGCAATACATGTCAATGGGTTTTCCATATACTAAGTCCATAGCTCTTATTCATCGACGGTATTTCCCACGGGAGTTCTCCCCGCAATACATGTCAATGGGTTTTCCATACAGCTGATGAACATACTTAAGGGGTTTCCCCCGCCTTACTTGCCCTAAAGGCACTCATGAGGGGAATAGAGTACAGCGAATGAACACTTAAGTCCATTAACACCTACAGGTTACGAGCCTGCTAGTGTTCCACAAACCATCAAAACAGTCCATGGTTGTCATCCATACTCTGCTGAATGACGGGGGTTTTAGAGTACAGCGAATGAACACTTAAGTCCATTAACACCTACAGGTTACGAGCCTGCTAGTGTTCCACAGACCATCAAAACAGTCCATGGTTGTCATCCATACTCTGCTGAATGATGGGGGTCAACGTTGGGTAAGGGCTTTTCTCATATTGCACCACTCACGCCAACATCTAGGTAAAAGCTTTTCCCATATTTCACCACTCACTCTCAACTCATGATCTATATCACTGATCATCTCATCTATCCAACTCACCTTTCATCACACACCCACTATTTAACTCATGATTTATATCACTAACTCATGAACCTTGTCCAATCACTTCATAAAAGAACAAAGACTCCAAAGTTCTTCCAAATAAAAGTATAGGGAAAATACTGATAAAGTAATCCCGTACGCTCCCGTACCCCGACACGTAATAGTGTCAAAAGGAATAACTAATGGATGAACACATAGTTCAAAAATACCTAATGAACATATAGTTCAAACATACGTACCGATTACAAGTCTACTAACGTTCCACTGGACTATCTAAAATAGTCTGTGGCCGTTGTCTATACTCTGCTAGATGACTAGATCATCTTAAACATCGATACCTCTCATCACTTTTATTTCATCACACATCATCTAATTAATCTACCCATGTTTTACCCAACATATTTGTAGATAAATATATATATATATATATATATATATATATATATATATATATATATATATACATAGTTTAAAACTTGTATAAAACATCAATTCAACAGTCACCTCAAATAAACAATTAATATATTTACACATAGCACGTATTTTAAGGTAAATACTTCATATCTATGTGTAAGGTGAAAGTGACTATACACTCACCTGATTTAATGAAAATCGGGCAGCAATTCGTTTCCTAAAACGATCGTTTCTAATAAAACCGGGAGTTTTATTGAGAAACCGGGCTCTGCGAAAGGTCGGGCTTCAAAACCGAAAAGATAAATTTTACGGGCCTTCGGGCACTCCGGGATGTGTTCCGGGCGTTGGAAATGATCTCGGGGCATCGGGGGAGGTTAAGATGAAGAAAATATGAGTTTAGGGGTGAAAAAGGGTAAAATCCCAAAATTACCCGGGAAGGCTCGCAACCTTCTATTTATAGGAAGAGGCTGCTGATCGGACGGCTGGAGAGAAGCCACGCGTCGCAGATCCGACGGCTCGCAGGGAAGGCTCGCACATGGGCTGCGCGTGCGAAGGCCTCGCTGGCGTCTTCTTAGTGGACCGAAGTCCGGGTCCGATGAGGGAAGCTCGTGGCTTCTGCGAGGGCTCGGACACAAGGAAAAGAGGGCACGCGTCGGATGACTCAGCAACCTTCCGGACAGGTGGCACATGCGAGGCGAAGACACGTGGCTTCGCATGACTCACCAATTTCGGACACGTGGCACTGTTTCAGCGAAGGTGACGTGGCAAAAACGTGACTATGCGAATTTTCTCGATTTTCGCGCCAAAACTTCTAAAATCCATAACTTTCTCATACGAGCTCCGTTTTTGACGCTCTTTATATGCCCGCGTAGGTAAAATTACGCTCTACAACTTTCGTTTCGTCGGCTAATTTTGAGTTTAATTTTTATATTATTATTTTTAACAGATCGGGACAGGAAATCCGTTAAAAATTCATAACTTCTTCATCCGACGTCCGTTTTCGTCAGAGTTTTTACCGTTGTGCTACTATTTACGAGACCTTCGATTCTTGTTTAGGTCGTGTCGGCTAAAAATCACTCGATCTAAAATTCGAGTTTTTAGCTGTCTACTGCTAAGCTGAAACTTCGAAAAATCATAACTTCCTCATACGAAGTCAGATTTGGGCGTTCTTTTTATATCTACTCTCGGTTTAACGAACACTACGGGTTTCGTTTAGATCACTAAGGCTAAAAAGTAGTTTATCAAAAACTCACTTTTTACGACATTCGGCACCGTGCCGGTTTATCGTGAAACTTCGACAGGTCATAACTTATTCATTATAACTCGGATTTCGGTATTCTTTATATATCTGTAATCCTTGTCACGCCCACTACAAGTTTCTTAATAGATATCGGCTTTATCTAAAATTTAATTTTTGACGCTCATTTTTATTCTTAATTAATTAAACCCTAATAATTAAGCATAAAACACATAATTCACATAAAATTCACATAATTCCTTTTCATTTCTTCTAAATGAGTTACAAAGGTTAACCTAGACCATTATATCAATATTAATGCCTAGCCTAGAAACACGGGCGTTACATTAGGGGAGGGGGTTGAAGTTATTGAAGAATTACTTAAGCTTATCGATGTCACAAAAAATTGTGAATGGGTTGACTACTTTTTGTATGGATAAAGATATGCTAGACAAGATTAATCTTTTTACTATTTTTTAGAATGACAAGGAAATTCGACTTACTTGGATTCGAATTCCTAACCAACCGGATAGAAGGCACAATGCATGAGCACCAATGTGTATTTTTATCCTGATACTTTTACTAATGATTTTCTATCTAAAAATTTATAAGAAATATTTTCTTTAAATTAGTATATTTTTGGAAATTATTTTGCTATACTTGTGTTTTACAGGGCTTTTTTTCTTCGCATCGAGCCCATAATATGATTGGATCGGCCCTATATACATTATGATATAAATTTGAGTATCACTAAATATATCCTACATGAGTTTTGTACAAATGCATTAAAAGTATTTACCAAATCATAGTATCTTAAAATTTCATTACCAAAATCTAGTACAATTTTTTTGATCTACTATATTGAGAGTTTGTAGCTAAAGGATAGTGCTTGTATAAAATATTTAATAAATGCTCGCAGTTTTAAAATATTAGAAAACGGTGTGATTTTGGGAAAAATGTTCTGACTTTGAGTTCCGACTGAGAAGAAAGGCATGAAGCAAAATGAAGATGAAACTGGAATAAGTGGCCTGAGGAGAGTCACGTGGGCCCATTTTGTTTTCAGTTATTTTTTAATCTATAAAATTTAACTGTACAATTGCTTAGTAAATAAGTTTGAAACTACTATCGTTTAGTACATATTTTGCTAAGTACCATTACTTAGTTAAAACTCTTTGTTTATTATATTTTGTGAAAAAAATAGTAATGCTTTACCATAATCACTAACATCATCATTGTTTCTTGTCAACATTATTTTCTACCGAGACATTTATTTCTTATACTACAAAATCTAAACAAAAGAATATAAATTTAGGAAAAACAACTATTAATACTTAAACTCTACAAGCACAATAGCCCATGGTGTCGAAAAATCCCTAAGTAAGATCACACAACGTCTACCATCAATAGTCAACTTCCATATAATATTAATTCTTAAACTTTACACTTACATGAGGTTTGTTTACCTCTTAATTGAAAAATTAAGAGGCAAGCTCTTAAAAATTTAGATTCAGCTTGTTTGTTAGCATCTTATTTTTTACCTCTTAATTTTATAAATGCCTCTTAAACTTTCAGTTACGAAACCATGTCTGAACTTAAAAAATAACACGTCTTTCCCTTTGTGACCTAAAATATCAGTGCTCATTTCCTTCACTTTATGCTTCACAAGACGAGCGCCCACTTCTCCCTCTTCCCTCCATCTCTTAGCCGCTTCCCACCAGCTACTTCGCCGACGGCAACCCATCCAACGACGCCGCCTCCTTTATCGTTGCCTCCCTTTGTCAAAATAATCAATTTTCCGGTTCCAGGTGAGAGTTTCTTCCTATTTTCCCCCCAAAACTCGATAATAAGAGTTGGAGACTTTTTTTCTAGAATGTTTTGCTTCTATTTTTTACTGTTAATTTCCGCCTCCCTCTGAAAATCGAGTATCAGATGCTATTTTTTTTCTTCTTCCTCTAAAAATCGAGTTCAAGATATTATGGTTGTTTTGGTCTTTTTTTCTGATGTGGTTTGTTCTTCCACTAAAAATCAAGTTTTTTTATGTTAAAATTGTATGTAGTTTGTTTTGATGTGCTTGAAAATCACAGTTGAAATTATGTTCATTTGTTGTTATGCTGAAATGTTCGTTGAAATCAGATGGTCTTGATATTATGCTGAAATCTGATATTGAAATCGGATGTTCTTGATCTTATGTTGATGATTTTTGCAAGTGCTATCATTTTCTACAAATTTTCTACAAGGGGTGATGATCATAACTATTTCATTTGAGAATTCATAAAGGTGTGGAGTATAAATTGTAAACCATTGGCTCGATAATTATAACCCAAGTGAATTCTTAAATAACAATTAAATTATATGACAAAATACACATAATCTAAAACCTTTTAGTTAGAGCATATGTGTTTCAACAAATTATTTATATCAATTAGCATCGTTATAACTTTGGATATCGACGACTATCGAGCACCACCGGAAAGCACCATCGTCAATCATATTTCATGCCCCTTTCCTTGAACCACTGTCTATGAAATGGACATTGAAGACCAACGAACAAAAGCAACAATCTATCTCATCCCTTCTCCCTTCTCTCGAACCCATTTCCCCATTACAAAGACCTCGAAGACGAATCCATCAAAATGCCGCCCTCCACCATCTTTTTCTTTCCCCATGTTTGGTTATGTTAAAGTTTACTCAGTAGACAAAAGTTTGAAAATGTTTGGAGTCTATGGTTGTAATTGTTCTAACAATAAGAATAGAGTAGAGAGAGAATATAAAAGGGAATCAATTGTAATGAATTCCACACATTGTTATTGTATTGATGAATCACTATTTATAGTACAAAAGTACATTACTATTATGTGAAAGATCTAGTATGCTCAAGAATCATATTAAAGTGATATTGTTAATTAACATATGATACTAAAGGGTCACACTAACAACAACTTTCTATAATTGATTATTTATTAGAAATTAATTTTAATAAATATTCAATAAAGTGAATAAACTCTTATAATTAAAATGGAAATTATTTATTTCATGGAAATAATAATTTTCATTAGCAAGTAACATTACATAATTCATATGATATGAATTATTAAGTCATGTACAACATTTTGGACTAGATAAACTTTTTTGTCTTTTACCAAAAAGTTAAAGTTTATATTTTATAAACTTGGTTTATAAAATATAAGATTTGTCTTCTTTTTTTAAGGTATGGCCGAAAACACCTTAAGAGATAAGAGGTATGGACTTTTGACTTATTTAATGTAAAGTAATAAGAAACATGGGGAACCATCTAGCTAGTAGGTGCATGGGTGCTTAATGGTTAAAGACCCATGAGTATAGTGTATGCTATATATGCATGAGAAAAGGATTTCATCCTTTACGCTTGAGCATGTAAAATCCGAAATCTCTTTCCCTCTCTTACTTCTCTCTAGTTTTGTTAAGAACACATGAAGATTACTTGCTTTTATACTCGCTTGAAGTTCATACTTTGGTTATGAACTTCAAACTTAACACCCCGTTCCCGAGTTCAACTTAACGAGAGAAAGGAAAGGAAATGGGTGGAAATGAGAAGAAAATAAAAGAAATTGTTGTTCCCGAGTTTCATTAAAGGAGGGAAGTGGAGGGAAATGGGAGGATCACTTTCCCTCCTAACTTTCCTTCCGATTTGGGAGGATTTGGAAAGAAAGAACAAAATGATTCATTTTCCTTTCATTTCTCTCCAACTCGGGAACACAAAAGAAAATTTTGTTTTCCTTTCCTTTCTCTTATTCTCTCTCATGAATTTCTTTTCTCTTCTCTTCTTTTCTTTTGTTAAACTCGGGAACGAGGCGTAAGAGTTAAGAGTTTTAGACCAGCATCTACATCAAGTTGGCTTCTTGTTGGTGTCTCTAAAGTTCATCATTCTTCATCAACTTCCAAGCCTCCCAAGAGAATCCAAAGAACTATAAAAGTTGTTATTGGTTCTTCTTCTTCTTCTTTGGTTGTGTTTGTTTTCTTTCCAAACTTTGCAAGGAGATCCTTGGTGGGTTATAAACTTGATTTATGTTATTCAAATCATAAAGTCTTCTATTGCTAAAAATCATGTTTTTGAAACTAGTTTTTGAATAAAAACCCAACAATTGGTATCAAGAGCCACCTTGCAAGTTTTGGTTAGATTTTTTGATTTTTGGAAATCTTAGTTTTTGGAGTATATGGATAACTTGGTTTTGTATAATAACAAGTTCATACATATTTTCTATGACAACTTTATAATTGTTATTTTATGTGACAAAAGTTTTCATGCATCTTTTGTCATTTAAAGTTGTTTTAAAAAAACAAAGGTTGTTTAATGTGTATGTTGATATGTATGATGTGCATAAACTAGCCAATGACCATTGTGTTTTTTGTGTTGGTTGTTTTATAAAAATGGTTGTAATAATTTATTTATTAATATGGTATGTAATAAATTAAATATATTAGTTTTTTTTGTTTTTTTTTGTAAGTAATAAATTAGTTGTTAGAAATAATTTATTTGTACAAAAATATAACAACAAATGAAGTTGGACCCATTTTTTGAAGACCAAAGTGCAATTTTCGCAAGTATAAGGTGTGCAGGATTTTCAGTGACAGTTTGCAAACTGTCGCTAAATGCTGTTGTTGTTGCTGTTGGCAGATTTCTCAAAGGGTTGTTGAGCATTTGCGACACTTTCTGCAGCACTTTCTGAAAGTGTTGCATATTGCTGAAATATTGCTTTAAAGAAGTTTTTCCAATCTTTTGCAAGCAATGGGTGCTTTCTCAAGTGGGAGCTGTACAACAACATTACAAGAAGATTTTTGGTCCCTTAAAATGTACCTTTAGGATGGACTTGCCTTTTTTTTTTGTGTTGGCTCAGAAAAAATGTCACTAGTTGATTATATTTATGCACATATAATTTTATACATGTTTGTTTTGTTTATTTTATGCCATTATCATGCGTGGTTGATAAATTGGTTTTTTCACATGCTAAAATAATTTTAGACAAAATAAATATCACATGAAGTTTGGTTTTCAAAATTTATAATGTGGACATAAGATGTAACAAGTTATTGGTTTAAAATAAAATCTGGTTTTATAAAACGTTAATAAAGTCAAATTTTGAAATACTCAAATATAAGTTTTAGAATGGTGATTTTTATAACTTATACAAACTCCAAATATATAAGTAATAAAAGGAAGTTTTATTAAAGATATAAAACGTTCAAATGCACTCAAACTTAATACCGGTTATTAAAATTGAATCGCGTTAAATTATATAAAAACTAGTTTTTTATATAGAACATTTAAAAGTGATTTTCTTTTGAAAATTGGTACCATGGTTTATTATATGCATGTAATAACCATGATATCATATGTTTTTAAAACTAGAATTATAAAACATATAAAAGTCCCTTTTACAAACCTCAAATTTATGCAATCATTTTGAAGAGTACTTGCACATCTCTTGTATGCACTAGTGGGATAAAGAATATCTAACCACTTAATGTTATCTTTTGATGGTCGGGGTGTCTTCGTGATTTCTATAACTAAGGTATAGGCCGATTACACATGTTTTTCAAATTAAATGATTTTATCGGAAATCTTTTGTGATAAAGGATACCTAAGCAAGAGAGTTCCGAGGCATAGATGAGATCAAACATGTCTAATTAAATTTGTTATTAACGATACCATAAATCTAGGAATTATATAGTAAGATATAATTGATAATCGATATCTACCGAGTTGAATTCAAGTGGATGGGATAAAAAATACCTAACCATTTATTTGTTTTGCAACTTGGATCCTAGACCTTGATAATAAATGTTTTCTGGAAACCAAAAGGGTATTACTTATTAAAGAGTTTAAATATTAAAAATATTAAATGAATTTGGTTAAAATTTTATAGTTAAATAATCCATTCTCATTACCATGAATTGTCATTTTTCTTTAATGACTTAATGAAACAATAAAATTCGCTAGATACAACTTTAATGAATGAGTTCATGTCTTTAGAGAAAATCTCACAAGAGATATGAAATTATATACACTTAAAGGTCCTAGTCCTAAACTATTTGCTTTGAGCAATAAGCCTGAACATGATACCTAGTAAATGTATCACTGTGATGCTAAAAATGTTTCTAACATCAAACTATGAATACTTCAAGGCCCACAATAGTCACCTTCTGTGATCTAGGAGACCCATGTTTTATAGACTGAACACCTTTCAACAAGAAATCCAATAAGGCCCAAATAGATGGATTTTTTTGTGGAGAAACTGGACACTGGAAGAGGATCTGCTCCTCTTATCTCGAAAGAAAGTCTGGAAGAGACTAGTACTTCAAGTATCTACTAGATAGAACTCATACTTTTCATATAACACTTAGGTACTTGATACTTAAATGTTAATATAATATTTGTAATTAGCTTGCAGATATTTACTGAAGAATAACCAAGTGAGCACAATCAAGTTGGAACTACACTCTTGGAGTTTAGTTTATTAATTATGTTAGGAACATAATTCACTTGTATTATGAAAAAATGTTTGTTTTGGAAAAATGTATGTTTTAATTTAGCTTGCCTAAATATATGTCTTAGTTTAATTTATTAATGATTGACTATTTACTTAAATCGTTTTTCATAACGATCACCTTCATATTCGAAAATGATCAAAATTATTTTATGAGACTAGATCTCTTAATTAGAATTATTAAGTAAATATCAAAGTTTTATAAATAACAAGTTTTATATGCAAAATACTTTTGACTTAAACTTGTTTTAAATCAAACTCATCTTTGACATTATTATTTTTATTATATAAATGACATTCACATATTCCAACTTCAAGATATAGATATTTTAAGGCAAATAATGTAGTTTATTTGACATATGTAAATCTTATTTATATATAAAAGACTCCTAATGATATTTCCACTAAGTAGTAAGGAATATAAATTATTAATCAACTATACACTATGGTGTATACTTCCTTTCTAATAAATGTCTAAGATTTTGCACAAGATACCAAATCAACTTTATTAATAACTATAGTAGTTTAAATTATATTTTACATGGTAAAGTATAATTGTGAAACTTTTGTTTAAGTTTTCGAATATAAAGTTGAAATATAAACTGGTCAGAACTATCTATGGCCTTAATGATAATAAAGGATGAATTAAATCATACTTGGTATGATTTGCTTTCTAATCGGTAGAAATGTCCTCCTTTTATTTCCTTGGGATAACACGTAGAACACTATCAATTGTACCTTGAGTACAAACACCAACTAAATAGTAGATATAATATTTTCTTCATAAGATTATGGAAAGCCTCCATCCCTATCTTATTAAATGTTTTATGGATTTAAAGACTATGTTGGATAAAACTTCTAAACCCAAAATCTACTAAATACATATTTGTATATAATACTCTAAATGTGGCTTAGATTATTATATGCAAACCCACCAAGAATAAGTTCTTTTATTCCTCTGACAACTAAGTTGGTAGAAAGCAAACTTCTAATGACAAAGCAAGTGGGAGGTACATGAAACTTGAAGCAGTTCAAGAACCATAACCTGATGTAGTAATAGTTGGCACTATATTTAATAAGGATTGTTAAAGCTGAATAATATCTATTCATAAACACAAATTGTTTGCATTAGTGGTATGAATCGTCTATCACTTGAGAAATGTGGAATCTCTCATTGATGAGCTTTTCTTGATGATTTCTGGAAAATCCATCAAATACCAAGATGCTATGTCAAGATCTCAAATCCGATTAATGACTTAGTGTCGTACGAGATGTAATCCATGTATGATAATCAAGTATGGTCTTGCTTGAACCTCCTCTCTATAGTAAGGCTAGAAGGAGTAAGTGGTTCTTCTAGAAAGAATACATTACATGGATAACTATACACATTTAAAGCAAGACTTGTTATAAAAGGTTTTTCTCATACTCATGTCATTGAATTTGATCAAACCTTTTTCACAAGTAGCTATGATTAGATGAACAAGGATATTGTTTACTATAAATTCATATTCTCAATATGAAATATAGCAAATAGATTTCAAGAAAGACCGTTTTTCTGAATAGACATCTACGAGAAGATATCTATAGAGATTAGCCTGGAGGTTTTTTTAATCCATGTTATCCTAACAAAATGTATAGAGCTTTAGATCCACTTGTGGATATAAAGAAAACATCTCAGTGTTGCAATCATCATTTTAATGTAAAACCAAAAGGTATGTTTTATATCAAAATGAATAGAACATGTGTGTTTACTAAGAACTAGTGGGAGCATAGTGACATTCCTAATCTTGTATGAATGAGACATAATTAATCATAAGAAATTACATTCTGGTCATTCCAAGCTTTTTCATCTTGACTCGGAATGTATTTCTAAAATGAAAGACTTAGGAACAACAAAATACATTCTTGGAATATAAAATCTCTACAGATAGATAAAATGAATGTTAAAAGTTTTATATCCTTTGCATATATTGATAATATCTTGAAAGAGATAAAGATAGAAGATTCCTTTGGAGGAACCTTAACATAGTCACATGGCACTAATTTTGAGCCAACCTCAAAAGGACCTAGCTCATAGGTTTGAACTAGCTGGAATGATTTATATTCGATTTGCTTGGCAAATGAATCCATCATTTATGTCATATTATGCATATGACTTGATATGTGATCATGATATGAGCATATCATAATATACCAACTGATTACATGGTTAAGTCATCGGATGCCTATAGAAATATTCTAAGATTACTTTAGAAGAACTAAGAGAATGTATATAAGACAATTAGTTTAGGATAAAATCTTTATGTAAAGAGCTACATAAGATTATAATTTCTAACCAAATATATATAATTATGAATTATAATTGGATTATGACTTCATTATGGGATAAAGAGTAAGTTTTGTTGGAATGAGGTCCAACCAAAACAAAATGACACAATATACTACAAAATAAGAATAATTTGCTTTATAAGTTGAAATATAATATGATTGGACGAATGAGTTCATTGAAAAACTATATTTATCTATGTCGTTCAAGGATCGCATAGAAATATTAGTGACTTCGAGAGTATACTTAATTGAGCTAAGAGACTCTATATCACGAAAGAACACCAATCATATACTCCAATATATTTAACTATGCCTAGAGTAAAGTCAGATATGAAGATGATAGTATTCGTAGAATTCACACAAATTAATTTTAATCGAACCCATCAATTAAGCATTTCTTCTAAAGTTAAGTATGAATGGTCACACTTCAGCTATAAGACTTTATTATTCTAGAAATGATATTTTGATTTGGATTTAGTATTTGGATATTGGAACATTGTAACATCAACTATTATATAATGTTTTGATATACTGGGATATGATCATAACATCAATACTTCTTGTGTTCTATATTAACATGTTTAATCAATGAATAATCTTATTATTCTACAGGTTCATAGTCGGTTATAATTGTGGGAGCAACTATGAAGTAAGACTAATATGAATTAGATTGGTTGACTTTCACCGGATGAATGTAGGCAATGGGTTGTAACCAAGTTTCATAGGTACTTGTCAGAGAACTGGTATTGAACTGACCCGCATCAAGATCATCTCATGGATCGCTATTATGGATGATGCTTGATTAAATGGTACTATATTTGTATCCCTAACACCTAGATACATAGTAGTACTTAAGTTTAGGGAGTATTGTGCTTTGATATGGTCAAACGTTGGTCCTTAACTGGGCTGTTATAAAACCCATTTTCAGGTATGGTATGAACTATGCAAGAGGATTATGTAGTCAATATAGGATTTGTTCCTCTTATGTGTTGAGAGTTAGACATCTAAGGCACCTTACCAAAACGTGAACACCATATGAGATTGATTGCGATCCGTATCTCATGTTCAATATGATGTCTGTGACAAAGGAATAACTGCTAAACTTACCTTTTACACCAATTGTAGCTTGGAGCTTTTTGGGAATTGGGCGTTGATAGAATGGCACAAAGTCGTATGTTGATGGGGGCGGTAATGAATCACCTTGAAGACGAAGCCATCAAAATGCCTCCCTCCACCATCTTTTTCTCTCCCCATGTTTGGTTATGTTAAAGTTTACTCATTAGAAAAAAGTTTGAAAATGTTTGGAGTCTGTGTTTGCAATTGTTCTAACAATAAGAATAGAGTAGAGAGAGAATGTAAAAGGGAATCAATTGTAATGGATTCCAACATTGTTATTGTATTCATGAATCACTATTTATGGTACAAAAGTACATTGATATTCTGTAAAAGATCTAGTATGCTCAAGAATCATATTAAAGTGATATTGCTAATTAACAGATGATACTAAAGGGTCACACTAACAACAACTTGCTATAATTGATTATTTATTAGAAATTAATTTTAATAAACATTCAATAAACTCTTATAATTAAAATGGAAATTATTTATTTCATGGAAATAATAATTTTCATTAGCAAGTAACATTACATAAGTCATATGGCATGAATTATTAAGTCATGTACAACATTTTGGACTGGATAAATTATTTTGTCTTTTACCAAAAAGTTAAAGTTTATATTTTATAAACTTGGTTTATAAAATATAAGACTTGTCTTATTATCTGTCATATGGATTGTTGTCTTATTATCACACCATAATGTAACCAAAATTTCATCTTTATTTTAAGATCTTTGAGAATGTAACTAATCCATAACAATTCACGTATAGTTATAGTTAAACTTATGTACTCTGCTTCAGATGATGACCTTAACACAGTCTTTTGTTTCTTTGTGTTATATGATATCAATAATGAGCCTATGAAAATGTGATATCCAATTGGTGATCTTCTTGTATCTTTACATGAAGCCCAATCAAAATCACTATATGTAGTAATTGTGACTTATGATGAATTCTTATAAAAAAATAATCCCTTCAATGGACATCCCTTTAAGTATTTTTGTACATGTAATGTAACCTTCCATTGTATATTAGTTGGTGAATGTAGGTATTGACTTAATTGATGTGTTGCATAACTTATGTCAGACTTAGTAAAGTTTAGATGGAGCAATTTCCCAACTACATTTTTGTATTTTTTTTTCTAGTTCCTTAAGAATTACTCCTCCTTCTGAACACAACTACATATTTTTAATCAAATAAATTGTTTATGTTTTAGCTCCAGTTAATCCCACTTCTGATAATATGACTAGAACATATTTTCTTTGATTGGCATATAAAACCTTCTCTGTTTTTAGTAACTAAATGCCAAGAAAATAAGTACCATCTCTAAGGTCTTTGATGGTAAAAGCTTTGTGTAAGTAGTTGTTGACCTTAACTATCATTTCTTCATTGGGCCCTATAACTAATACATCATCAACATATACCACAAGAGCAACAAATTCATTTCCTTTTCTTTTGGTAAATAGGCAATGATCATGTGGGGATCGCTGAAACGCAAAGTTTAAGATTATTTACAAAACTCTATATGTCATTTTCTGCTTTCCTACTTTAATCCATATAATGACTTGTTTAGTCTGCATACTTCTCCCTCTTTTTCTTTTCTATAACCTTGTGGTGGAATCAAATACACTTCTTCTTTAATAAATCCATGTAAAAAAGGCATTTTTATGTCTAGTTGATGTAAAAACCACCCTTTTGATGTTGATACGGCCATTAGAATTCTAATTGTAACCACCTTTACTACAAGAGAAAAGTTGTTAATAAAATCAATCCCATAGACTTGATTGTATCCCTTTTCTACAAGACATGCTTTATACCTTTCAATTGAGCCATCTGGATGTAATTTCACTATGTAAACCCATTTGGATCTGATTGGTTTCATGTTTGGTAATAGGGACATAATTGCCCATGTGTCATTTCTTCTAATGCACAAGGTTCTTTATTCATGTCCTTTACCCATTCATTTTTATAACAAGCTTTTTTATAATTTGATGGATCCTTTATTTATAAAAAAGATGTTAAAAACTTTTGTGGGTTTGTGTAAGAGGGACAGAGTGAAAGTATGGATATAAATGGGGATAATACAGGGAAGTAAGTCTTTTTGTATTAGAGCTTGGATTTAATGATGAGTTTGTATGTAAGGGTGAGTCATTATATTGCATGAAATAATCATGGTGTCATGATGGGTTCCTTCTTGGTCTAGTACTTGTTCTAAAACTCTTACTATTAAGGTCAATATTGCTAATATTTTCACCTGGTATTTCATTATGTAACATCCGGATTTTCAGGGACATTATTGTGTATGTTAATCTTGAGATTTAAGGAGGGACTCGACGAGTTGAGGGACCGACTCGCCGAGTCAATTCGAGATTGCCGCGTGGATTTAATGAATGGACTCGACGAGTCAGAGGAGGGACTCGCCGAGTAGGTGCTGGGCAGAGAAACCCTAATTTCCCGGGTTTGGGACCTATCTAAAGGCATTTATAGCCTCAATTGCGGCCACCTTCCCCTGAGAAACCCTAGAGAGCAGAGAGAAAGCTTGTAGTGCAAGAGGACGGCTAATTC
Organism: Lactuca virosa; assembly: GCF_052849685.1. NCBI lineage: Eukaryota > Viridiplantae > Streptophyta > Magnoliopsida > Asterales > Asteraceae > Lactuca > Lactuca virosa. Next base: position 372,671,412 of record NC_136430.1, on the reverse strand, counting down.
ATCATTCTTTGGTGTGTTTTAGCAAAGGGAAGGAAGGATTTCGAGCTAGGCTGACTTGTGGGACTCAAATCTTCCATTATTTCGTTCAGAGCTGTTGTGGGAGGTAAGGATTCATGTCTATCTTCATTTGAGTAATAGATTTCATGAATCTAGGGTTTCATCTCTTCACTTTGGTAAGAGATCTAGTGTGTGTGATGTCCCCTGGTGACAATATTATGAGATCTGGACCTTGATAGGTCCAGATAGTCCCTATTCTTCAGCTTTATGCATTCCTTTATGAGTTTTGGGGCCTAGGTTATTATATTAAGGGTTATTTTGGCATATAGAGATGATAGTGTGATGCATGGGCCTAAAGTTCGAACCTTTACGTGACTTTTGAGTGCTAGAAGGTTAGATCTACTAGTTGGTGAAGCAGATCTGACCTCAGAAGGTCGTTTGAGTGTTGCCATGGAAGGAACTCGCCGAGTCCATAAGGGGACTCGACGAGTCGAGTCGGGTTGACCCGCGATTCATGACCAGTGGTGACTCGTCGAGTGGAAGGTTCGCTCGGCGAGTCGAGTGAGGTTTAGATAGACCCAGAGGACACGCTTGGACTCGCCGAGTCACCTAGGGATGAGCATCGGAAGCGGGTACCTGCTTTCGGAACCGGAACCGCCTCGGAACTGCCGGTTCCGGAACCGGAACTGCCTTAGGCGGTTCCGGTTCCGGTTCCTAAAGTCTAGGAACTGCTTTAAGCGGTTCCGGTTCCAATTCTTATTTTTACGAAACCGATACCCGCTGGATATCCGCCGGTTACGGTTCCACTACCGGGTACCCGGAACCGGCGGTTAACCGGAACTGTTACCGACGGGTACCCATCTTTTTCTAAAAAAATATATATTTAATTATTTATATATTGATGATTTTTTGTTTAAAAATGAAAATAACTATTAAGACTTTTTCTAATAACGGGACTACTTAAGTCGTTTTTAGGGTTTTGTGATTCATTCTTCCAGAAAAACGCCGACACCAATTCTTCCCTTCACAACTTCACTCTCATCTTCTACTCGTCACTCTCGCTGTCTCGCATATCGGAGTATCATACCTGTCGTCTTCGTCGGCTGTGGGTGGAGTGTTGTTGCCACCAGACATGATGGCAGCAAGAGGAGTGTCGATTGGAATGAAGAACGAGAGGGAGAGGGAAAGCAGTAGCAGCAGGCGACAGAAGTAGGTGGTAGAGAAGGTAGCTATTTATTTCATCCCATTTTTTAAACTTCTATGTTTCTGCTCATGTCACTCGTCACTCTCGCATATCAGAGTATCATACCACAATGATTACAAGTATGTGAAGCTCCATTCGAGTTCAATCGCCATTCATCTCGTCAAATCATAACCCATGCTGTTCAATCGCCACTCATCTTTGTTCAGTGAGTCGCTTCTTTTCAATTGTAGACCATTCCCGCTCAATCGAAGGTTCAATATGCGACAACAAGTCTTTATCAGGTCTGATTCTTACTGTTATGTAAATGTGAAGTTAATTTTGTAGATTCTTTAAATTCTGCTATATAATATGTAAATATGTGAAGTTTTACTCTGTTACTTTAAATTTCGAGTATTGAATTCGTTATTGTTTTAATATATCGATTGTAGTTATGTAATATGTAAATATGTTCATTGATCCTTCATCCTTGGTTATGTTCTATAGGACATTGACCGATCCGGTTGCACTGATTAAGTGTTTCAAATCTATCAAGAATCATGCCTTCACAACTTGTAATTACCCTAGAAGACAACCTTACTCCAGATCTTCAGGCTAAGTAGCTAAGGTGAGTAATTCTCTCATTGTTTCTCAGTTATGATTCTGTAAAAAACTTATTCTTGGTCTAATCATGTGTATGTCTGTGTTTATCTTCTGAAAGTTCTCTGCCAGTACCCACAATTTTGGGTTTTCTTTTTTTAGATCTGGTATTGGATGAGAATGGGACAGTTTCGATGCAAGAATAAAAAATACTTCAAATTGTTCTTTTAGATTTGGCTAAGATCAGGTAACACCAATTTAAGGGTCTTATTATTTCCATAAGTTTGCTCAATATTTGTCCAATTTATGACGTTTCTTGATAGTTTCTTGATATTTGACATGTTTATTTGAACAGGTTCTAATGGAATCTCATCTTCCTGGTCTTCATCTATGGTATTGGAACCTCACATCTTAGTTTTTGTTGACAAAATCTTTATGGATTATTTCTTTTGTAGATGTAATTACAAGGTAGGATGTCCCACCACTTCAGAGAGATGCGTGAAGGTGTTGTTGTTGTTGCTGCTGCTGCTGTTGCTGATTTGTGTTGTTGTTGTTTATTGTTGATGTTTTGCTGTTACTATTGCTGTTTTTTGCTGTTACTATTGCTGTTTTTTGCTGTTACGATTGATGTTTTTGCTATTTTTATTGTTGCTGTTTTTGTTTTTATGAATTGTTTTTAATAGCTTGTTTTTTAAAAGATCAATTTTTGTAAATGTTTTGGTTTTATATCTTGTTCTTGTATTATTTGTATAGATTAATTTACATAGTTTACATGGCATGCATATAGTAACAAGTTTTAATACTCAAGAAGCCGGGTACCCGGAACCGGAACCGGTTCCGACGGTTCCAAGAGTGGTTCCAATTTTCTAGGAACCGGTGTAGGCGGTTCCGGTTCCAATTCCAAAAACTAAAGAACCGCCGGTTCCGGGAGCGGTTCCGGTTCCGACGAAAATAGGCGGGTACCCGGTTTTGCTCATCCCTAGAGTCACCTATGTGCACTCGACGAGTCTGGTCAAAGTTGACCGTTGACTTTCGTTGACTTTTAGGGTCCAGTCAATGTTTGGACTTTTGAGCCATTGGAGGGGTAAAATGGTCGTTTACCCTCCTGAGAGAACTTAGAGAGGGAATAGCCTAGCCTTTGAGGGTCGTATTGATTAGAGTAATTATTTTATGTGATTAGGCGGAGGCTAGATCAGTACTTCCGAGTTCGAGATTTACCGAGTTACCCGAGGTGAGTCTTCTCACTATACTTTACCTAGAGTGGTAATTAGAGTTGTGTGACAGAGTACCTTGTATGCTATATATATGATGTGATACATTGCATTATTTATATGTGATTTATGCTATGTATTGTTAAGAGTTTACAGAGTTAGGGCCGGAAGGTCCACAGAGTTAGGACCAGAGGGTCCACAGAGTTATAGCCTCGAGTGGCTAATACGTGCTGTATGTGGTATTTTGGGGAACTCACTAAGCATTTATGCTTACAGTGTTATGTGTTATGTGTTTCAGGTACTAGTGACGATCGCGGGAAGGCGCCGGTATGATCCGTACACACAGACCGAGGATTTTATTTGTGATCTTGGGATATGTTTTATTTGATGACAATTGTTGAACATGAGATTTGAGAATGTTTAAATGATAATCATGTTGTTTGAAAAATGAAAAATTGTTTGAAAATTTACGTCGTTACAAGTTGGTATCAGAGCCTTGGTTTGAGGGATTCGGACGCACCTTCGGGCGTATCTGAACTCAAACTGAGGATTTGAGGAATTTTTCGCAATAAAACAATTTTTCTAAAAAGAGTAAAAGGTTTTGAGACGAGCAGAACAGAGCAGTGTGTACGGTCAGCCAGCGCCCGAACGGTGATTTCCCAAAATACCCTTACATTATGTGTTATGAGATATTATGTGATATACTATACATGCTAGAGATAGGCTAGGTATTTCATATTTTAGGACTAGAGTGGCCTGATTTGTGATGCCTTAGCCTAGAAGTTGATGTTATATGTGATGTGCCTTCGAGTATGAGTATCCAGCAGGAATCCTTTTAGAGAGGGATCTGAGTAGAGGAGTAATCTAGGCGAGATACCTAGATGAGCATTTGAGGAGTCTACTGAGAGAGTAGTCAGATGCCCGCGTGGGGAAAAGTTGCTTGCGTTCGGTGATATCCTTTGAGTATGAGGAGAGCAAGTGGGTAATAACCTAGAGTGATTTTACATGTTAGTAGAGATTATTCGATGCCCGAATGCTGCTTGCTTTGTGCTTTGTGGAACTCTTGATGATGGGAGTCACCTACTAAGTGAATATGACGATATTCAGGAGGTAGATGGCTGGCATCATAAGGAGTTCTTCAGCAGCTGATGGCGGAGAAGTGTGAGAACCTAGGAAGAGCCTAGGAAAGGGTGACCCTAGTCAGATGAGTACGCTGACAGAGTAGAGCATTTCGCAGAGGAGCGAACACACATGACATGATTGGTGATCGAGAAGGTTGAGCAACTACTTAGGAACTCGGGGATGGTCCGTGCAGAAAGTATGGGTAGATGTGGCAGGTAGTATGGGCCCGTACTATTGAAAGCAGATGACCCATACTCGATACAGGGAACATTCCGGAGATTTTAAGTAGTAGATCAAGAGGTGATTTCATGGTTCGAGTACCATGATTTGTAGCAGATCGAGAGGTGATTTCATGGTTCGAGTACCATGATTTGTAGCAGATCGCGAGGTGATTTCATGGTTCGAGTACCATGATTTGTAGCAGATCGAGAGGTGATTTCATGGTTCGAGTACCATGATTTGTAGCAGATCGAGAGGTGATGTCATGGTTCGAGTACCATGATCCATAGCAGACTGAGAAGAGAGAACATGGTTCGAGTACCATGATTGTAGCGAATTGAGAAGAGAAAACATGGTTCAGGTACCATGATTCATAGCAGATCGATAGGTGGCCACATGGTTCGAGTACCATGACCCGTGGAGGTTAGTGTTACCGGCTCTGCCAATTATTCTGTTGTGATTGGTCAGTCTGAGATCAGATGTGAAAGAGTATGGGGCCAGAGGGCCATGATGAACGAATTTTAGTGGATCATCCCTTGAAAGAGAAATCGAGTTAGCTCCGAGGAATGGTTGGTGAGATGCTAGTTGGAGTCGCAAGACTCAGGGATGAGTAGGGATGGTGCGTTATGGGAGAATACGGTCTGGGCTGAGCGACCGGCCGATAGTGGAAATGTCATTTTCTGTGACCTGAGCGGTGCTATTTCTGTTCCAGTGGGAAGCAGGAGAGGTATTGAGATATTCGGTTTCCGAGGTTGGGGGTGAGCCCTGTGGGGTGGCTTTGGTTACGATCTTTCATCAGAGTATCTGGGGCAGTACGTCTGCTGCGAGGTAAGGATATAGCAGGAGCAGGTTGTCAGCTGAAACTGAGACGGTCAAGGACCAGGATACACCCTATTTGAGCATAGTAGGGCATGTGTTAGCTGCAGCAACGGACGGTCAAGAGGAGTATATCGGAGCGGTGGCTCTTAGTGTCTATGATGGGTATCGAGTATGGAAATGAGGTCTCTGCTCTTATGATAATTCACGTGATGGGACGTCAGTTGAGGAGTCGAGGATGAGGAGTATGTTAGTTCATTATTTTCAGACAGAGAGTTAGGGTTACTACTGGACAGTTGAGATGTCCGGTAGTGGGATGGTGCGAGATTCTGAATGACTAGAGGCAGTCATGATGAGAAGTTTATGAGGATTCCATCTGAGATTCGGGGTATTTGGAGTTGTTTGATCTCCATCGGGGAGATCATCGAGCATAGTGTATCACCTTCCAAGAGTAGGTGCGATGTTACTGGTAAAAACAGTCTGTGGGATAGATTGTTGGTGAACCAATTGGTGATGGTTCGAACCCTGAGTGGGGGAGAACCGGGTACTTTTTTAGGAGATCAGAGGTTTGTTCAAGAGTGGTTAGAGAACTGGATATAGAGACATGAGGTGCGGATTCCCGAGACCAGGGTTATCGGTGGTCGAGGTGAGTTGCAGAGGGAGTTAATGCATGTTGTCCGCGTTCAAGAAAGGATGAGTGTCTGCACGGCACATGGCCGTTGGTCAGAGACCTTGTGGCAGATAAGAATTTTTCGAGGTGGTTGGTTCATAGGGATACTTCGGTAGTTGGGAGATTTTGGTTCGATGAATGGACTATTCTATGCTCTTTGGAAAGGGTAAGAGATGATCAGGCAGCCAATTTCCGGGACGGCATGCGTAATCTCGCTTGGTTTTGAGCAATAGAGGAAAGAGTTTTGGAGGGTCATTTTCGTGTTCTGAGCTGTTGGCAATTTCTCCGTGTTTCAGTTTGGGAGATGGAGTATTCCGAAGTATCCGAGTTTAATGTTATAAGTTTCGGATTATTTCGAGACTTGAGTTATGAGATGTCGAGTGGTGTATAAGTGTCTATGGCTCCAGTGGGGGCCCTTCAGCTAATTGACACCAAACGGGATTATCTGAGAATGTGAATAGCAGCGAGAAAAAGAAGTTTTGTCACGACGGTGGTCGTCCGAAGTAGTGATGCATAGCCGGGATGGGTGTGTGTACCTATCTACGCTCGGCCACGGAGCATGAGTGAGTGAACGCATGATGGCGTCGACTTGAGGATGAGATCGTGGAGTGGTAAGAGAAAGCACGGTAAGACTACAGAGACCTGTAGCATCCATGAATTAGTGCGAGAGAGTGCGGTGATACTGCGGGAAGCCGCAGTAATTGCCAGTCAGCGAGAGGGTGTTGTGATACTACGGGGAGCCGTAGTACTCACTATTCAGTGAGAGGTTGCGGTGATGTTACGGGGAGCCGTAGTACTCACTATTCAGTGAGAGGTTGCGGTGATGATACGGGGAGCTGTAGTACTCACTATTCAGTGACAGGTTACGGTGAAGCTACGGGGAGCCGTAGTACTCACTATTCAGTGAGGGGTTGTGGTGACGTTGCGGGGAGCCGTAGTACTCACTGTTCAGTGAGAGGTCGTTGTGATACTGCGAGGAGCCGTGGTACCCGCTAGTCAGCAAGAGAATGTTGTGACGAAGTGCTCTCTGATCAGAGCGTGGCGCAGAAGAGTTTTGGGCTTGGGTAGCCCTAATATTTGATTTTATGGGAGCCTGGTGGTCGAACCAGGGGCGAGACTGGGGTCTCCATATTTGTCGGGAGTCGTTATATTCTGAAATTGAGTAATGGTTGTCGCAACCAAAGGGAAGTGGATAAGTGAGGAAGGCATGAGTTGCGGGACATGAGTCATGAGTTGAGTGGTTCGTTGGGACGAGTGGTTCCAATTCTGTGCCGGATCAGACTCTTGAGTTGAGTCCAATTCTAGTGGTGTATTGAGTAGACGGAATGAGATTCCAGATTCAGAGATGCACTTCATTTGGAAGGGGGTATTGTTCCATCTGGTGTCTTAGACCGGAGTGGGTCAATTCGTTGGTATGAGAAAACCGCGAAACACATGGAACTAATGAGTAGTAGACGGCAGAGGTCGAGAGCGAGTCGAATTTCGTACTCGCTTGAGGTGAAGCGAACTTCGTGACTCGTGTGTCACACAGAGCCGAGATAGTTGCATTGATAAGGAAGTCAGTGAGGCGTGTTGGTACACGCAATGGGTAACCTTTGGAGGTTCAATTGTTGGGTCGGGAGATGACCTGGCGCTTAGTCTTGAAAGGGATATTGAGAAGGGAGCTGAGGTTTATGCTTGTCAGATGTCGGAGGACACTTCTGAACAAGCATGGTCATTGTTCGTGTCTGAGGACAGGGTGTTGAGGGTTCCTTGTTCAGAGGGGTTGTGATTGCAGTACAGTGGATGAGTCCCTGGTGTGATGTGATCCTTCCATTCCTTGGTATATGATCTGGATTGTTTATCATGTCTGGGACGAGTGATCGGTAGCCAGTTTTGGGCATGGACTTGTTTTATCGGTCCCCACTAGAGAATCAGAGGGGCAGTGAGCTATCGGGGTTTGTTATTCGAGGAGTGAATAACGTGGTGACATCTGGAGAGGGCGGTCTGGCTGTGTGTCAGGCTACTAGAGTTCCAGATTTTGGAGAGTCAGAAGGGGTAGCGTAGTGGCAGATGGGTCTGTCCTTTTCCAGGGAGGAGTTCCTGTTTGGATTCAGGTGTCCAGAGAGGAATATAGTTGTGTGGTATGAGACCCTTTCGCTGGTGCTGTTTGGTTATTCGATTAGATCTATATGTTGTGGAGGAGCGATTTCGAGGGCGAAATCTAATTCAAGTGGGGGAGAATTGTAACATCCGGATTTTCAGGGACATTATTGTGTATGTTAATCTTGAGATTTAAGGAGGGACTCGACGAGTTGAGGGACCGACTCGCCGAGTCGAGTCGAGATTGCCGCGTGGATTTAATGAATGGACTCGACGAGTCAGAGGAGGGACTCGCCGAGTAGGTGCTGGGCAGAGAAACCCTAATTTCCCGGGTTTGGGACCTATCTAAAGGCATTTATAGCCTCAATTGCGGCCACCTTCCCCTGAGAAAGCCTAGAGAGCAGAGAGAAAGCTTGTAGTGCAAGAGGAGGGCTAATTCATCATTCATTGGTGCGTTTTAGCAAAGGGAAGGAAGGATTTCGAGCTAGGCTGACTTGTGGAACTCAAATCTTCCATCATTTCGTTCAGAGCTGCCGTGGGAGGTAAGGATTCATGTCTATCTTCATTTGAGTAATAGATTTCATGAATCTAGGGTTTCATCTCTTCACTTTGGTAAGAGATCTAGTGTGTGTGATGTCCCCTGGTGACAATATTATCAGATCTGGACCTTGAGAGGTCCAGAGAGTCCCTATTCTTCAGCTTTATGCAATCCTTTATGAGTTTTGGGGCCTAGGTTATTATATTAAGGGTTATTTTGGCATATAGAGATGATAGTGTGATGCATGGGCCTAAAGTTCGAACCTTTACGTGACTTTTGAGTGCTAGAAGGTTAGATCTACTAGTTGGTGAAGCAGATCTGACCTCAGAAGGTCATTTGAGTGTTGCCATAGAAGAAACTCGCCGAGTCCATAAGGGGACTCGACGAGTCGAGTCGGGTTGACCCGTGTAAAAACCGGTAAAATTCGGTCAGAATTCGACGATCAAACCCCCGTGAGCCGTTATGCAATAAAGACCAATGGCACGTAAATTGGGGTCTATTAAGTATATGTGTTTGTATTTCTAATTTAACCAACCGAGATTTAACGAATTAATAAATGTTACGACCTCATTATATATATATATATATATATATATATATATATATATATGTGTTAATTACTTTTGCAAAATATCTAAATACAAGTATGATATATAATGTATATATATTCGAAATAAATTATACACTTAAGATTATGTATTGTGTATGTTTCCAAAGGACCAAATTCATGTTATAAATACATACACCAATACATCGATTCAAATATATCACCATTTACAATTATTCAAATATATAACCATTATCATTATACACTAACAAATATTTAACAAATTTACAAGTATTCAAATATATAGCAATTATGTAAGCTGTCAAATTGAGGCAATTGTAAATCTTCTTCCGTGATTCCAGCACACTCAATTCTTTTTCTCCTTGTTTCTTGCAAACCATCAAACAAACCCAATTCATATTCTTTTCTTTCTATAACTCGTTTCCAGTAAGAACACTTGGTTCTTAAATTCGTGTATAACATCAACTTATCTGTCAAATGAAACAACAAAACAATTGTTTTTCCCTTCTTCAGTTTCTTTGAATCACCCAATCCCAAACACCCATTGAATTCTCATTCATTCTCCTGTCAAAAACAAACCAAAACACCCATTTTTGTGCCCCATCGGTTTCTATCAAGAACAACCAAAAGAAAAAGGAAAACCTGTATCAAAGCAAGAACACTCCTGTTCTTGATTCTCGAGTACACCTGCAAACAAGAAGAACAATAACACGTTTGTGTTTCCTTCCTTTTCCTGTCATATAGCACCACCCAAACACCCTTATGCTTCAGACATCGCAGCTTCCAAGCACCCATGAGATGATTCCTTAGCAACAGTAGCCAATCAACTCCTTTTCTTCTTCCTTCTACATCCGAGCCAAACCAAAGCACCGGAGGTGTTCTTCTGATCGGAGCTAATCGTTACTGCTCTTCCCGTCGCCCTAATTGTCTCGTCGAGGGCTCCTTCTGATGAAGAAGCTGTCTGGGAATCAAGAAGCTGCCACCGCCACTCCTAAACTCTTCTCCAGTCGCGGAGCAACCCACAAACCTCCCCATCAGCACCGACGATTTGTTCGTCCTTCCCTTATCCCCTTCACGACCCCACCTGTTTCCCCGATCGGAACCACCCAACCCACCCTAAACATCGACTGATGTTGTTATTGCTCTCCAATCGGATCGATACCGGCGAAGAAGCAAAAAGGATCAAGAAGAGCTCACCTGAGAAGTCGTCTCCCCCTCTCATGATTACCATCGGCCATGTCTGCCTTCGTCTTCAAGCTCCAATCGAATCAAGCCCGGCGCATCCTTGAACAGCGACTGAGGCGGCTGCCTCGTTCCCTCGGGCTAAGTTTTCCGTCGTCTGAGGTAGAACCTTCACAGGGACGTCGGAGCCGGGCGGTGATGGTGGTGATTCTGATGCTTTTCGGTTCTATGACCGGTCGCCTCCACCCCCGTACCTGTTGTTCGCCATTTTGCAGTCCCGTGCACCCGAAGCTCCCGACTGAGTCTTTCTTTAGGAAGCGATCGGGCATAATGAGGGCAAAAGCCCTAATCCTTGATACTGGATCGGATACGGGGCTCCAACAAAAAAAAAGGGGGGAAATGGGTTCCGGGTTTGACCCAGTCAAAGGTCAAACATAAATCAAACCTCCTTTTAAATTATCAAAACTTAACCTCCTTTGACAAATACCTTGCAATTTCAGTCCAAACCCCAATCTTTGATTCCAATTGTTGATAATAACCCCTCCTTTGAAATTATTTTTACCCAATCAGTCCCACTTTGGTTAAAATAATTTACAAACAATCCATATACTGTAAACCTGTTACAAAACGGTCCCGGTAATACTTCAAGGTTCAAGGATTATGAATTTGCGGTTCACTCGGAATGTTTTTCGTTTCTCAAAGGAATGCAAATGCCGTACCAATCGAACTCACGCTTCAAGGGTGAGTTCATACCCCTACATTTACATGTTTTTCATAAGTTTTAAGTGGGGAATACAAGTAAAATCATCAAGAACACAATTAAACTTTTTCTAACAGATTACATCAGAAAAGATGGACTTTAATCACGGACTGTTTTGGTCAACTTAAATATTTTAGTTTTCAAAACTGTTCCAGGTGCAAGTAGTTCAAACTCTTAGCTTTAAAATGGATACTTGCACATCTCCATATGATTTTTCTACAATTTATGGTGATTTTTACAAAACTGTCTGTCATTTCAGAGGCAAACCCGGACCAGTCTGTGATTATGGACATTTTCACCTCTGTTAGAGATCACTAAAAATCTTGATAAAATTTACAAACAAACTAGACTCATATTCCAAACTCTCAAAATTTTCGGATTTGGATTTGGAGCTTTGATGATTTTTCTATAAATTTTCTAAAAACAGTAACAGAAACTGTTTTCAACAAAAAGTTGCTGTCAATTTCATTTCACCTTGTAACATGTTGAGCAAGGTGTATATCTTTATATGATTATATGTTATTGCAATATATGTCATTTTATCTTAATATATGGACACACATCAGTTTACAAATGGATTTGGACATATTGAATATAAAGAATAACAAGTGATTATAATCAAAGTACAACCGATATATTCAAACATTTAATAAACTATTTTAAATATAGTTTGCATACATTACTACGTACTACCCTTGGTTGATAAACTATAATAGGTATAGTTTATGATACATTACATAACACATACATTTAAAAAATGGTACATTTATACAAAGGATATTTTCATTAAGCAAGGTACGACCATACGGTACCAAGTTTTCATAACACGTAATTCCGTTAATTACTTTGTGAGACATTTACTTCAAATTACCATTAAGTCCTGTATTGTAACCAGAGTCTCCTTGAGGGAGAGCGTGATACTTGTGTATAGATCTATATTGGGTTTGACAAACCCACACCTAAGCTGCATGCAACAGCTAGACCGGCAGGTCTGGGGTGACAAATGTCATAACATTTCCGACGCCTGAAGAACGTCGTTTCAGGCCAACTAGGTCATAGCATGGTTATAATAACTCACATAAAGTATTAATAAACATTGGAATTTACGTGAACTTCATTAAAATTTAACGAGTTTATGTCGATTTAAACTTGCATTGTTTTACTATAAATATGACAAATTACTTGTACATTTCGGTCTTTGGGTTTTAAGACTACATTTACACATTAAGGAAAATATTGGATTTTCTAACACAAATACTACTTTCACAAACGAAAGGCTTTAATAATACCAAACAAAAGCTTATGAACACACCAACCTTTGTGTTGACACTTTTTCAAACAACTTGTATTCTCAAGAACTCATTAAACAGGTAATCAAGTGCTTTTGAGGATGGGACGCTAAGGCGTCTACTATTTCATATTTTGTCAACATATTGTAATTGATTCGTAAACATGTAATTCATACAATGATGTAACTTTTTCAATTATATATATGTTGGTTGTGTTTGCTTGAATTACTATTACAATTGTTGTTATGATACTATACATGAAGTCCTCCACCCCCGGACGTTTCCGCCATCCTTGGTTTGGGGGTGTGATAGATTGGTATCAGAGCACAGTTTATAGTGAATTAAGTATATCAAACCACATAAGATATACAAACTATAAACACAATTGGGACTAATAGTCTCTGATTTGTGCATTTTTCAAATAAATATACTTTTAGAAAATAAATGATTTTTTTTTATTAAAAGTATAAATACATGCATACATGCTCATATAGTGTCATAACTAGAAGAACATAAAATAAAAGAAGAGGAGTTGTACATTATGGGTATGCCTTGGTATATGTAAATCAAGTCTGGGAAGGATATAGCCTGATCAACTATATCTGTCCGAGGAGTGACTTGCATATACTGGGGGATAGTCATAATGGGCAACAAATCTATCAACCTAACTACACCCTACAGAGAATACTTTAAGAATCGAATCTAAACAGCTAAAAATACTATAGGAGTATTTGGTGATACTATAACCAACTTATGTGAAAACTAAAGACCTCTATTAGTAGGCCTATGATAACTAAGTGCATACGCCAAGGTTATGCATAATTAAAGATATTATAGACTCAGAATCTATGACTATTGCTCTACTTCCTGTTCCTTGTTTGGTTGTGGACTTAGAGTAGAGTCATTTATTCGAAAGTCTATTCTATCTCAAATTATGTATAACTGATATGCACTACGTGATTATAGACGTAACTAATAAGGATCACCCCTATAAGTAATTATAGGATTAGGCGTCTATTAATTATCTCTTCTACCCCTATTCTCGCAGGAGTAACATGATGTGTAAATTTTAACGCCCGTACAAAACCTACTTCTACCCACTACCATAACTCCATCTCCAAGACGTTAACAGAAACACCAAGAATAGTTCACTAAAGTGCGAAATTATACATGTGTATATAAATGGTAAGAATATTTACTAAAAGGTTTATCAATGAAATAGGCAGGCATTTTATTTCATTGAATCTCACTACTTGGTATTACAAACAATTTACAACTGGTAACTCTAAGATTATTTAGGTGTACCTCGAAGTTATGTGTAATTAAGGAATGATTGACCTAGAAATGGTGAGTCCGCCTTAGGACCTGTTCCTTGTTTGGTTGTGGACTTAGGGTAGACTCATTAGGATCAACAGTCTAATAAAATTTTAATTACACATAACTGGGGGCATGTCAAGTGAATCTTAGGAGTGGATCAGACATGGAACAAATCACAAGATTATAATCAAGTTATTCCTACTAAATTCATAAGTCTATTTATATAGACCTCTGGTATAGAGTCGTCGGCGTAGTCATGTCGGCAATCTAAAATATGGCTAAATACATAATACAAACTATAATACCCAAATTATACAAAATTTTCTGCATTAAAAATCAATAGACAAATACATAAAATGAAACTAAAAAAAAAGAGTATCAAACTATCAAGAGAAAAACACATACAATGTAGATTAAAATCCACGAATGATAACAAAATGGCTAAGGATTGTTAAGTCCTCTCTTCTTATAAATAGCTTTGAAGCAAGCTTGCCTAAGCTTCTTTGTTCTTTCTGTCAATTCCATACCTGGCAATTTCTCCATCATCTTCTTGTGCCCTTCTAACGTCTCTATCTCCTCGTTTAATCCCAACTCCTAAATTTTTTTAAAGGTAGATACAATATATTTTTCATGTGAGTTCACAAAATTTACAATGAGTTAAGTTGATATAAATATAAATCAGGAGATCGTAGTAAATCAATTGATTTGATGTGACATATGCCTAGGACCTATGTTTAGTTATAAAGAAGCTAACGATTAAAATTTTAGAAAATACCAAAACTACTTTGGTTACCAAGTGCATGAGTAAGGTATAGAAGGTTATTATCATAATTTACCTTGGCATTTTCAATGAGGGATTGAAGGCTCTTAAGTTTTCTATGAGGCCATCTGTTTATGTTTAGCTCTCTGCATCTTTTCTTCAACACTGTTAAACTTATCCCTAGTTCCTTTGCTGCCATGATTATCGGCATCTCAAAGTACTTCTCTATCTCTTCAAACTCCAATGGTCTCAATCTCTTTGTTACCTTCCGGCCACCGTGATCAGTGGTGACAGCACTAGCACTACATGTAGCCTCACCACCGGATTTATAGTCTTCACTGAAACTAACCAATGGTAAATTACCATCCTCCCAACAATCCCATAAGCTTATATCTTCAAGGGGATCAAGATCGTGAAACTCATTTCTAGAAATGATGTTTTGATCCTTGTTAAGTATTGTGGAAACGTTCTGATCGAGCCCTTCATGCAATTTTTCCGACAACTCGTAATCATGATGGTTGAGCATGTCACCACTGCAAAAATCCAAAAAAAAAAAAAAAAAAAAAAAAAACTCAAGATAATCAAATCCAACACGATGAAATACTCTTTTTGATCACTACAAATCCAAACCATGTTTTGATAAATGTCGACAAAATCACTTTTCTGTGCGTAAGATGGTGTAATGAGTGACGTTTATATATACCTGAAAAGATCTTGATGATCAAAGTACTGAAACCAATCGAGGTCATCTATGGGGTTTTGATGATCTGCAGGTGGATCCATTTGTGAGGGAGAAGTTAAAAGTCGCGGTAAGAATGTGATGATTTATATAAGTAAAGTGGGAGAAGTAATTAATAAGCAAATTGTTGGGAATGCAACAAAACAAGTTAAGCACTTCTGAAAAATTGATAAATGATTTCGGTAACACTCGCGGAATATAAACTAGTGAAAATTACAAATGAAATAGAATATATATAGTCTATGATGTTATGGTTATTGTGTATCTAACAAATGAAGAGAAAATGAATATATATATATTCTTTGAGCCGTAACTTTCTTCTTCCATTCACACACGTATAAGTATATACTGCTAAAATCTTGACTTGTGTGCCGCATGCATTTAATGCTTCACATGTCTACCCTGCAAATCCTTGACTTTGAAGCGACGTATCAGTTCCCATATACCTCAGATTAAATTCTTTTCACTGCATACTACAAGTCTTCAATCATGCAAAAGAAAACATGACTTGTCGTAGCTAAACTACTTACGTTCGTTATAATTATTTGACTCGTATAAACTTGGTTGCTATAAGCTGCTTTGTATGTGTATGCTAGTGTCAATTCATGAGGTCTGATCACATTTAAGTCCCTGGAATCAGTTCACACTAATCATTAACTCATTTGAGTATATGGTCATCATGGATAACGCTAGCCAGAAGTAGACAACTCCTCACTTGCACGATTCGCTTGAGTGCATTTTACCATTTTATACACTATGTTTTTGATACACATAGTAGTCACTAGGACACAATTCGGTCATTAGGCTGGGGTTATGAACTCATGAATGGGGACTTGGTACATATACGAGTCTTACATCACGTTTTATCAACAAATCTTGTATACTCATTTTAGCAACAAATATGGTATCTCATTCTAGCAACAAATCGTGTATCTCATGTTAGCAACAAATCTTGTATCACGTTTTAGCAACAAACTTTGTTTCCCCTGAGAATATGAAAGTTGCATCTCATTTGGGCAACATACTTCATCTCTCATGATAACAACAAGTCATTGTAATAAAATAAACTTGACATCATTAGTAGTTACGTCTCATATAACTTCTTTGTAAACATCATACTTTGACATTACTACCAATATTTATGTAAATTTCTTTTGTGTTTCAGAATTTTAAGTTTATGTTTGAGTAAGAATTAGGTTTAGTGAGTTGCAGATTCATTAAGGAAGACCTCAACCGTATAAGGACAATCTAGTTTTATCATACATATATAACATCTAGAAGAGAAACATGTTTTGTATTCAGTTCCCTTTTCTGTTATAATTCTAACATTGTCATGCTTTAGCATTTTAAATTTACGAAGAAATGATTGAACCCTTAATTCCCATATCAGCAAAGTAGAATAAATCAATCATTCTCATCGCTATCAAACAACTTCATTCCACTAAATGTGAAAACCTAACAATATTGTAAACCATAAACAAGTCCATATATATTTTTCATCCATACAAAACTTATCTTGTAGTCGATTATCCCTAATCAAAGCATCGTATGTTCACCACGACGGTATACATCATTAACATCCTAAATGGTTATGACGGATGATGATCAATCAACATCTTTCGTATAGTAAACTAAGAATTTTAATTTCACCGATAAAATTAGCAAAGCTAAGTTTAATTTACACAACTCATTTGGTTGAAATAATTCCTCAAATCTGATAAAATCCTTTTGAACCTATACATATTTGTAAATTTTATATTACTCGTCCTATAGTTTGAAAATAATTAGCAAACCCAATGGGGCAAATTTTCACAAAACTAGTCCAAACATATGTATCTAATATCGTAATAAATTAAAACTGGTACCGAAAACCCACAATTTTTCTCTTAAGGTACTCATTTCTTAAATTTCGGGACGAAATTCCCTTCAACAGGGGGATAATGTAAAAACCGGTAAAATTCGGTCAGAATTCGACGATCAAACCCCCGTGAGCCGTTATGCAATAAAGACCAATGGCACGTAAATTGGGGTCTATTAAGTATATGTGTTTGTATTTCTAATTTAACCAACCGAGATTTAACGAATTAATAAATGTTACGACCTCATTATATATATATATATATATATATATATATATATATATATATATATATATATATATATATGTGTGTGTTAATTACTTTTGCAAAATATCTAAATACAAGTATGATATATAATGTATATATATTCGAAATAAATTATACACTTAAGATTATGTATTGTGTATGTTTCCAAAGGACCAAATTCATGTTATAAATACATACACCAATACATCGATTCAAATATATCACCATTTACAATTATTCAAATATATAACCATTATCATTATACACTAACAAATATTTAACAAATTTACAAGTATTCAAATATATAGCAATTATGTAAGCTGTCAAATTGAGGCAATTGTAAATCTTCTTCCGTGATTCCAGCACACTCAATTCTTTTTCTCCTTGTTTCTTGCAAACCATCAAACAAACCCAATTCATATTCTTTTCTTTCTATAACTCGTTTCCAGTAAGAACACTTGGTTCTTAAATTCGTGTATAACATCAACTTATCTGTCAAATGAAACAACAAAACAATTGTTTTTCCCTTCTTCAGTTTCTTTGAATCACCCAATCCCAAACACCCATTGAATTCTCATTCATTCTCCTGTCAAAAACAAACCAAAACACCCATTTTTGTGCCCCATCGGTTTCTATCAAGAACAACCAAAAGAAAAAGGAAAACCTGTATCAAAGCAAGAACACTCTTGTTCTTGATTCTCGAGTACACCTGCAAACAAGAAGAACAATAACACGTTTGTGTTTCCTTCCTTTTCCTGTCATATAGCACCACCCAAACACCCTTATGCTTCAGACATCGCAGCTTCCAAGCACCCATGAGATGATTCCTTAGCAACAGTAGCCAATCAACTCCTTTTCTTCTTCCTTCTACATCCGAGCCAAACCAAAGCACCGGAGGTGTTCTTCTGATCGGAGCTAATCGTTACTGCTCTTCCCGTCGCCCTAATTGTCTCGTCGAGGGCTCCTTCTGATGAAGAAGCTGTCTGGGAATCAAGAAGCTGCCACCGCCACTCCTAAACTCTTCTCCAGTCGCGGAGCAACCCACAAACCTCCCCATCAGCACCGACGATTTGTTCGTCCTTCCCTTATCCCCTTCACGACCCCACCTGTTTCCCCGATCGGAACCACCCAACCCACCCTAAACATCGACTGATGTTGTTATTGCTCTCCAATCGGATCGATACCGGCGAAGAAGCAAAAAGGATCAAGAAGAGCTCACCTGAGAAGTCGTCTCCCCCTCTCATGATTACCATCGGCCATGTCTGCCTTCGTCTTCAAGCTCCAATCGAATCAAGCCCGGCGCATCCTTGAACAGCGACTGAGGCGGCTGCCTCGTTCCCTCGGGCTAAGTTTTCCGTCGTCTGAGGTAGAACCTTCACAGGGACGTCGGAGCCGGGCGGTGATGGTGGTGATTCTGATGCTTTTCGGTTCTATGACCGGTCGCCTCCACCCCCGTACCTGTTGTTCGCCATTTTGCAGTCCCGTGCACCCGAAGCTCCCGACTGAGTCTTTCTTTAGGAAGCGATCGGGCATAATGAGGGCAAAAGCCCTAATCCTTGATACTGGATCGGATACGGGGCTCCAACAAAAAAAAAAAGGGGAAATGGGTTCCGGGTTTGACCCAGTCAATGGTCAAACATAAATCAAACCTCCTTTTAAATTATCAAAACTTAACCTCCTTTGACAAATACCTTGCAATTTCAGTCCAAACCCCAATCTTTGATTCCAATTGTTGATAATAACCCCTCCTTTGAAATTATTTTTACCCAATCAGTCCCACTTTGGTTAAAATAATTTACAAACAATCCATATACTGTAAACCTGTTACATAACGGTCCCGGTAATACTTCAAGGTTCAAGGATTATGAATTTGCGGTTCACTCGGAATGTTTTTCGTTTCTCAAAGGAATGCAAATGTCGTACCAATCGAACTCACGCTTCAAGGGTGAGTTCATACCCCTACATTTACATGTTTTTCTTAAGTTTTAAGGGGGGAATACAAGTAAAATCATCAAGAACACAATTAAACTTTTTCTAACAGATTACATCAGAAAAGATGGACTTTAATCACGGACTATTTTGGTCAACTTAAATATTTTAGTTTTCAAAACTGTTCCAGGTGCAAAGTAGTTCAAACTCTTAGCTTTAAAATGGATACTTGCACATCTCCATATGATTTTTCTACAATTTATGGTGATTTTTACAAAACTGTCTGTCATTTCAGAGGCAAACCCGGACCAGTCTGTGATTATGGACATTTTCACCTCTGTTAGAGATCACTAAAAATCTTGATAAAATTTACAAACAAACTAGACTCATATTCCAAACTCTCAAAATTTTCGGATTTGGATTTGGAGCTTTGATGATTTTTCTATAAATTTTCTAAAAACAGTAACAGAAACTGTTTTCAACAAAAAGTTGCTGTCAATTTCATTTCACCTTGTAACATGTTGAGCAAGGTGTATATCTTTATATGATTATATGTTATTGCAATATATGTCATTTTATCTTAATATATGGGCACACATCAGTTTACAAATGGATTTGGACATATTGAATATAAAGAATAACAAGTGATTATAATCAAAGTACAACCGATATATTCAAACATTTAATAAACTATTTTAAATATAGTTTGCATACATTACTACGTACTACCCTTGGTTGATAAACTATAATAGGTATAGTTTATGATACATTACATAACACATACATTTAAAAAATGGTACATTTATACAAAGGATATTTTCATTAAGCAAAGTACGACCATACGGTACCAAGTTTTCATAACACGTAATTCCGTTAATTACTTTGTGAGACATTTACTTCAAATTACCATTAAGTCCTGTATTGTAACCAGAGTCTCCTTGAGGGAGAGCGTGATACTTGTGTATAGATCTATATTGGGTTTGACAAACCCACACCTAAGCTGCATGCAACAGCTAGACCGGCAGGTCTGGGGTGACAAATGTCATAACATTTCCGACGCCTGAAGAACGTCGTTTCAGGCCAACTAGGTCATAGCATGGTTATAATAACTCACATAAAGTATTAATAAACATTGGAATTTACGTGAACTTCATTAAAATTTAACGAGTTTATGTCGATTTAAACTTGCATTGTTTTACTATAAATATGACAAATTACTTGTACATTTCGGTCTTTGGGTTTTAAGACTACATTTACACATTAAGGAAAATATTGGATTTTCTAACACAAATACTACTTTCACAAACGAAAGGCTTTAATAATACCAAACAAAAGCTTATGAACTCACCAACCTTTGTGTTGACACTTTTTCAAACAACTTGTATTCTCAGGAACTCATTAAACAGGTAATCAAGTGCTTTTGAGGATGGGACGCTAAGGCGTCTACTATTTCATATTTTGTCAACATATTGTAATTGATTCGTAAACATGTAATTCATACAATGATGTAACTTTTTCAATTATATATATGTTGGTTGTGTTTGCTTGAATTACTATTACAATTGTTGTTATGATACTATACATGAAGTCCTCCACCCCCGGACGTTTCCGCCATCCTTGGTTTGGGGGTGTGATAACCCGCGATTCATGACCAGTGGTGACTCGTCGAGTGGAAGGTTCGCTCGGCGAGTCGAGTGAGGTTTAGATAGACCCAGAGGACACGCTTGGACTCGCCGAGTCACCTATGTGCACTCGACGAGTCTGCTCAAAGTTGACCGTTGACTTTCGTTGACTTTTAGGGTCCAGTCAATGTTTGGACTTTTGAGCCATTGGAGGGGTAAAATGGTCTTTTACCCTCCTGAGAGAACTTAGAGAGGGAATAGCCTAGCCTTTGAGGGTCGTATTGATTAGAGTAATTATTTTATGTGATTAGGCGGAGGCTAGATCAGTACTTCCGAGTTCGAGATTTACCGAGTTACCCGAGGTGAGTCTTCTCACTATACTTTACCTAGAGTGGTAATTAGAGTTGTGTGACAGAGTACCTTGTATGCTATATATATATATGATGTGATACATTGCATTATTTCTATGTGATTTATGCTATGTATTGTTCAGAGTTTACAGAGTTAGGGCTGGAAGGTCCACAGAGTTAGGACCAGAGGGTCCACAGAGTTAGGACCAGAGGGTCCACAGAGTTATAGCCTCGAGTGGCTAATACGTGCTGTATGTGGTATTTTGGGGAACTCACTAAGCATTTATGCTTACAGTGTTATGTGTTATATGTTTCAGGTAGTAGTGACGATCGCGGGAAGGCGCCGGCATGATCCGTACACACAGACCGAGGATTTTATTTGTGATCTTGGGATATGTTTTATTTGATGACAATTGTTGAACATGAGATTTGAGAATGTTTAAATGATAATCATGTTGTTTGAAAAATGAAAAATTGTTTGAAAATTTACGTCGTTACACATTATCTGCTTCACTTTCTGCTTCTTGTTGTGGAATGTTGAAGTTTTCATCTTCATTGTTAAAATCAATATTATATGAGTTGTAATAATTAGATGGTATGAAATATTGAGTATCAATTTCAAATGGGTATGGCTCATTAGTAACTAAATTTGGAATTATATTTCTTTCTCCAAGTAAATTCTCTTATGTATCGTTGAATAGAAATAAGGATTCATAAAATATGACATATGTTGACCT
Organism: Lactuca virosa; assembly: GCF_052849685.1. Lineage (NCBI taxonomy): Eukaryota > Viridiplantae > Streptophyta > Magnoliopsida > Asterales > Asteraceae > Lactuca > Lactuca virosa. Next base: position 372,649,619 of record NC_136430.1, on the reverse strand, counting down.
ACTTATCTTCGTTTCATGTAAATCATACAATTTGTATGCCTTTTGTCCAATATTATAATAATGAAACACCACATGGTAGCTTTAGAATCAAATTTTGTTTTGTGTGGAATAGTGTTTTTTCCAAAGCATAAACATCCAAACACTTTGAGATTAGAATAAGAAAAAAAGTTATTATGAAGTTTTTGGAATGGGGTTTCCAAGTGTAAGGTTTTTGTAGGAATGATATTTATGACATATGTTAGGAAATGTAATTCTTTGTTATTTTGCTTGATGACAAGGGATACAAGGTATTATTTCATTATCAGTTTTTCTAGGAACAAACTTCAAATGACTCAATACATCCTCAGAACTGTGTCCTAACCTTTTGTGCAAGATAGAGTAGCTATCTTTATTTGTTGCTTGAACAACATTACACAAATGTGAGGTTAAGTTTTGAATGACATTACATGAATTAGAAATAGAATCACAAATGGTAGAAACACGACGAGAATAATCTAGAACATATAGAATGCCCATGCTACTTTCACGAGCAACAATTTTAGCAATTTAAATGTACTACAAAATACAATGTGTGAGAAGAAATGTAAAGGCAATATTTACAGAAAATGCAAGTGATTTCACGAATTTGATTAAACTAGTATGAGCCACAAATTTGATTGAACCATCAGGTAAGAATATTAGAATGTATTTTGAAATAGGAAACAAATTGATTTATGGAAGACAACTGAGCACACATGTGAGCATTAGGTCCAGTATGGAGTATCTATGTGTTTTATCAAACCGATCACTTCATAATAAATTTAATGTAGATATGTTCATACCTAAAAAATGATGGGTTTTATAGGCTACAAAAAAATACATGTACATGCGGAAAATCATTTAACATTTAAAGGGTACATGCAACCTGATGTAACCCGAAAATCATCACGAGCCTGATCGAGTCAAGAATCTGTATATGTGCTTCAATGCTGCTAGAAAGCCCCAATGTATTTCCTGTTATACTCATAAACGAGAAACATTAGAGTCGCCCCAGGACTTGCGTCCCGGGAGCGGCCTCCGACGATCAAGTTAGTATTGATATGAAACGATGATCGGATCCTTCGAGCGAAGGGAATCAGAGTGTATGTAAGTGAGATGAGTATGTAGAGAGAGTTCGAGATTACCCAGGTTGTATGTTGATTGATATATATATATATATATATATATATATATATATATATATATATATATATATATATGGAGTGGTTCAAATGAGAACAAAAAAAGGTTAAGAACCATAAGAACCATTTTTAATTTTTTTTCACTAAGGTTATATTTTGACAAATCAAACAATAATATCATTATATTATAACTCCCCTTCCTTATTTTACAACAAGTTGTCACTTGCCATAGGATCGCCGCCGGAGCACCGTTGGACCATCGTCGGACCCATCGGATAACCGCCAGACTAATAACAATTTTCTTGACATTTTTCTAGTCACATTCACAGTTTAATTGAAAAAATATTATAACTTTAATTTCTCTATTAATACTATTGAAAACATACATTTTTATTTTTGCAACCAGATATATAAAATTTAATTAAAAATACACAAATTAATAAAGTCAATTATGAGTTTAATACATAAAATTCACAAATTAATACAATCAATTATACAGTAATATATACATATTCAAAGATGTCAAAACCAAACTCTACCACCACCAACGACCACGCGCAACCTCCAACCACCTATGTCACCATTGCAACCATAATTCCTTCAAAATCAAACCTATATAATAAAAACATGAATTCAGAACTTAAATATTATATTCACAGTGTAATAAATTAATTAATTCACTAATTTTGAGTTTAATACAAAATAATTATAAATACTAATACATTCTGAGATATTTATACAATACAAAAAATATATATATATTCACAAAAAATTAATACATAAATCATTCATATTTTAACACAAAAGTCATTAAAATTTCACAACTTAATATAATTAATTCACAACTTAATACAATTAATTCACGGTTTAATACAAAAAATGCACAGTTTAAAATAACAATTTAACTATTTAATACACAAAAATTATATATTCACAACCATTTTCTCAACTTAAAATTTATATTATCCACACTCATATTCTAAAATTAAAACCTAAATTAACATTATTTGATAAATTACTAACATAAGAAAAATATAAAAGTTCAAAAAATCCATGTATTTACAACATTCAAAATTTAAAAATCATGTTTTTCATTGAAGCACTTAAATGTTGTACAAAAAAATCATTTATTCATAGATTAAATCTTATAAAAATCTTGCATTCATAGTTAAAAACTTATTAAAAAATCATAATAATCTATATAAAAAATTATGCATTCAAAGCTTAAAACTTATAAAAATCAAGCATTTGTAGCTTAAAACTTATAAAAAAAAAATATTGCATTTAAAGCTTAAAACTTATGTATTTCATTGAAACATAAGGTCTGTATAAAAAAAATCATGCATTCATTTCTTAAAATTTCTAAAAAGAATGTGTTTGTAGTTTAAAACTTATAAAAATAATATATTGACACAAAATTTATTAACAATTCCCAGCTTAATACAGTGATTTCACAACTTAATACAGTCGATTCACAATTTAGTACACAAAATTCACAACTTAATATAATGAATTCACAACTTAATACATACTTTATTCAAAATTTGAGATAAATCATATATGTGTATAATGCTTCTTTCATCTTATATTTCAGAAGTAAACACAAAATTTATATTAAAAAAATCACAACTTAATACGGTCAATTCACAACTTAATACAGTCAATTCACAATCTAATACAATAAATTCACAACTTAATACAATAAATTTCCAGTTTAGTACACAGTTCATACACTCATTCACAGTTTAATGTAGTAGCTTAGATACTCATTCACATTTTAAAGAGTGATACTAATCCACTAAAACATTGCATTAAACATCTTGTGTAATCAATTTTAAGGCTATAAAATATATCAATCTTACAATAAAATTCATTTAATACATATATTAATGTGTAACTAATCATTAAATTAAAGCTTGTATTATTCCACATAATCAATCTCACATTAAAAGTATTCAAAGTTCATATAATATGGAATTGCTAAATTAAAGTGTGTATTAATTAAAAGGTATTTGTATTAATTATTAATATTTCCAATATCTTTGATATGTCGCTAATTCCAAAAGTTTATGAGAACCCCAAACACAATTTATATTAACTAGATTTTAAATTTTAATACTTATTTTATCTAATGTATCATACTCGATTAAATTTAAATACGTCAGAATCCTATTCTATGCATTATGTCATACTAATTCAATTAAATATACATATGTCAGACTCAACAACAGTAAATGAACTATTTTCAGAAAAGTCTTGCAGAATCTCGATCTAAACAAATGAAGAAGAAATGATATAAAAGCAGAGAAAAAATAGATTAAATTAGATTTATTCAAATTTACCTTTCAATTTTTCCAGCATCTCCCTAACATCTTCGGTGGTGAAAGAATCATTTGCCGAAACTTTTGTAGATGTGAAACTCACAATCGGAACTCAATTACTCCGTCGTCAACACCACCAGATGCATCTCAGCAAAGCCTTTCTTGTTGTGCCTTGATTTTCAACACATATCTAGATCTGTTTCTTGCTATCTCAATACTCTCAATCACATTTGTTTCTGCAAATGCCAGTTCTCCGATGTAAAAATTACAGTGGAGCTCATCTCAATCTCAGCAATTACTTGCATATAGACACACATCCGACCTCCATCTTCCTTTTTTAGTTACAAGCACATCAAAGGTGATAGGTAGCACCTAGCAGTTGTAGACAACGGTCTGAGGCAGTTGTAGAGTTGCGGTTTTGGTGATCAACGAGAGCAGTGGCGATGGTTGGGAAACGTCAGAGGGAGGAGACAATAAGTGCGACAACTGTGGTGGCGGTGTTAGATTTATGACTTCTTGAAGGTCGATGGTGGAAATCGACGGAGGTAGGATGAGAAGGAACAAATCTGTAAATCGATGATGGTCCGTTGGTGGCAGCGGCGACGGCATACAGATGTGGTGGTTCGACGGAGATCGCATTTATAGAGTGGTTGTTGGTTACCGGAGGCGCTGGTTTGGTCGTCGGAGAATGTAACAGCGGTGGTAGATAGATCTGATAGTGGTGATCGATTTTTGTCCGATTTTACTTCAAAAAATAGTGGTATTCCGTCGATGATCTTAGGATGTGACAGACGAAAAAAGGTGACAGTGGTAGGGTTGTCGGAGGAGGCAACAGATATTGGGCCGGCGCGGCGGCAGTGGTGATTTGCTAGATGTGGTGGTCTTGTAGCTGTGGTAGGAGATAAATGATGGTTAAGAGAATTTGAGTCGGTGGTTTTTTTTGATCAGATCTACAAAGCACAATATGATGTTATGACTAAATATTTAGGTTCTTATTTTAAAATATTTACTGTTACGCCATTTGTTATTTTGATAGATAAAAAATATCGGTTATAAAGTTCCAATAACTTTTAAAAATAAATGGTTCCGAAAGTTCTTAATTCTCATTTTAACCTTTACCTCTATATATATATATATATATATATATATATATATACTTTTACCTTGGGGAATAAGGTATAGGTTTTGGTACCTTTATCTTGAGATGGAGCATACATCTGACAACTGTTCATTGTGAAGGAATACAAAGGTACTTTGTCGTGGGAAGGATCAAGCATCTTGACCGAACCAAAATGTTGAACCATGCTTGGTCAAACTACTAAACCGAACCATCTGCAGGAGACCGAACGAAACCATCAAAGAAGATCGAACTGAACCATCATCAAGAGACCGGACCAAACCAATAGCAGAATACCGAACCAAACCATCAGTAGAAGACCGAACCGAACCATCAGCAGAAGACCAAACCGAACCATCTGCAGAAGACCGAACAATATATATATAAGATCGAACCGAACCATCGGCAGAAGACCAAACCGAACAATCAGAGAAGACCGAATTGAACCTGGTTGGCAGAACTATATTTGATCGAATCAAGTTTTCCTGTTCCTCGGAAAACATCTGATAAGATATATACCTCATTAAGTCCCTTAAGTCTGAAGTAGGAGCGATTCGATGTCTGGTCTTGCTGTGGACTTATACTAGCCGTATACGCAATCAAATGTCTTCATTGAACTGGGTCGGGAAAAGTGGCATTGTTCATCACTTTTCAAGTGCACGTAAACGAGATTAGAGCCACTATATACTCTGTCTTATGTTTCATTTACTTGACATGCCTTTGCATGATCATAAAATTTGGATAAACCAAACGTGTCGTATGTAACCATTTGTGTCAAAAACTAATCGTCGATTACATCACCTAGATAAGGGAACTTCCCATTAAGTCCCCCAAGTATGAAGTATGAACGAGTTGATGTCTGGTCGTACTTTAGACTTATATTATGCTGAATTTAGTTGAACCGTGGTGTGAAAACCATGGTGGCTTGTATTTGATTGAACCATGGTGATTTTGTTTAGTTGCTCGAACCATGATGCGTGCTTCATGGTGACCTAACACACCCATACCATGGTGTACGAACCATAATGGCTTGTTAATTGGTCGAACCATGATGTACAATTCATGGTGACCTAACATAGTCGGACCATGGTGGCTTGTTAGTTGGTCGAACCTTAATGTGCAAGTCATGGTAACTTAACATAGCCAGACTGTGGTGTAGGGACCATGGTGGCTTGTTAAATGGTCAAACCATGAAATGAAATTCATGGTAACCTAACATAGCCGGACTATGGTGGCTTGTTAATTGGTCAAACCATGATGTGCAAGTCATGGTGACCTAACATAGTCAGACCATGGTGTAAGAACCATGGTGGCTTGTTAATTTGTCGAACCATGATATGCAAGTCATGGTGACCTAACATAGTCGGACCATGGCGGCTTGTTAATTGGTGGAACCATGATGTGCAATTCATGGTGACCTAACATAGCCCGACCATGGTGTAAGAACCATGATGGCTTGTTAATTGGTGGAACCATGATGTGCAAGTCATGGTAACCTAACATAGTAAGACCATGGTGTAAGAACCATGGTGGCTTGTTAATTGGTCAAACCATGATGTGCAAGTCATGATGACCTAACATAGTCGCACCATGGTGTATGAACCATGGTGGCTAGTTAATTGGTCGAACCATGATGTGCAAGTCATGGAGACCTAACATAGATCGACCATGGTGTAAGAACCATGGTGGCTTCAGTGTAAACCGATGTATTTAGATATCGAGAGTTAGATGACTTAAAATTTACATGATTTTGTCTTGGAAGAAAGCAAGCCAAAGTAATGTAATGACGTGTGTCAAACACACATGGGTGGAAGAAGGCTAGAAGTTGAGAAACTTATAGTGTACAGATCGTCATTCCCCTCTTTTTCAAGTACATTTATTGAAGTATCATAACTGAATACCTCCCAATCAAAATATCTCTTCTGCATATCCAAATTATTACATAGTAACACTCTTATCATTGGTAGTTGAAACTGCCAGTGGTAGATCTGGCTTAGAAATTGCAAAAACCATCCATGGTAACACTCTTATCATTATTAACAAGATCACACAAATCTAGAAAGATGAAGCTAGAAAAAAACTGTTCTCCATAGTGTTTGTTGTAATATTTTGAAGGAATTCTATTGACTTTGTCTTAGGTTATGATAAAATCAAAAGCCTCAATAATAACTTGTAGGATCGACGGATGTGGTAGTTTAATGATGTCCTTGGGTATGTAAATGTGCGGCTAAATGAGATTAGGAATTGAGTAACACCCTAGCCTTTTTCATTTTACTAATCGATTTCCCAATGAATAAGACACCATCAATGGTTTAGATATGAAACCGTTTTAGATTTGGAATTAAGACGAATAACGCTGAAAGCAATCCCATATTTGAAGGAGATCGAAAACCATAGAATTCAGATTCGATACCATTTTCAAGCATTGGTCATTTCGAAACCCACAATCACTTAAAGATTGTTGGAGGAGACGAGTCATTCTCAAGGCGATACCTGAAGTTCACAATTCCCTTTGATGTGGGTGTTATAGTGAAAACACCTGAAGCCATTTGCTAACTTTGTAAATTGGTGTTCTGGTGTAGAGGTCGAACAAAGAGAAACTATTGTACTTTCCGTTGCGGGAGTTGTACTCTTCCTTTTTAGTTCTAATGAAGAAAAACATGACCAATTCACCCCTAGTTTTAAAGACATAGTTGTTCTTATGAATTGTTATTGTGTTAAATTAAAATCCTTTAACTCTTTGGAGTCTAGGGGCTGATCGTTGACCGTTGGAGTTTAGTCAAAATTCTTATTTGGTTATCTGGGTTTTCTATTCTTGTATTCATGGAGCCCAATGAATCCATGTATCTTGATTTTTATTATTGTTAACATTACAATAAAAAAACTCTGATTCTTTCTCTGATGGGTTTTCACAAGGAATGCCACCAGATTCTGAGCTCTAGAATAACAATTGTGGCTGTTTTCATGAAATTCTTTTAGACAAAGATGTCGTAGAGAGATCTAAGATCATTAGATACAACTACAACGTACGGATTTGAGTAGAGGGTGTGATCAAGTGTCTCTTGGTCTTTTGTACATCAGGTAATGTTAGGAGGCATGATTTAGAGATTACTCTTTCAGACTTTTTATAGAAAATGTAACGCCCGAAATGTCAAGGTAAATTCTTAACTATTATTCCTTTTTATGTTGTGGATTAAGTCTTAGTACTTTGGGCATACATAAGGTACGTCGGGCGTACTTGGAAGGTTGCATGCATCAGGGTATCCCCCTGGTACACTGGTCGTACCCATGCGTATGCGGGGCGTACGTCAGTTAGGGGCAAACCCTAATTTTTAGGGTTTGCACCCTATTTAAACACATTAAGTCCCCAAAGTTTTCACCTTATCAACCTCCATTGCCTCTTTTGAGCTACACCTCGAAACCCTAACCCATTTCTCAAGAGATTGATCATTATGTGTGTGTTTTGGGGTGTGTAGTGCATATTGAAGAAGAAGAAGATTTGTAGAGAAGAATTGGACAAGTGGGAGCTTGTATATCCAGGGATTATTCACTCTTCCCAGCTTATTGGAGGTATAAAGTCTAAACATTGCTAATCCTATGTCTAGATCTAGATTGGGGAAGATTTTAGCATATTTTGGTCCCATGGATGAACTCTTGTGAGTAAATGCTACTCCAAATGTTATGAGATGTTTCTTTTGATGTTTCTGAGGTCCTTGATCTATAAAGCTTGCATCTTGATGGTTGTAGTCCAACCATGCATGAGTTATTGACCACTTAATGGAAGTAGAATGCTAACTCTATGGTTTAAGTCCCATTAAGGCATGCAAAGGAGTAAAGTTTCCAACTTTATACTTTAGGATGTCCCAGGAGGGCTAGATATAAAGTTGGACATTAGGTCTTAACGGATTAAGACCTTAAAATGAGACTTTGGCCAACTGGGCGTATGCTGGCCATACGTACCTGGGTTCCCAATCCATGTGAAGCCATCGAGTACGCTGGGGTATTGGTGGTACGCTTAGCGTACTCACCTGGGAACCTTTTTGGGCTTTTGATTTCGAGCCACCTTAGACTTTAGGGTTTTAGGCCCTTATTGGGCCACGAGACCTTCTGAGTTTGGATTTTATGGATTTGGTTCCATATTGGACATGGAGTGTCATTTGGACTTTGGGCTAGTCTGGATTTGGGCCTTGGTATGTTAGGACCAATAAGGGAAGGGTAAAGCAACCTTTTACCCTTGAAACCGGGATTTAGGATTTAGATTCTCGGAAGGGGTTAATGACCAAATTGCTAATTAGGGTTCTATTATTTGTTACTTAATGAGAGGACTTCGCGATTCAGCAGCCCGGGTGTGATTTGTTTACTTTCAGACTGAGGTGAGTTGCCTTTACTATACTCGTGGGTCGAAGGCACCAATGTCGGCCCACTAAATAATGTTTAGAGGTTGATAGTTGTCTTTGTGACAATTTACTGTTATGCTTGTATGTGCTTGTTGTCTCTGTGACTCTTGTTGTTATGATTGTATGCTAGTTGTAGGGGGTGAAATAGACCCGATATCGGTTGAAAGAGACTAAAGGGGATGAACTAGACCCGATTCCAGTTGAAAGAGACCGATGGGGGTGAAATAGACCTAGTACCGGTTGAAAGAGACCGAAGGTGTGAAATATACCCAATACCAGTTGAAAGAGACCGAAGGTGGTGAAATAGACCCAATTATGTTTTGACTATTATGCATGTATGGTATAGGGTATTTTGGGGGAGCTCACTAAGCTTTGTGCTTATGGTTTTTAGTTTATGTTTCAGGTACTTCCAGCTCGAAAGGGAAGGGCCCAACTTGATCGCACCGCATCTGCCCATGTGTTTCCGCATTGTGTGATTTTAGGATTTTATACTCTGATATTATTTCACTATGATATACACTTGCTTGTTTTGGCATGATTATTGGGTGTTTTGGAATGAATTAAAAGTGAAATTTTTATCTAAAATTTTTGGGATGTTACAAGTTGGTATTAGAGCCTTGGTTTGAGGGATTCGGGCTTACTCTCGGGTGCGTCCGAACTCAAAATGAGTATTTGGTAGATTTTCATAAAAAGAAATATTTTATTAAGAAATTTCTAATAAAAGAAGGGGGTGTGATGCATGCAATCAGCCGAGCTCAAGTAAATTTTCCCAAAATACTCATACATGTTAAATATCTTATTCTATGATATGATCATCGCTTACTAGACTAGGACTAAGGATCTGCTTAGGATTGCATGATAGAATGCTAGGATAGATGCCTTTATGTGCCTATTGTATGAGCCTATAGATTTGCATGCTAGTATGAGATCAATTATCTGCTAGGATGGCCTGTTTAGGTTATGTTTTGATTCGAATTGCTTTATGCTCGAATGTTGCATGCTGCATGCTTTGTGCTTTTAGGCATTCTCATTAGTACCAACTGACTAGTGGACGAATACGCTTGGTTACATACTGTTGAGATTAGATAATTTTAGAAGGTTAGGTTAAATCTATTGCACAACTCTTGTTTGAGTCCAGCCATTGTAGTGTGGGACCTTTCATTCGAAGAACTATCTAGTACCGATGGTATGTAATTGTATTCGTGTGGTAATAGAAGGTATTAGAGAGAGTTCCTTCTGCAGCTGATAGCAGAGGGCGGTGAGGAAAGGAACCCTAGGAAGTTCCTGGAATATGTGTTGGCACGTGGGACGCGTTATAGTATGGCGGAGTATTAGATAGAAAGGAAGTGACTTGGAGGATTCGAGACAGTCATTGGGGAGGCTATAGATAGGTGTGGAAGGTAGTATTGGGCCCGAACTACTGGAAGCACATGATCTATACCCAAGACAACGAAGGTCATGATGAATTCAGGAAACTTCGAAAGTGTGAATCTCTTCGTGTGTATACTGATTTTTTATGTGTTATGATTCAGCATGGTGATGATATGCGGTGGGGCCGAAGGTTCAGGATCCGGATCTGGTTCGGGATCGGGAACCGAACCAATTGATGAGGGATTACACGAGTTCATTGCATCTGAGATTACTAGAGGCATCCTTGATGCGACCCCGGTGATGTTTGGGTCGATCAAGGAGGGTATCATCGAGTTGATGGAGGATCGTCTTCGGATCTTTAGGGCCGACCTGGCCACAAGTCAACACGTAGCCCACACTCTCTCCTTCAAGGATTTCAAAGGATGTGGGGCACCATAATTGTTTGGGGCGAAGGACCCCATTGTCGCCAGATAATGAATAGCAGATATTGAGTGTGCTCAGATGACTAGCTTCTGCCCCGAGGGCTCGAAGGTGAGGTTCACTGCAGGTTGTCTGAGGGAGTGAGTTCGTGATTTGTGGGAGGTGGTTGGCTATGCTTTGGGAACCCCAACCATTGATGCCATGACATGGTCGGACTTTGTGACCCGGTTCCGAGCAGAGTTTGCACCAGATGTTAAGGTGCAACAGCAAGCGAGGGAGTGTTTGGATATGCGATAGACGACTGAGACTGTGGCGGAGATAGCCACCAAGTTCCGAGAAAGAGCTTTATTGGTACCCTAGTATGTTGCAGACGAGAAGATGCGGAAGACTCGGTACCATGACATGTTGAGATCTGATATTCAGGAGTTTGTTAGTTTTTTCGCCTGCCCGACACTAAATGACATGATATCGCAGGTTTTATTATAAATTCGCTGAAAAAAATAAAAAATTGATTATATTTTATTTTTTATTTTATTTTTTTTTCAAAATTTTTTTCAGTGAATTTATAATAAAACCTACGATTTTTAAAAATATAATCTAAAAAAAAGATTTGTGATCTCTAAGTATTTTTTTTATGTATTTTTATGATTTTTATGATTTTTTGTTTTTCATTGAACCTATATATATATATATATATATATATATATATATATATATATATATATATATATATATATATATATATATATATATATATATTTATATAAGAAAAACAAAAATATAAAAGTAAGGGTAAAATAGTCTTTTTAAATGGACTAAGGATGTGCAGTGCAATTTATTTAAATCATAGGGATGTATATTGTCAAAATTTCAAAGGTTAGACTGAAATTGCGAATATGACAAAACCACAGGCACCAAAACTGTAATTTACCCCATATTAATGATACCAAACCGGACCCCAATTGTCGATACCGAATCGAGCCACTCTTAATGATATTGAACCGAACCACAGTTGAGGCAATGAACCGAACTAGGGTTGACAATACCGAACGGAACCACGATTGTCGGTACCGAACCGAACCACCTTTAATTATCAACGGTGTGAAGTTGAGATTGGCGCATAAAATCACTAGAAATAGGTTGGCGGTTGGCATTGTGTGTTGTAATTTGATGGAATTTTTCTTTCATGCATTTCATCACTACAAGTAACCTGATGTGTCTAAATGAGAAGCGGTGGAAATATGTTTCTAAAGCTTTCCTTCTCGAACAACACATGACCCCAGTGACACATAGAACATCTGAACATTGCAATTTATGGAGGTACACCTCCTTGTGGCATTTTATTGAGTACCTTATACGCACACAATTGTCTTCCACTTTTTCTTCTTTGCCTGGTTATAGATGCATGTTTAGAGTAGAAGTATAGCCGAGTTACAGCTCATGAATTTGAATCCCATTATCCCGAATGAATTTTGGTAGTTCAGAAAATTGGAACACTTCTGGAGAGATAACAAATTTATAAAGTTATGGTATTCCCAAATTTCTTTTCCGTGTAATACGATCGTTAATACAAGTCCTTGATATACGCGTCGATCAAACAACAAAGATCGCTGAGAGCCGAAGTACCGAGGACGGAGCTCGAACCGTCGAAGGGAGAGCCGGAGATGGATGCATGGGCCAAGTCAGACTTCATATTGGACCCACCACTTTAATAATAAAATAAAAACCTGTACGATTTCTCTTTCCCAATGTTTGCTTTTCAACACTTTCGATGGTAAAATGTACTATATCGTCTAAAGCTTTTATTATTGAAAATAATACAACTATTGACTACTGCAGATAATATTTCTACATTTTATAATCCATAATGTGTATCTTTTAATAATACATCTTAAATGCAATATGTACAACATCGATAAACAAATAGCATTAAGAACTGTTTCCATATAAAGTGAGCACATGTAAACGCTATTGTTTTGTTGTAAATGTTGGGATTTATAGTGGCTATAAACACTTATTTCGGAAAGGCTTTCGATTAGTACATCCTCTGATGGAGTAGGTGTTGGAATCCTAAGTCCATGAGAACTTGGAGACCAATCAATCTAATTTACGGAAAGTTTAGTTTATGGCAAGTTGGTCATAAGTTTCCTAGTCTAATACAAGTTGGTTTGTTAGACTATATATACATGTTCATAATCGAGTTTATGATTATGAGAACAGATTGTAAAACATTGGTTTTGAGTTATTTTCCAATTAATCAAAAAGTTATTTTGGTTATTTTGTTTTGCATTCTTGTTTTCTAAACTTTAATTGGTATCAGAGCGAGGTGAAGACGGTGCCGGTTTGAGAGTCGGTTTCAAGAAAAGTGTAGTATTTCGTTGTGGGGCAGGCGCAACATTAATCAAGGTTTCGTTGAAGGGGGTGTAATTTCGTTTTGATCGCAAGCAACCTCGATTTCTCTTGATCGAGCTTGTTCTAAGGTAGAGAGATACTAACTGGAGGCGCGGAATAAACAAACAAAAATACGTCAAAGTGGGTGGCTTTGATTCGGTTTGTTTTGCGGGTGATGGAAGACGGTAAAGGTGGTCGTGACCTTGTCTTCTTGTTCGGTGGAAAGTACTCTCGGAACAAGCTTAATTAAAGAGGTCGGGGTGGTGAAAAGAGATAATAGGATGTTGATCGGGATTGAAGAATTCTCTAGAAGGACTTAGAGATTCGGGGGTGATTGTTGGAATCCTAAGTCGATGAGCACTTGGAGACCAATCAATCTAATTTATGGAAAGTTTAGTTTATGGCAAGTTGGTCATAAGTTTCCTAGTATAATACAAGTTGGTTTGTTAGGCTATATATACATGTTCATAATCGAGTTTATGATTATGAGAACAGATTGTAAAACATTGGTTTTGGGTTATTTTCCAATTAATCAAAGAGTTATTTTGGTTATTTTGTTTTACATTCTTGTTTTCTAAACTTTAGTAGGTACGAGTCATTATAATTCTTTTATTTGGTGGTTTAACAATAGAAACATATGGTAATATAAGAATTTTTATGATGACCATAATGAATATGAGTTTTCAAAGAAACTAAGACCTTTTGAAGCTTTTCGTGATGTTAGAATTTCACGATATGAATATTGTTATATCTGTCGAGATCTTTTAGGGACTGATTCTGAACAGATCTATGAGGATCTTCGAAGAGATAAAGTTGAACCTCATGGATCAGTGGCTATTCGCCGGTAGTCCCACCGACGGTGCCATTTGATGTAACCCGAAAATCGTCACGAAGCTGATCGAGCCGAGAACTCAGATACGTGCTTCGATGCCGCTAGCAAGCCCTGATGTATTTACTGTTACACTCATAAATGAGAAACGTTAGAGTCTCCCCAGGACTTGCGTCCTAGGAGCGACCTTCGATGATCAAGTTAGTATCGATACAAAACGATGATCGGATCCTTCGAGCGAAGGGAATCCGAGTGTATGTAAGTGAGATGAGTATTTAGAGAGAGTTCGAGATTACCCGGGTTGTATGTTGATTGATCTATATGTCTGACAATTGTTCATTGAGAAGGAACATAAAAGTACTTTGTCTAGGGAAGGAGCAATCATCTTGATCGAACCAAATGTTGAAGCATGCTTGGTCAAACTACCGAACCGAATCATCTGCAGAAGACCGAACCGAACCATCGGAGAAGACCGGACCGAACCATCAACAAGAGTCCAGACCGAAACATCAGCAGAAGACCGAACTGAACCATCAGTAGAAGACCGAATCAAACCATCAACAAAAGACCAAACTGAACCATCAATAGATTATCGAACCAAACCATTTGCAGAAGACCGAAACGAAACATCATCAGAAGAACGAACCGAACCATCAGCTAAAGACCGAACCGAACCATCAGCAGAAGATCGAACCGAACTTGGTTGGCAAAACTATATTTGACCGAATGATGTTTGCATGTTCCTGGGATAACGTCTGATAAGAGATATATTGTAACGCCCGGGTTTCGGGGCTAAGCATTTTAGATGATGTAATAGTTTAGGTCAACTATTGTAACTCTTTTGAAATAATAAAAATGAAATATTTGAATACTATGTGAATTATGTGTAATTGTGTGCTTATTATTTATTTATAAATGAATAATAAATAAAGGATAAAAATAAGCGTCAAAATTAAAGTGTGAGATAAGCCCGATATCTTTACATAAAGTTGTAGTGGTCGAAACAAGGGTTTCGGGGATATAAAGAACGCCAAAATCCGAATTATAACGAAGAAGTTATGACCCGTCGAAGTTTCGCGACAGAACCGGCACGACACCGGGAAGCGTAAATAGTGAATTTACGATAGAGCGAATTTTAGCCTTAGTGATCTAAACGAAAGTCGTAGAAAACGTTAAACCGTCCATAAAAAGAACGCCCAAATCTGACTTCGTATGAAAAAGTTATGATTTTTTGAAGTTCGTCTTAGCGGTGTACAGCCCGAAGTTCGAGTATTAGATCGAGCGGTTTTTATCCGACACAACCTAAACGAGAATCGAAGATATCGTTATTAGTAGCGTAACGATAAAAAGACAGACAAAAACGGACATCGGATGAAGAAGTTATGAGATTTTAACGGACCAATCCTGTCCCGGCCTGTTAAAAATATAACTTTTAAAATAAAGTCAAAATTAGCCGACGGAGTCTAAACGAAAGTTGTAGAGTACGTTCCCGCCTACGCGTGGATATAAAGAACGTCGAAAACGGAGCTCGTATGAGGAAGATACGAATTTTTGAAGTTAGAGCTCGAATTTGTGAAGCTGTTGATGACGTGGCCGAATTTGTGAAGCTGTTGAAGTTAGAGCTCGAATTTGTGAAGCTGTCGATATAAAGGCTCGCTTCAGATGAGTGACACGCCACCCCTCGCTACGCCCCGCGTCCGAGGCCAAGTACGCCCAACGTACTTCGGCTCTTATCCACTTCTGAGACTGGCACGTGCGAGACAGCTGGATGCGAGCTGGCATCCTTATCCGAGCACTACGCCCAGCATAGCCAAGGATTACGCCCAGCGTAATCCGAGGCCTCGCAGGCTATAAAAGGGGGACGAGAGTTCTGAGTTTTTCACACCTTTCTCACTTCTCTCTTTAGTTTCTTTCTCTCTCTAGCCTATCTTAAGCCCCCTAAACCCTAAGGAACCCCCTAGCACCCGAAGGAATCCCCGAGGCTCCCGGAGTCCCGAGAAAAAGGGTCTTTCGGTTCGGAAACACTGCTCCAAGCGAAGCCCGGTTTTCTTTAAAATCTGATGTAAGTGAGCTACGCCTATGAAATTTTTAATATAGCTTTTAAATAATTATAGTAATGTTGTTAGGTCCTTAAAATAGTTATTTGGGCTATTATTATGAGTTATATAGAGTGTTGTTTAACACTTATATAATAATAATAATAGCTAGACTATTAATTAGTCGTGGTTAACGTTAGACTAAACCCTAGTGATATTGATACTAGGTTTTGTCAAGGGAAAACTTATTTTGAGATAACGAAGCGCTGTCCGAGTTCCGAGTCACCACCTTAATAGGTAAGTGCATGGTCCCTTTCATCTTACACATAGATATGAAGTATTTATTATAAACTACGTGCTATGTGTGCATATTATTTGAATACTTGTTGTCTATGTTGATGAAAGATTGTTATACATGTTTTAAATGATTTAAACTGTATATGTATTTTATATCTACAAAAATGTTGGGGTAAAACATGGGTAGATGTAATAAGACGATGTGTGATAAAATGATGAGAGGCCTTGATGTTGTTGGTGATCCAGTCATCCAGCGGAGTATAGATGACGACCATAGACTCTTCTAGACAGTCCAGTGGAACGCTAGTAGGTTCGCAACCTGTAGGTGTTTGTGAACGATGTGTTCACCGGTGTACTCCATCCCCCTCATGGTTGCCTATAGGTCATTTATTGTTGAGGAACCCCCTTGGCAGTAGTGTCCATCCCGATGATGATCCTTAGTCTAGGTCCCTTATGATAGGTGTTTAGGGACGTAATGTGAGGATAACGGGAACGGGTAATCGGGTTATTGTTGGATGTTGAAAATAATTAAACTTATTTATTGTGGGTTGAAAACCTTATGTGCTCACCAGGCTCCCAAGCCTGACCCACTCAGTTTCTTGTATTACAGGTAGTGGTGCACGAGCATAGATATGATGTTTGGGATGAGAGATTACGGATATAGGCCTGTAGATATGAATAAATGTAGTTAGACTTATATTGTACTGTTTATGCTTTTGATCTGTATCGAACATGACATCCCGAAGTTTTTAATGAAATACATTTCTACGGAAATGCTTTGATAAATCTTTATCATATTTTATTTTGGGAACAATTTCCGCAACACTTTTATTTAAAATGTTACTCTGATTTTTAAACAAAGCATAAACAAAATCGGTCTTTTCTGGCCATGAAAATGGGGATGTCACATATATCTCATTACAACCTATAAGGTTCTATGGCATAATACTTTGACGGAAACATACAATGAACAACAAAAACCTAATTAAACCCTAATATGATCGAAATAATGGAACTAGGGTTGCATACCTTTGATTTGTTGTAGTAAACAAATCAATTGAATTCCTTGTAGTTGTTGGTCTTGGAAACTTAGCACCAAAAGGATGATGCATCTAATGGCTTGTACCCAAACCCTAGAACTAGAAGACTGTTGAGGAGAGAGGAGGGATACCAAAATTTTGACTACTATCTTAGTAAAGGAGTGGACAAAAATGGCTAACCCAAGGGTCCTATTTATAGCTGCTTGGGAAACCCTAAAAACCCTAATTTGAACATATAATAATAATATTCAGGTAATTATCTAGTTTCCTAATTATCCAAAGGAGGCTTCCAGAAACCCTAAAGGGTTCCTCAAAACCGTCCACTTTGTAGAATGTTTTGGAATCCTTCTCTTATTCATCTTTTGAACACATACAACTTTGTCCCGCGCCTTTAATTAATTCCAACTGATCCTAAAATTAATTCTAATTAATTCTTAATTAATTATTATTGTTTCCAATTAATATATTAATCATATAGTATATTAACAAATTATTTATTATAATTTATTGCTCATATAATAAATTAATAAATTAATAAATTTATCCTCTCTCCATAAATGTCATTCTAACAAAGTTCTAGTTATGAGGGCAATCCAAAAAGGACTTTGCTTACAAGAATATATTAGTTTAGTTATAAGCTTAGACACCCTAATCCAATAAAAATCTCCAAATTGAGAAAGATTTGCCAAATGAATGTTGGATTTTTTATTAGACTTGATGAACATACTAAATTAATGAAACAAATTAGTCATCGATTCTTCATTGTGTTGGTTCATATTGCTTGTTTAATTGATTTCTTCCAAATAATGTAGAGTACTTTCACTTTGTTGACAGTAATTAACATTATCCATATGCATTGAATTAGAACCATTCTTCTTCTCCTCCTTAAGTTCTTTGTACCAATCAGGATATCCATGCAATTTGAAACATGCATCCTTCGAATGACCATTGATTTTGCAAAAATCACAATATCGATCATTGTTGCTACTTCTTTTTAAATCACCTTTGGTCCTTTTCTATAATTACTTCTTTGTGTTGTTGCTAAAATTAGAAGATCATGCTATCATTTTAGAGATCTTAATTGGATTAGCAAAATTGATATGTACCTCACTCTGTTTTTTGACACTTAAAGCCATGGAATATGCTTTGTAAACTATGGGAAGAGGATCTAATACAAGTATTTTATTCCTTAAGCTATCATATGTATCATTTAGTCCCATGAGAAATTACATAAGTCTCGTAGAAAAGGTAAGCTTTGACATGGCTTTTGTAGAACCACAATTACAAGGAGACAATTGGACGAGAGAATTCAATTGATCCTAAAGTTGTTTAAGTTTAGTCTAATACTTTGAAAGAGATGAAGTACCTTAAATAATAGAGGCAATCTATCTTTATAATTGATAGATCAACGTACCATTTCTTTCACCAAAATGTTCTTCCAATTCAAGCCATAATTCTCTAGCAGCTACAACAAATATGAAGGCTCCAACGATTTCTTTTGTTATTGCATTTAATAACCAAGATCAAATCATGCAATCACTACTTATCCGTTCATCGAGTTCAACACCATCAGTTTCAGGTCGCTTTGAGGTTCCGTCAATGAATCATGTCTTATTTTTCGCTTCAAGTGCTAATTGAATCGAAAATTTCAATTGTATCTAATTTACGTTTTCATTGAGAAGGTTTGAAACTAGAAACATATTTAAATCATTTCCTTTTGAATTGGAAATAGATAATGAAAAATAAATATTAACAGTTACATTATTGTCAATGACCGGATTTGAATTCATGATTGTAAAGTTTTAGATCGAGTGATTTGATACCATTCTAACAATAAGAACATAGTAAATAGAGAATGTAAAAGGGAACTAACTGTAATGAACTCCACACACTGTTATTGTATTGGTGAATCACTATTTATAATACAAAAATATATTGATATTTTGTAACAAATTGTTTCTAACAATAATTATAACTGAGTAACTAATCTGTTATTGCTAATTACCGTTTCTAACACGTGTTGAATCTTAACAAATCGTTGTGTGCATGAAAGAAAACAAATCTTACAACATTTGAAATATAGAGAGTCATGGAATAGAGAAGTGATTACTAGAAATCGTAAATGGAGAAGGATGGAGAAATCGAGAAAAATTGGTGGACAAGATGGATAACCTTTGTTCTTATGGTTAGGAAGTATAAAATATTCACTTCGGTTGTAATGTTTATACTTAGCATATCAACTCTAGTCGCGGAGGATCTAAACAAGAGACATTTAATGATAATTATATATGCCAACATGATGATGTTAGGGGGTAACATAACTTATTATAATGTTGTATTGGGAAATCGATATAATGTTAAGGATAAAACACCAAAAATTGAAGTAGACGTAGAAGAAATAAGGTTTGATTTAAAATATTTTGTGCTTAATAATTTTATGCCTTCGTGTATTCTTTTTGGAAATGTGAAAGAACTATTATCTATTTCTAACTTGCATGCTTTGTTTTAAATACCTTAGATGATTGTGGAACATGACTAAATTGACTTTGGATTGTGTTTTTAAAATGTTTAAAGTTCATAATAGGCTGGCTCATTATTTAGTGAAATGATTACTTGCTCTATAGATTTTTCCATATTATAGAGGCTTATTTACCTAAACTAATAGTACTTTTCACATATTCTCACAAGTTGGATTTCTCAGGAACCCATGCATTATAAAGGAGAAATATTATCACAAAAATTGATTATATACAATTTATGAAACAATATAGATTCATTCTTACCTGTATGCTCTGTTTTCTACCCCTAGTTTCTAACACAACCACCATCTGGTTTTCTAAAGTGGTAGAACATCGATGTTGTACAAAACCTAACTCTTGCATACTATAGTCTAGTTTATGTATAGAGAATTCATCAATTTCTAATAAGTCATTAGATACTTTTGTAGTTACCTTAGACTAGAGGGTACCTAAATGTAATATGTATTTCTATATATATGTATCTATTATTCATCATATGTAATACACAACTATACAACCCTTTTATATATGGTATAAGAGCCTAAGGTTTACTACCACTGCGCCTACCCTAAAAATCGAGGTGGCTTACTAACAACAATAGCCTCCTCCAACCTACTCTAAAAAAACTCTATGGATTTTAGTTTTATTTGCGTCATTACTATTCATCAATACTATTTATATGTACCATTTATTGGCACTATTCACAGTTATTGTCCATTGACACTATTCACAATTACTGTCGAATGAAATTATTCATCATCACTATATCTTCCCTCTTTTAATGAATAGCCATGGTTCTTCTCGCCAACTGCAACGCTATAGAGAAAACCTCTCATAGTCTCGTCTTTAAACTCATTCCAACCAACTATGGTTACTAGAAGGCCATGATTGATCCCTTCATCCTTATACATACCCTATTTAGCTACATAGACAACATAATTCCTTGTACCTACACCCAAAATATCACTCCACTTGTTTCCAATGTCGATCCAAAAATAGGTCCAAGAGATAATAGTAATTACATGATCCATATTTACAGTGATGCGTATGTCTGCATGTTGATTATCTCGTCTATATTTGAAGCATCATTTCTTCATATATAATGTATCAATTATCATGATCCATGGATTACGTTGAAACAAGCATATATACTACATTCATCTTCTAGAGAATACACACCGAAGAAATTCTAAAAGTCAAGATGAAAGATGATGGAATAGAAAATGCTTGCCTTAACTGTGAATAAGAATATGATGATGGTTTTGCAACCATTGACGAACCAATCAAAAACAAAGACCTTGTTATATTTTTTATCTCTTCCCTTTACAGACGTATACATGGTCTCAAATCTACCATCATCGTATGCAAATATCTCACTGTCTTTAGTGAACTTTATGTTTACTCAATGATCATGATTTCATTCTCATGAAAACTTGTAACCCTAACTTGTCCTTCATTAAGGACTTCCACACCACCAACATTGATGTTGGAAAATCTCAAGGCTCTTTATCATGCTTACCTCCTCAAATTGGTTATATTGCATCAGCTCTCGATTTTCAATTAGTAACTGTCCGGTTTTCAACTAGTAACTGTCCTAACTATTGGTCTCACACCCTCAGGAACTGAAGCCTTCTACGAATGTCGACATACCACTAGCAACAATATGGTAATCGTGGCAATCTATTAATGCAGTTATAATATGTTAATAAGATATTATAATACAACTTTTTATTAAAAAAAAAAATCGTGTTGCCAAAGTGAATTTGTTTTGATCAAGATTATATATACACATGCTTTAATTGTAGTTGCAATAGGACATTAATGGATGATATTATAAACTTGTATTTTATTTTTGATAACTACGTGCTTTTGCTTTTGCTTTTTTAACAGGAAAATTCAATCTACTTATTAACTATTCCAAATTTTACATATGTTCCAAATAAGACTTGGACAGTGGACCTTAAATAGAAGGACAACATCTGATAACGCTAGCTAGAAGCCTTTTGATTGATAACTATATATGTGTTATAGTGTTTTATTTGATTAAAAATAAAAATAAATAAATGAACCATATATACATGGAAAATCAAATGTGGTATGAGATAATCAGCTTTCTAACAATAAATTTAAGACTAAGGGGCTGTTTGGCAGGATCTGAATTTTTTAGAGCTGAATTTTTAAGAGATCTGAATTTCTAAGAGGGTCTGAATTTTTAAGATCTGAATTTTCAAATGTTGTTTGGTTGGAACCTCTAAATTGCATTGTTGAATTATAAAAATGACCATTTTACCCTTTTGTGTTATTTTTTGCTGAATTTAACGTTTTTGTTTATAAAATAACCGAATCAACTTCTTGAATAATTGTAAAAAAAAAATATACAAACACTATATAAAATCCAGATTAAACATAAATGAAAATTAAACATAAATCCAAATCAAACATGACACTATCATTTCTTCATTATACCCAAAGTAACTCATTGCAATAATACAAGAAAATAAAGATTTCATATCACAAAAGACAAACCTCTTTCTTAATTGTTGTACCCAAAACAATTAAAAGTTCCAACTCAAGAGCTTCATGATTCTTTCAACTATAAAAAAGGTACAACATGATTAAACTCCATCAGCAAAACCTTATCATATTTCAGAATAAAGAACAAGCAAAAAGCATATGATTTCATCAACATTATCACATTTCAGATTTCATCAAGCAAACAACAAACATATGGTTTTAGCAATATTATCAAATTTCATATTTTATCAGCAAAAATATCACAACATTGTTAAATTTAAGAAGAATAAAGAACAGACATATAAATATTTATGCACTATAGTCGAATTCGGGGAAAAAAAAAACAATATATGAACTTATAACCGAATTCAGGGGAAAAAGAAAAAGAAAAAATGGATGTATTTACTGAGAATCGATTTCCGGCTGTATTTCGGATGTATTTACTCACCAGGAGGAATGGCAGACGTCGAGGGATGTAACAGGCGGGGGAGAATGGAGAACCGACGACGAAATCCTCTCAGCTTTTCGACTTACCTGAAACGAGATGAAGAAATCGATGTATGTGCTGGGAATGGTTTTTTAGGGGGAAAAAACCTTACCTGCAATAGTCGGAGTTGTTGAAGGAGGCGTCTAAACTGGCAGCAGCTGCGTCAATGGCAGTGGGGAGAACACCAGCGATTATTGCAGATCGAGAGGTAAAAGAAAGGAGATGAGGGTCAATAAAGGAAAAAAAGAAGCGGCTGGAATTTTATTAGGGCAAGGGCCAGACGCATCTTTTTTTTAATTCAAATGTAATATTACATCTGAAACTTTAAGAGGTTTCTGAAGAATTAAGAGACTTTTTTCATACTCTTCCAAACACTCTAAATCTTAAAAGTTCAGACATTGCCTCTTAATTTTTCAATTAAGAGGCTATCAAACAGCCCCTAACAATGATGAAATGAAATCTATTAATGATTATTAACTTTACTAATTATTAGTTATTAATTAATACTACATTCCATTATTTTGTAGTAATTTGAATAGCATTTGACCAAGCCCGACCCTGACATTTCGGAGGCCTTGTGCAAAAACTAAAATGAGGCCCTGGTATGTGCATATTTAGCCCTTTATTTGATATTGATTTTTATCATTTATTAGCTATTTATTTGCATATTATGGACAAAAGATATTTAAAAGTGGTTGAATTATGTTTTCAGTCAAAAAGGAATGCTCGGAAGCAAAAAGAAGCAGGAGTAACCATCGGGAAGTTTTGGAATGATCAAAAGAAGAAAAGACCAAAAAATGGAAGGAACTCGGCGAGTCTTACATCGACTCGGCGAGTCGCTACGAAGATTCGCGAAGCTGAGGAATCCTTAACTTGCCGTACACGGGGATTAAGTGATGGACTCGACGAGTCGGTCATGGACTCGGCGAGTCGGGTCGAATTTATAAATACGGCTTTTCAGATCGATACAAGGGGGAGAGAGAACCCTTGGGGAAAAAAAAGCTGCGAATTAAAGTCAGAGAAGACCTAGAGAACGAAGATCCAACCCTAAATCCGATTCAGAAGGAGATTAGAGGCAATTTTCATTATTCTTAATTCAATCTATCGTTTTTCATCATGAATAGACATATAGATTTCGTTTTTATGCTTTCAATTGCCTCAATCATGAGCTAAAACCTTTTAACTTCTGTTTGGGGAGACAATATTGAGACTATGGTTTGATTTATGGTAGGATTAGTTTAATATTGGTGATTTTGTTAATTTAAGCTTGTTAAAGAACCTTATGTGTGAAGGATAACTATTTTTCTGTTAATAGGAAGATAATTAAGTTGCATGAACATCTCTTAATTGTTTACCTCGTATAATTTATGTGAACACTTTATTATATGACTAGGATTAGCGAATGTGAAACTAGAATTAATAAGAAAATAGGTAAATTTACGTGTGAGCTTGTGTGATGAACCATCAACAAGAGGTTAACTAAAGGGCCAATTTAGTTAACCATTACAAGTCTTAATTAACCCGAATAAATAACCTAGGGAATTAAATTAATTTAGACAACTGGCCACTGTTTGAGTTAGTTTGTTTTCTAAGGATTAGTGTAGCGAATGTGAACCTAATCACCTGAATCGGTAGCCAATAGAAGAATTAATCCATTGCACTATTACCATAAAATCAACCATAGGATCAATTGAGTTGAACCTAAACAGAAGTCTCCTTCATATTTGAATTTAGTCGAATCTTTGCTTATCTAGTTTTTAGTTAATTAGTTTGAGTATTAGTTAGTAAGTTTCTAATCTTGTAAAACTAGAGAAAACCCTCTCTTTTATTATTTGTTAGTTGCTATTAGATAATTTTAGTAGTTAGTTTAAATTGCCGTTCCCTGAGTTCGATACCCTGCTTACTAGAACTATACCACCAATAGACAGGTCCACTGCCTTTTGTGTGATTAATTTAAATTTATTAAGTAGGATTAAAACTAGTTCGTTTTACACACATCAGGCCCCATAAAAATTTCTTGTAAATATTATTAACTACATTTGCTACCACTAATTCAAAACATAAAGTTGCTAAAAAACATCTTATAAATTCACCACCACAAAATAATGTCTTCATCACTCATTAGTAATCAAATAAAACTGTAAAACTGTTATAAACAACTTTTCAAAAAAAAACAACGCATTACTATTTTCTAAACATTGACCTTCTAGCATTTTTAGAAGAAAATTCATCTATGAGACTTTCATAATCAATATTCTCAAGAAACTCGTTCTCAATCGAAATCAATGCCAAAGCGTTTAATCTCTCTTGAGACATGGTCGAGCGCAAATAAGATTTTAAAAGCTTTAGTTTTGAAAAGCTTCTTTCCGCTGATGCAACTGTAATAGGAACAGTCAACAATATTCTGTATACTAGACAAGAAACTGGATAAGTGTTCATCATTTTTAGGAAATTTAGTATTCCGTTAGCTGTATTGTGTTCAACCGGTAAATGTTTTTGTAACATCTCCGGTTCGTTGAATAAATCATCAGCATCAATGTCTGAGATATGACCATTTTACAGCCACTTTTCCAGATTTTTGCAACATGACTTTAACTCGCTAGTATTCATTGACTTCAACCATTGTCGTTCAAGTTGTCTATGTCTTCATCTACACAAGGCATATTTTATGGCACTTGCAGTTCAACTTCTTCTTCTCTAGGTTCTTCCACAACATTGTGAAGTTCTTCTCTAGGTTCTTCTACAGTTTCATGTAACTCATCCATATTTTCTGGCACATGCAATTCGGCTTCTTCTTTTTCTTTATGTTCTTCCCCAACCGATTCTTCATTGAGATGATATTCCGACACTTTTTTGATACTAAATGAATCCATAGATCCTCTTTGACTATCAATAAATTGTGCTTCTTTCTGTTTTCTTTTACATTTAGAAGAGCCCGATTCAAATTTTCTAGTTGGAGCCATGCTTTTCTTAAATAAAAAAAATCTATATTAATAACTTTAAAATATATGTTTTTAAATATTTATTAAAAATTTAATGTTTTAAACAATTAGGACATTTGAACAACTTAACTTAACATGGGTATTAACTGTTAAAACTAATCCACTAATATGATTTAAATACCCAAACCACTAATATGTATTCAAAGAATTCAATTCAAATATACAAATTCGAAAACTGTAAACTCAAATGAAATATGCTAAAAGTAAAAACAAATAACTGTCAAATCAAAAAAATACTTAAAATTTTGGTTCTCAATCTATTATAATACAATATATATGTATTTAAAAGCCATGCACAACCCATCCCTAAATTCGTACATCACCTATTGCCCTACTTTTGACCAATGTGACCTATAACCCTAAATATTGAAAAAGCTAAAAAGCAAAACCTAAAACAATATATAATAAAATATAGATAGATCAGGACATAAAAAAACCTATCAAGCCAATACATAAAAAAATAAACCAACAGTTTCATTATTCATTAACTTTATGGAGCATTAAACATGGAGAGAAAGACAGAAAGCAAAGCATCGCAGTCAAGCGACAAGCATGGTTGGAAAATTAAAAGAGATGAAATACTAACCTTAATTTGCAGTAAGCAGTCAACGAACAGCAAAAGCCAAAAGACAAGAGACGAGTAACACAATTTCTAGGTTTGGTAGGGTTTGAGTTTTTCTTACTTTTTGGTGAGTTTGTAAAATATAAAAACGTTGTCTAAAATTTATAAAGAAAACAAATTTGAATTTTTTTTTGATATAAATATTTTCCTTAAATTGTTGATAAATTTTAAATTTATAATTAGATTTTGATTTTTGTTGATTTTTTTTTCATAATTAAAACGCATCTAAAATTGGAACCAAATGTTACGGGGCTAATTTTATTTATTGATAAAACATAAAAATATATTTTACAAAAATACCAATACTATAACTATAAATTATCCTAAGAATCGGAGGCCCCCTAAAATCGGAGGCCTGGTGCGACCGCACCGCCGGCACCACCCCAGGCCGCCACTGCATTTGACATACATGATACATGCAAAACAAACGTATTAGAGACCATTACACTCATCTGGATTTGCACCTACTTTTATACCTCAACGGAGAAGAAACGACGTCTTCATCGGCGCAATTCCGGTCAGGACTGGTCGAAGCTGATCGGTGTCCTCTCGGAGAAGGAGAATCGAATCGCCCCCTCATAATTTTCCCCATCGCCAATATAGGATGGTCTCCGACTGCGTCACTGAACGGAAGCCTAGAAGATGATCTGAACTTCTCGTAGAAAGCAATGTGTCTCTCCAATGCTTCTCCGGTGGTTATAAGATTCTCCGATTTCAAAATCTCGTACTTGACGGCCTCCACGCACAGGCCGCAGATCCATCTTCCATTGTAGTGTTGTCGGATCTGAGAAATATAAGATAAGGTGCATTCTTCCGTGAATCCACAGCATTCGCAGTTTACTGATTCTACTTGTGATTGTGAATGATCATCATCTGCATTTGCTTTGACTGCTAATAATGATTCTGAGGCCTCCATTACGTTGATCGCATTAATTCTTATTTGTAGTAAAAGTTGATGTGAGTGTCAAACTAGGGCTTTCGGTAGATTGCGATTGATGAACAATATTAATTTCAGGTCTCAAAATTTGTTGGTCAACAAAAATCACTAGCAATATTAGAGAGGTATACTCATGAAATATTTTTACATGCCTATATATATGAATAGACACTGGTACTGGCTATATATATGTGATGAATGAAGTGCATGTAGTAGGGGCCATATCTGAAAATTCGCTTTAATGGCAGAAATCAGCCATGTGCAATTAATATAATAGTTGATTATGATCAAAGTTATTGTTGATGTTAAAGAGATTGATTGAGGATGGTGCACCAGATATTACCAGCGTGCAGTTTTAAGGTATGAATTCATGTTTTGTATGTATTGTACATTATCACATGATCATGTTAGCTAGCATACAATTTACACGATTTTGTTGCTTCAAATATATCTTCTAGTTTCAGTTCGACGATTATTTGTTTGAATGTTTGTATCATGAATTAGATGTTTCAGTGCCTTGGCATTATATATGATGGGTAGAGTCAAGAGTGGCATCCACAAGTCTAGTCTTTGTCCCATGAGAATATGTACCTCCATAGCTTCTTTTTCATTGTGTGTGTAAACTGTAAAGGAATTTTCCTTTGGAGAAGAAGTCATGGCTTTTTAGAGTAAATTACATTATTGGTCCCTGTGGTATGGTGCTTATTACGAATTTGGTCCAAAAAGGAAATTCTTGTTGCTCTTTTGATCCCTATGGTACCATTTTGTCACACATTTGGTCCCTAACCTTCATGCTGTGTGATTTCATTTTCAACCGTGATTGAACCCATGTAAAATAAAATATTTTGTCCTGCATTTTATATTTCTTATTAATTATTATTACAATTCTGTGGTTTTTTTAGGGTGAGATTGATGGTGTTGAATAGGGGTGAGCATTTGGACCGAACCGGACCGGACCAGCTCTTGAATCGGACCGGTTATGGAGAATATTGTGGACCGTGGACCGGACCAGATGAGTTGTGTCTGGGTCCGGGTTTTCCGGTTCTTGGACCCGTTTGGACCGGTATAACTTTAATTGCATAGAGTACAAGTCGTTAAAATAAGTTTTTGGGTTTGATAGAACTCGTTAAAACGAATATGTTGTTGGGTTTGATACGATACAACTTGTAATAATGATTACGTTTTTGTTTCATACATAACTAATCTACCTTGATGTTATAATATTATAACTTGCAAAATTAATTTTCCAAATAAAAGCAACTAACATATAAATCAAGTTCACCGAGATCCTTTTCATATGATTTACTGTCAAAAATACATAAAATTCATAATTATAGTCTAAAATAATAGTTAAAAAGCTGAAATGTTTCAGCTTTGATAGCTCAACTTTGAATGATTGTAACTCACTGAATATAATACCAAAATCAACTGAATTATAGTCTAAATTCATCTACAAACTAAAAACTAAATTTTGGAAAAAACCGCAGGTCCATCCGACTTAAAACAAATGAGTTATGGTTGTTTAAAAAAATTCACAGATTACAAAAGTTTAAAAATATTGTTGAAAAGCTGAATCTTTTCAGCTTTGATTGCTCAACTTTGAAATATTGTAACTCACTGAATATAATACCAAAATCAACAAAATTATAGTCTAAATTCATCTACAAACTGTAAATTAAACGTTGGAAAAAACCGTGTGTCAATCCGACTTAAAACGAATGAGTTATGTTGTTTAAAAATTTTCACAGATTACAAAATTTTAAAAATGTTGCTGAAAAGCTGAAATTTTTCAGCTTTAATAGCTCAACTTTAAAATACTCTAACTCATTGAATATAATACCAAAATCAACAAAATTATAGTCTAAATTTATCTACAAAATGTAAATTAAAAGTTGGAAAAAACTGTGTGTCAATCCAACTTAAAACGAATGAGTTATGGTTGTTTAAAAATTTTCACAGATTACAAATTCTTTTTTTAAATCGGGTCCAACCGGTTGTAAACCCTAGGGGTGAGCATTTGGACCGGTGAACCGGACCGGACCAGACCGTTTTTTTGGACCCCCGGGCCGGTTCTCGGTTATAGAAATTCATCAAAACCGGTCCGGTTTTTTTCCCGGTCCGGTCCGGTTTTTACCGGGTTTAGAACCGGTTGGACCCGATTTAAAAAAACAAATTTGTAACCTGTGAAAATTTTTAAACAACCATAACTCATTCGTTTTAAGTCGGATTGACACGCGGTTTTTTCCAACGTTTAATTTACAGTTTGTAGATTAATTTAGACTATAATTTTGTTGATTTTAGTATTATATTCAATGAGTTATAGTTTTTCAAAGTTGAGCTATCAAAGCTGAAAAATTTCAGCTTTCAGCAATATTTTTTAAATTTTGTAATCTGTGAAAATTTTTAAACAACCATAACTCATTCGTTTTCTGTCGGATTGACGAGCGGTTTTTTCCAACGTTTAATTTACAGTTTGTAGATGAATTTAGACTATAATTTTGTTGATTTTGGTGTTATATTAAATGAGTTACAGTCTTTCAAAGTTGAACTATCAAAGCTGAAAAATTTCAGCTTTTCAGCAAGATTTTTTAAAATTTTGTAATCTGTGAAATTTTTTAAACAACCATAACTCATTCGTTTTAAGTCGGATTGACCTGCTATTTTTTTCAACATTTAGTTTACAGTTTTGTGGATGAATTTAGACTATAATTTTGTTGATTTTGGTATTATATTCAGTGAGTTACAATCCTTCAAATATGAGCTATCAAAGTTGAAATATTTCAGCTTTTTAACTATCATTTTAGACTATAATTCTAAATTTTATGTATCTTTGACAGATAAATTATATGAAAGGGATCTTGGTGAACTTGATTTATATGTTAGTTTCTTTTATTTGGAAAATTAATTTTGCAAGTTATAATATTACAACATCAAGGTAGATTAGTTATGAATGAAACGGAAACGTAATCATTTTTACAAGTTGTATCGTATCAAACCCAATAACATATTCGTTTTCACGAGTTCTATCAAAACCAAAAACGTATTTTAACGACTTTTACTCTATGCAATTAAAGTTGTACTGGTCCAAACGGGTCCAAGAACAGGAAAACCCAGACCTGGACCCGGACACGGACACGGACACGACTCATCTGGTCCGGTCCACGGTCCACAATATTCTCCATAGCCGGTCCGGTTCGGTCCAAATGCTCACCCCTAGTAAACCCGGTAAAAATCGGACCGGACCGGGAAAAAAACCAGACCGGTTTTGATGAATTCTTAGAACCGAGAACTGGCCCGGAGGTCCAGAAAAACGGTCCGGTCCGGTCCACCGGTCCAAATGCTCACCCCTAGTGTGGAGTGTCAAGCAGGGGGCGCATAAACATCTTTCTTTTACAAATTTAATGGCTAAATCTACATGTAGGGTTAGGAACAAAAGAACGTGAGAAAATAATACCACATGCACTACAAAAAGCAACAAGATTCTTTTGACTAAATCCAAAACAGGCAATAGTCTATGCCACAGCAACAGGGACCAAAAATGTTAATTATTCTCAAAATCATTAAATTGACAATGACTAGTAGGGGTGTGCAATAAACCACATACATCGCATAAACCGTCCACAACACATCAAAACACACCTCATAATGCGGTTTAGAATTTCGCGGTGCGGTTTATAGTTACCAAACCGCGATTCAAACCGCACCGCGTCGTATTAATAAACATTATATATATATATATATATATATATATATATATATATATATATATATATATATATATAAAAGTTTCCAATTACCAAATACTTCATACTATCGAATAACTTTTATCTTTATCATGATGGTTAAATATGGTAATTAAAGACTTAAAAGACTATGATATCAAATTTCATAAGTCGCAACAACTTAGCAAAACATTTTGTGGTTTTTTGGTTCACAATATCTATGTCTTTTAAAGGATATGTAATGTAATTAATAAATTTTGAAAGTGTTTAAATGGGATGATTAACAACAAAAGTTATAAATTGAAACAATTAATCAAACTGTACACAAACCGTGCGCACACACCGCTCGCATAAAACCGCACCGCATAATTCAGTTTAGAACTTTCGCGGTGCAGTTTGCGGTTTCCAAAAAACTCAAACCGCATGTACGGTGCGGTTTGCGGTTTCAACTCTAAACCACACCAAACCGCACCGCGAACACCATAGGCATAGATATTGCGAACATGATAATGAACATGGTAGTATATAACGTAAGACATAACTTGGCGGTATAGTCAAGCCTAAAGCTTTGCAAGACATGACGAGGACTTGCCGTTTTTCAAGGCGTGACAAGGCGGCAAAATATATATATATATATATATATATATATATATATATATATATATATATATATATGTATTTTTACTATCATCAAATTATATAAACAAGCCATATATTAACGAAAATCTAATGTTTTCACATGTCAATATACATTTAATCTTACATATAGTCAACCGATTTACAATCATACTAAAACCTTAAAAAATGTCATCTTTTAAAGTCGGTGAACATTACAAAAGCATGTTATATCGTTATATCAAATCCAATGAGCAACAAAAACCCATTTGTCGCCACAGAGGTTCACCCGTGATAACTCTTAGCTACTTGCAAAGCATGTCGGAACCTCCGCTCCATAGGAGACCTTAAAAAATGCGTTACGCGAAAAAACGCGCCTTTTCACGCCTTACCATGTTATTTGGGCGCCAAGCCTTACACAACTGCCTATGTCGTTTTTGAATGTCTACACCTCGCCTCTACACCATGGCACGCCTTGGCGCTGCCATGACGTTGTCATGACGCGTTATTTAGAACCTTGGTAATGAACCTGCATGACGAACAGGTTTTGAGTAACACGAGTGATCCAAAAATTTCATTTGTCTAAAATTTTAAAAACTTTTTATGAAGACATATTTGCCATTGATATTTTCTCTTTTTCATTTTTTTATTACAGAAATCAAAAAAGAAAAAGAAAAAATAAAATAACCACCCTTCTCTCTCTCTCTCCCTCTCTCTCTCTCTCTCTCTATATATATATATATATATATATATATATATATATAGTAATGCCCGTAAATTCGAGCTAGTCAATTTATAGACAATAAACGTTAAAAATGACTTTATGATAAAAGATTATTTAGAGTAAATAATATTAATCAAAGTTATAGTATATGTCACAAGGATTTCGTACATATAAAGAATGCTGAAATCCTACTTATAACGAAGAAGTTATGACCCGTCGAACTTTTGCGACAAAACTGGCACGGCTCCGCGTATCGTAAAAAGTGAATTTTTGACGAGATACTTTTTAGCCTTAGCAATCTAAACAAAAGTCACAGTAGACGTTAAACCGAGAGCATGCATATAGATAGGGGTGGCAACTCTCGACCCAACCCGTAACCCGACACTGACCAAACCCGAAAATAGACGGGTTTGGGTTGAGATTTTTGACCCGTCAACCCGCCAACCCACCAACCCGTTTATTTCATGGGTTGGGTTGGGTTATCTGTTTGGGTTCGCGGGTCAACCCGCCGACCCGTGTATATATATATATATATATATATATATATATATATATATATATATATATATATATATATATAACATCTAAAAAAATGATATATTTAATTATTAATGAAATTTGATTTCCATCCGTATTCATAATATTCCGTATCATTGTATTCATTATGTATTCGTATGTAACTAATCTGTGTTTGCGGTTCATTAATCAAAAAAAGAAAAATTACATGTCGTTATTTTCACGAGTCACGAACGAAGAACACATCCACTTTCTCTGAATATTTTCATTTTTCATTTTTATTTGGATGTTATTGACTTTATGAATTTATGTTGAAAACCTTTTTTTTTATGTTAATTACTTTAATCATTTTTTAAAATGTGTTGCTTATTTATTAAACGGGTTATATGGGTTGGGTTTCACCCATTAACTTGTGAACCCGTGAACCCATATACTTAAACGAGTTATATGGGTTGGGTTGGGTTGATGTTTCCAACCCACCAACCCGTGACCCGCCAACCCATCAACCCATATATTATATGGGTTGGGTTGGGTTTATGTTTTCTGACCCACCAACCCGCCAACCCGTGACCCGCCAACCCGAACCCAACGCAATTGTCAGGCCTACATATAGAGAACGTCCAAATCTAACTTCGTTTGAGGAACTTATGATTTATCTAAGATTTGGCATAACAGTATGCAGCCCGAAAATCAAATTTTAGATCGATCGATTTTTAGTCGACACAATCTAAAAGAGAATCGAATATCTCGTTAATAGGAGCTCAACGATATAAAGACATTCGAATACGGACGTCGGATGACAAAGTTATGAATTTTTAACGGACTTTAATTGTTTAAGCCTATTAAAATATAACTTTAAAAATAAAGTCAAAAATTAGCCAACGGAGACTAAACGAAAGTTGTAGATCACGTCGCTACCTACGTGTGGATATAAAGAACGTCAAAAAGGAACTCGTATGCGAAAGTTACGAAATTTAGAAGATAATTAATGTTTAGGATTATCCAGCGAGTGACACGTGGCAAGATCTGGGCCACACCTTCTTCCCCACGGCTTCGCATGTGATTCTGACACGTGGCTTGAGTACGCCCCGCATACTGAGTACGACCAGCGTACATCTCCAGTACACCCAGCGTACGCGCACTCCATCCGCCTATAAATAGCACCCGTTTTCACTCATTTTTCTCACATCTTCTCATCCATTTTCTCCCAAACACCCCCAAACCCTCAAGGCTTTTCCCTAGAACCTCCTAGGTGTTAGTAGCGAGTCCCGGAGTGCCAGAAGGCCCTGAGAAGAAGAGCTTTCGGCTTAGAAGTTCTGCTCGCGCAGAGCCGGATTTATCGCTAAACTCCCTTGTAAGTGAGTTATGCTTACCCTACTTTAAGTATAACTTATGCGTAAGTTCATTATCATTATTATAAACCTATAAACAAGATTTATCAGTGATTCAAAGTCGTTATACTGATTGATCTAATTACGGACTAATTCAAGTGGGGGAGATTTGTAACGATCGAAATTCAGGTATTACATTTCTCTCCCTTAGAATGAGTTTTCTTTGCAAATGGGTCCCTAAGTATGTTGGGTGTACATAGGTGTACGCTTAGCGTACTGGGGGAAAGCTCATCGTGGGCATGCACCACGTACGCGGGGTGTACCAAGCAGTATGTGGGGCGTACATGGCTCGAGTCTAAAACCCTAATTTCAGGGCAAGACCCATGTTTAAACGTTCTTAAGTCATTTGGACCTTACCCTAACCAGCCTCCATTACTTTCAAACATCCCAAAAACCCTAAATCCTTTGTGAGCATCTCTTGAGCTTGGAACTGCCTCAAATACCTCATTTTTGGTGTGCTAGCAAAGAGAAGGAAGTGGAAGCAAGCTTTGAACGTGGGAAAAGCTTTTAGAATCTTGCATTTGGAGTAGCTTGGGAAGCTTGTGGAGGTAAAAAGCTTTCACCTTGCTTATCCTTTTTGCTTGTTGAGTTAGGGTTTCTAGAAGCCTATTTTTGAGTCCATAAATCCTCTCTTAGGAGTTTGGGGCAACTCTAGTGGTTAGGGAGGTTAGATCTGAGGTTCTTTGGCTTGATTATGGCATAAATATGTTAACTTGATGACTTCTATGGCTCCATGCATGATTTAAGACCCTTGGAAAGGTCTTAATGTGATAAAATGGGTTGTTTGGAGTATGTATTGCATGCAAAGGCATAAAATTGCCAACTTTATGCCTTATGACCCTTAAAACGGTTAAGACCTAGAATTTGAGCGAAAAGTCTGCATGCATTAAGAACTTAATGGAGTGGAATGCAAGTCAGCATGTATGTTGGGCGTAATATGTTGTACGTTGCGCGTAGAGCCCCTTAACCCAGTACGCTAATCGTACTAAAGATGTACGTTGGGCGTACGCTCTCAGGAAGCTTTGGGCCTTCGACGGACTTCGAACCTTCGGGCCCTAATGGTTTTGGGCTTGGACTTGCTGGAGTTTGGGCCTGAATTTATCTTTGGGCCAATGTTGGTATGATTGGGCCTATTGGGCCACAAGGCCCAATATAGAATTGGACTTTGATGCTAGGCCCATTAGTGAAGGAATGACCTTTGGGCCATTATAGAGGGACTTGGACTTAGGATTATGGGCTCTTTGATTAGGTTGAGTTATAATCCTAATTAGGGTTATTTGTATATTTGTTCAATGTGAGATTTTGGGTTGTTAGTCGAGCAACTATTGTTTTCAGCAGACTGAGGTGAGTCTTCTCACTATACCATTGAGTCGAAGGCACCAATGCCGGCCCATTACCTGATATGAGATTTCAATAGTTGAATATGCAATGGTTTTCTTATTTGGTATGTATTGACTTATGTGAAGACCATGGGGGAGCCCATGGCACTTGGTAAGACCATGAGGGGGAGCCTATGGCCCTTGGATGTAAGACCATAGGGGCGTCACACCCCCAAACCAGGATGGCGGAAACGTCCAGGGGCGGGTGACTATCATGTAGTGTATCATAACAGTTGAGTATAAATGTTCAAAGCAAACACAACCAACATATATATAATTGAAAAGGTTACATCATTTGTACGTATTACATGTTTCAAAATATCAATTACAATATGTTGTCAAAAGATTTGTTTAGATGCCTAAGCGTCCCATCCTCAAAGCCATTTGTTACCTGATTTACTGATTTCCTGAGAATACAAGTTATTTGAAAAGAGAGTATCAACATTTAAGTTGGTGAGTTCATAAGCATTTGTATGTATATTTGTAAACCTTTTCTATGAAATGTAGTAATGTTTGTTTTCCGGAAAATCCTATATTTTCCCTAAAATGAGATGTGGCCTTAAATGAACCAAGACCGAAGCGTATAAGTAATTTTCCTACTTAAAATGATGTTATGCAGTTTTGTTTGTATATAAAACTGTTTGAAGACTGTCTTTGCGTAAACTAAAAGTGTCGTTGTTTTATGTGAGTTTTCATTTTTATCTTATAACCATACTTGATTGACCCAGACTGCCTTGTTCGCAACGTTCTTCAGGTGTCGATTTCGTTATGGCATTTGTCACCCCCAGACCTGCCGGTCCAGCTGTTGCAAGCAGCTAAGGTGCGGGATTGTCAGTCCCAGTATAGATCTATACACAACTATCACGCTCTCCCTACAAGAGACTCTGGTTATATTTAACAGGACTTTCGTGTGTACTTTATAAGGTACCGTGAAGACAAAACTCACTAAATTTGATCAACGAGTTTACGTGTTTTTGTGCTAAAAATGTTTGTATAAATGATCATCCCCTAAGACTGGGATAGCTATGAAAAATGACGTGAAATCTTTAGATATGCATTTGATAATATTTTACCCTTTGCTCAACGAGATACAAATGGGATAAAGTTTCGTAAACTATATTTGTATATTTTTGATGCAGAAGACAAGTTTTTAAACAAAACATATGTATGCAAATGGTTTTATATATATATATATATATATATATATATATATATATATATATATGTATGTATAAATTTTAAAAGATGATTTGGTATGTTTCGTAATTGTTGTTCATATTCTTACGTTTTTTTATTAGAGACTTTGCATGAAATAATCCTTAAGTTTGACAGTAAAGACCTTTTTGTACTTATCACTTTTTGTTAAAATAGTAATTAAACGTATTTAAATGATTGTGTTTTAACTTCCTTAATGTATAAACCTTGCTCAAAAATGTTACAAGGTGTTAATAAATCTATAAACCACTTTTGACAGTTTTACCCTTTACTGTCCCTGTTTTTAGAAAACTTATAGAAAAATCATCGTAAGTCGAAAACTGGATCCGTAACCTGTGAGAGTTTAGAAAATGAGTCTACTTTGTTCCTCATTTTTATTATGATTTTTAGTGGTCTCAAACTAGTTTGAAAATGGTCATCTTCACAGACTGGTCCGAAATCACTTCTGAAATGACAGGCAGTTTTATAAAAATCGCCATAAATTGTAGAAAAATCATATGAACGTGTGCGAGTAGTCCTTAGAAAGGTATAAACCTGAACTATTATCATATTGTACAGTTTTGAAAGATATTAAGTTTAAGATGGTCAAAATAGTCCGTGAATAAGACTCAACTTTTCTGTAGAAAGCTGTCTTTTAAATTTAAGTTATGTTTAGTGTTCTAACTTGTATTCCCCCCCCCCCCCCTTAAAACTTGAAGAAAACATGAAAATGTAGGGGTATGAACTCACCTTATGTGAATACTTGAAGAATTGAAGGTTGAAGATGAAGAACTTTTGGGTGTTGGTTTGATGCTCCAAAACAGCCACTGTTTTAGCTATGTTGCTGTCACGAAAACTTCACAGCAAAAGAGTAAGAAAAAGGGTAGTTTACTCACAGTTTTGAATCTATAATTTTGAGTAGCATAACAACTAACTTCCAGGGGTATTTGGTGGTAAAAATATCAAGCAAAAGGAAGGTGTAGATGGGTGAAATGGTGGCTGAAACACAAAAGGGACAGCAACCCTTTAGTTCACGGTTTTGATGGCTTTGGAAGGAAGTTCTTGTGGCTAAAAATGAGATGAAGGTTGAGAGTAATTCCCTGGAGTATTGGCTGGTGAATTGATGGTAAAATGAAGAGGAAATTTCGTGATTATGAAGGAGGAAAGGGTGGAAGAGGATAAGGGGACAAAACCTAGACTAGCATGTGATGGGATGTGAGTTTAAGTGATGTGATCTTGTCTAGCCACTTGCTTGGGTGGTTGCTTAGAGAGAGGGTTAGTTAACTAACTAACTACTAGTTATTTAGTTAATTAGGAGTTCTAGTTAAGGAGAGGGAAGGTCTTAATCTCGAAAATTAGAAGAGGGATTAAGAAGCATTCTTAGTAAAATGTCTTAAGTGATTAAGCACTTATTAGTTAAGTTGGCACTTATCTCCACCAATTCTCTTATCTTAATTGATTTACATATCATATTCCTTACATGAAATTACTTTAAGTCATGACCCATAACTAGTCATTCACTAGATAATAATACATATGTACAAATACATACATGTATACTTAGTATAAAATAACAATGTAGTTTTTGTGTATTTGAACTTTAATGTTTATGTTTTATTCTTTCTATTCAAAAAAACACTTAAATACATTCTAATTATACCTTATAATAATTCATTTTATATTTTTTTATTTATTTAAATATAAAATTTATTGACCAAGGTTTTCGTGACATTTAACCGGTTAACCATATCGTTAAACACGTTTTGTCACTTTGGTTCGTATATTTGTCAAATTTAGATCCTCCACAACTATTAAGCACACGTTTTACATAGAACCTAACTTACTTATCAACTAGAGACATGTTGATACAAAAATTAAGTTTGTGGCGTTCAAATGATGTTATATGCTAATTTTCACAAACTGGTGATGGTTCGTAGTCATACATCATAACGAAATTTATCAATAGTTACTTGTTTTATATTTCACAAGAACTTATTTAAATAAAAGAGGTTAAATTCCTTCAACCATTCTTGATAAAATACTCATATTGCTTAATAATCAAAACATAGCATCGTACAATCGTTCCTAATTTTACCAATTGTTACAAGGGGTAGCCCATGACATTCCAGTTGAAGACCATGGAGGGATTGCATGGCAAATTTATATGTATATGTGCATATCATTACATGGTTATGTGTTTTGTGTATTTTGGGAAACTCATTAAGTGTGTGCTTACAGTTTTGTTAGGTGTTTCAAGTACTTTTGGTTCTAAGGGCAAGAGTCCGGTTTGATGGCGCAGCATGCACTCTCCAATATTTCCGCACTTATTGTTTGGATACTCTAATCTTTTGGACAATGTGTTTATGTAATGGAATTTTGGAAAAACAAATATGGTTGAGATTTCTAATTATTAAATGAAAAATTTTTATCTGATTTTTTGGGCTGTTACATTGACATTTTCACAAATCACATGTGTTCCTAGGATGAAGGGAAGCTCAGTGCAAGTAAGAGCAAGTTGCACGAAGATAGATAGGTCTTTAGTTTACTCAATGTAATAAGATGTTATTAATGAAAGATAAATTTGTGTTTTAGGATTGTGCCGCAAGAATGTCAACCTTAGGTGCTTCTGCCGTCGGCCGGGGGTGTGACATTATTGCTTTTATTTTAATACTTTGTTAATTAATTAAATAAATAAATAAATAAGGGTCCATCCCACCCCAATGGTTCTCTCTCTCTCTCTCTCTCTCTCTCTCTCTCTCTCTCTCTCTCTCTCTCTCTCTCTCTCTCTCCTCTTTTCTTCTTAAACCAACAATTTTCTTCAACACCTCTTACGGCCACCATCACTTCTACATTCACATTAATATGTTTTTTAGTTTAGGTAAAAGTAACTCCAAATGGAGTTCATCCATAAATGTAAGGATAAAACCCCAAATTGGTGGTGATGGATTTAACTTCAAGTGACAATGAGATGTAGGACGGCGACATTGGAGGATAACGACGTCGGCGAAATATCTTTGTTTTTCTAGCAAGGCTTTTAAGCTATGAATCGACATGTGGGTGTTTCCCTTTACACTAATGGCCTTCATTGACGCTGTAAACATATAGTAGGAGTTGCACATTGAGACGTTAGCTCTAGATCCAAAGAGACAGATCCAAACAAGTGTTCGGTCTCTAATGGTGGTGACTAGAAGCTCCGATGATGATGACGGGAAGCGACCTTGGTAACCTTGAAAACCTCCAAGACTTTATTTTAAACTCCAATAAACTCACCCACCCCACCATTCTCTCTCTCTCTCTCTCTCTCTCTCTCAACTGAGAAACTTCTCATCCTGTTTTCGATTGGCAACCTTGAAGCAACCTCCGGTATAAATCGTTGGAGGAACTTACTCAATGGAGTCACCTGAGAAGCAGGTTTAACTTGTAATCACCGGAGAAGCATTTTTCACTCATAACCAGGTTTCACTAAATGGAGTCGGAGAACGGAGAAGGAGAATTTATCGATGGTACAGATCTAGGGTTAGCAAATCTTGGTTTTTTTTAACAATCTTCATATTGTTATTGTTATGTGTGTTTCTTCAATTTCAATTCTAATTCAGTGAACAAAAACACAAACACAACACAAACACAGGTGTAAATCATGGGTTTCTTCTAATTTCAGTTTTGTGTGTGTGGGGGGGTGGGTATGTGTGTGTGTGTGTGTTTGTGCGGGTGGGGTGGGGATGAGTATGTGTGTGTGTGTGTGTGTGTTTGTGGGGTGTGGGGTGGGTATGTTTGTGTGTTTGTGGGGGTGGGTGGGCTTGGGAATAGGTGGGTATGGATATGTATGGGTGTGGTGGGTTGGAGGTGTTAAGGTATGGGTAGGTAGAGGTGGATGGGGTAGGAATAGATGTGTGTTTATATTTTAGAAAAATTTTGGAATTAGAAAAATGTAGAAAACAATGATTATTGGTTTTTCAAAAAATTTCCAACTTCCTTATAATTTAAAAAAAAAAGGAAACTTTTCATTTTTCATGAAAAAATTAGAAAAATATACGAACAAAAATGCGTTTTCAAAATTCTCATTTTCTTGGAAAAAATTTCCGGAAAACGGTCAATTTTTCCGCAACTAAACGCATCCTAAATGTTTAGAAATGAAAGTTAAAGGGTTAAATTTGAAACATTTTAAAAATTAATTTTGTGTTCGTTGGACCTAATTTCTTAAAAAGCCCTATTCTTACAAACTAATTTAAAACTACCCTATATACGTACGTATAAAGAACTCACTCATCCATGATCCATTCACTACTACCAACAAAAATCACATCCTAACCATCTTCTACTTTGTCCAAATTTATAGCTTTTAATGGCAAAATGTTGTCACACACCTCTAAGTCTCTAACAGAGAAGCCTATTATTTAGACCTTTATGTGATTTATTCAAAAACACAAAAATACATTACAAACTCATAACAATAGTAACCTAAAAACCCAAGCGTATCATTACACATTAGTTGCTCATACTCTTGTGTACAAAACCTTTAATGTCAAAAAAATCATTCCCACTCTTTGTAATAACACCCTACAAAGATTAAAACATAAACATCCATTAGAATATAATCATATATATAATATATCCATAACATAAATTAATGCCTTTTGTATTAAAGATTGAAGAATACCTTTTCAGTTATAATACCAGATATTAAATCAGCTGGTGTAACATCAAAAGCTGGATTCCAAACAGAAATCCCAGAAGCTGCAACTTGTTCTCCCATACCACCACGTGTGTTAAGTAACTCCTTTGGCGACCTTTCTTCTATAACAATTTCATTTCCGGAAGATAATGACAAGTCAACTGAAGTCAAGGGGGCAGCTACATAAAATTGAACACCATGATGTTTAGCAGATAAGGCTAGGCTGTATGTTCCAATCTTGTTCGCAGTGTCACCTGAAATCAAATTTAATTTTTAATTTATTTATTTTTAGATATATCTGAAATAGAAATAAATCAATAACATACCATTAGCAGCAACACGATCAGCTCCAACAATGACAGCATGGATACGTCTAGTTTTCATTAAAGCAGCAGCTGCTGAATCTGCTATAAGAGTCGCGGGTATTTTGTCATGAACTAATTCATAAGCTGTCAATCTTGATCCCTACACTTTCACAAATGAACAAAAACAGTATTGATTGAGTCAGACATTTCATCGAACACCTGGGGTGCACACACAACTAAAGAAATATTCCATATTTCCATGTAATAATGAAGATTGTTTACTTGGTTAAATGGACGGGTTTCTGTGCAATAAGCTCTTTCTAGTACTCCATCAGAATGTAGTGTACGGATTACTCCAAGAGCAGTTCCAAATCCAGCTGTTGCAAGACTATTGAAATGAAACAATAAAAAAGAAATCATAAGAACATGTAGCTAAAAAAATTGAGTTTGTCATATAGAGAGGGAGAGGACTAGCCTGCCAGTATTACAATGTGTCAAAACAGACAATTTCTTAGATTCCTTTTGTTGATTTTGAATGAAAGAAGATCCATAAGACCCGATTGCTTTATTGGAAGCAACATCGTCTTCAAGCATTAATTCAGCAGCTTCAATGTAAGACTGAAAGTAACTAAATCAATCTTGATAGGAATCTACAAATTGTTGTGTTTACTGATTTAAAAGCAAAGAAGGAGAGAGAGGAATTACAATGAACACTTGGTTAGCATCTGTAGCAGTTGCAGCAGAGTTCGTAATAATCTCTGTAAGTTTAGTTGCAGCATCTGAAAGATTCACAGCTGTTGGACGACTGAGAAATAGTACACAACAAATCAGGAAAAAGTTTTGAGGAAACACTACATGAGCAAATTATAGTGTTGGTAGTTTGGTTACCTTGAGACTAGGTATTCCAATTTCGTTTTGAGAAACGATGCTGCGTCATTTGGTGTACCACTAAATCCTTCCGGTTTAGATGCTTCTACAGCGAGTGAAAGTGCTGCAGCTATGGCGATTGCAGGTGCACCACGAACCACCATCTCTCTGATTGCTTCCCTGGATGTACACAAATGGATGATGAAACTAACAGAGAAAACCCTAGGAAACTATGTTTTGGGTGTTTATAGCTTACCAGCCTTCAGCAGCATCTCGAATCTCCAAATAGATCGTATCAAGAGGAAGTTTTCTCTGCTTAAAATAACAATTACAATCAGATGAAGTGAAGTGAATAAACAAAGCGTATGAAGGAGAAAGGGGACCTGATCAAGTAGCTGAAGTGAGCCACGGTGATAACGGATGGCTTGCAGAGATGAGTCGGCTTGAGATGCCATTGATGGAAATTGGAAGCAACTGCAATTCAGCAAAAAAGTAAACCAATCTTAACGGAATTAATGGCTGATTACAAGTAAGTTGGATTGAGTAGTGGAACACATGTAGACGAAGACGAAACTTACCGGAGGGATGTGAGTCGTGAGTGAGGTGATCGACGGAGTCGGAGGCGGCTTAAGGCGAATGATATTCGGAGTAGAAAGGCGAAAAAGAGGTTCTCAAATATCTACAAATGGATCGGATTCTCACTTTTGGGTTGCTTCTTTTTTTTTTTTTTTTCTATAAGAGAAATAAGAAGTCAAGGTTTAAAAGAATAATTGTCTCAAAGACATGAATCATGGCATCATGCTACTTGGTTCTTCCTTTGAAAATGAAAATAGTCATGCCTAATTTCTTTAATATTCAAGCTTATTGGTTGGTGACTACTCCTATTTAATTTTAGGCATATTTCGATATGATGTTTGGGAATAAAAATTAAAAAATATATTTTTGTAGAAATGATTATTGATAAAATTTGTTGTTAAAATTGTAACATTCTAAAATATGTATAATTGTATACGAATATGTAATGAATGTCAAAGGGTAATTGGGTTTAATTTTTACGTCAGTCAACGAAAAACAGGATTTCGCCTAAAAGTTAATTCAAAATAAATCTATTCGGCTTGATTTTTATGTCCATTAAAAAAAGAAAGGGATACTTAGATTGTGTTTGATATTCGTCTGACCGAGTTGGATCAGACCTTTTTGGCTGACTCGGTCAGCTATATGTGTTTGATAAACATTTTATCCGAGTCTGACTTGGAAATTTAAAGTTGATTAGGAAAGAAGTTGGAAATCTGTTGACTGAGAAAGGGAGAAAAGTTTCCATCGGTACCCTTACCCTAATGTATCTTCCAGCGTCGTTCGCCGATCGAAGCTCCTTCCTCGTCTATCAGGTACGCTTCTGTTGTTCCTTTCTTCTCCAGCCGATCGAAGCT
This sequence comes from Lactuca virosa, assembly GCF_052849685.1. NCBI lineage: Eukaryota > Viridiplantae > Streptophyta > Magnoliopsida > Asterales > Asteraceae > Lactuca > Lactuca virosa. The sequence continues at coordinate 372,605,344 of NC_136430.1, read as the reverse complement.
CCTTGCCCTAAAAGTTCTGATTTTTGCCATAATCAACCCCAATCTTTCTCTAAAAGTTTCAATTTATGTTATTGAGAGGGATACAAGTTTCGATTTTTCTGTTGTTCCTTTATTCTTCAGCCGATCGAAGCTCCTTGCCCTAAAAGTTCTGATTTTTGCCATAGTCAACCTCAATCTTTCTCTAAAAGTTTCAATTTATGTTATTGAGAGGGATACAAGTTTCGATTCTTGTTGTTGAATGTTCTTTTGTTGTTAAGAGAGATAAAAGTTCTGATTTTTGCTTCAAGTTTTGATTTTTGTTGTTGTTAGTTGTTCACTTCATGTTTCCTATTTACTTCAAGTTTCGATTTTTGTTGTTGAATGTTGATTTTGTTGTTGAATTTATTCATACATGAACACATAGATACATATCTGTTAAATACTGATTTTTGCTGAATTTTGTTGTTGAATGCTGATTTTTGTTGTTGAATGTTGATTTTGAAGTTCATTTTTATGGAATGGTTTATGATTGATATTAAGATCTTCTATGTCCATAAACAAACAATTTCTGATTGATGTTAAGATACATATTTGTTCTATTGAATGCTCATTTTTCCCATAAACAAACGATTTTTCTAATTGATGTTAAGATGCATGTGTCTTTTTGAATTCAGTTGATTTTTTATCTTGATTTTTTATGTTGAGTTCAATTGATTTTTGGTGGCTGATATGGAGATAAGGGATGGAATGGTGGAGGTAAGGGGTTATATGGATGAATGGGGTTATGGTGGAGGTTTAAGATGGGTGATAATGGAGGTTAAATTGGGGTGAAGAAGATGATGATGTTGTGATAGTGGCGTGAATAGGGGTGTTCGTTTGGATGGATCGGTTTGATCCGATCCAATCAAGTGAATCCAAATTGATTTCGGTTTTCAAAACATGGATCCGAATAATCCAAACTAAATTCAAATCTGATCCGATCCGATCCAATTACAATTCGGCTGGATCGATTTTTATAATTCGGTTTTCAAAAACCGAAACATTTTAAAACGATATATAATTATAATATTACCCAACGTTACACAAGAAGCAAAGACAAACTATTTTGATGTGATTTGAAATTTATAAACAACTAATAAGAAAATATATCATAGTTAAATATTTTTATAGATAGAAAACTTTTGAGAGAAAATGCATATTAATGTTTTTTTATCGGGTGAAACGTTTTGTACCTATTTGCACAAAAAAAATTACAAAATTAATAAATAACTATAAATATATATTATAAATAGATAAATAATAAATGTTTATTCATTTTTTTGGTCTATCCGGTTCTTATTTTATAAACCAATCCAAAATCCAAAATAATAATTCGGTTTTGTTGAAACCAATCCAAAAATCTGAATATCCAAACCAAATAGTCTAATCCAAATTGTCCAATTGGATAATTCGGTTTTATCCGAATAGTGAACAGCCCTAGGCGTGAACAAGATGAGGGGTAAAATGGTCATTTTTCATAAGTCGGTACATTCACTCAGATGTACAATCAAATAACATGGTTTCTTACTCAGTTAGGATTTCTTACCCTAATAGATCTTTCCCAGTCAGCATTTTTTCAACCAACAACTATCAAACGGGATCTTAATAAAAAAAAATTCTATTAGGCCATAAAGATAATTAACCCATAAATTATTAACCCCAAAAAGGCTAATCTTACTCGATGTATGAAACAAAAGAAAAATATATAGAAAATATTATATTTAAATATTTTGTGTATTTATGGATTTATACGGGTGTATCTAACGTGTTCGGCACAACATATAAACACGTGTTATTTGTGTAATTGCGATTAGAGGAAGAAAAGAAACATAGCAAGTTAGGGCTAAGATCTTCAATCCTATCCAGGATCTCGAATCTCAATGATATTTGAGGATCCCGAAACATATGGCAGGATCCTGATTATTATTATTATTTCTTAACAAAAAATTTAACATCTATATTTCTTGCTTATTTCTCACATGTGCATAAATAGTTAACATAAGACTCATTCTCAACGAAGAAACGATTTCATCAGGCTTAAGACCTGGAATAACCAAGTCAAACCAATGTGTTAATACTTATTCAAGAGGATCCCTGAAATATCAGACTTTTAGTTATTTAGACTAGACTATAAATACACATGTACTATGCACACTACACACAACTAGACTTACTGCAACATTTGTACTCATATACTTACCTCAATTTACGTAACCCACATATCAATCAATACAATTAAACAAGGCATGTGATTATTATCACCTCCTAAGGTTTTGTACTGGAGATCCTAACAAGGATCAATGGATTTCCTTGTAAACCACGTGTACGATTTTGTTCTTAATTCAATACTTACTTTAACTTGAACACCATAACCTCTCATACAATTTGGTTGAATAACACCTGATCGATTTTTTACCAAAACAATTTGGCGCCCACCATGGGGCTGTGGTGTTCATAATCCTTGAAAATCATGTCTACACAGCCGACCCTTTCTTCTCCCTCTGTTCCTTTGAAAAATCTTCCACCCCCTCCGAGCGGACTCCCTGGGCAAAGGAAAATTTTTGATGTACCGAAGAAGAACACCCCTCCAATTGTTACAGGATCCCTAGGATCCCAAGATCCTCCTGCCTCAGACTATAATAACAAACTCTTCTCCATGATGAAGATGTTGACGTAGCAGGTGGCTCAACAACAGGAAGAAAATTAGAACACTGCTCAAGGAAGTGGAAATGATAAGGGCGGCGATCCGTAAACCCCACGAGGCGACACCCTCGATCTTATAACCAAGGATCCTAAATTTTAACAATACAGGATCCCTAGGGAAACGTTCGGAATCAATAGCTCCAACATCAGTTGCTACCCTAACCGGGGAGCAATCCCAAACATCCAAACTCATGTGACCCACGATCTTAATGAAACCTTCAATACCCCTAATACTGGTAACATCATTAACAGTAACACTATTAATACTAACTTTGTGGATCTTGATGCATGAATAATTCCAGTCATGGCCAAAGAACTCCAACAACTAAGACATATGATCTCAAGCGTACTAGGGGTGGTCCACCCTATACCGGAAGCATCCCCCACTAGTCATAGGATCTCAAGATTTATCCCCTTGATAGTCGACACCAAAGTTCCAAAGCGCTTCCAAACTCCTAGCATGAAGCCTTACGATGGAACCATGGATCCTGAAGAACATATCGCACAATATAGAGAGAGTGTGGAGATCATTCCCTTTCCATCACACTTAAAAGAAGTCTGTTTATGCAAGGGCTTCAAATCGACTCTTACAGGATCAGCCTTAAAATGATATCTTAATGTTCCTCCCTGTTCTATTACCTCTTTTTCTCACTTAGTTAATCTTTTCAATAACCAGTTTTCTTGCAGCCGAATATTCAAAAGGATCACTAGTGATCTCTATCAGTTGGTCCAGGATCCCAAAGAATCCTTAAGGGACTTTGTAAGCAGGTTTGGCAGGGAAGCGCTAAACATACCAAACATAGATATGGCCACTGATGTGGAGGCATGTAAGATGAGCCTAAAGAAGGATTCTCCATTCTACGAAGACCTTGTGATGATTCCATGGAAACGAATGGATGAAGTCAGGAACAGAGCACTAATATTAATTAGAATGGAAGAGGACAAAGAAATACAAAAGAGAGCCAGCATACCAAATCCTTATGACAACCCTAAAAGGAAGGCCGAATCCTCGACCCAAATATCCTATAAGTCAAAACCATATTCTAAACCTGATCACCATAGGGTCAATGCCCTTGATGATGAAGGGGAAGAAGATGAATTCCCCAAGATTACTGATTATTGTTTTTTTTTGGATGTTTCAGGTCTAATATTTGCCATGCAGGATCTTGGTGACAAAGCGAGATGGCCAAGAAAATGAGAGAAGTCAGAACGGATGGAAGGAAAAATCCAAGTGGTGTACATATCACGAGGATTTTGGTCATAAAACTGAGGACTGTATAGCCTTAAGGAAAGAGATTAGTTATTTCCTGAGTAAGGGATATCTTAAAGAGATCATAGGAAGGAGAAAAGAAATATCCAAGGAAAAAGAGCAGGACCCTACGAAGATCCTGGAAAAACCAGGATCCCCTCCCTCAGACGCCAAGGTAATCAATTTTATTTCCGAAGGATCTGACATCTGTGGAATTTCTTATTCTGCAGCTAAAAGGAAATCCAAAGTAAACAAGACAGAAATAGAAGAAAGACTCTAAAAGAACACGTTGATAACAAACAATAATGATATCATCTTTGACGAACAAGATAGAGAAAACATCCAGGATCATCACCATGATGGATTAGTGATTACTCTATATATCACCAATCACTTCGTTAGAAGGATCCTGGTAGACGAAGGATCCTCAACGAACATCATACTTTTAGATGCTCTAACCAGGAGGAACATCTCAGAATCTGAAATAATCAAAAGATCATCGATCCTAATAGGATTTAGTGGTGAAACAAAGCACACGCACACTGCACACCATTGGAGAAATCAAGTTACCCATCTACATTGAGGGGGTAAATTTTTATGCAACGTGTTTGTGTTATTGACGTTTTGTCTTCCTATAATGTTATATTAGGTAGACCTTGGATCCATGACATGAAAGCAGTCCCATCAATGTACCACCAGTGCATCAAGATGCCTACCCCATGGGGAACAGTAAAGATCGTCAGGGATCAACAAAAATCTAAAGAGTGCTTTAATACCTCGATGAAGTCTTCAATGGAACTACGACAAGCATATAAATTAAAGCAGAGGGCACAAGACGTGATAGAAGCAAAAGAGCAAGACATAAAGGAAGTGCCCCTAAACCTTGAGGATCTTGAAGCCAAAGTCCTCATAGGATCTTCAGTACCAGAACGAATCGAGCAAGAACTAATAAAGCTCTTAAAGGAAATAAATAAACCTTCGCTTGGAAACATGAGGATATGATAGGTATAGATAAATAAATTATAACTCATAAACTCAATATAGATCCCTCTTTCAGGCCTGTACATTAAAAAAGAAGGAAATTCGCACCCGAGAGGAACCAGATCATTTAAGAAGAAGTTGACAAACTTCTCAAGACATGGATGATTAAATACGTAAAGTTCCCAAGATGAATAGCCAACGTGGTGGTGGTCCAAAAGAAGAATGGCAAATAGAGAGTGTGTGTGGATTACAAATATCCTTTCCTTTTACCACACATAGACTCAATGATAGACGCCACAAAAGGACATGAGCTCCTAACATTCATGGACACTTCATACAGATTCCAACAAATACAGATGGAAACATTAGATCAAGAGGATATCACCTTCATAACCCCTACAGGTATATATTTCTATATTGTTATGCCTTTTGGTCTTAAAAATGCAGGAACAACATACCAAAGATTGGTGAATCGAATGTTCAAAGACAAATTGGGGGACACTATGGAAGTCTACATTGATGACATGGTGGTCAAGTCTAAAAGATATGAAGATCACCTTAGGTATCTCCAAGAGGCCTTCGATATACTAAACAAATACCACATGAAGCTGAATCTGTCCAAATGTCACTTTAGAAGGAATGCAGGAAAATTCCTTGGTTATATGCTCATCAAGAGGGGGATAGAAGCGATTCCTGAACAAATCAAAGCCATAATTGATATAAGATCCCCAACTTTGACCAAATATATCTAGAGGTTGACTAGAAGAGAAACAATTCTAAACAGGTTCATTTCAAGATCCTTAGAGAGGTGTTGTAACACCCTGTTTTGATTCGTTTCATAATTTGGGGGTCGTGACCCCGATGGTCAAGTATAATAAGTCTTCGGGCTTTAGGGAAATAGTGGTTTAAACCCATTTGGATTTGAGTAATGTAGCTTATGTGATCCAAGAGTCTGGTGTTTGATTTGGAGCATAAGGGTATATTGGTAAAAAGGCGATGGCCCAGGTCTTTCATGAATTTTGAATTTAAGTTTGGAAGGATTTAAGGAAAATGAGAGTTAATAGGATTGTAGAGCTTCTCATTACCTTTCCCTGGATAAAGGATTATCGAAACCGGAGTTAGAACGAAGAAGTTATGGCCTTCGGAATTTAGGAGGATGTTGGGTTAGTCCAGTACGCTGGGCGTACATAGGTGTACGTTGGGTGTACTGGATTAGGTGATCGCAGATTGATCATGGGGTATGCTTTGCGTACTCCAGATAAGTGCAAACCCTAATTTAGGGGCTTGGTCCCTATTTAAAGGCCTTAACTTATCCTCAAACCCACTTATCTTCAACATCCATCCCATTTAACCCTAAATTTGAAACCCTAGCTTGTTCTTGAGTGTTTTTGAGTTTTGGTGGTTAACTTTTGGTGTTTTTGTACACTTTGAAGAAGAAGGAGCTTGGTGTTCAAGCATTGGTTGGAGTGGAGCTCCTAGATCTAGAGTCTTCATCAATTTTGCTAGCATTTAAAGGTATAAAGCTTCTATATTGATGACTCTATGCGTTAAGATCTAGTCTAGGGCTTGTTTTGGGTTTATTATGGTCCCTTGAGTCACCCTTGTGAGTATGAGCTACTCCACGATCTTAGAATGTTAGATCTTAGCATTTCTGATGATGTTAGTGCATAAAATGTCATCTTGATGGGTTTGGATGAACCATGTAAGAATTGGTGTTCATGTTATGGACTTAGATGGATAAAAATGGGTATTGGGTCCCATTAAGACATGCAAAGGAGTAAAGTTGGCAACTTTATGGATTAAGACCTTATTTAAAGGTTAGATATGAGTTTGGACATTTTGGTCTTAAGCATTAAGTGCTTATTATGAGTTTTGGTCATCTGGTGAGTACGTTGGGCGTATGTATGTGTACGCTCAATGTAATACACGAATTATCTGTTTTCAAGCTTTGGTGAGTTGTACGTTATGCAGCAGTAGGCCGTACGCATGACATACCCAAGTGGTACGCTGAGCGTACTCAACCAGGAGCCATTTGGGCTTTTGATTTTGGGTCACTTTTAGACTCTAGGGTTTTGGGCTCTTGTTGGGCCACCGGTATTGCTGAGTACAACCATTGTTAGGACTTGGGCCTTTATGAAATTGGGCCTATATTGGGCCTTCAGTGTCTTTTGGATTTGGGTCATCATTGGGCTTTAAGTGCAATTGAGTTTGGAACACAGTTAATTGGACCAATCGAGGGGAAGGGTAAAATGGTCTTTTACCCTAGGAGTCAGGTTTAGTAAATTAACGTCCCGAATATGGGTTATGACTCAATTATTGATATTATCTGTATTTGGTTGGTTAGCGCGGGGATTCTATGGTCCAGTAGCCCGAGCATATGTTGGATCTTCAGCGGATTGAGGTGAGTTTGCTCACTATACTATAGGACACTGGGGATTGTATGTGCTTGTAGTCTTTGTTACTTCTAATGTATGTATTGTATGCATGTGTGCTTGTTTGCTATATGTATGTGGGGGTGAAATTGACCCGGTACAGCCTTGTGCTGACATATGAGTTGAAATAGACTCGGGTGTGCAATAGACCCGCGGGTGAAATAGACCCGGTACAGCCTTGTGCTGACATATGAGTTCAAATAGAATCAGGGGTGAAATAGACCCGGTACAACCTTGTGCTGACATATAAGTTGAAATAGACTCGGGGGTGAAATAGACCTGGGGGTGAAATAGACCCGGTACAGCCTTGAGCTGACGTATATGTACGGTATGCGGTATTTTGGGGAACTCACTAAGTTTTGTGCTTACAGTTTATGTTTATGGCTTCAGGTAATTCTGGTTCGAAAGAAAAGGGTCCGACGTGATCGCAGCGTATCCACCCATGTTTCCGCAACTTTTTGATTTTGGGATTGTACTCTGATAACTATTTTTACTCCGATATACTTTTGAATGATTGAAAATAATAAATGGTGTTTATGATTGAATAAAAAATGAAATTTTTACCGTATAAATTTTGGGATGTTACAGGTGCAAACCTTTCTACGACATCCTAAAGAAAAACAAGAATGAAATATTCAAAGAAGATCACCAGATAAGGCCCACGTTGGAAAACACCAGATTCATGAAGATTTTGAACCAACAAAAGGTTGTTTTGGAGGAGTTTTTTCCCGCGAAGAAGTTAAAAAAGTTGTTTGGGCTTGCGGAAATGACAAGGCATCGGGGCCCGATGGGTTCACTTTCACCTTCATAAAAAATGTTGGGACAAGATTGGTGAAGACATGTTAATGGTTGTTCGTTACTTTGAAGAGCACTCCGTTTTAACCTGGGTAGTAATGCATCATTTATTACATTGATTCCTAAATGTAATGACCCTCTTAACCTCTCGGATTTCCGTCCTATAAACCTTATTGGGAGTGTTAGTAAAATTGTATCTAAATACCTTGTCGAGCGACTTAAAAATGTCATGCCTTCGATTATCAGTAAGGAGCAAACAACTTTCGTCAATGGTAGAATCATTCTTGACGGACCTCTAATGGTCAACGAGGCTATTACTTGGGCTAAGAAAAAAGAAGAAAATGTTGATCTTCAAGGTTGATTTTGAGAAGGCGTTTGATAGTCTAAATTGGGACTACTTATACGATGCAATGAGACAAATGGGTTTGGCGAGAAATGGAGAAAATGGGTTCTCGCTTATATCTCTTCTTCAAGAATCTCGGTGCTGGTTAACGGGGTTGCCACACAACAATTCAAACTTCAAAAAGGAGTGCGCCAAGGCGACCCGCTTTCTCCCCTCCTTTTATTATTGCTATAGAAGGGCTTTGAGTTAGCCCTGTCGAAAATACATGATACCCGAATTACCCGCCTGGTTTTTTCGGGTATCGGGTAAATGGGGTATCGGGTTAACTTTTTCGGGTATTCGGGTAACCCGATTTTTTTTAGGTCGGGTATAGGGTACGTTTGTTGGGTTTCGGGTATACCCGAATTACCCGAATTATTTTAAAAATTCCTTTTTTTTTATTTCGTAGAGCTTGTACTATGTAACAGGTATTTGATCACGCTTAAACATAACTATCATTATTGTAAAACATGAATCTCTTTTATTATGACAGTATGACACCAACAATATTAAAAACAATTGTTTATATGTCACAATGTTCTTTAAAACTTAACTGTTTTTTAGATTATAATTTTTATTGCAACTAACAAACTCATTATCTTGACGAAACTTCAGAACATGACAAAACTTATGGCTACAATTATCTTAAACATTTTAAACTTTTAAACTAAGATCTTTAAGTATTTATTTTTTAACATCTTATTAGATTATATTAAGTTGTTAAAAGATTACTTGATATCTCAAGTATTATTGACTAAAAAATCTCAATGTTCAAAGTTTGAGTAACTTCGTTTATGCCTCGTTTGTTTATATAAACAAGACTAATAGAGGACGACATATTTATTTTATTAAATTTATTTTCAGGTGCCATTCAATATATATATATATATATATATATATATATATATATATATATATATAGTTCGGGTAATACCCGAATTACCCAAACCCGAATTACCCGAATTTAATTTGGGTCGGGTAACAGGTATTTTTTTAACATAAAAATCCCGAATTACCCGAAACCCGAAAAATTACCCGATAAACACCTCTACTTCGAGTGGCTTTAGCAGAAGCTTTGGACAAAGGCCTTTACAAAGGCGTGAACCTGACCAACAATGGTCCTAATCTTTCGATCTTCCAGTTTTAGGACGATACTCTTTTCCTTGGAGAATGGAATAGATTGAATGCCTTAAATCTTATGAGGCTTTTGAGATGTTTTCATATTTGTTCCGGTTTAAAGATCAACATCGCCAAGTGTAGAGTTATGGGCATTGGCGTGCATAAGAAATAGGTGATCAATATGGCTACCTTTTTCGGGTGTGAGGAAGGGATTCTCCCTTTCTATTACCTTGGAATGCCGGTTGGTGGAGGTATATCGAGAATGTCAAACGGGAGAGCTCTAATTGAAAATTTTCAAAATAAACTCTCAAATTGGAAAGCTCGTTGTCACTCTTTTGGAGGAAGATTAGTGCTTTGTAAAGCGGTTCTAGGGAACTTGGGATCGTACCTGCTCTCGCTCTACAAGGCTCCTGCCAAAGGCATCAATAAATTAGAAAGTATCTGGTGTAATTTCTTTTGTGTGTGTGTGTGGGGGGGGGGGGGGTGTTAAACCGTATAAAAGAAAAATCGTATGGGTTGCGTGGAAGAAGATCATAAACTCAAATATTAATGGAGGTCTTGGAATTGGAAGCCTTCAATCACTTAACCTAGCTCTCATCTCAAAATGGTGGTGGCGGTTTAAGAAAGAAGAAGGATCTTTATGGCACGATGTGGTAAAATCCATTGATGGTCTGGACGGGAAACTTGGTTTTTGTCGGTTAGCTGTAGACAAAAGAGGAACATGGGGGGACGACTAACAACATCAATAAAGCTCTTAACCTCAGAAATATAAATCTTAGAAACATGTTTTACATAACCGATGAAGGTTGGGAATGGGGCCTCGAAGATGACGGGAAATTCACGGTTTCTTCCATCAGAAAGCTTATAGACTGCCACAGCCTTGAACGTTTGGATTATCATACTTACTAGAACAAGTCGACTCCCAACATAGCAAATGTACTATTTTGGAGAACAAGGTTGGGTTGTTTACCAACCTTGGTGAATTTGGCAGTTAGAAGTTCTCAAATCAGATCCACGTATTACCCTTTGTGCCATAGTTATGAGGAGACAGAGAACCACTTGTTTGCCAAGTGTTCGACGGCTAAGGAAGTTATCGCTCTTATTAATATGTGGAGTCATGAGTTCCCAACTGACAAGGTTATCATCGAAGATATGTTTCGAACTATTCACAAGAGGGATGCAGATAATAAGAATAAAAGCAACAGAGTTGGAGTGATTCTATTGACTTTCATATGAGTTTTATGGGGTATAGGAACAACATGATTTTTCAGGGCATGATCATGTTTCTTGAGAAATTAAAATCATCTCCTTTTGGTGGATAAAAAGTAGAGTTAAGAAAGATATATTTTTGTCATGGAATATAGAATTTGCCTTGCATTTCATTTAATGCTCACTAACATCTTGCTTGTGTTGTTTTAATAAATTTCTTGTGTAAAAAAAAAAAAAAAAAAAAAAACTTATTCGTATATACATGATCATATATTGGGAATGGAAACACTTTCGAGAATTGTTCGTTTCATTTGGTTATAATACCACACATAAGAAGTTAAATTACAAAATAAAACCTGAATATTCAACTTCCAAAATCAATTAGCCTAATTGTGGAAAGGGAAAATAAATGTGTATATATTCATATTTTTGCCAAAAATGGGTTAAACAGTTATTATACATATAAGTATGAACCAAAAGGTGACCATCTTAAATTCTTAATTGGTATCCATTGCTACAACGTGCGAGGGTTTCTACGCTTAACATCGTCTTCTTCTGTTCATATCATTTCTCTATATATTCTCAACTTCTTCAACTCATTTTCATTTTCAATAAAAAGAGGAAACCCCAACCGCTTTCTGGATTGGTCCTCGATTCAAGGGCTCATATTCATTCCGAGGTCCATTCAGGTATGTAATTCCTCAATGCACATAAACTGTATCTGTAAATTGTAATTGTCTGCATATATGCAGTCGAATGATACGTACAGATCGTTGCCCCGATTCTTAGGTCTTTTTATTGATTGTTTTGTTACATTCGTTTTGGGTGAGAAACCGTTCTATCTCTTTCGGATTGTGGTAAATAATAGTAATTATTTAACTTTAGATCCAGATATTGGTTTGTTCTTGTTTGAATTAGTTAGCGCTCCGATTGCGTGATTCCCGGTTACTTGATTCTCAGTAAACAACTTTGATTCGATAATGTCACCTGCTCAAATCGTTTAGTCACAACATTTTACAATTGCAGGAGAGGATAAATGTTGGAATAAGGAAGAGTGTATGTAGATCTGTAGAAAGGGTTTCGTGAAGAAGAAAGTTTTCAAAATTTAATTACTTTTTTCATGTTGTATGTTCTGCAGATATCGGTCTGAAAAGGCAATGTTATTGGATTAAGAACCAGAATTTATCTTTATCGATGAAAGGAGGAGGAGGCTACTTCTATGGGCTGAAGATGAGGCAGCTCTCTCTCTTCTTCATCGTTTTTGTTTGTGCATCGATTGTAGTCTGGAATTGGGAAAAAACCCCTCGTCTCACAACTTTGCTTCCACCTCATGATCAAACATTACATATCTTTCCAGGTTTGATTTCATATCTATCTCTCTTCTCTTGGATTCTTTATCCTTCAAATCAATCCATGGACTTTCCTGTGCAAATCTGAACCATATTCTTATCTTCCTGATTGCATTTCTAGTATAAGTGGTGGGAGTTTTATGAATAACTTTGCAGAAGATGTTTTTGAAACCTTTTCTTTGTTGAACTTTGTGAAACCAGATGAATTGAAAAGGGAAAGGGAACATGTCACTGAAGTAAAACAAGACTTTAAGGAAGATAAACCAGTCGTTAATATTCTCCCACCATCACTTTCAACAAATGCAGCATCTTTGAACACTCGACAAGATGAATCCCCAACAACTCAGGAAAACCACCATGGTAACAATAGTCCTTATTTTCTTAACTGTGATGAACAAAATTAAGCCTAATTTTATAAAATATGTTGCTGGATCTTATTGTTCATGATACATGGATGCAGAGAACAATGCTGTTATTGAAAAATCCATTTCTGAAGGAGATGATGACTCAAAACCATTTAAGCCACAGTTAATAGCTTCAGTAACCTCCCATACAACAGAGTCAGCTGTGACAGAAGAACACATTGACACTCCAATGACTAATGTAGAAAAGCAAGGTTTGTCTTACTTTCTTTTTTATTTTTTTATTTTGGGATAAATTACAGAAATGATTCCTAGTCTAATATAGAACAATAAAGATGATACTTCTTAAAGAAATGAGTGCATAAACTTTACCAAATCTGCAATACAACTAACAAACTCATTAATTGCTTCTTGAATACTCTTTAAACATCAAGACTAATGTTACACATTTAATATTTTTATCCTATTGCTGCAAAACAAATATGACATGACATCTCATTACTTTCTTCTCAATTCCTTTTTACAACAATTCCAATTCCAGCCTGCAACTTGGGAAAAGGAAAGTGGATTCCTGCTGATAACAGACCTCTGTATTCCGGATTTGGTTGTAAACAATGGTTATCAGGAATGTGGGCTTGTCGCTTGACACAAAGAACAGATTTTGGATACGAGAAGCTCAAATGGCAACCAAAAGATTGCGGAATTGACGATTTCACAGGACCTGAATTCCTCAAAAGGTAAACAAAACAAGCAAAGATTCGATTCCATTTTACAACCGATTCCAATGATACGTATTCTATTCCATTTCCAGAATGCAGGATAAAACCCTAGCTTTTGTCGGCGATTCCTTGGGGCGACAACAGTTCCAATCTCTGATGTGCATGGTAACAGGCGGCGAAGAGATGCCGGATGTAGAAGACGTCGGAACGGAATACGGTTTAATCAAAGCCGAAGGGTCAACACGACCCGACGGATGGGCCTACCGGTTCCCAACCACCAACACCACCATCCTCTACTACTGGTCCGCAAGTCTCTGCGATATTCAACCCGTTGACCCGACAAACCACGCCACCGACTACGCCATGCACCTTGATCGCCCACCGGCGTTCCTCCAACACTTCCTCCACAAAATCAACGTCCTCGTTCTCAACACCGGCCATCACTGGAACAGAGGAAAACTCAACGCCAACAAATGGATCATGTACGTGAACGGAAAACCTAACACGAATAGAAAAATCGCCGACATCGGAGGCGCTAAAAATTTCACGATCTACAGCGTCGTGAGATGGGTGAACTCCGAGTTGCCAAAACACCCGGGATTGAAGGCGTTCTTGAGGTCGATTTCACCTAGGCACTTCTTCAACGGCGAATGGAACACCGGCGGCACTTGTGACAGTACAACGCCGGGGACACTGGAGGTGGTGCAAGACGAATCTAGTGATCCGGTGGCTGCCGGAGCTGTGAAGGGGACGGAGGTTAAGTTATTGGATATAACGGGGTTGTCGTTGGTGAGAGAGGAAGGTCATATATCGAGATATTCCATGCGAGCAGCTCCCGGGACGCAAGATTGCTTGCATTGGTGCTTACCTGGAGTGCCTGACACGTGGAATGAAATCCTTTTTGCACAAATTTGAGATAATATATGTAGTTTTTATTCCCTTTTTTTTTAAATGTATAATTATTAGTATGTGGGAGATGTAATTAAAAGCAGAGTTTGTTGTTTTTGATATGAAAGAGGGAGAATATGTTATATGTTGTATTTGGTGTATGTTTTTTGTACCCAAGTCATTAAACCCATTAATACATTATTGATTATACGTAAATGCCTTGTTAATTATTATCTAATGACTATAATCGATGCAAAAACTACTACACCAAATCATTTTTTTATATTCCATTCAACTCTATTAATTTTTTTCTATAATGCATTAAACTTTATGAAATTCAATTGAAAATTATAAAAGCTAATTTATAGTATATATTTAAGATTGGTAAACTTTAATTGAAAATTATAGAAGCTAATTTATAATATATATATATATATATATATATATATATATATATATATATATATATATATATATATATTAAGATTGGTAAACTTTTTTTTTTTCAGTGAAGAATAGAATTCAATGACCGTTGAAATCAAAATCTATTGAATGCGAATCTATTGAATGCGAATGTGGATATTCTAACGATAGAGTTTTATCAATTTAGTGCACATCATTCAACATTCCAATACCGGTTTTAAACAGTTTCAAAAACTGTGAGACTGGGCCTGGATTTTTGATAAAGGACAAAAGCTTCGTTGATTGGGCTTTTGATCAGACTAGTTCGAATCCGAACTTGTGCATCTTTAATTTAATTCATTTTTTCTAAAAAAATCTAATCTACTCTTTTAGTTCTATATAATTTGGTTTGTACACTTCTAATTAGAAAGGGAAAGAAAATTGAACCTCATGACTGGACTTGTCGTCGAAGCCCCATTACATGGACGGTAAATCGTGAATTCGAGAAACACTAACGATAAATTTCAAAGTTCTACGTGAATTTTTGTCCAACCAAAGATAGTTTCGACTGATTGTATTTTCAATTATATAATATATTAATGTTCGCTTTTGGATTAAGATCATTAATATCTTTAGAATTTTAATATATATTTTTTTGGCTTTTCGCATTAGTAAATAATTAATATATTTATTATAATTATAAAGGAAATTTTAAATAACACAAACGGTTGGTTTTTTGGTTCGTGAGAGTTAGATGAATGTTTGTTTCAATCGGATACATTTCAAGTATGATAAACAAGAACAAACTAAACTAAGTAAATAAAAAAAGAACAAAAGGAATTCATCAAATTGTATTTCACCAAAAGGGTTTGTTTTCACCAAGAAAACGAGTTGTCACAAAGACGGTCACCAAAACGACTACATTAAAGTTTCAATCTAATGTTGAATATATACTAATCTATACAAGTATATCGCTTGATTGAATGGATTATATCTAATCTATACTAAGAACCGATCTTCATAACAAAGATATCAGATCTGCTATCTATTATATACTTATCTGTATAATTACCTAATATACAAATGTTACACGAAATTATTATCCACACGCTGACCCTGATAGACTTGAGACGTTGACGCTGATGTTCATCTTGACGTTGGCGCTGATGTTTATCTTGACGTTGGCGCTGACAGATAGCGTATAGAGTGTTTGACTCATTAGATCATAAGGTGTGACCTTACAATCTCCCCCTATCTGATGATGTCAAAACTAAATTTTAATAGATTCTTCAGCTCATGCTCCCTCTGAGAGTAAGATTGAAACTTTAGGTTTTTCAGCTTTGACAATCCCCCCCCCCCCCCCCCCCCGGCGCGAGCGCGAGAGAGAAAGCGACTTCCAAATTTTGAACATCAGCAATCAGCTTGGCTTCCCCTTAGATTTTGCTTGTCTTCCAATCAACATTTAGTAGTTAACAATTTTCTCCCCCTTTTTGACATCAACAACAAATGTGGAACTAGAGGAAGTGATCAATGTATAAAAAATTGCTACTTGTAACCAGTAAGATTGTGATGTCTCTTGATAGTGTGGGCTTAAACTACCATTCACTGACATAATCTTGCGAGATTTCATCAGCGTGTGGTTTCATACGCAGACTCATTAATCACTTTTATTAGAAGAAAAATGGCAATAGTGGTATGATGCGTGTAATGTGATAATGGGATAATCGTTCCCCAATGAATTTCATTAAACAATAGAAGAAAGTATATGGCGGAGCGGTAGAAGAGCCATGGACATGACACATCCACTTTTGATGAAGGAGAAGAGGGGTAATCTGATTTCGCCAGAGGAGGTAATTTGATGATGTTAATTTAATGATGAGCATATGGATGAGAGTGTTTAGGGAAAAAGAAGATTCAGAAGAAGAAGACATCGTAAGATAAAGGGAGAAGAGGAAGGGCAGAAAGAAAAAAGCGACGAGGGTTAGGGATGATTTAGGGATCGATATTTAGGCTGATACCATGTGATAATTGGATAATCGTTCCCCAATGAATTTCATTAAACAATAGAAGAAAGTATATATACAAATTACAACAAGAATCTAGGAGATATACAAGGTAAATAAACAGCTATAATAAGGAACTAAATAAACTAATTATTTATATGATTTAATCTCCAATATGTAATACATTCTGGTATGAAATATACCCATCGACAAAGATTTTTCGAATTCTCATCAGTGTCTGGCTTTATACGATGAATCATAAATGTCTAAAGAAGAATATATGGAGATAATGGATTGTTTCCGTCACGCTGAGGTGGAATCAACATGAATCATAAACAGTGATAACCCATCAACAAGAAATGGTTTATGAAGGTCTGTATCGATTGGATACACTTCAAGTATAAAGAATGAAAATAAGAAAACAAAGAACAGAAAGTAAATAACACAAAGAGTTCTCCAAATTGTTCTTTCACCAAGAAAGAGTTTTTGTCTTCACCAAGTAGACGGGTTGTCGCAAAGACGATTGACACAGAGCCGAACTCTCTACATTAGGGTTTACCCTAATGTGGATTATATACTAATCTATACATGTATATCCCATGATTTAAGGGATTGTATCTTATCTATACTAAGAACCGATCTTCATAACAAAGATATCGGATCTGCTATCTATTCTATATTTATCTATATCATTACCTAAAATACAAAAGATTATATAGAATAACTATACTATGCGGTGATGCTGATAAGCTTGATATGCTGGCGCTGGTAGTTGAGAAGACGCTGACGCTGACAGATAGCTTGTACAAGTGTTTGACTTATCAAATCATAAGGTGTGGCGTTACAATTCCCCCCTATCCGATGATGTCAAAACTAATCTTCTTCAGAGTCATCAGAAGAGCCATTGTAAAGCTTGTCAGCTTCTTTCAAGATCTCAGGCTTGACCCATCTAAATGATCAATTTTAAGTTCATCTAGTCTTCTACTAAGCTCCAGAGATACCAACATGCGATATCCTTTTTCCAGTTTAAAAGGACCAAGTCCTTCCAAGCGAAGATGAAACAAATGTTCAGTCGGAGTAGAGGGAAGATCATCAGTGCGTTGAAAGCACATTTGATTCTGACTGTCAAGATAAAATATCCCAAGATCCAATTCAGGAATGAACATGTATTTGACTGGTTCAACACCCACTGGTAATTCATTGTTGATGTAACGAGTCACTCGGACTGAAATCCTGAAAGGACCAATGAATATGGGGCTCAGCTTGCCTCGCTTCCGAAATCGGATGACACATTTCCAAGGTGACACCTTCAGAAGCACCCAGTCTCCTGTTGAATCAATATGCTCAAGAATCATTATTGAATGATATTGCTAATAATATATGATCCTATAGAGTCACATCTTTATCAAGTTGACATATTTTGTATATTTATTATTAATATGATTATTATAAATAATATCGATTCTTGTATTTTAATTAGGGAATAATTTTTTTTTTGTGAAAATAATAATTACAAGAGAGTATAACTAATTATTATTTCATATGGTATGAATTAATAAGTCATGCACAATATTTTGTACTATTTGGATTCTTTTGTCTTTTACCTAAAGACAAAGTTTATATTTTATAAACTTAGAGTTTATAAAAATTAAAGAATCATCATCTTTTTAAGAGGTATGGCCTAAATTATTAAACAAATGTGGAGGTTACTTGTCAACCTCCATGCTTTGTTTCCCCATGTTGCTAAAGGCTACAAATACTTTAGAGTATTTTATTAAAATGCTAGAGTTACTTTATATTATTTTAATATAAAGACATGTTTTGCATGTGACTATATAAATGAGTGTTTGCTTGCAAAAGTTGCAAGTTTTTGGTGAAACCTTATCTTTTCTTCTTCATGACCGAAACCTCTCTCTTCTCCCTTTTCTTGTTATAGATGGGATGAGAGGTCCGAGGCATAGATGGGATAAACATGTCAAGTTAAGCAATAGTTGTTTATGTAGCACCTGGTTCTTGGTACGTATTCTTTTTAGTAGTTCTTTAAATATTTTGCATTTTTGGCCTTGGACTCGGCGAGTTGAAGGACCAACTCGCCGAGTAGAAGCGAGAGGGGACGCGAGACTTAAGCGATGGACTCGGCGAGTAGACCCTGTCTGGACAAAAACCCTAATCCGAGGGTTTGCACCCTATTTAAACACTTTAACTCGGCCTCCTTCGTCCCATTTGCTCCCAGAAGACCCCCATAGCAAACCCTATCCGTTATTGAAGCAATCTAAGGCATTTGGAGTGACTTTGGTGCTTTTGTGATCCAAGGAGGGAAGGAAAAGCTTGAAGGAACAAGAGGAGGCTAAAGGGATCCGAGTTTGTGCATCATTTTCAGCTCATTGAAGGTAAAAAGTCTGTACCTTGCTCTTCCATTTTATAGATCCCATTTTGTGAAATTTTAGGGCTTTTCTAAGCCATTTTGGTCACCAACCATGATTGCAAGCATGGTTAGGGGTTGAAGTTTCAGATCTAGGTCCTTGGAGGGGTTACAAGGCAGAAAGGAGTGGCTTTTGGCACTCAAGGAAGGCCTCATGCATTGTAGGAGCCATTTTAGGGCCTTTAGGCTCAAAAGTCCCATGCATGCACGTAAAGTTCGTAACTTTACGTGCTAGAACGGTCCTAAGAGCCTAGATCTACCTTTTGGGCAAGTGTTGTACACCAGAAATCGAGAAAATGAGACTTGGACATACTCGACTCGGCGAGTCGTTCTTGGGACTCGGCGAGTCCGAGGCTTGACTCCCTTTTCTGTTTTGGGTCAAGGACCTAGTTGAGTGTGGAAAGGTTTCAGGGAGGTCCCGGGGAGTGACCCAACGTTCTGGACTAAGCCATGGTTCTGGAATTTATGGGACTCGGCGAGTGCATGAACATACTCGGCGAGTCCAAGGCAATCTTCTTAAGATTGAAGATGAACTCGACGAGTTGTTCATACAACTCGGCGAGTCAAGGATAGGACCTGTTCATCAGTTGAAAATGAACTTGACGAGTTGTTCATACAACTCGGCGAGTCGGATGAAGATTCAGTAGATGTTCAATTAGAAGGAAAACTCGTCGAGTCATCGCCTAACTCGACGAGTAGAGACGAGTATAAGGTCAAATAGAAGGATAGGGACTCGGCGAGTTGGCGAACCAACTCGGCGAGTCAGGTCAATTGGAAGTTGACTTTGACTTTGACTTTGACTTGGTCAGGGGTAAAATGGTCATTTTACCCTAAAAGCAGTTGGCAGTGTATGACTAAGTGTTTTGTGGGAATTATAGTCGGAGGATTTCCGGAGCAGCAGTAGTAGCAGTCAGAGGATTTTCCCGCACAGATCAGCAGCTACTACGAGGTGAGTTACCTTCCAGTAGCGGTAGGTCTACGGCCACAATGCCGGCCCACCAGTAGGAGTTGTATGTTAGGTGATTGTCTTTGTGCTATCATCTAGTTTTGCTACTACCTGATATGTTATATGCTGGCATGCTATGGTATATGTGATAGTGGTAGTAGTGGTATATGTGACATGATGCGATCTGACATTCGGGAGCATGTTAGTTTTTCAGCTTGCCCTACCCTGGATTCCATGATTGCCAGGGCAAGGGAGAGGGAGATTGATCTGGAGCACATCCGGAAGAGGAAGGTAGAGGAGGGGCAGGTGACTGGGGCTTCGGGGAAGAAGCCCAAGGGATCAGATAGTAGGCCGAAAGACCAGTCAGGACAGGGCCGCTGCAGGAAATGCGGTAGGCCGCACGAGGGAGCATGTAGGATGGGATCGTCGGGCTGCTACAAATGCAGCAAGACGGGGCATTTCAGCAGGGATTGTACCGCCCCTGCACCCACTTTTCAGACATCAGAGTTGCTGTGTTTCCACTGCAACCAGAGGGGCCACAAGAAGGCCAATTGCCCCCAGTTGACAGCAGCAGCAACGCCAGTGAAGGCGCCAGCTCCAGCGACCCTGCGGATTACAGATGGCCGGCAGGGCAAGGCAGAGGCTCCAGTGGTGAGGAGTCGGGCATTTCAGTTGACTGCCGAGGAGGCACGCGCTGCACCCGATGTGGTGACAGGTATGACTTCTTATTTATGTTTTATGATTCGCTGCTGTGATTTTGGTTATGTGATGAATGTGCCCTATTTAGGATAGTTCCATGTGAACGGGATCCCAATGCAGGTATTGTTTGATTCGGGTGCTACCCGATCATTTGTCTCTCTTGCGCTTAGCAAGAAGTTTCCCGAGCCTTCGGGCATGTTGGATTGCCCTTTAGAGGTAGAGATTGCTGATGACCGATCGGTGCGAGCATCGGCGGTATTTCGAGATTGTGTGTTGCGGTTATTCGAGGAGCGCTACTTGGTAGACTTGGTTCCTATTCCGTTGAGAGGGAACAAGGTGATTATCGGTATGGATTGGCTAAGCCCCAATGGGGCGGTGATCGACTGAGCGCAGCAGTTGGTGCGGATCAGGACCCCAAGTGGGGGAGAGCTGGTGATTCAGGGCGAGAGGCCACAGCGAGGACCAGCTTTATGTTCGGCGGCGAGGGCTAGGCGTTACCTTCAGCAGGGTTGCGCAGGATATGTCGCCTATGTCATGGACACCCGAGAGGCGGGTAAGACGTCAGTGAGCGATGTTCTGGTAGTGCGAGACTACGCAGATGTGTTCCCGGAGGAGCTTCCTGGGATTCCCCCGGAGCGTCAGGTGGAGTTCAGGATAGATTTGGTTCCTGGTGCGGCCCCGATTGCCAAGGCGCCGTACCGGTTGGCTCCTCCCGAGATGCAGGAGTTGTCTACGCAGCTGCAGGACCTGCTAGACAAGGGATTTATCAGGCCGAGTAGTTCACCTTGGGGAGCCCCGATCCTGTTTGTGAAGAAGAAGGATGGGTCGCACCGTATGTGCATAGACTACCGGGAGCTGAACAAGGTCACGGTGAAGAACCGTTACCCACTCCCGAGGATTGACGACCTCTTTGACCAGCTGCAGGGAGCATCTTGGTTTTCCAAGATTGATTTGCGCTCAGGTTACCATCAAATGAGGGTCAGAGAGGAGGATGTGCAGAAGACGACGTTTCGGACTCGCTATGGTCATTACGAGTTCGTGGTGATGCCCTTCGGGCTCACCAATGCTCCTGCCGCATTCATGGATCTCATGAACTGCGTATGTAGACCGATGCTGGATCGGTCCGTGATAGTATTTATTGACGACATCTTGGTCTATTCCAAGACGCAGGAGCAGCATGAGGAGCATCTGCGAGAGGTTTTGGATACTCTGAGGAGAGAGAGCTTGTACGCCAAGTTCTCCAAGTGTGAGTTTTGGTTGCGCGAGGTGCAGTTTCTTGGGCACCTTGTCAATCAGAACGGGATTCTGGTCTACCCAGCCAAGGTGGAGGCCGTGATGAGGTGGGAGGTTCCGAAGTCTCCATCTGAGATTCAAAGTTTCCTGGGATTAGCCGGCTACTATCGGAGATTCATCAAGGATTTCTCCAAGATAGTCGTGCCCTTGACTCGGCTTACGAAGAAGGCCGTAGTCTTTCGTTGGGGGCCTGAACAGCAGGCAGCGTTTGAGACACTGAGGCAGAGGTTATGCGAGGCGCCGATCTTGGCCCTGCCAGAGGGCGTAGAGGATTTTGTGGTATACTGCGACGCGTCTATTTCGGGTTTAGGTGCGGTTTTGATGCAGAGAGGGCACGTTATTGCCTACGCTTCGAGGCAGCTGAAGCCTCACGATGCGAATTACCCGACATATGATTTGGAGTTGGGGGCCGTTGTATTTGCCCTCAAGATTTGGCGTCATTACCTCTATGGGGTTCGTTGTACCATTTACACGGACCACAAGAGCCTGAGGTATCTCATGGATCAGCCAAATCTGAACATGTGGCAGCGTCGGTGGTTGGACGTGGTGAAGGATTATGATTGCGAGATCCTCTACCACCCGGGGAAGGCCAACGTGGTGGCCGATGCGCTTAGCCGCAAGGCGGCGCCGATCAGAGATATCTGCATGCGGATGACAGTAGTGACCCCGTTATTAGAGCAGATCCGAGAGGCCCAGCAGGAGGCTATGAAGGAGGAACATCGGAAGAGTGAGCGTATAGTGGGTCAGGTTTCCTCCTTCGATTATGACAGCAGGGGATTATTGACATTACACCGCAGGGTGTAGGTTCCATACCTCGGAGGCGTGCGCCAGGTTCTGATGGAGGAGGCGCACAAATCCCGATTCTCCATTCATCCCGAGGCGACGAAGATGTATAGGGATCTTAGTCTTGATTATTGGTGGCCCTGCATGAAGCGAGATGTAGCATGGTATGTGGAGCGGTGCTTGACCTGCAGGAAGGTCAAGGCCGAGCACCAGAGGCCACATGACAAGATGCAGTCGTTGGATATTCCCCTGTGGAAGTGGGAAGATATTACTATGGATTTCATCACCAAGCTTCCCAGGACCGCGCGGGGAGTGGATTCCATATGGGTCATCGTGGATCGGTTGACCAAGAGTGCCCATTTTATACCGATCCAGGAGAGCATATCGGCCGAAAAGCTGGCCGATATTTATATTCGAGAGGTGGTGGCTCGTCACGGGGTGCCGGTCTCCGTGATTTCTGACATGGATGTTCGGTTCACTTCCAGATTTTGGAAGAAATTCCACGACGAGGTGGGTACTCGTCTGCATTTCAACACCGCCTTTCACCCGCAGACAGATGGTCAGAGCGAGCGGACCATCCAGACTCTGGAGGATATGCTGCGAGCATGCGTGTTAGACTTCAGAGGTAGTTGGGATACCTACCTTCCATTGGCTGAGTTCTCCTACAACAACAGCTACCACGCGAGTATTGATCGTCCTCCCTTTGAGATGTTATACGAGAGGAGGTGTAGGACCCCGATATGCTGGGGTGAGGTTGGCCAAAAGGTCATGGGTAGCACCGAAGTGGTGCTCAAGACGACAGAGAAGATTCAGCAGGTCCGGAGCAGGCTTCAGACTGCTCATAGTCGGCAGAAAAGTTATGCCGATAAGCGTCGATCAGACCTGGAGTTCCAGGTCGGGGATATGGTTCTCCTGAAAATGTCGCCTTGGAAAGGCGTCATTCGATTCAGGAAGCGGGGCAAGTTGGGCTCAAGGTACATTGGACCGTTCAGGGCCGTAGCCCGGGTGGGCAAGGTGGCGTACAGGCTGGATCTGCCAGCCAAACTCAGTCAGATCCACAGCACCTTCCACGTCTCCCAGCTGCGAAAGTGCCTGGTGGACGACTCAGCAGTGGTACCCTTGGAGGACATTCAGGTTGATGACAGCCTGAATTACATCGAGAGGCCTGTAGTGATCCTTGACCGGAAGTCGAAGGATCTGAGGAACAAAAGAGTGGAACTCGTGAAGGTGCAATGGTAGCACTGGAAGGGGTCGGAGTAGACTTGGGAGCCGATGGACGAGATGATGGAGCATTACCCCGAGCTGTTTCAGGAACGAGCAGCAGACTTCGAGGACGAAGTCTAAAATAAGTGGGGGAGATTTGTAGCACCTGGTTCTTGGTACGTATTCTTTTTAGTAGTTCTTTAAATATTTTGCATTTTTGGCCTTGGACTCGGCGAGTTGAAGGACCAACTCGCCGAGTAGAAGCGAGAGGGGACGCGAGACTTAAGTGATGGACTCGGCGAGTCGGGTCCCGGACTCGGCGAGTAGACCCTGTCTGGACAAAAACCCTAATCCGAGGGTTTGCACCCTATTTAAACACTTTAACTCGGCCTCCTTCGTCCCATTTGCTCCCAGAAGACCCCCATAACAAACCCTATCCGTTATTGAAGCAATCTAAGGCATTTGGAGTGACTTTGGTGCTTTTGTGATCCAAGGAGGGAAGGAAAAGCTTGAAGGAACAGGAGGAGGCTAAAGGGATCCGAGTTTGTGCACCATTTTCAGCTCATTGAAGGTAAAAAGTTTGTACCTTGCTCTTCCATTTGATAGATCCCATTTTGTGAAATTTTAGGGCTTTTCTAAGCCATTTTGGTCACCAACCATGATTGCAAGCATGTTTAGGGGTTGAAGTTTCAGATCTAGGTCCTTGGAGGGGTTACAAGGCAGAAAGGAGTGGCTTTTGGCACTCAAGGAAGGCCCCATACATTGTAGGAGCCATTTTAGGGCATTTAGGCTCAAAAGTCCCATGCATGCACGTAAAGTTCGTAAATTTACGTGCTAGAACGGTCCTAGGAGCCTAGATCTACCTTTTGGGCAAGTGTTGTACACCAGAAATCGAGAAAATGAGACTTAGACATACTCGACTCGGCGATTCGTTCTTGGGACTCGGCGAGTCCGAGGCTTGACTCCCTTTTCTGTTTTGGGTCAAGGACCCAGTTGAGTGTGGAAAGGTTTCAGGGAGGTCCCGGGGAGTGACCCAACGTTCTGGACTAAGCCATCGTTCTGGAATTTATGGGACTCGACGAGTGCATGAACAGACTCGGCGAGTCCAAGGCAATCTTCTTAAGATTGAAGATGAACTCAACGAGTTGTTCATACAACTCGACGAGTCAAGGACAGGACCTGTTCATCAGTTGAAGATGAACTCGATGAGTTGTTCATACAACTCGGCGAGTCGGATGAAGATTCAGTAGATGTTCAATTAGAAGGAAAACTCGTCGAGTCATCGCCTAACTCGACGAGTAGAGACGAGTATAAGGTCAAATAGAAGGATAGGGACTCGGCGAGTTGGCGAACCAACTTGGCGAGTCAGGTCAACTGGAAGTTGACTTTGACTTTGACTTTGACTTGGTCAGGGGTAAAATGGTCATTTTACCCTAAAAGCAGTTGGCAGTGTATGACTAAGTGTTTTGTGGGAATTATAGCCGGAGGATTTCCGGAGCAGCAGTAGTAGCAGTCAGAGGATTTTCCCGCACAGATCAGCAGCTACTACGAGGTGAGTTACCTTCCAGTAGCGGTGGGTCTACGGCCACAATGCCGGCCCACCAGTAGGAGTTGTATGTTAGGTGATTGTCTTTGTGATATCATCTAGTTTTGCTACTACCTGATATGTTATATGCTGGCATGCTATGTTATATGTGATAGTGGTAGTAGGAGGGGAATAGCCCCAAGTTCGGTTGTTAGGACCAACGGGTAGGTCAGCACCCCAGAATGGCTTGACATGGGTAGGTCAACACCCCAGAATGGCTTGACATGGGTAGGTCAGCACCCCAGAATGGCTTGACACGGGTAGGTCGGCACCCCAGAATGGTCGTATCGTGTAGGTCGGGCACCCCAGAATTGCCCGGCAGTATGTATGCTATGTGTTTGTATGGTATGTGGTACAATGGGGGAACTCACTAAGCTTCGTTCTTATAGTTACAATTTTGTTTTCAGGTACCTCTTCATCGAAGGGGAAGGAGCTGGCGCGGTAGCGGCACATCATACACGCACAATGTTTTCCGCACCATGAGTTATTCTGGGATTTTGTACTCTGACATTATGGTTGTTTTTATGTTTTGGTTTTCAGACACGAAATATGTTTATGAAATGATATGATCAAACGATGTTTATTCACAAATGTTTTCCAAAGTATTAATTTAAAAATGAAATTTTTGGACGTGAAATTTGGGATGTTACAGTTTAAGATCCCATAATCTAAGAGTTACATATTGTATGCAACTGATAATCGCTAGTTACCGAGTTTGATTAAGTTTATGGGATAAATGCCACCTAACCATTTACTTGGTTCATTACTTGGATCCTAGACTTTAATAAATTAATGTTTTAGGAAATAATAAAAGGTATTAACTTTTAAAGACCAAATATTGAAAATACTATATGAAACTTTGTTGAACTCTATTAATAATTGTTAATACTCTTACGCCCTGCAAAATCTCTCTCTCTCTTTCTCTCTCTTGTTGAGTTTCAAGAGACAGTAACATTTGATGATTATAATTTCTATAACTGGTATAATATCTTGAGGTTCTACCTTAAGGATAAATAGAAATTATATATACTAAAAGATCCCATACCTGAACAACCTCTGCAAATCAATCAGTCTGATCATGATGCTTTGATGGAAGCATTATTGTGATGATGTTGATGTGTCTCACGTCATACTAGAGTAATTAACCTTGACTTGCAAAAAGTCATGGATAATTATGAAACGAATGACATTTCATGCTAAAGATATAACAAGTGTTGTTATAGTCTTCATTTAAACAATAAATGTTTTGTACCTATTCTTATAAGGACATGTAACATTTGTAATTTATGAATAAATCTATATTTACTTATCGTTTAATGGATGTTCACATTCATGATCTGAAATGATGTATTATGTGTTAAAGAATATTTTGTCATAATGTTAATTATGAAGTAAATCTATAAGCTTTCATTAAATTGATAGTTCTGATCATAACACCTAATTAATCAAATGATATTTGATTCAAGCTTATCTATGTCATAATCATCATGACTATATAAATAAAAATACATATACCAACTTCAAAAGTATGAAATTTTTGAAGGCAAATGAGCTTGATTCATTTGATATATGTGAATTCTATTTATATGGGAAGATGATTCACAACTGTCTTTACCTATTAGTAGTTAAAGAACAAAAGGTTTGACAAAGAATTATACATAAGTGATGTATGTAATCTTCTCAATCCATGAATATATTTGGTGATAGATGTTTAATCAATTTCACTGACAACTTTTATTCGTTATTGATGAAACCTTTGATTTGATCAAATTGTTTGAAATACAACTTAATGAGATCATCATTAACCTTTCATTATGATAAAGAAAATAAGTTTTATAAATCAACTTTTCTTGGAACATCTTAGGAATTGTGGAATCAATTCACAACTCAATAAAAAAAAAAACACTCACTCGTCATTAGTATGGTTCTTGTGGCACAGGATCACCTAGTCATTTGGATCTATCTTTTGATGTTGGAGACCTAGTCATTTGGATCTATCTTTTGATGTTGGAGGTAACATTTGTATTCTCTAGTGGGATAGGATCACCTGACCACTAACAAAATAGACTTTTCAGTCTATTATATGATGTTTTATAGTGCGCCAACCCTGATCAATCATCTCCTTTGTGTGGTACTTCAACGTCGAACAAGAGAGATGCTATCTTCCCCTTTGGCGAATCCTCCCCTGTGAATGTCGATTAGACAAGGTATTCTATCACCGTTTTTTTTGGCACACCAAGTTCTAGCCGAGAAATAATTTTTCTTTGAGCCTCAGCATCACATTCTCCTTCTTGCGCCATCTCCTCTTTTGGCGCACGTCTCTTCCCAGCTAAAGACAACTCCCTAGTGCGCCATCCTTTCTTTATTTTGTGAGATCCAAGTTTCTTGGTGCAAGTTCAACCACCGAACTTCTCTATTGGCACATCATTTTTTTTCTTTTGTTTTAGCGCACCAAGACTCCTCTTCTCTGTTTGGTGTAACACCTTTTGCTACATATGGCGCAGCAAACCCTAATAGTCATCTTCTCTTTTTGGCGCATTGATCATCATGTAACTTTGGGAGTGAAGCTGAACTTGAAGAAGTAAAAAATAATGTTCAGCAGCTACTGAGATGGGCATGCATGGAAACACAACAAGAACCTTGAAGAACAGGCTGATCAATTCCATATGACACACAAGAACCTTGAAGAACAGCCTGTTACATGATGATCAATCCATATGTTAAGTGGATGATCGATCCATATCTCCCAGTCATCCATGAGTGAACCATCTTCCAGTGCACTACTTGAAGACTAGTGCATGTGCTTCTAGTCAAAACAAAGTGACTTACTGAAGTACAGCTCCTCGCCAACTTCTTTTCTGATGAGAAACAATTCACTTCCATAGCTCATTTTTCACCCCCCACCTCTGGTATATTTCTTTTTCATTCAAAGAGAACAAACAATAACCATGCAACGTTGTTGACAAACCCAGTTGATCTAGTGCCTTCATTCATTTGACTGTTGCTTTGAACTCACGACAAGAGCATATTTTATTAATTCACAAGGAGCGTTAGAGGGCTCTCGACTTCAACTCACGCTCAAACTCTTGAGCACATTCTTGGAATCGAGTGTATCCTCCTCACTCAATGCTTTCTATACCTTTGTTCAGATAAGCCAAGAACCCACTCCCATCAACACAACATATGCCCCCCACATTAGTGGATGGTGTGTCAATTATCAAGAAAACCCAGCATGTAGCTGTGAAGAAACAAAGTTTTACAAACTTTTTGTGACGATAAGTGTTTTTTTTTGTGACACTTGAACATTTGAGTATGTTACTCATGTGTGACAGTATATGTCGCCAAAGCTAGAATAACAAAAAGGGAAACACACAACATATGTGTCTGTCATGCACACCTTCTCTTTGTTGTAAACACACATCGCACACATGCACAAATTTTTTTTTCACATCTCACACATGCACGTTTGTTTTTTTCCTCTTTCTTTTCTTTTCTTCTTTTTAGTTTTTTTATTTATTATTATTTTTTTGTTAAAAAAATTTTTAGTTGTCTTTGAACTCATCAGCAAACATTATCCCCATAAAAATTGCAATTTTTTATCGGGGTTGTTACTTTTTATCTGATAGTGAAGATAAATCTGTTAGTTTTTAATTTTTTTTTAATATTTTTTGAAAATATCATATAAATCTGTTAGTTTTTATTTTTTTTTAAATATTTTTTTGAAAATATCATTTATGATAATAAAAACGTTTTTGATATGCTACATTCTTTTAAGGCCAAGACTTAGCACATTTGTTGTATCATAAGAGTTTGATATAGTTTAGCAAAATATCAATGTTTTATTTTATTTTATTTTTGTTTGTCGAAAAAGATCAAGTTTTTCATTCTTATTCAACACTACATTTCTAGCGTAAATATAACATAAAACAAATTTTCTTTCTAAAAAAAAACATAAAACGAATTTGCAAAATTTTCATTTCCGACACTCATTCCCTTATCTGAACAAAAAGTTAATTATTGTCTAGATTACTCAAATTCGAACATATTTTTTTCAAACAAGAATGTGATTAGAAATTATACTACAATTTTTCCAACAATCTTTTTCATTAGTAATAAGTTCCATTTTTTTTGCAATTGTCATAGACAGTTAAATTTTCTCTAAAAAAAAATTTCAAGTTCGCGGAACACATTCTCTCAGATTATTTATTTTAAAAGTTTTTTTTAAGTGTATCTGCTTCAACATAAAATTTTATTGAAGCAGAGAGGGGAAATGTTAAATCAATATTTTTCCGTTTGCACACTTCTTACAGCTCCTTATTTCAGTAACCATCACATAGGGGGAAACTGTTGGAAATATTTTTATGTGATTGTCACTTGAAATAAGTTGAGTATTGATTTACATTTCTAATAAACATTATCAGAATGTTTCATGTTGAATAGATTCTGAAGATTCAACAAGTGTTTGAAGAATCAAATGTTGGAGCACTTGAAGTGAACATGGAGCACTTGCTGAACATGGATCACTTGCTGTTGACATGGAGCACTTGAAGAAAGCAAGTTGGATCATCATGATCTCAGATGGCACATCTAGATCATATGTGGAGCATCAAGACGTTGATGGACCAACATGAATAGTTGGTGGCTCAACTCAAGTCAATGGATCAACATGATCACATTGATGGCTCAACAACATTGCATATGGCTCATCATGTACAATGAAGACATGTCCAAATGCTCAAAGGCACATGAATTTCGTCCATGGTCCATCTTGAACACGCAGTTGTACATCTTCAAGGTCAAGATACAATCCAACATTCAAGAAACTATTCAACTTGATCAACGACACTTCTGGAAGTTGATGACAATTAAGCAACACTTTTCTTAGAAGACAATTAAGCAACATGATGTTCCTGTTGTTCATCACTTTTTCAATGTTGATCAAGCAGGCTCAAGAAATTATGAAGACTCCTAACTTGGATGGAACCCTAACGGAATACTAACATAATTGGAATATTGCATCCATTATCCATTAAGTATGACAAAGATGTCAACTGATGACTAAGTCATGATGACGTGTCAACCCCTGATTGGTCAAGCAATATCATGGGTTTTTCCAAAGCCTATAAATAGGCCCCTTGGGATCCATTATAAAGTTGCTCTTCCTTGCTCAATTCCAGATCATTCTGCACATTTGCTGCTTAGACTAGTTTTTAGAGAGCCATTTGAGTGTTTTAGCTTGTCTATCATTCAAACACTTGTAACTGAATCTTGATGAATATGAGACACTTTTGAATCATTGATATTGAACATAAAAAAACGTTTTTATCATTAACTTGGTGATTCACAACTCTTTATTTTCCGCATTACTTGCCACTTCAAGATTCTGAAACTTTGTTTCAGTATTTTCAACACTTGGATTATTCTAGTTTAGGTTTACTAAATTTTCTCATTCTTTTCACTGAGATATGCTGAAGAAAGCAAGATAGTACAAGAAAGTACGAACGAGATAGATTGGGAAGGAACACAATATAATTGTCTTAATAAGATCTTCTAGGATCCTAAGGAGTAGGCGACTAGGTGGAAACATTATCAAGTGCCAAATGTGATGGTAGCTGTGGAAGGAGGGTGTCCTTTTGACACTAGGACACTAGTAAAAGACGAGTGATGGTGCATTAACCTAACACATTAAACTGGAAGGTGAAGCCATCATAAAGAAAGAAAAATAATGAAAGATACATGAAGGTATATCTCCAATTTGAAAGAAGACAAGCAGTATGAGGACATCTCCATTTTAAGAAAAGATAGTAGTATGGATAATGGTAAGTCCACAAGAGTACCTTGCTCTAAGGTGCTAAACTGTTGTGATAACCAATTTAGTGGGAGGAACTTTGTAAGCTCCACTTCCAAGTTTTGTGATTGGTAATGAAAAGTTAAGATTACATACTATATATGATGAGGGTGACAGAAGAAATAAGACTCTAAAGTGTGATAACTTGATGATGAAGAAGCAGTACTAGGAAGGTGTTATATGATCGATAAAGGAGAAAGATGATTCCACATGATAGATCAAATAATGCAACTTGAACATCAAATGATTTTATAGTACTGATAAGGTGTGGACAAGAATGAACACTTGAAGTTGTTAAAAAGGATTGTCAAGAAGACAATGACGAGTAAATGAAATTTTTGAAATTTCCATGGATGAGTTAGAGAGATGAACTACTAGAATGTAAGAAACATAGGGTTACTTGGAC
The DNA here is from genome assembly GCF_052849685.1 of Lactuca virosa. Classification (NCBI taxonomy): domain Eukaryota; kingdom Viridiplantae; phylum Streptophyta; class Magnoliopsida; order Asterales; family Asteraceae; genus Lactuca; species Lactuca virosa. The sequence continues at coordinate 372,573,548 of NC_136430.1, read as the reverse complement.
CTTAAAAATAAGTACCCTTATTTCTTTTAAGGGGTAGATGGTAAGGAGGATACGTAAGTGTGATGATGCGATGTTGCAAGAACTCACAACCCTCTTGAAGCCGAGTAAGAACAACATACGATGCTTGGAATTATGAGTTACATAAAGAAAACAAGGATAAAAGATTTAGAGCATCTAAGCTGTGCAACCTGATAACACGGACCGGTCACAATCAACTACAATTGAGTACTAGGTTTGGGTATTGCTATTAATCTAGATTCGGCAACCAGATAAAGAATGGGTAGACTTATGATAATGAGAACTTCTGTTATGATTTCATACAAAGGATAGAACTTTGAATCAGGTCATTATGGGTAACTCAATTGTGACCAAAGGGCACACAAATAAATTGATATAAAAGTTGGTTTTGTATTCATAACGAAGAGCTAAGAAATAGAAAGAGGCAAAATATGATGATACATAGGAATTTAAACTGGCAAAGTGCGGAATGGAAGACCCGAGGACTCGAACAACAATGTTGAAGGACAAACGAATGATGAAATTATGATTGAAACTATATGTGGTTAATAGTGAAAAGCAAAGGTGAAATTCAAGATCCATACAGAGTAAATGTGAGGCAAAGAGTTTGTTGCGAAGAAATAAACAACACATCATGATGCATGATGAAGATCATATTGTGATCTAAATCTTAAAATAAATGCCTTCATTTCATTTAAGGGGTAGCTAGTTGGAAAGAAGCAAGTTACAAGTGACAAGATAATTTGGACCACCAAGATTTTGAAGTTGAGTTGAGACAACATCATGTGCTTTAGATCTTCTTGTCATGGTATGCTTAGGCTTGTAAGTCTAAGATATGTGTTAACTCATGAAACGATATTTTTGATTTGACATGACAGTTAAAGTAAATGAAAGGAGATATGGACAAGGTTTGGGAAATATATAAACTTGGATGACATGGTACCTGTTGGTACAAAAGTATAAGATTGATAACGATATACATGATTGATTTATCTTATAGGTAAATGTATAAGGAGAAAATCATTGGTATGAATGAACTAGAAATATATGTTAAAGGTAAAGTGTTAGTATGTGACATCCCCATTTTTCACGACCAGAAAAGACCGATTTGTTTATGCTTTGTTTAAAAATCAGAGTAACATTTTAAAGAAAAGTGTTGCGGAATGCGTTCCCAAAAGAAAATATGATAAAGACTTATCAAAGCATTTCCGAAGAAATGTGTTTCATTAAAAACCTCGGGATGTCATGTTCGATACAAATCAAAAGCATAAACAGTACAATATAAGCATTACTACATTATTTATATCTACATGCCTATAATCCGTAATCCCTCATCCAAAACATCACATCTATGCTCGAGTGCCACTACCTGTAATACAAGAAACTGAGTGGGTCAGGCTTGGGAGACTGGTGAGCACATAGGGTTTTCAACCCACAATAAATAAATTTATTAACTTTATCAAACCAAACAAACCCGATTATCCGTTCCCGTTATCCTCACTTTACGTCCCTAAAACATCTAACACAAGGGACCTAGTCTAAGGACTTTCATCGGGGTGACAACACTGCTTCGGGGGTTCCTCAGCAATTTATGTCAAATAAGGCAACCATGTGGGGGATGGAGTACTGCTGGTGAACACTGAGTTCAAATAAACACCTACAGGTTGCGAGCCTGCTAGCGTTCCACTAGACTGTCTAGAATAGTCCGTGGTTGTCATCTATACTCCGCAAGATGACTGGATCATCTTAAAACATCGAGGCATCTCATCATTTTATCACACATTGTCTATTACATCTACCCATGTTTTACCCAACACATTTTGTAGATATAAAATACATATAAAGTTTAAATTATTTAAAACATGTATAAAAATCGTTCATCCAGCATAGATAGCAAGTATACAGACAATATGCACACATAGCACGTAATTTATATAAAATACTTCATATCTATGTGTAAGATGAAAGTAACTATGCACTCACTTGTTAAGGTGGTGATTCCGAACTCAGACAGCGCTTCGCTTCTATTAATTTATTTTCTTTCGACGAAACCTAGTATCATTATCACTAGATTTTAGTCTAATATTCATTGCGACTAATTATTAGTCTAGATTAATCATTAACTCAAAGTCTACTTCATGATCTATCAAGTAAGGAACAACTAGGTAGGATCATATAGGAGGTAGGGTCTGTTTGGTATACGAAGTATACAGTTTGGAAATCCCACTTTAAACACCACACTAAATCACAGCCTAGACATCATTCCTGTAAGTAGATCAATCAGTATAACGACTTTGAATCACTGATAAATCTTATTTATAGGTTCATAATAACGTTATTATATTTATATAAAAGCTATATTTAAAATGGTGTAGGCGTAGCTCACTTACAACGGGTTTTTATCAAAAACCAAGCAGCGTTTCCGAACCGAAAAGCTCTTTTCTTGGAGCCTTTGGGAGCCTCGGGGCTTCCTTCGGGTGCTAGGGGGTTTACCTAGGCTTTAGGGGGGTTAGGGTAGGCTAGAGAGAGAAATTAGTGAGAGAAAGAGAAGGATTTGGTGTGAGAAGAATGGCAGCCCTCGGCCTCCTTTTATAGGCGCCAGCTGCGGAGTACGTTGGGCGTACACTCCGAAGTACGCTGCGCGTAGGGCTCGCTTCGTACAACACGCGTCGGATAAGGGCTGGGGGGACGTGACTTAATGTGGACCGAGGAAGCGGAGATTGTTGGGCGTAACCGAGCTCGGACACGACGCCTACACGTCACGCTGGGCGTAACCTCGGATTACGCGGGGTGTAGCGAGGCCAGCTGTCACCCATCCGAAGCAATGCGTGGGCAACAAGGAACGGCTGAGATTTGGCCACGTCAGCAACTTCACAATCAGCTTTGCAAATCTGAGTCTCGACTTTAAAAATTCGTAACTTTCACATACGAGCTCCGTTTTCGATGTTCTTTATATCCACGTGTAGGCGGGACCGTACTCTACAACTTTCATTTAGACTCTGTCGGGTAATTTTGACTTTATTTTTAAAGTTATATTTTTAACAGACCGAGATAGGATTGGTCCGTTAAAAATCCATAACTTCTTCATCCGACATCCGTTTTCGTCTGTCTTTTTATCTTTACGCTACTATTAACGAGATCTTCGATTCTCGTTTAGGTTGTGTCGGCTAAAAACCGCTCGATCTTATATTCGAGTTCTGGGCTATACACTGCTAAGTCGAAACTTCAAAAAATCATAACTTCTTCATACGAAGTCAGATTTGGACATTCTTTTGAAGGGCGCTCTCGGTTTAACGAACACTACGACTTTCATTTAGATCTCTAAGGCTAAATATCTCTCTATCGTAAATTCACTATTTACGCCATGCAGTGGCGTGCCGGTTCTGTCGTGAAACTTCAACATGTCATAAATTCTTCGTTATAACTCGGATTTCGGCATTCTCTATATGTCTGGAATCCTTGTCACAACCACTACCACTTTATGTATCGATATCGGGTTTATTCAAAACTTAAAGTTTGACGCTTATTTTTATCCTTTATTAATTATAACTTTATAAATAAGTAATAAGCATATAAATTCACATAATTCACATAATACTCAAATAATTCATCTTTATTACTTCAAAAAGAGTTACAATAGTTGACCTAGACTATTACATCACTGCACTAATGCTTAGCCCCGAAACACGGGCGTTACAATTCTCTCCCTTTTAGGATGATTCCATCCCGGGATCATGCATCAGCAAACAGATGTGGGTAGCGACTCATCATGTCACTTTCTGTTTCCCAGGTGAGGTTCGGCCCATTCGTATGTTTCCAACGGACAAGCACTAAATCGACCATTTTGCGTTGTAACTTCTTAGTCTTACGGTCAACGATTGCCTCGGGCTCTTCGATTAGCCTCTTATTCTCATCCATCCTTAACTCTGAGATTGGTATTATGTCGGGAACTTCTCCCGTGAACTTCCTCAAACAACACACATGAAAAGTGTTATGAATACCATCTAGTTCTTCGGGTAATTCGAGCTTGTAAGCTTGGTTCCCAATCCTATGAAGAACTTTGAACGGTCCAATAAACCTTGGACTCAACTTTCCTCGTTTCCTAAATCTTATAAGTCCCTTCCACGGTGAGACTTTAAGCAAATCCAAATCTCCAACTTCAAAAGTCATCGGTCGTCTTTTCTTGTCAGCATAGCTCTTCTGACGATCCTGAGCTGCTAACATCCTCTCCCTGATTACTTTCAACTTTTCAGCAGTCTCATGGACTATCTCGGGGCCCATAAACTGCTTTTCTCCAGCCTCAAGCGAACAAGATGGCGTACAACACTTCTGTCCGTACAAAGCTTGATAAGGTGCCATCTTGATGCTCAAGTGGAAACTATTGTTGTAGGAAAACTCTACCAGAGGTAAGTGCTCGTCCCAGTTCCCTTGGAACTCCAGGGTACATGCTCTCAGCATATCTTCCAGTGTTTGAATCGTTCTTTCGCTCTGACCATCAGTCTACGGATGGTAAGCTATACTCAAACACAACTTCGTACCCCATTCCTCTTGTAGACTTCTCCAAAACCTTGACGTGAAACGACTATCACGATCCGATACAATCGTTAGAGGAACACCGTGAAGTCTTACCACTTCCTTCACGTAAGCATTTGCGAGCTTATCCATAGACCACCTTTCGTTGGCTACTATGAAGTGTGCACTCTTGGTGAAACGATCCACGACTACCCAAATCATGTCGTGACCGTTCTTCGTTCTGGGCAGTTTAGTCACAAAATCCATGGTGATATCTTCCCATTTACCCATGGGTACAGGTAAAGGTTCTAAACTCCCATACGGTTTCTAATGTTGTGCCTTAACTCTCGCACATGTCACACACTCGACCACATATTTCGCAACATCGAGCTTCATCGCTGGCCACCAGTAGTAGGGTTTTAGGTCCCTATACATTTTAGTGCTACCGGGATGAATCGAGTACATGGTCTTTTGCGATTCTTCCATCAGAAGATGTCTTATTCCTCCCATCTTAGGTACCCAAATCCGATCTTGGAATACCTTCAGTCCTTGACTGTTTGTACCAAACACTAACGTTTTGCCCAAACATTCTTCCTTTCGGTCATTCTTCTCTGAAGCTTCTTCTTGAGCTTTCCTGATAGTTTCCACAATCATCGAGACAGCTTCTATTCTCAACGCTCTTGGCCTTTTTCTTTCAAGATTAACTCTTCGACTTAGAGCATCGGCGACGATATTCGCTTTACCGGGGTGGTAAAGTATCTCGTAGTCGTAGTCCTTGAGTAATTCCAGCCAGCGTCGTTGCCTCATATTCAATTCCTTCTGATTAAAGAGATACTGGAGACTCTTATGATCAGTGAAAAGTTTGCACTTCGTGCCATAGAGATAATGCCTCCATATCTTTAGGGCAAATACTACCGCTGCCAACTCCAGATCATGAGTGGGGTAGTTCTTTTCGTGATCTTTCAATTGTCGAGATGCGTATGCTATCACCTTTTCTCTTTGAGTTAGAACACATCCTAACCCGACTCCTGACACATCACTATACACTGCGAAGTCTTCAACTCCATCGGGTAGAGAAAGAATCGGTGCTTCACACAACTTCTTCTTCGGCTTCTCGAATGCTTCTTCGTGCTTCTCACTCCATGTATAAGTAGCTCCTTTGTGGGTCAAAGCTGTCAATGAAGCAGCTATCGAAGAAAAGCCTTGGATAAATCTTCGGTAATATCCAGCTAATCCCAGAAAGCTTCGGATCTCTATGGGAATCTTTAGTTGTTCCCACTTTATTATAGCTTCAATCTTAGCTGGGTCAACCATTATCCCTTCTTGGTTAACCACATGACCCAAGAATTGGACTTCTCGGATCCAAAAATCGCATTGGGAGAACTTTGCATAAAGTTTCTCCCTCTTCAACACTTCCAACACTTCTTGTAGATGCTTGCCATGCTCCTCCTGGATTTTCGAGTAGATGAGAATGTCATCTATGAACACTATCATGGATTTATAGAGGAATGGTTTACAAACCTTGTTCATCAAATCCATGAATGCTGCTGGAACATTGGTTAGTCCAAACGACATAACCAAGAACTCGCAGTGTCCATATCTCGTTTTGAACGCAGTTCTCTCAATATCATGTTCTCTTACCTTCAGCTGATGATATCCTGACCTAAGATCGATCTTTGAGAAATAACTCAAACCTTGCAGCTGATCGAATAGGTCATCAATCCTTAGCAATGGATACTTGTTCTTCACCGTTGCCTTGTTCAGCTCTCTGTAGTCTATACACATTCTCATGCTTCCGTCCTTCTTCTTCACGAATAACACCGGAGCTCCCCAGGGTGATGAACTAGGTATAATAAAACCGTTGTCCAACAGCTCCTAAAGTTGCATCATGAGCTCCTTCATCTTCGTCGGTGCTAGTCGGTACGGTGCTTTTGTTATTGGTGTCGTCCCTGGTAACAAGTCTATTCGGAACTCTACTTGTCTATCAGGCGGTAATCTGGGAAGATCTTCGGGAAAGACTTCTGGATAATCACACACCACTGGTATATTCTGCACCTCCTTCTTTTCCTTCTTAGCATCGATCACAAATGCCAAATACGATGTGCATCCCTTGGACAAACATTTCCTGGCTTTCATCAGGGAGATGATTCCAGAATTCACTCTGCGTTTGTCCCCGTACACCATAAATGACTCTTTTCCGGGTGGGTTTACCCTCACTATCTTCTTTCTGCAAAGTATTCCAGCATCGTTGGCGCTAAGCCAATCCATTCCCAGAACGATATCGAAACCGTTCAACTCTATGGGTAGCAGTTCTTTGTGGAATTCGTTTCCGTTTAAGTCGATGACGATGTTCTTAATACGATCACTAACAGATATGAACTTGCCACTGGCAACTTCCACAACTAAGGCATTGACAAGTTTTTCTACAGGCAATGCTAGTTTCCTACCAAATTTATGCGATACGAAGGAGTAGTTCGCTCCCGAATCAAATAGTATATTGACAGGCAAACCATTTACAAGAAAGGTACCTGAAGCGACATCTGTTGCCTCCTTCGCAGCCTCGAGCGTCATCTGGAAGGCTCTCACCTTCGGCTTCGGTGGGACATTGGGCCTTGTCGCCTCGTTCTTCTTCGGGAAATCCTTCACAATGTGCCCTTCCTGGTTACATCCATAGCACACCCTTTTGTTGGCGGTGCACTCATTGGCGTAATGCCCGGTCTTGACACACTTGTAGCAGGTCACCTCCTCGCTATATTTCCCGAAGTGCTTCTTCTTGCACTTCTCGCACCACTTCGCTTCATTTCCTCCTCCGAACTTTCTTGGACCGTACTTGATTTTCTTATTGTTGGGCCTTGCAGACCCCTCGAACTTCCTCTTCTCGCCAACCTCAACCTTGCTGGCAGCTCTTTCGTTAATCATATCCTCCACAGACTTGGCAGCCCAGATAGCTGCCTCCAGAGTAGGTGCCTGGCGCACTTGCACCGTGTACTCCCATGGAAGTCCCTTTGCGTACTTGTCGATTTTCGTCAGCTCATCCGGAATAAGACGCAAGGCGAACTCCATATTCTCTGTGAAGTTGTTGGTGTATTAATCAATTGACATGCTTCCTTTCTTCAAGGTCAGGAATTGGTTCTCTAGCTCGAGCAGGTTTTGGGCTGAGCAGTACTTGCGTTTGAACTGCACCAAAAACTCTGCCCATGTCAGTTGCAGGGGCTCATTCGGGCTCAGAGTCTTCCCCAGGGTATTCCACCAGTGCACAACGCCTCCTCGGAACTGACGTACTGCAAAGGTGGTCTGTAACTTGCCTCTGCAACCACACGTCATGAAAGCTAACTCCATCTCCGAGATCCAATCCATGACTCCGATCGGATCTTCCTTTCCAGTGAAAGTCGATGGCTTGCAAGTCAGAAAATCCTTGTACCCGCATCCATTCCTCTTGACTCCGTCATCCTGGTTGTTTTGTCGAACTATTGGTGGGTTGGCTTGACCATCGTTCAATTCGGGTTGTTCAACTAGTATTGTAGGTTCGTCCCTATTTTCATGCAACATCTGCCTCATCTCTTCCCGTTGTTCAGCCAACATAGCCCGTATCATGGCTTGTACTCCGGCCATTGTAATTGGCTCAGGAGCATCTGCTACAACAGGTATTTGCTAAATCACTGGGGGCTGATTCCTATTTCCGTTCGCGTTCCCGACTCCATTTCGGGTTCTTGCCATTTTGATCTATACACCGAATAGGTTGAATTTAAATCTTTATTTAGGATAGACGTTTAAATCATCTTTATTTCTCCGAAACGTTTATATGTTAGTTCTAATATCGTAATCGTACGTTTAGAATCCTGAACACATAAGGTTTCCAGATCTGGTCGACAACAGACCATAGATTCGAACAAATAATAACATATAAGGCATTCTTACTGCTATAACATAAAACATTTAGCACATAAAAGCATTTTAGGCATCTTTCCTAAAATAAACTAGTGCTTGTGTCTAAAATATAGTAGACATTCATCTCACAATCATCGTTTAACATTCTAAGTTTAAGTCTAGAAATCCTACAAATTCCTAGTTCGCTTAAACTAATGCTCTGATACAAACTGTGACATCCCCACTTTTCACGGCCAGAAAAGACCGATTTGTTTATACTTTGTTTAAAAATCAGAGTAACATTTTAAAGAAAAGTGTTGCGGAATTCGTTCCCAAAAGAAAATATGATAAAGACTTATCAAAGCATTTCCGAAGAAATGTGTTTCATTAAAAACCTCGGGATGTCATGTTCGATACAGATCAAAAGCATAAACAGTACAATATAAGCCTTACTACATTATTTATATCTACATGCCTATAATCCGTAATCCCTCATCCAAGACATCACATTTATGCTCGAGTGTCACTACCTGTAATACAAGAAACTGAGTGGGTCAGGCTTGGGAGCCTGGTGAGCACATAGGGTTTTCAACCCACAATAAATAAATTTATTAACTTTATCAAACCAAAAAAGCCCGATTACCCGTTCCCGTTATCCTCACTTTACGTCCCTAAAACATCTAACACAAGGGACCTAGTCTAAAGACTTTCATCGGGGTGACAACACTGCTTCGGGGGTTCCTCAGCAATTTATGTCAAATAAGGCAACCATGTGGGGGATGGAGTACTGCTGGTGAAAACTAAGTTCAAATAAACACCTACATGTTGCGATCCTGCTAGCGTTCCACTAGACTGTCTAGAATAGTCCGTGGTTGTCATCTATACTCCGCTAGATGACTGGATCATCTTAAAACATCGAGGCCTCTCATCATTTTATCACACATCGTCTATTACATCTACCAATGTTTTACCCAACACATTTTGTAGATATAAAATACATATACAGTTTAAATTATTTAAAACATGTATAAAAATCGTTCATCCAGCATAGATAGCAAGTATACACACAATATGCAAACATAGCATGTAATTTATATAAAATACTTCATATCTATGTGTAAGATAAAAGTAACTATGCACTCACTTGTTAAGGTGGTGATTCCGAACTCAGACAGCGCTTCGCTTCTATTAATTTATTTTCTTTCGACGAAACCTAGTATCGTTATCACTAGATTTTAGTCTAATATTCATTGCGACTAATTATTAGTCTAGATTCATCATTAACTCAAAGTCTACTTCATGATCTATCAAGTAAGGAACAACCAGGTAGGATCATATCGGAGGTAGGGTCCGTTTGGTATACGAAGTATATTATTTGGAAATCCCACTTTAAACACCACATTAAATCACAGCCTAGACATCATTCATGTAAGTAGATCAATCAGTATAACGACTTTGAATCACTGATAAATCTTATTTATAGGTTCATAATAACGTTATTATATTTAAATAAAAGCTATATTTAAAATGGTGTAGTCGTAGCTCACTTACAGTGGGTTTTTATCAAAAACCGGGCTTCACTAGAGCAGTGTTTCCAAACCGAAATGCTCTTTTCTTGGAGCCTTCGGGAGCCTCGGGGCTTCCTTCGGGTGCTAGGGGGTTTACCTTGGCTTTAGGGGGGTTAGGGTAGGCTAGAGAGAGAAATTAGTGAGAGAAAGAGAAGGATTTGGTGTGAGAAGAATGGCAGCCCTCGGCCTCCTTTTATAGGCGCCACCTACGGAGTACGCTGGGCGTACTCTCCGGAGTACGCTGCGCGTAGGGCTCGCTTCGTACAACACGCGTCGGATAAGGGGTGGGGCGACGTGGCTCAATGTGGACCGAGGAAGCGGAGATCGCAGGGCATAACCGAGCTCGGACACGGCGCGTACACGTCACGCTGGGCGTAACCTCGGATTACGCTGGGCGTAGCGAGGCCAGCTGTCACCCATCCGAAGTGAGGCGTGGGCAACAAGGAACGGCTGAGATTCGGCCACGTCAGCAACTTCGCAATCAGCTTCCCAAATCCGAGTCAACTTTAAAAATTCGTAACTTTCACATACGAGCTCCGTTTTCGACGTTCTTTATATCCACGCGTAGGCGGGACCGTTCTCTAAAACTTTCGTTTAGACTCCGTCGGCTAATTTTGTTTTATTTTTAAAGTTATATTTTTAACAGGCCGGGACAAGATTGGTCCGTTAAAAATCCATGACTTCTTCATCCGACATCCATTTGCGTTTGTCTTTTTATCGTTACGCTACTATTAACAAGATCTTCGATTCTCGTTTAGGTTGTGTCGGCTAAAAACTGTTCGATCTAATATTCGAGTTCCGGGCTGTACACTGCTAAGCCGAAACTTCGAAAAATCATAATTTCGTCATATGAAGTCAGATTTGGACATTCTTTTTATGGGCGCTCTCGGTTTAACGAACACCTATGCAGTTATAGCGGTCGAAAATCAAATATCGGTCAAGGGCCGATACTCGATATATAGGTTATCGCGGTGGGATATCGGTGGGATATCGGCATTTTTTATTACGTATAATAATAATAATAATAATATAACTACTTAACGTAAAACATATATAAGTATAATAGCAACTAGAAAATTCAAAATGTGTTAATGTTTTAAAGATAATCTAATCAAAACATGATCTAATCGAAACATAATCTAATCGTAAGCCATGAAATCTTCCTCCGAGTCCACATCAACCAAGGCATCCAATTGTTCATCAAGATGATTCACTTCAATTCTAATATCATCATCAACATCATCTCTGTAGCGCTCTCTTTTGCTCCTAGTTGTTACCCCAACTTCTTCGTTTCTTCCCATTGCCTCTTGCGTAGCTGACCAAAGAGACCACTCTCTTTTGCTCCTAGTTGTTACCCCAACTTCTTCGTTTCTTCCCATTGCCTCTTGCGTAGCTGACCAAAGAGACCACTCTCTTTTGCTCCTAGTTGTTACCCCAACTTCTTCGTTTCTTCCCATTGCCTCTTGCGTAGCTGACCAAAGAGACCACTCTCTTTTGCTCCTAGTTGTTACCCCAACTTCTTCGTTTCTTCCCATTGCCTCTTGCGTAGCTGACCAAAGAGACCATCTCTACCATCAGCAAACTCTTGAAGCTCAACTTCTGTTGGTATAACCCAATCATCATTTTCCTCTACGTCTCTCAATAAAATAGGATCCAAAGATCTGTTGGATTTTAATGAATTGTAGCGCCTTTGTAACCTTGTGTTGTATTGTGTTATATTGGATGAATACAAGGTCATTAAGTTTTTGCTGCAAAAAACAATTTCTTTTCTTTGAATGTAACTGCACACAAAGAATAAAAGAATTACTTAATGAAGTAAATAAGTTAAATTTAATATTATTTATAAAAAGTACTAGATAGAAACCAATTACATTGTCAAATACACTCCAATTGCGTTCACAAGGTGAAGCACTACATGTCTGACTAAGGACTGTGATAGCAAAATTTTGGAGCAAAGGCGGGTCGATCCCATAAGTACGCCACCATATATCTACATTTTATAAATAAATGAAATGACCTTATAAAAAATTATGCTATAAAAACATGTAAATATGTTAAAAATGTTTTACTTACATGGTGCAACTTTTGTCCTAGCCCTTATAGCAGCTGGAGATCCAAATTGCCCAACTAAATCAATGTATAGATTCAAGTCTTGCCTCAATTTATCATTGTCATCATTATCGGGCACTAGACGATCTATAGCAACATAAAGTCCCGTCGCAATGTCTCTGTTCTTCCGTATCTCCCTTGAATTTTCCCCATGAAAAATGGCGGGATTCAAGTAACATCCAGCTGCATATTCAATAAAGATTTAGAAGTAAAACTAGGAAATTCTATTAAAATAATAAATATAGTGTTTAATACCTGCATGTAACGGGTGATGAAGTTGGTCGCTCCATCTTGCTTGAATCATAGCCCAAAGTCTAGTGATCATTCTTTCATTAGGCGTGCCAGTCAGATTTTTCTTGATCTGCTCCTTGGCTCTGTCTACTGCATCATAGATGTAACCCATACATGGCTTCTCTTCCATATCAACCAATCTGACCACATCTACCAAATGAGCTAGCACCTGACAAGTAAAGTGTACGATGTCCAAAAATTCATGTTTTGCAACTATTCGCTCAACTTTCTTTCCAGCCGACTTCTTTGCAAAGTCACTTTTCTTCCATTCTTCAGAAACAAACAATACTTGAATATGATGTCGATTCTCGTGGATACTCTGAATTGTATAAAACTGGGTTGCAAACCTAGTTACACAAGACCTGTGCAACTCCTTGTTCTTCGTCAACTTCCTCATCAGATTAAGAATTCTTCCGTAGTTGTAAATGTAAACCACAATTGCTCTTGCATCAGCCAAAGTATTTTTTATCTTCGGTATTTTTTCACCAATATCACCTATCATGAGATTCACACAATGTGCTGCACACGGAGTCCAAAACAACTTGGGATGTTGCTCTTCTAAAATCATTCCAGCAGCTTTAAAGTTTGACCCGTTGTCTGTAATGAACTATAAGAAAATAAGAAAAAGAATTTAATTAATAAAATGATTATAAATTTAAAATAACAAATAATATTTAGAAAACTAGAAAGTAAAATTACCTGCACAATGTTCTCCTCTCCAACATCTTTTATCACCTCATTTATCATTTCCACGATCAATTGAGCATTCTTTACATGCTATGATGCATCAATTGATTTCAAGAATACCGTTCCAAGAGGACAGTTGAGTAAGAAATTTATCAAACATCTTCCTTTACCGTCTGTCCAAAAATCGGACATAATGCTACACCGATATTCCTCCCAATGTGGCCGGAATGAATCCACAAACTTTTGAGTATCTTCTAAATGTTTTTTCATCAATGTGACACGGATATTATGATAAAATGGAGCTGGCATACCTAATATAAAGTCATAAAATTAAGTATTTAAGTAATAATAAAATAACCAATAAATCTTTAATCACATTTAAATACCTCTTCCATATTCACCAATGGAATTGATCATATCTTGAAAACCTTCGTCACGTATGGCATTGAAGGGTAAACCAACCGAATAAGCCCAAGTTGCAATTTTATCCCAAGCATTCATCTTTAACTTCTCTTTTATTGGATTATTTTTATCAAGTGTACTTTGCTTTTTTTTTTCCATGATTAGTCTGATAAATTTAATCGAGAGGACCTCACACATTGCTAGCACCCACTAATTTCTTTTTCTTTGAAACATTTCTTTTTGAACTAACTTCTTGTACAACGACTTCCTCATCCTCATCTTCCATCGGAAAGATCAACTGTGTAAGATCTAAGAATTTCTATATTTCTTTTCTTTTCCTTTTGTATCTTATATTTTTCTTTAATTGATGCCATGACTTTCTTTTGGATATCCACAGTCACATTCGGACAACCGGTGACTTGCCCTGAGGTATGAGTAAGATGTTGCTTTAATCGTGTGATTCCTCCACTTACCATCTTACCACATAATGTACACCAAATGCTTTGTTTTTTTGAGGGATCTCTCCACTCTCCCCATTCCCATGCCATATCTCCATTCAAACATTTTGTCCCAGTTCTGACATCAGACGATATTGTATTATTGTTTGTGTTTGTAGGGTTTACAGATGCATGTGAGGATGGACCATCCATCATCAAAGCTGTTGCAAAAAGCACGATCAGTAACAAGGTAACAAAACAACAGGATAGTTTAAGAATAAAGCACTTGTTACAAACTTAGACCTTTACAATAACATGATCCTGTAACAATAAAAACTAACAACTAACAACCAATATATGTAAAATAGATGTTGTATATTTAACACAAATACAACATCAAAGAAACTTGTAAGCAGTAGCAACTAGCAACTTAACAGTTAACACTTAAGTACAATATGACAATATCTAAAATGCATGATCAGTTAATATTTAAAACCATGAATCCATGGCTTAACAATAACAACTAACAACCAAGTTAAGAAAAAATGAAAAATATACAACATATTGAAGACGAGGATACAAACAGAAAAGAAAAGAAAGATAAAAATTTGGGCAACATGAGATTCATTCGAAGCTAATAGTATCAGGTCCAAAAATAACATCCGTTAATGGAACAATAGTTGCTGAAGACGAACAAGTTTGGGCCAATTCGAATTTCGAAGCTTAATAGTGGAAGAACCAAAGAAGCGAAGGTACCTGTTGAAGACGAAGAACAGTAGCTGCTGAAGACGAAGAACCGTAGCTCCTGTGCTGCTTAACAGTTGAAGAATCGAAGAAGAATAATGGAACAACCGAAGAAGAATAATGGAACAAGAATCGCAAATCAGTGTTGAAGTCGCAAGTCGCTATCGTCTGAGGTTGAATACGAACAAAGACAATCCGATGAAAAGCTAGGTATACGATTGTCGATTGGGAATTTGGGGTTAAAAGTAGACTTTAGTCGTTTGGGCTTATGAGCAATGAGTATTAATTCCAAAAAAAATCAAAGTTTATGGGCTTATCCACAAATTTGGCCCGAAAACAGATTTTCTGGAAAATCGGTGATATAACCGATATTTAGGAATCAAAATAGCGGTAAAATATCGGTAATTATCGCCAATATTTACGGTTCCGATATTATGGGCCGATATTTGATACCGATATTTTGAAAGGGGCCGATAACCGATATCCCACCTGGATAGCACCTGGATAGCGCCGATATTAACTGTCCATACGAACACTACGACTTTCGTTTAGATCGCTAAGGCTAAATATCTCTCTATCGTAAATTCACTATTTACGTCACGCAGTGTCGTGTCGGTTCTGTCGCGAAACTTCGATAGGTCATAACTTCTTCGTTATAACTCGGATTTCGGCGTTCTCTATATGTCCGGAATCCTTGTCACGACCACTACCACTTTATGTATCGATATTGGGTTTATTCAAAACTTAAATTTTGAGGCTTATTTTTATCCTTTATTAATTATAACTTTATGAATAAGTAATAAGCATATAAATTCACATAATTCACATAATACTCAAATAATTCATCTTTATTACTTCAAAAAGAGTTACAATAGTTGACCTAGACTATTACATCACTGCACTAATGCTTAGCCTCGAAACACGGGCGTTACATAGTATTATGACCTATAAATCAAGACCTATAGAAATGAGAGGTCATGAAGAGTTATTAGACTATAAGTATAAAACCCAACAATGGGTTAATTGTGATTATAGAAATAGAAATGAGACAATATGTGTACCATAGTGTGTTTTGGAAGGCGTTCAAGCCAAGTTGAAGATACTATGTTATGTTTGAGACTTTAATACCAGTAAAGGTCAAAAAGGGCAGGATGAAAAGATATATTCGCAGATAGGTGTTGGTATTGACTTACTAATGGAATTAGTAAAAAATGAAATGTAGGTGATGTGCTTGAGCAAGATGGGACATGCTTAGGCATATTAGAACCTAAGTAAATAAATAGATAAATGTTGATCTAAAGGTTAAAAAGGAGCTGATAAGGATTCATACATGCCTTAAACTTTTTTTGGAACATGATAAGATGACATCTCTTAAAATATTTGATATCACTGTTAGAATAATTTGTTAAAAGTTAAAAAAAGGGGACAAAAGGGTTAATAACTCCTATATTTGTATTATTGATTATTAGGTAGATTTCTATTGTGAAAAATGACCTAAGTGATGTGACCATCAATGGAATTTAAGGGTGACTGGATGAATGAAGTTCTAATGAGATGGCTCACGAAGTAATTTCATGGACGGAAACCTTTTAAGGGGTAGATAATTGTAACATCCTAGAATTTAAGACTATGTTCTTAAATTAATAAAGTCATAAATGAAAATTTAGTCATATAAATAAATCATCAAATATTAATCATATCATTAGTGGTATGAAGTTTGGAAAGTTATAAGTGAAAATAATTAACATTTTAAAAGTTAAAGAGCCAAAAGTGTCAAGTTGCCAAAGTGAGTTGACCAAAGGGTTGACTCAATGGAACGTATTACAAAGGTTATAAAATGGATGAGGAAGGACTTATTATGTCAGAACATGCGTTAAAGTCACAAGTATTGAGGTTTGGTGAGTTTTGGCTAAAATGAGCAAACATAAGGGACCAAATGTGAAAATTTTGGAAATAAGATGAACACCCTCCTCATTTCTCTTCCAGACTCATGAAGTCTAGAGAGTCTCCATGATTCTTCATCTTCTTCCATCTAAGGTTCGATCTAACTGAATAATTAAGTAATCAAACGAAGTAAAGAAGGAATCAAGGCTTGCAAGGTACAAATATTCTTCCCATTTAGCCTAGAAATTGTTTTTGGTTAAGTGGGTAAAAATCCAATGTCGAAATTAGCTCCATATAATGGTTATGGTTTGGGTTCCAAACCTCTGTTGAGTTGTTTTGATGATTCAGTCTCCATCCAATCATCGCATTGATGGATTTGAGGATTTGGGTGAAAACCCTCATAAACCCTAGAAATGTAAATTGAGGATTTATTGTTTATATGTTAAATTGGAATAACTTATATGAATTAGATGTTGTTTGATGAAAACTAACCCAATTGGAATACTCAAACACACCAATGATGGTAGAATCATGTATATGCTAAGATTGAAATGGATTTGCGGACAATATGATGAAACCAATAAAATCCTTTGTAGTTGAGAAATTGTTGAACAAATGAAGTTCATAACCCTAAATGGATGCTATAAGAATGATTAGGATGCAAAATACTAAGTGTTTATTAATTATTGGACAAATCCATGGAGTTTGTGGTCAAAAGGACATTTTGGGAAATGTATAGATTGCTACATAAAGATTGACATCTAAGAAATGAATGACATTCATGAATATGAATTGACAATATGGAGATGATATTAGAACACAAACATGAATTAATGCTAGTGAAGTTCTAGCTCTAGTGATTGTGGATTCCATAGTTTGTTTATGTACTTACAATGAGATTTATAGTGGTTTTATATACTTTACAACTTTCATATGAGTATACAATGAGTTAAGAACAAACTACGTGAGTTTTAGAATGTGAATGTGCAATTACAGGATAGACTAGTTAACCTTTCTATTACAAGCTTACGGATCATCAGGATCTTAAAGGTTTCAATGAGAACTTAATGAATTAAGTAGAGTTTTTTTAAGATGATAAAACTCATTCTAAACATGTGTGAGAACCTATAAAAGTGTCACTAAGTGAATGGGAAAAAGGTTCTTCAAGAACTATGCAAAGTAGAGTGTTATATTGAGTAAATTCGAGAATTTTGTGTGCGCAGACCTCATTCCACGGCCGTCAAATGGCAAGGAAAATCATTCAATGGGGCACATAATAACCTGATCAATACCATGTATTTTTTCGTAACTTTTGCATACAGACTCGCATTTACGCGTGGTTTTCGCCTACGCTCATATTTTTACATGAGGAATATTTTAAAATAGTAAAATTTATTAATGGAACCTATGAGGGGTATTTTGGTCATTTTAATGAATTATGTCCATGTTATAGGTGATGTTTAAGAGTGTTTCTCTAAGGAAAGGAACTAGAAGAGGAGTAGTTAACCTACGTGTGATTGAGGTGAGTACGTGTTGGAATTTTCCCACTTTGGGGAACATGGAAAAATGATTTTATGATAATTAATGCAATGCATTAATATATGAAATGTTTTGAAATGGAAGTGTTAAATGTTTTTGAAAAGAATGTTTTGAAAGTTAGAATGTCTTGGAAGAACAAATGTTTGATATGTGAAATGAGTCTTTTCAAAGTATATCTTCCTAATAACCTATGATATTGTAAATGATGATATTAGTATTGTTAATATGAAAAGTGAAAGCTAAGAAGAAAGTAAAAAAGAAAAGAAAGTAAAGAGTGAATGAAAGTTGTCTGGGCCATAATGTCTCATAAGAGGTCTAGAGGAATCTACTGGGGTGGAGCCTCCCCTTTGCGAAGTAGATGTTCTAGTTAGCACGATGTCTTGGTGGATTGATTTGTTCTTTCCACCTTGGTCTAGACTTGGGAATACCCTAAGTACAAAAATTGGAAACGATTTAATATTGTAATTAGCCCTTGATAAACGAAAAATAAATCTAGAAAAAATGTCTTCTGAAATGAAATTAAAATAAATAAAATGATAAGATATGAAACGATATATATGATGTTGCATAAAAAGAGTTTTCCTTGAAAATGCTTGAAAATGTTTTATGGTCTAAAACTATTTTTTTGCAAAGATGAAATGTTTCTTTGATGAAAATGTGATAAATGTTTTTGGCCACAAACCCACATAGCTCATGACACATTATTGTCTTACGTATCCCTTTTAATGTCATGTATCTTAGGTTATAGTTAAGCAGAAAGGATGATAGATGAAAGTTAGAAGCAAGAGATAGAGAATGGAGTTGGACTTTTTAAGTTCCTTATTTATTGTAGTGATATAATTATTATTTGCTTAGTATGGTTTGTATGATGCTTATTACAAACACCTAATGCTTTAATCATAAATGTATTTTGTGGGACTGGTTTTTGTTAAATGTGGGTTAATTTTCAAAAAGATTTTATAACCATAGATTTGGAAAAGCTAAAAAAATTAGGGTGTTACATTTTACATGATAAAAGGTTGTTCCTTCTGAAACCTACATAAAATCACACACCTGCATATTAATCATTAATATTTCTAGTCATTCAGTTCATTCATGCCCTATTTCATATATCCTAATAGAAAACCTTTGACTAAAACAATACCATTTTCGGCAATTGTCACTAAACCAAAATCATCAAGATCCAAAAGCATGCCAGGGTGTTTTGTTATCCAATGTAGTAGTGTCCATTGCTTCTCAACAGCCAAAAATTAATTGTGATTGCAGCAGGTAGCATGCTCCATCATGCAACCGGTTGATAAAATTTGTTGATAAATTTTTTTGGGGTAGTCAATGCATAGACTTTAAATATTATTATTAACTTAGATCTATTTTAGTTGATTGATGTTCCTTTTTTAGAGATTGAGTTGTAGACACAAATTGATTGCTATTCAATTATATTCCTCAATTTTGAAGAAACACAAAAGAAAAAAAAACAGAAAAGTCAAATTTTCACATGAAGACACTCACAAAAGATACAAACTTTCATACATATTGCACTGTAAATTAGCTATAGTATACTAGATACAATAAATGATCAAAAAACATTTCAATATTGTTAAATTGATTAAAACATGAACTTACATGCCTCTTAATAGCTCATTTACATTGTAACGTCCCATTTTTCATAGCAAAATTTTCATTTTTATTTCTTTAAAATATTCATTTACATCAAAGTATTTGTTACATTATGCGGAAAAATGATTGTGAATGCGCGTATGTATAATCTAACCTTGTCCTTCTTATGAACCAATCAAGCTCCTATAAAATATATATAACCAACTGGGTAAGAGCTAGGCTAAGTGAGTTCCCCCAATATATCATATACCACAATACTTATACATGCATACAAAGAATGCTCCCGTACTTATTTTGTTCTGCCATCAACCCTAACTACACAGATGCGGGTCTATAGGCTCCTATACTTTAATTGTTCCACCATTAACCCTCACTATATTTTAAGCATACCACCAATTATGCACATAGATACTACACATTTGAATTTACATGCACATAGAAACTACACTATGGGTTCTACTCTACTGGCTCCTATATCCTAACATACATGGATATATATTGGAATACATAATATAGTGATATCAACTCACTTAGACTATTACTTAGAAGATTAACAGCTGTCTGGATGATCCTACTGACAAGCAACAAGCCTAACGATTATTAACTTATAATACTATAAATTATTAGATCCTAGTGGAATCCGGTAATGTAGGCTAGACCTATCACAAATTCTAATGAATGTCGATAGTTCTATCAAGTAACGATCTACCAGGCAGAACAGTTGGGAGGCATGATCATTTCGACATATAGATTTTCTGAAATCTAAAAACCAAGCCATCGTGACCATTGTAGTCACCTCTCTCGTAAGTAGATCAATCAATATTTTGACTTCGAATTACCAATAAATCTTATATATAGGTCATAATAATGACGTATGACTATAAATATATGTTAAACTATAAACAAAAGAGTGTAGCTTAACTTACAGAGATTTCCTAGTCAAAGTCCGGAAATTTCATTGGCAGAACTCGGTCCTGATAGCTAGTAGTTATCAGGTTCTACGGAGCCTCAAAGCTTTAGAAAACTATCCTAAATACGAAGGAGATTTTAGAACTATAACTCAGAATTTCTAGAGAAAGAGTTGGAGGGTGTGAGGGAGAGAATGAGGGTTGCTGCCCTTTTATAGGCCATTTTAGGGTGTGCAGCGTGCAAAATGGGTGCACGTCATGCATTTTAAGGTAGCGTCTCCCCAACCACTTTGTGCCACGTGTCAAGCTCTCCGTGGTCCGCATTTTCACCTTCTAAGAGTGCGCGTCATGCACCTGGCGTGCACCGCATGCGGCGCAAAACATAGATTTTGTAAATTCCATAACTTTTTCACATGAACTCCATTTTTGATGTTCTTTTTTCCACACGTTGCTCTCAATGAGTACTAAAAATTTCCTGTAGGATCCATAGAGTAGTTATGACTTTATTTTTAGCCCTTATTTTTATATGATTTAATGTTTTTGGAAAAATCATAACTCTCTCGTATGGACTCTAATTTTGGTGTTCCTTTTACCAAAATTCCTATCTTAAAGACTACTACAATTTTCCTTTTAGTGACTATTGTGACATCTGCTCAGGCCGATAGGTCTTCTGTGTTGGATCTAGATCGGAGACATGGAGGTGGTGTCGTCAGCGAGTTTCCGGCGAGATACCTAAGCTGCAATCACAGCAAAGTCATTAGAGTTGCCCCAGGGATTGTGCCCCGAGATCAAGCTCCAATGATCAAGTTAGATTAGTTAGTAGAGATGAGGTGGTTCTCCCCAGCCGGAGAGAACCATCTTGGTGTGTTGGGTGTGTGTTTAGACATGGAGGCTCTAGGTTGGGCTTAGATGCTTGTTAGAATCCCTCTAGAAGCTGCCTCCTTATGGAGGATGAAGCATTCTATTTACAGGGGACAATTAAGTCAAGAGGAAAATGGTCAGGCTTTGGTCCAGCCCAACTCATGCCCAACTAGCATGGAGTCGGGAAAGACCTCCCAAGTGTGGGCGCTTGACAAGGCTGGCAAGCGAGCGCCAGAAGAGCGTCATGACTTGATGTCTGGACCATGCTAATGGACCATACGTCAACAAGTCCCCCCCCCAGTCCAATGTGATTGGTGTGCGGCCAATGACATTGGAGTGGACACAAACAAGGCAACAACACATTTAAAGAAATAAATAAAAAAATGACCGAACCTCAACCACGAGAGAGGTGGTGTTGCACGATAAGGTAGACATGGACTTATATAGCACTAGCTAGCTTGATACTCCTTTCTTCTCGAGAGTATGGTCCGGTCGATGTGATGCAACATAGTTGTTGCTGGTAATATGATGTAGGGCAGGGATGCTAATAATGTTATACAGAGCTGGCTACTGATAATGTTATGCAGAGCAAGGCTACTAATGATGTTATGTAGAGCTGGGATGCTATGTGAAAATGGTGTCAAGAAGATGCTAGTCCAAGGTAGCTAAGAAGCATGACATCACCATACAGCCTTTGGGGTTGTTATTCGTCATGACTGTTATGCCAAGCTCTGAGATTCGTAAAGAAAATGCAACGTACTTAATCCATGATTCCAACCTCCAAGTCACAACCAAAATTTAACCATAGAAACACCGTTAATCCATGATTCCAGCCTCCAAGCTCCGGGTAGCAGGTTATATTTCTATGCCTAGGGGAAACCGAGTTTTGCTCCGCGAGCCTGCTGTCGGTGCGCTCTGAGGGCCGTGGTGCTGGAGCAGTTATCTGAGAAGACAAGACAATCAAATCATAAGCCGATTAGCATTTTCTCTCACGAGCGTTTTGAAACACTTCGCGGAGTAGAAGCAGTAGTGTACTGTTCTTCTCCCTCCTTTTTTTTTGAAAAAATCGAGTCGTCCGGACACCAATGCTTGTTCTGAAAGCGTATTTTGTTAAGCGGAGCTTGCGGAACTCGAGCGTCGAGTGGCTGACTCTTATGGCCCATTTTGTCATTGAGTTAGCCCAATAAAATAAGAAAATAGATTGGGGGAGCCCAAAATAATAACAACCCAAGGCGGAGCCCAAAATAAGTTTCTTTGGAGCCCATTCTCGAAATTAGGCCGAAATGCTAATTCTCTTGTTTGAAAGTATTATGGCACCCACAGGCCTACTTATGTTATGAGTTTGGATGAGAAATGTGTTTCCACCTCCTTATCATGATTTGTCACAAACGTTAATGGCAAAAAACAGAGTAGATCTAGAGATATAAAAGAAAGAACGAAGCATATCTACAGATCTAAACGTTTGGTAAACAGATCCAGACAGATCTTGGCGAGAGCCAAACGGATCTGGACGGATAATGATAGAAATGATCAAATCCGAGCAAATGTGAGATGAAAACACATCAGATTTGAATAGATCAATGGTGAAACTGAGGTTGAGACCAAGACACGATAGCTATTCATTCTTGGTCCCACAGATGGCGTCAAATGTTGCGACATGTGCTCAGGCCGCCAGGTCTTCTGTGTTGGATCCGGATTAGAGATCTGGAGGTGGTGCCGTCAGCGAGTTTTCGGAGAAAATGCCTCTATAAGGATTAAGTTTTATATTTAAATCACACACGGACCTAGTTTACAAATAATTTTTTAGCTATTTCGGGAGTTCTGTCATCCTGAAATTTAACCAAAATTACCACAAAGGGTTTAATGAATTGAAAACTCTGGAACCAATATTCTAATATTGGCGACGGACTCAAAATATGGCTTTATTATCTTCTCTTATAATGAACACTAGGTTACCATATATCCCTCTCGAAAGGCTGTAACTACATTACCTATTATCGAGATGAAACTATTGTTCGAGTAATTTATTCATGATAGGTCGTGATGCTTATCTAACTACTAGGATTTTGATGTCAGATCGCTCTTGTCATTATCCCCCGGGCTTGAAGACTCATGATCAACCTATAGGTGGTCCTTAAGACTCACAACGATTTCTTAATTGTCCTAGTCATCATCCTTCCTTGATATCTACTTATCGCCATCGATCTTTGTTTTCTAGATTTTGAGACTACAACTAAGTTAGGGGATCTTAATCTACACTCTATGGGTGCTAAAGTCTAACTTTCGTCCTATGTCAACCTATGAATGTTGAGAATCAATCCTAGTTCTATATTAATTCTTACACTTATCGACTAAAGGGATAACTAAACGCGTTGTCTCTCCTGATGCCTATAGTTGCACTAAAGTATTACTATATCCTTAATGGGCATATCCCTTTTTAAATTATCTCCTCCTATAAGTCTCTAATCATTCTTATGAAAATACTTTATCCCTTGACGTTGATGCTACTGCTATAATCCTTTGGCTCAGGTTAACTAAATCCTTTATGGTTGGAATCAAATTCCTAAGTATCGTGTATGTCTTGAATATTCGATGCTCTTTATGGTAACCTATGTGAACCACTGAATTTCTAACTAATCCTATACTACAAGGATAAATCCTATATCCTCAAAGGCATGAACCTATATGGTTCTCTTTGGCTATCTAATTCGTATCCGAAGATTTGGCTGATTCATATCAGACGTTTGGGAGGAAAGGCCTAACTTTCCTTGAGAAGCAAGAAACTCATAGCCTATGGGTAATCTTAATAGAATACTTCCTTCTTTTTTAGCCTAAAATTAAACGAGAACTTCTATCTAATTGGGTCGTATTCCTTACAATGAAACTAAAACTAACAATCTCTACCTAATTGTGCTGCCACTCCTATACCATGGTGTCGAAGCTGAATGTCGAGCTGCTCCTCGTACTTCTTCCTTAAGGGTTGGTTCTCCCCCTCTTGAGTTCGGCCCATTATCTACTACTACTTGTCACTGATCAAAACTTAAACGGGCGTTGCTTATACAATTAGTAGTTCCTTTTTGACTTTGAAGAAACTCATATTTGTCATATCCAATGACCTACAATATTCCTATCATACTATTACTATTTGTATTCTTCATAAGTGACTTGCGTAAAATAGGATAAGCATAAGTTATTTGGAAATACACTAACGCATACATTTCACTATCTTTAACACTAGCAACCATATGTAAAGTAAACATCCCTTATTTATTATAATACAGCCATCATAAATTAATTACATTAGTTGAAGCTTAAGAGCACTATCAACTTCTTGGATGTGATCTCATTCATACTGGAGCCTTCCTCGATCCGAAGAGCAACTAGCTACAAACTTTGGTGCTTCCCTTGCTTTCTCTGCCATGAGTTGAAAAGCTCGCCCTTTGGCTCTTGGGGCTTGAACTCCACCTTGCCTTTTGTCGGTTATCCTCAATGTTGTAGGTGTTGGAGCTTGTATTGTGCTTGTTGGGTTCAGAAGAGGATTGTTGGCCTTGATTTGGCCCATCTGGTTGCAGTGGAAACAGATGCGCACTCCCTATGCCCTTTGATTATAGTATCGACTGTAATATCCCTCCTTACCATACTTGTAGCATTTCAAGGCACGGCAGTATCCTTCGTGTGTTTTCCACACTTTCCACACTGAGGACCTCTCTGTCCTCCAAGCCTTGAATCGGTATCCTTGAACTTCTTAGTTGTTGGATGGGACAGAGCTGGAGTCTGCCTCTTTTCCTTTGCTTGAGTTTCCAACTCAATCTCCTGCCTCCTGGCATGGTCTTACATCTCTTCCAGGGTCTTGTATCGATTGCTCGATGCAAACTCTCGAATATCAGTCTTGAGTATGCTTAGGTACCGAGACATCTGCACCGCTTTTGAGGACGAATATTATGGGCAGAATAAGGCCCTTTCTATGAATATCTTGGTGATATCGGTCACCGACTCCATTGTTTGCTTAAGCGACAAGTATTCCTGAGCTAGTTGCTCCCTATATACAAGTGGAACATACTCTTCCTTAAACTTTTCCACAAATTATTCCCACAGTACTGCGATCTTCTCAGCATGTGAATAGTCCTTCGTGAAAAAATTCCACCAGTCTTTCGCCCCATGGCAGAGAAGATTCTGCGTATACCTGAACTTCAGGTTGGCTGAGCAGGCACAAGTAAAGAAGCATCCTTCTACGTCGGAGATCCACCTCTTTATAACGATTGGATCCCTGAAACCTTCAAACTCTGGGGGTTTGGTGTTATTGAACTCCCTATAGGGCATCTCCTTCTCCCTAGGTGAGGTTGCGGCAGCAACGGCTACAGTGGTTGATGCCGTAGCGGTGCTAGCTACGGTGGCATACCATTCGTCAAACATGGCGATTAGTTCGGTCTTGATTGATCTGAACATCTCTGGAATTATTTCTCTTACGGCGGCTGATACGGTTGCTTCTATCCGGTCATGAATGTCAGTGTCACTTGGTCCTTCTGATACGGTTGCTTCTATCCTTCTGATCCAGAACTCGAACCGCTTCACCTCATGATCATTACCATTTTAGAGATATAGACGGGGCTAGAATAATACAAATCTATAAATTATTTCGGGTTGATGATCGATGCTCCCCAACTTCTTAGTAACCTTGTGACTCTTCTTGATTCAAGTATGAACCCTGTACTTCCGGTAGTATGGGCCCTTATACTACTTTCCAAACCTATTTATACTTATTCCAAGAATTATCCCAATGTTTCTAAGTTACTACGCTCTCCAATAGACATGCCTTATCACACAGTGTTCAAGGGTCTAACTACTCTCTTTCCTTAACTTCACTCGGATCTTGCGTCTCTATTGACACCCTATATTACGAATATATGCCCTATCAAGCGTACATTAAACTTCTTAGACTATTCTTCTAGGATTCCTTTCCACTTATCTCTTATGTTAGCCAATGAAGAACTTATGCCAATATTAACTAATTATTGGAAAAATACAGTCGCATGCCTCTAAAATCAAACAGTCTATTGACTAAAAGTTCTGACACTACAACGGTTAGACTCATATGAGAGCTGTGAAATAACGCCAAATCAAGCAATCTAAAACTATTTAATTTTAGGAGCATGCCACCTAATGTAATTATCAAATAATTAATTAATATTAATATAGGTTCTAAGAAACAATTAACAAGCAAATCCCAAGGCGATAAAACATTTAATTTATCAAGCAATTCTAATCTACAATTCCTGAAAAGATCCCTAACCTACATACTAGCATGCATTTCTAACATTTCACATATAAGTAAACATAACCAATATGGATACTGTGGGAATTACTTTCCTTTGTCAGCTTTGGCTGACTGTACACATCACATTCTTTTCTTTTGAATATAGTTCTTTTTCTTAAAAAGATTTGTTAAGATATTTAGATCCGCGGTTTGAGTATGGAATCACGCGAGTGTTCTTCCATTTCTCTCAAACCAGGGATCTGTTTCCAACTTGTAACGTCCCATTTTGCATAGCAAAATTTTCATTTTTATTTATTCAAAATATTCATTTACATCAGATTATTTATTACATTATGTGGAAACATGATAGCGAATGTGCATATGTATAGTCAAACCTTGCCGTTATTATGAACCAATGAAGCCCCTGTGGAACAACCCCAAAACCAGATAAAAATTTTCATTTTTGAAAATAAAATACAACCATAATTTGTTCCCAAAAATTCATTATATCATATTGTTTCAAATATCAGAGTATCAAAATAGATCAATGCGGAAAATGATGGAGAGTGAATGTTGCGTCATCAAGTCGGGACCTTCCCCTTAGTACCGGAAGTACCTGAAATCAGCCAAATAAACTGTAAGAAAAAGTTTAGTGAGTTCCCAAATTATCACATAACATACAACCACCTAATATCATGCAACATACATAAGCTGGCATGGGCTACCCCCATGGTCTTTACCAGGAATGCCATGGGCTAACCCCATGGTCTGATATCCATGTATTGAGGGCTACCCCCATGGTCTTTACCAGAAAAGTCATGTGCTACCCCCATAGTCTGATATCCAGATGCCATGGGCTACCCCCATGGTCTTCACATAAGTGCCACACGCTACCCCCGAGGTCTTCATATAGTCAATGCATAACAATTAACAATCCACATATCAAATAATGGGCCAACGTTGGTGCCTTCGACCCATTAACATAGTGAGAAGACTCGCCTCAGACTGCTGATAAAATACTACTTGAATACTGGTCCGGAAATCTCACACTGAATAAACACGATTTATCCTAATTAGAATTAAATCACATCCCAAGACTTAGGCCCAACTCCTATGTCCAAACTCCTCAAATAAGGCCCAAAAGTCTTTCATCTACGACCTGTAGGTGAACTGAACATCACGGTGTGAGACCACAGATACCGGCACTCCGTGCCTGACTACCACTTCTTTCACATAGATATCCGCTAATTTCTCCGCAGATATAGTCTCAACAATCAGAATAAAATGAGAACTCTTGGTCAGCCTGTCCACAATAACCCAATTAGCATCAACACCCCGCGCCGCATGGGTAAATTTGTGATAAAATCCATGGTGATATCCTTACATTTCCACATGGGGATGGATAACGGCTGAACCTTTTCGTGAGGCCGCTGATGCTCGGCTTTGACCTTCCTGTAGGTCAAACACTGCTCAACAAACCAAGCAACTTCCTGCTTCATGCAGGGACACCAGTAGCTCAATCTCAAGTCTCGATACATCTTTGTGGCCCCCAGATGGATAGAAAACTTGGACTTATGTGCCTCCTCCAAAATATTCTGCCTTACCCCTCCATATGCCGAAACCCAAACCCTACCACACTAAGTCAATAATCCCCGGCTGTCTCTGACAAACAATGAGATATGCCCCCCTAATCTGCTCAGTCTTCCAATTTTCCTTTTTCAATCCTTTTACCTATGCCCATTTGATCATATCCATCAATGGTGAGGTAACCATCATCCACAAGAAAATATATCGGATCGGAGCACTCACCGCCTTATGGCTCAAAGAATCGGCCACCACATCGGCCTTCCCGAGGTGGTACAAAATTTAGCAATCATAATCTTTTACCATGTCTAACCATCTCCTCTGCCGCATATTCAAGTTCGGATGATCCATCAAATACTTCAAACTCTTATGATCAGTGAAAATAGTGCGTCGTACCCCGTACAAGTAATGCCTCTATATCTTGAGGGAAAACACCACCGCCCCCAATTCAAAATCATGATTGGGGTAATTTGCCTCATGAGGCTTCAACTGCCTCGAGGCGTAATCAATCACAAGCCCCCTTTGCATAAGGACAGCTCCCAAACCCGAAATAGAAGTGCCGCAATAAGACACAAAATCATCCAAGCCCTCGGGTAACGCAAGAATCGGGGCCTCGAACAATTTCTGTCTCAAAGTATCGAATGCCAACTGCTGATCAGGACCCCACTGAAAGGTCACATTCTTCTTGGTCAGACGAGTCAATGGCATCGCAATCTTGGAGAAGTCCTGATTAAACCTCCGATAATACTCTGCGAGACCGAAGAAACTTCGGATCCCTGATGCGTTCTTCGGAACCTCCCAACGTATCACAACCTTAATTATTGTCGGGTCCACCACGATACCACCTTGGTTGATGATGTGCCCCAAAAACTACACCTCACGCAACCAAAACTCGCATTTGGAGAACTTGGCAAAAAGCCTCTCCCTCCTCAAGGTCTCCAATACCTCCCGCAAATGCTGCTCATGATGTTCCTTGGTCTTGGAGTAGACCAGGATGTCATCAATAAAAACAATCACAGACCGATCTAGCATCGGTCTGCACACCCGATTCATGAGATCCATGAACGCTGCTGGAGCGTTGGAGAGTCCGGATAGCATCACCACAAACTCGTAATGACCATAATGAGTTCTGAAAGCCGTCTTCTGAATATCCTATTCCCTGATCCTCATCTGGTGATATCCTGACCGAAGATTGATCATGGAAAACCAATATGCACCCTGAAGTTCGTCAAATAAGTCATCGATCCTCGAAAGTGGGTAACGGTTCTTCACCATCAACCTATTCAATTCCCGATAATCAATACACATCATGTGTGACCCATCCTCCTTTTTAACGAACAAGATCGGTGTTCCCCACGGGGAACTAGTCGGACGAATAAAACCACTATCTAGCAGCTTCTGCAGCTACATAGACAATGCCTACATCTCAGGAGGAGCTAGACGATACGACGCCTTGGCTATCGGAGCCGCACAAGGCATCAAATCAATCCGAAACTCAACTTGCCTCTCGGGAGGCACTCCAGACAACTCTTCTGGAAAGACATCGGGAAAATGTCGCACAATCAATACCCTACTCAACTCTGACGTGGTCCCCGCCCTCGACTCCGGAACATAAGTGTTAGGGCGTGTCAAACCCAACAAATAAAGGGGTACAATTGACTCCAAAAACACTGTTACTTTGCACTAAAAACGTAATACAAGGTAAGCAGGGTCGATCCACAGAGACACGGGACAAATGCTTATACCTTTTTGCGCAAGGTACAATATGATCACAAAAGAGGGGGATTTAAATGCAATGATTCAAATAAGAGCTAATTTAATGAGTAAGCAATTGATTAAGTGAAATAAGTTCAAGATTTGTAAGTACTCCAACTCTATGTAAGACAAATTAGCAATGTGATTCCATGGATGACAAGATATTTGTTAAATTCTATCTAAGTTGGTACTTGAAAGTGTTAACAAGCTCTAACACTTCCCATTCACCACAATAATTAACCAAAACAAGCTCTTTGATTAATCCTAACCTTACTAACCTAATCTAAACAAGCTCTTAGAATTAGATTGAAAGGTTGCTTTAAACTTTATGTGAATGTTCCCAACAACACTCAATACTCCTCACAAGCTCGGGAGTGTAAAAGTGTGTGAAAAGATTTACACTAAATTCATTCAATAGAAATCAAATTAGTGCTTGTTACCTAGTCCAATTTACAAAACAATTACGGATTTTGCAATTAGATAACTTGAATGATCTAACCCTAATTCAAATGGCCAATAAGAATCACAATTAGAATCAAACATTCGATTGAGACAAAATCAAATTCACTAGATAGAAAATTGAAAGCAAACATCAAGTCATATGATTGAAATCACAACTAAGAAGTCAAGACATGAAGTTGGAGAAGCTAGGGTTCTAGCCAATCATGGCTAGAACAAGATCACAAATCTAGAAAATGAAATTAAAGTTCTTACAAAATGAAATCAAATGTTCCCAAGTGTTAATCGACTTCAAAATCCTCAAGAAAATCGATTTCTCTGCTCCAAAAGTCGACCCCCTCTTAAAAAAATTGGTTCCCCCCTTTAAAAATGGTGAAAAACTGCTTTAAAACCCGCATTTACGTTTACACGGCCCGCGTAAATTAACACTGTCATTTACACGGCCCGCGTAAACGCAAAAATATACTGTGCAGAAATCTACGTTTACACGGCCCGCGTAAACGCAAGGCTTGCATTTACACGGCCGTGTAAATCTCTGTAAAGCCAAAATCTTCATTTCTTTGATATCTTGCTCCTCGGTGCTCCGCAAGTCCTGAAATTTTGTCCGTAACTTTTATTTACCTCCTCCAACAATATCCTACCTCCAAAAGTCCCTGAAATATCACAAAAGTATTTGAATGAAATTGCCTCATGAAAAATCCCGAAAAACATGCAAAATGCATGAGTTTAAGCCTATATGCAATGTACTTTTATGAAATAAAGCTACAAAATGGGTACATGAAATGCACCTAACAAATCTCCCCAAGCTTAAACCTTTCTTGTCCTTAAGAAAGAACAAGAAAATTTAAACCGGAGAAAATAAAATAAAAGAGAAGAAAAGAAAATCAAAGTTAAATTTTTTTTTTTTTGAAACTTGATGCAAGAAATCAAAACAAACACGAAAAAATATATCCAACCCAATTAACCCTGTTTTGTACCATAGTTGAGAATGTACCTGTCATGCCTTGAGTCAACTTGGATTTAGTCTCAAAATATTATATGATAATAGAAATAAGACTTTGGCCACTCCCTAATACAACTCAACATAATCAAAGATCACAACACTAATTCCCTTTCAATATCATCAAGTTAATTCTTGGAACAAATTATGGTCTTACTCTCGTGAAATTATATGTGACAAAACATGCTCAACCATCTTTGTTTCATAAAATATAACAATGCCCGATTCCAGCTATTTGTTGATCAACAACAATCTTTTTCTGAAAAATCTTTTCTAAAAATTCCCTAATATTTATCCAGATTGGTTACAAACTTCAAACCACTTACACCAGTCAAAGTAATTAACATTCAGTCCAATGTCATAAGTTCAAATCCAAGTCCAAGGGAATCTTTTGACAGCCAAGTATTTTTCCTAAACACAATATTCAATTAAACTATAAACACAATTATATACAAACTTCTTAATTATATTTTTTACAAATAAAGCTCATGGCTTTCTTTGAAATCCGTGTAACGGGCTTCCAACCAACACATCCAAATCAAATGACCTTAGTGTGCTAGATTTAAAGAGATCCCTCGGGTTTACTTGCCCGAACCTCAAAGGCCACAGATTAGCTTTATTTGCTATTATTAAGTTCATGACTTTCTATGGAACCCATGTAACGAATTTTCAACTCAATCAGTCCCAAACAATTTAGCTTTAGGCGATTAGATGTAAAACACCCCTTAGAGTTTACTTGTTCGAATCCCAAAGGTCACAGATTAACTTAATAATAGTTTTTTTTTTTTTTTTAAGTAACACAAATACAAATAACTAAGTTAACACATAACACTCTTATTAATTTATTTATTTATTTGGCCAATTTCTTTATATTTTCGTCCTTGACTTTTCTATTGTGGGACATCTCACGGTCTATTACCGTGAGGACTTCTAAGACATTTTTCAGGAGACTAAAGGTTAACATGCAAAGACCCGTAAGTATAGTTGAAAGCTATGTCCTCAAGCAGGGTATATAAAAGGGAATGAGTATAAAGGACTTTTTAGAGCGCTGGAAGGATAGAGACATTGAAATTTTGCATTTTTTTTTATTTGGCATTAAAGTTCAATTGAGCACTTACTACTCATAAGACCAGTCATATGTCCCAAAGAATTGACTCATACCTGCTGTTATGCTCAAATGTTGACAATCTTCTCACTTTCTGTTTTGCACAAGTAGCTTCGGGAGGTGTGTTCGTGTGCGATTAACTTGCTTTTAGATTTTCAATAAAAAGAGCAAGTCTAATCTCAAGGCACATGACTCATTTACCAGCTCAACTGTTTCGAAAAGATTCGGTTGCTTGGGATTGGATCAATTGTTTTTTTTTTCAAAGAATGCAATGCAAAAATTTGGATGCAAACAAAATGCAAAGAAAATAATAAAAATTAGAATAGAAAGAAAATCTTTTTGGTTTTTGAAAAATTTTCTATGCAGAAAAATGAACAAGAAAATAAAAATTAATGCAATATGTACAAAATTAAGGCAACCTACATGCAACGGAATTTATGCATGGATGGATGCCCCTCCCCAAGCTTAAAATATAGCATCGTCCTCGATGCTTGGAGAGAGGCATAGTCGGCCTATTAAGAGTCGGATGGTGGAGGATGGTAGCTGGGTTGGGAATGGGTCCAAAACAGTCACAGATGCATACCAATTGAATTTTTAAGCAAAATATGAATGACTAAAGATATGGAAAGAATTTACCAAATCGTTCTTGGAGCCTTACAATTATGGTGAGAACCTCCTCTTCATCCTCCCCAAGCTATCCGTGAAGTATTTTTGGAGCCGGAGATTCATTTTCTAGGCATAAAAAATAAGTTTAAAACCATTTGGGACATTAAAAAAAATTGAAATTTACCAAAGACTAAAAAGTTTTAAAAGAAAGGAAACAAATAACCCCGGGTTGCCTCCTGGTTAGCTGCCCTTGTTTTAAGTCGTTGGCTCGACTTGGCCCCTGAATGTGCTTTGTTCTAAGTAGGTGGGCCTTTACAACACATTAACCTTCTCGCCACTTCCTTCAATTGAAAACTTATCTTCTACCTGACTTTTTTTTTAAAGCACCTGCTCACAAAATGCTTGGCATAAACAATTAGTAACACCGTATCCCCGGCAACGGCGCCAATTTGTTAGGGCGTGTCAAACCCAACAAATAAAGGGGTACAATTGACTCCAAAAACACTGTTACTTTGCACTAAAAACGTAATACAAGGTAAGCAGGGTCGATCCACAGAGACACGGGACAAATGCTTATACCTTTTTGCGCAAGGTACAATATGATCACAAAAGAGGGGGATTTAAATGCAATGATTCAAATAAGAGCTAATTTAATGAGTAAGCAATTGATTAAGTGAAATAAGTTCAAGATTTGTAAGTACTCCAACTCTATGCAAGACAAATTAGCAATGTGATTCCATGGATGACAAGATATTTGTTTAATTCTATCTAAGTTGGTACTTGAAAGTGTTAACAAGCTCTAACACTTCCCATTCACCACAATAATTAACCAAAACAAACTCTTTGATTAATCCTAACCTTACTAACCTAATCTAAACAAGCTCTTAGAATTAGATTGAAAGGTTGCTTTAAACTTTATGTGAATGTTCCCAACAACACTCAATACTCCTCACAAGCTCGGGAGTGTAAAAGTGTGTGAAAAGATTTACACTAAATTCATTCAATAGAAATCAAATTAGTGCTTGTTACCTAGTCCAATTTACAAAACAATTACGGATTTTGCAATTAGATAACTTGAATGATCTAACCCTAATTCAAATGGCCAATAAGAATCACAATTAGAATCAAACATTCGATTGAGACAAAATCAAATTCACTAGATAGAAAATTGAAAGCAAACATCAAGTCATATGATTGAAATCACAACTAAGAAGTCAAGACATGAAGTTGGAGAAGCTAGGGTTCTAGCCAATCATGGCTAGAACAAGATCACAAATCTAGAAAATGAAATTAAAGTTCTTACAAAATGAAATCAAATGTTCCCAAGTGTTAATCAACTTCAAAATCCTCAAGAAAATCGCTTTCTCTGCTCCAAAAGTCGACCCCCTCTTAAAAAAATTGGTTCCCCCCTTTAAAAATGGTGAAAAACTGCTTTAAAACCCGCATTTACGTTTACACGGCCCGCGTAAATTACACTGTCATTTACACGGCCCGCGTAAACGCAAAAATATACTGTGCAGAAATCTACGTTTACACGGCCCGCGTAAACGCAAGGCTTGCATTTACACGGCCGTGTAAATCTCTGTAAAGCCAAAATCTTTATTTCTTTGATATCTTGCTCCTCGGTGCTCCGCAAGTCCTGAAATTTTGTCCGTAACTTTTATTTACCTCCTCCAACAATATCCTACCTCCAAAAGTCCCTGAAATATCACAAAAGTATTTGAATGAAATTGCCTCATGAAAAATCCCGAAAAACATGCAAAATGCATGAGTTTAAGCCTATATGCAATGTACTTTTATGAAATAAAGCTACAAAATGGGTACATGAAATGCACCTAACAATAAGCCACAAGCCTGAACAACCCTGCTGAAGAAGCCTCCTAACCCTCACGACCGAACATAGAGCTGGCCCATGCGAGGCTCTCTCACCATGAACGACCAGTTCTCCCCCACTTGGGGTTTGAAACCTCATCAATTGGCGCTCATAATCAATCATGGCTCCATTGGATCCCAACCAATCCATCCCGATGATTACTTTCAACCCACTCAAAGTAATCGGTATCAAGTCGATAGGAAACCTCTCGTCGAACATGTTCAGAATACACCTCCGAAATACCCTCGCAACACTCACAGTGCAGTCATCCTCGATCTCCACCTCAAGAGGGGAATCCAAAGTCCCCAAAGCATCTCGAAACTTCTTGCTCGGCGCAAGAGATACAAATGATCGGGTAGCCCCCAAATCAAAAAGAACATGAGCCATCAATCCATTGACCAAAAAGGTCCCTATACAAGATCATAACAACATAAGTATGATAATAAAACAAATAGGATATAAATAAGTCACATACCAGTCACGACGTTCGGTGCGACTCGAGCCTCCTCTTTGGTCAGCTGAAATGCTCTGCTCTTCACCGCAAGAGCCTCTTCCTTGACCCGACGACCATTGTGACCCTCAATGTGGTGGGCGTAGGAGCCGCCACTGCTCCTCCAGACAACCTCGAGCAATCGGCCTTTTCATGACCGGTTTGGTTGCAGTGAAAACAAATCAAGCCCTTCTTGGGGAACTCCCTACTCATGTGGCCCGGCTGACCACAACAATAACATACCGAACCTGT
The DNA here is from genome assembly GCF_052849685.1 of Lactuca virosa. Classification (NCBI taxonomy): domain Eukaryota; kingdom Viridiplantae; phylum Streptophyta; class Magnoliopsida; order Asterales; family Asteraceae; genus Lactuca; species Lactuca virosa. The sequence goes on along the minus strand of NC_136430.1, from coordinate 372,537,726 downwards.
CACCTGACATGCTCCACTGTGCGGCTTGACACACTTGGCACAATGGCCCCGACCCTGATAGACTCTAGTGGGAGGATCGGAGGTCTTAGGATTTTTAGCCTGACCTACCGCCATCTGAAACAGCTCCAGCTTCCGCTTCGTCCGGAGCTCCAACTCAATTTCCTGTTCTCGGACCTTCTCAACCATATCATTCAGGGTTTTGCAACCTGAAAATCTCACGAACTATCGGATATCATCCCTCAGCATAGCTTGGTACCTCATCTTCTTCATATCCTTATCCACATCGTACTGCGGAACTAACAGTGCCCTCTACCTAAAGCTGGCGGTGATCTCCGCCACAGTCTTCGTGGTCTGGTGAAGGTCCTGGAACTCCCTGACTAACCTCTGCACCTCAATGGCCGGTGCAAAGTCCCGATCAAACCTCCACACAAACTCCTCCCATGTCATCTCAGCCACACACGCCGATCCCACCTTGTGGATAACCTTCTCCCACTAGTCTCGTGCCCGATCCCTCAGCATAAAGGACGCGAATCCCACCTTTTCCGCCTCTTGGCAAAAGCTCGTGCGTTGAGCATTCTCCATGTCTGCAATCCAGCGAAGACTAGCGATGGGGTCCTTAACCCCAAAGAACGCAGACGTTCTGCACACTTGAACTCTCGGAATGAGGGAGTTCGAGTCCCAATCTGACCCGTAGCGATCTCGGCTCGAAAAGACATGAGCCGCTCCTCCATAATCTCCATGATCCCCTCCTTGACGGTACCGAAAATCATCGAGGTAGCGTCAAGGATTCCGCATGTAACCTCAGTTGTGATGAGCTCGCGTAGCCTCTCATCAATCAGCTCTAAGCTAGAGCCTGAACCTGATCCCGAACCTGAACCTCCTCGTGTAATCATCACCATCCTCAACTGAAAATACAACATAAAAAGCAATTGATAAGGAAGTTCGAAGGGATTCCTCCCCACCAGACTCCTTAGAGCTTCCAGGTTCGTCCTTGTTTCAAGTGTATGTCGTGTGCTTTCAGTAGTACGGGCACAATACTACCTTCCTCACCTACCTGTACCTTCCTCAAGGCCATACCTGATACCTCTAATTCACTCAACTACATATAAAACATGACCTACAACATACAACACATACATATATCCTAGACTTTTCTAGGATCTCCCAATCCTCATAGAACCAGGAACCTCAATCAACACCGCAGGTTCCCTATGTATGTAAGTTATACATAAATAGAATCACATAGACTGTCAAATAAAGTTCCTACCCTAAGACCACAACCAAACAAGGAACAAGAAATAAGGAAGAATCCATCATTCTAGGGCTATGCAATCCTAGACGTATACAACTTTGAAAGCATACACTTAGCAAATAATAGTGTCAACATCAATCCCAAGAAATATATTTCTAGTATGGTTAATACATTAAGAAACACTTACTTGAGCTTGGTCAATTTCGGGCATTGCACTCTCCTTTTTACTTATGAAAACCATTTTTAGAAAAAAAAACTTGCTTTTGTTTCTTTTGAAAAGGTTTACCATTTCTTTAGTTTGAGTTCTAACACACCCGAGAGTGTGCCCGAATTCCTCAAACCAAGGCTCTGATACCAACTTGGAACAACCCAAAAACCAAATAAAAATTTTCATTTTTGAAAATAAAATACAACCATAATTTGTTCCCAAAAATTCATTACATCATATTGTTTCAAATACCAGAGTATCAAAATAGATCAATGCGGAAAATGTTGGAGAGTGAATGTTGTGTCATCAAGCAGGGCCCTTCCCCTTAGTACCAGAAGTACCTGAAATCATCCAAATAAATTGTAAGAAAATTAAAGCTTAGTGAGTTCCCAAATTATCACATAACATACAGCCACCTAATACCATGCAACATACATAAGCTGCCATGGTCTACCCCCATGTTCTTTACCAGGAATGCCATGGGCTACCCCCATGGTCTGATATATATATGTGTCATGGGCTACCCCCATGGTCTTTACCTAAAAAGTCATGGGCTACCCCCATAGTTTGATATCCATGTGTCATGCGCTACCCTCATGGTCTTCACATAAGTGCCACAGGCTACCCCTGGGGTCTTCATACAGTCAATGCATAACAATTAACAATCCACATATCAAATAATGGGCTGACATTGGTGCCTTTGACCCATTGACATAGTGAGAAGACTCACTTCAAACTGCTGATAAAATACTGCTCGGCTACTGGTCCGGAGATCTCACACTAAATAAACATGATTTATCCTAATTCGAATTAAATCACATCCCAAGACATAGGCCCAACTTGTAACACCCAATTTTTCAAAACAAATTTTCATTTCAAAACATACTTTCCACCACATAAAAATCACAAAATCATAATAAATCTCTGTATCATCACAAAACATGTCCCAAGATCTCATATAAATAAATCCTCTCTCGTGTGTACGAATCATGCCGGCGCCTTCCCGCAATCCTCACTTGTACCTGAAACACATCACACATCAACTGTAAGCATAAAAGCTTAGTGAGTTCCCCAATATACCACATACAACACATACGCCACTCGAGGCTACAATACGACCCTTCGGTCCGATGTGTCTCAGCGGGACCCTCCAGTCCCGTAGCTCGTTGGACCCTTTGGTCCGGTCATAGCTTGTTGGACCCTTCGGTCCGGTCTGTATCGTTGGACCCTTCGGTCCGGTCTATATCGTTGGACCCTCCGGTTCGGTCTATATCGTTAGACCCTCCGGTCCGGTCTATATCGTTGGACCCTCTGGTCCGGTTTATACAAAACATAGCATACATATAACACAATGCACATACTCTCATACATACACATAGCATAAAAGACCCTCTGGTCTACACATAAATACCACTCTAGGTAATGTATAGTGAGAAGACTCACCTCAGATGTCTCAGATAATATCCCGCCCGTGTATATACTGATCTAGCCTCAGCCTATACACATAACATAATCATCTCAATCAATCACGACTCTCTAGGCTAGACTAGACTCTCACATGTCCTCTAAGAAGGCTAAAAGGCTATTTTACCCTTCAAACAGTCCACAAGTTCCATTGTTGACCAAACACTAAAAGTCAACAAAAGTCAACGGTCAACTCTTGACCAGACTCGCCGAGTGCACAAATATGACTCGGCGAGTTCAGTCGTGAACTCGAGTCCTCTATTCCCCCTCTGACTCACTGAGTCATTCCCCCAACTCGGCAAGTCACTCACTGAGTGATTCACGGGAAACCCTAACCCTACTCGCCGAGTCTGCCCTTGGACTCGGCGAGTTCATGTCATGCACCAACTCAAATGACCTCCTGAGGTCAGATCTGTTCCTCTAATCTATAGATCTGGCCTTCCCAACCACTATAATCACGTAAAGTCTCGATCTTGATGCACAAGCAACATTTATATGACCATATATGATGATTTAGCCCCAAATACCTTAACCCAAGGCCATGACCTCTATTGTTCTTCATAAAGCTTGATGAATAAGGCTCTTTGGACCTCTATGGATCCAGATCCAAAGCCTTATCACCAGAAGGGGCTATTTGGACATCAAATCTAACCAACAAAGGGTCTAAGAAACCCTAAATCCATATGATCATCATAAGAACAGAAGGAGAGTCGAATTACTACCTCAAATGTGAAGATCTTAGCTCCAAATCCACAGAATAGCAACCTCATATGCTTCCTCTTGGCTAGTACCTCCTTCTTCTTGCTAAACAACACTCCCAAGGTCAAGAATGGCTTCCTTTCTCTCTCAAAACGCTCAAGCACTCTAGGGTTTCTCTCTATGGTCTGGTAGCCGCCATTGATGGCCATAAGGGCCTTTAAATAGGTCCCAAACCCAAGAAATTAGGGTTTCATTTAAACAGCGTGGACTCGCCGAGTCCACGTATGGACTCGCCGAGTCCAGTCAGTAATCCAGTCTAACAATGCGCGGCTCTACTCGGCGAGTCTAAGCGCCTACTCGCCGAGTCCCTCTCCAAAACTCAATATAAATTCATAAATTAAGATACCTGGAAATCCGGATGTTACAATTCTCCCCCACTAGAATCAGACTTCGCCCTCGAAGTCTCATTCCACAAACAACTCTGGATGCTGCTCACGCATCTCTAACTCCGGCTCCCAGGTCATCTCGGAACCCTTCCGATGTTGTCACTGCACCTGAACCAATGACACCTCCTTGTTTCTCAAAGTCTTGATCCTTCTATCCAGAATCGCGATTGGCCTCTCAACATAGTTCAGGCTCGCATCCACCTGAATGTCCTCTGATGGAACCACTGCCGACTCATCGGCAATACACTTCCTCAACTGAGACACGTGGAAGGTATCGTGAATCTCTCTCAACTCCGCAGGTAGCTCCAAACGATACGCTACCCTGCCCACCCTGGCATTCACCCTGAAAGGACCAATATACCGAGGCCCCAACTTACCCCTCTTCCTGAATCGGATCACTCCCTTCCAAGGAGATACCTTCAGGAGTACTAAATCACCAACTTGAAACTCGAGCTCCGAGCGACGCCTGTCCGCATAACTCTTCTGGCGACTCTGAGCGGTCCACAACCTCTGTTTGACCTGCTGAATCTGCTCAGTCGTCTGAAGTACTATCTCTATACTACCCATCACACGCTGTCCTACCTCTCCCCAGTAAACGGGAGTCCGACACCTCCTCCCATACAACAGCTCAAAGGGTGGCATACCAATGCTCGAATGATGGCTGTTGTTATAGGAAAACTCAGCCAATGGTAAATACGTGTCCCAACTGGAGATCGACTCAACCCCGACCTCTATCATCTAATGCTCATCGTTGGACCCTTCGGTCCGGTCTATTCAACACACCACCAGGACTCAACTCAACTCAAGAGTTTGGTCCGACCCGTAGTTGGAATCGCTCGTTCCAATGACCCATTCAACTCATAGTTTGTGACCCGCAACCCATGCGTACTTCACTTATCCAATCCCTTCGGATTGGGTGTCCACACTTACTCAGAATATAATGATTCCCAATCATTGAGGAGACCCCGGTCTCACCCCTGGTCCGACCACCAGGCTCCCAAAACTCATGCGTAGGGCTTTTCAAGCCTAAAACCCTCTGGTGTCACACTCTGATCGAGAAGGCTTCCTCATAACAACTTCTCGCTAACTAGTGCGTATTACGACTCCCCATAACATCACCACAACCTCCCACTGACTAGTGAGTACTACGGCTCCCCGTAGCATCACAATGCCCTGCTCTGACTAGTGAGTACTACGGCTCCCCGTAGCATCACGACACCCTCTCTCCGACTGGTGAGTACTACGGCTCCCCGTAGCATCACAACACCCTCTCTCTGACTGGTGAGTACTACGACTCCCCGTAGCATCACAACACCCTCTCTCTAACTAGTGAGTACTACGGCTCCCCATAGCATCACAACAACCTCTGAGTACTACGGCTTCCCGTAGTATCACAACACTCTCTCTCTGACTGGTGAGTACTACGGCTCCCCGTAGCATCACAACACCCTTCCCCAGCAGCTCCTGAAGCTGCGAGGATAACTACTACTTCTCTGGCGGCGCAAGGCGATAAGGCGCCTTGGTGATAGGGGCTGCCCCCGGAACCAACTCGATGCGAAACTCTACTTGCCTCTCGGGAGGCACACCCGACAACTCCTCGGGAAAAACATCCGGGAACTCACGCACTATCAGAACGTCATCCATTGAACTTGGCCTCCCAACGGCCTCTCGTGTGCCCATCACATAGGCTACAAACCCGCTGCAGCCCTGCTGTAAACTCTGTCTCACTCTGGCGGCTGAACAAAACGCCGACCCACATCGGGTACCCTTGCCGTACACCGTGAGTACTCCCCCATTAGGGTCTCGTATCGTCACCAACTGTCGCTCGCAATCTATGACAGCCCCAAATTGGCTCAACCAATCCATGCCCCCCTTATAACACATGCGTCCCCCATCGCTATCGGGACCAGATCTATCGGGAACTCAACACCGAAGATCTCGAGTACACATCCCCGAATCACCTCCGTAGCATACTCCGCCCGCTCGTCAGCTATGGAAACTCGTAGAGGTTGACTCAACGCCTCTCGTCGGCTACTGATGTGTCGACCAAACGCTATTGACACAAATGATCGACTCGCTCCCGAGTCAAATATCACCAAAGCAGGTACAGAACCCACAAAAAGTACCAGCCGCAACATCGGGCGATGCGCGGAACTCCTCCGCTGTCAACTGTAAAGCTCTCCCGTGAGCCCTCAGTGCCTCGACCTTCGTTGGCCGAACCTCGGTAACTCTAGCAGCAGGTGCGGATTCCTCAAATAAATACTCGGTTCTTCCCCGCTTGGGGTTCAAACCATCACTAATTGGTGCACCAACACTCTATCCCCCAGGCTGTCTCCACCAGTAACATCGCACCTAATTCCGCAAGGTGCTACGCAAAGCTCGATGATCTCTCTGACAAGGATCAAACAACTCCAGATACCAGAGTCTCGTATGCAACCTTCAGAACTTACCATCGTGACTGCCTCTAGTCATTCAGGATCTCGCACTATACCCTCACCAGACCTCCCAACTGTCCCGTGTTAACACTAACTCTGGATCTGGAAATAATGAACCATCATACTCCTCATCCTTGACTCCTTGCCCGACGTTCCAATATGCCCCTTATCATAAGAGCAGAAACCACATTTCCACCCCTTATACCTCTCAAAAACAATAGGAGTCACTGCCCTGATATACACTTCTTGATCGCCCAACACTGCAGCTAACACCTGCCCTATTATACTCAAATAGGGTGTATCCTGATCCTTGACCATTTCAGTCTCCACTGTCAACCTGCTCAAGCTATATCACTTCCTCGCGACAGACCTACTGCCGGATACTCTGATTGAAAAGTCACCATCCGTGCGATCCCACAGGGCTCACCCCAACTCAGAATCCGAAATCTCATCACCCCTTACGTCTCCCGTAAGAAAAGGAAATGGCACCACTCGGGTCACGGAAAGTGACATATCTACTATCGGCCGGCTCTCCAGCTCAGACCGTACCCCTCCATAACGCACCGTCCCTACTCATCTCTTAGTCTTGTGACTCCACTGGCATATCACCAACAATCCCTTAGAGCTAACTCGTTTTCCCTATCAAGGGATGCTCCACTAAAACTCGTTCTCCCTGGCCTTCTGGGCCCATACTCCTTCACATCTGACCTTGGACTAGATAATCGCTGCGGAATAACCGGCAAAACCAGAAGCACTCACCGCCACATTTCATGGTACTCGAACCATATCCTCTCTTCTCAACCCGCCTCAAATCATGGTACTCGAACCACGAAATCACCCCTCGATCTGCCACCAATCATGGTACTCGAACCATGACATCACCTCTCGATCTGCTACCATTCATGGTACTCGAACCATGACATCACCTCTCGATCTACCACCAATCATGGTACTCGAACCATGACATCACCTCTCGATCTGCTACCATTCATGGTACTCGAACCATGACATCACCTCTCGATCTGCTACCATTCATGGTACTCGAACCATGACATCAACTCTCGATCTGCCATCAATCATGGTACTCGAACCATGACATCACCTCTCGATCTGCTACCATTCATGGTACTCGAACCATGACATCACCTCTCGATCTGCTACCATTCATGGTACTCGAACCATGACATCACCTCTCGATCTACCACCAATCATGGTACTCGAACCATGACATCACCTCTCGATCTGCTACCATTCATGGTACTCGAACCATGACATCACCTATCTTCAATTCGCTACTCAAAATCCTCCGGATAGCCTTCCGGATCGTCGCGGTCATTTCGTCATAATCATACTGCGAATCTCATCATTGCTAATACCGCTGCCCTCCGGCGTGTGTGGTGTACCAACCATGATGTCTCTGAAACACAACATGAAGATACCAGAGACTCGATCGAGTATACTCGCATTCGATAACTCAACCCTACTTGTTCCTGAGTACCCAATGGATTCTTACTTAGGGTGCGCGCTGCTCTGGTGTCTTCAGTAGTACGGGCCCTATACTACCGTCCACACCGCATCAGCATTCACTCTAAGTCCTCCTCCTTGGATCCCAGATCACAAGTACACTATATCTCACTGGCATAGACTACCCTTCGGTAGACCTCTCAACAACTCCTCACTGCTACCTATTCGCTCTCAAGCATCACATAGCAGCAAAATCATTCCTTGGCTAAGGCATCACAAATCAGGCCACTCTAGTCCTAATATGATTACCTAGCCTACTCTAGCATGCATATCATATCATAACATATCTCATAACACATAATGTAAGGGTATTTTGGGAAATCACCGTTCAGGCGCTGGCTGATCGTACACACTGCTCTGCTCTGCTCTTTCAAAAACTTTTTACTCTTGTGAAAAATTTGCAACTTTTATTTTGAAAATCTCTCAAATCCTCAGTTTGAGTTCAGATACGCCCGAAGGTGCACCCGAATCCCTCAAACCAAGGCTCTGATACCAACTTGTAACACCCAATTTTTCAAAACAATTTTTCATTTCAAAACATACTTTCCACCACATAAAAATCACAAAATCATAATAAATCTCTGTATCATCACAAAACATGTCCCAAGATCTCATATAAATAAATCCTCTCTCGTGTGTACGAATCATGCCGGCGCCTTCCCGCGATCCTCACTAGTACCTGAAACACATCACACATCAACTGTAAGCATAAAAGCTTAGTGAGTTCCCCAATATACCACATACAACACATACGCCACTCGAGGCTACAATACGACCCTCCGGTCCGATGTGTCTCAGCGGGACCCTCCAGTCCCGTAGCTCGTTGGACCCTTTGGTCCGGTCATAGCTCGTTGGACCCTTCGGTCCGGTCTGTATCGTTGGACCCTTCGGTCCGGTCTATATCGTTGGACCCTCCGGTCCGGTCTATATCGTTGGACCCTCCGGTCCGGTCTATATCGTTGGACCCTCCGATCCGGTCTATATCGTTGGACCCTCCGGTCCGGTCTATACAAAACATAGCATACATATAACACAATGCACATACTCTCATACATACACATAGCATAAAAGACCCTCTGGTCTACACATAAATACCACTCTAGGTAATGTATAGTGAGAAGACTCACCTCGGATGTCTCAGATAATATCCCGCCCGTGTATATACTGATCTAGCCTCAGCCTATACACATAACATAATCATCTCAATCAATCACGACTCTCTAGGCTAGACTAGACTCTCACATGTCCTCTAAGAAGGCTAAAAGGCTATTTTACCCTTCAAACAGTCCACAAGTTCCATTGTTGACCAAACACTAAAAGTCAACAAAAGTCAACGGTCAACTCTTGACCAGACTCGCCGAGTGCACAAATGTGACTCGGCGAGTTCAGTCGTGAACTCGAGTCCTCTATTCCCCCTCTGACTCACTGAGTCATTCCCCCAACTCGGCAAGTCACTCACTGAGTGATTCACGGGAAACCCTAACCCTACTCGCCGAGTCTGCCCTTGGACTCGGCGAGTTCATGTCATGTACCAACTCAAATGACCTCCTGAGGTCAGATCTGTTCCTCTAATCTATAGATCTGGCCTTCCCAACCACTATAATCACGTAAAGTCTCGATCTTGATGCACAAGCAACATTTATATGACCATATATGATGATTTAGCCCCAAATACCTTAACCCAAGGCCATGACCTCTATTGTTCTTCATAAAGCTTGATGAATAAGGCTCTTTGGACCTCTATGGATCCAGATCCAAAGCCTTATCACCAGAAGGGGCTATTTGGACATCAAATCTAACCAACAAAGGGTCTAAGAAACCCTAAATCAATATGATCATCATAAGAACAGAAGGAGAGTCGAATTACTACCTCAAATGTGAAGATCTTAGCTCCAAATCCACAGAATAGCAACCTCCTATGCTTCCTCTTTGCTAGTACCTCCTTCTTCTTGCTAAACAACACTCCCAAGGTCAAGAATGGCTTCCTTTCTCTCTCAAAACGCTCAAGCACTCTAGGGTTTCTCTCTATGGTCTGGTAGCCGCCATTGAAGGCCATAAGGGCCTTTAAATAGGTCCCAAACCCAAGAAATTAGGGTTTCATTTAAACAGCGTGGACTCGCCGAGTCCACGTATGGACTCGCCGAGTCCAGTCAGTAATCCAGTCTAACAATGCGCGGCTCTACTCGGCGAGTCTAAGTGCCTACTCGCCGAGTCCCTCTCCAAAACTCAATATAAATTCATAAATTAAGATACCTGGAAATCCGGATGTTACACAACTCCTAAGTCCAAACTGCTGGATTAGGTGTCTAAGCCCATAACTATAATTGGTATGTACTTGACCCGATAGAAGCATGGTCCATTTTGGGTTGCCTTCACCAGAGCAATTTGATAGGAAGGATATTTGAGAAAGAGGTTATTTATGATTTATTAATATATTATAAGAATAATATATTAATTGAGAAATCATATTATTTACTTAGTATTGATCAAGAATTAATTTAGTGATCAAAAGAGACTGATTAAATTAACGGGGACTGATTAAGTCAATCAGTAATACTTATAGATTGGGCTAATGATCCATATTGATTAGGATAGACTAATTCTATGTAGGAATCCATGAAGAGTTAGTCCAAAGGGCTTATCATATGGATTATTGGATTAAAGGCCCAAGGAAATGAATTAGGGTTTACAAGTTAGACCCTAGGAGTTCCACACTATAAAAGTAACCCCTAGACTCCCAAAATCGGCACTTGTGATCATAGATGAAACCCTAGCCGAATTTTGAGCTTCATAACCTCTCTCTCAAAGTCCTCCTCTTGCTTTTGGTGTTTGTGAACCATTTGAGGCATCACACTTGAGGTGCTAAGCTCTTGAAAGGCCAAGTTCTACAAGCTACATAAAATAGGTATTCATCTAACTAGTTTTTATGTTGTATATCTCCAATTGCATGCTAGCTAGGGTATATGCTTTGGATAATATGAAATTGCATGTATAATTAGAGAAAAATTATATCCAAGGCATTAGGGTTGTATGTACACCATAGGAGTATTATAGTACTCAAAACCCATCAGTGGTATCAGAGCCTAGGGTGTTTTCTGTTATATTGATGCATTGGTAATTGTTCAAAGCAAGGAAATCTTTTTTTTGAATCTGCCTGATGACCACGACGTGGTCAAAGTTACCACGACGTGGTCAAAGTTACCACGACGTGATGATTGCTCAGTGGGAAAATTTTCAGTTTTTGGCCAAGTTTTGGATTAGAATCATTACCACAAACTGTTTTGACTACTAAAAAAATCGTTTTTTATGATAAGGTAATGATTATCTTTATCCAAATTAAAAGATAATTGTCAAAATTTTAAGGTAATTACTAGTTGATATGATAAGCTAGTTATTTGTATTATTTGAAATTATCTTGCTATATGAGTTAAATTAGGTCAAATCGGTAAATGATAAACTATATGATAACTTTATTAGCTTAAAATTTGATCTAAATGTTTCTTGAGGAGTTTCATAACTTGCCCTCAAGTTATGGAATTTGAAAAGTCTCATTCATGAAACATTAACACCTTAAGTTATGGAATTCAAAAGGTTTTGAAGAGTTTCAAAACTTTCCCTCAAGTTTTGGAATTTGAAAAGTCTCATTAAATTCTAGAACTTTAGTAATTGAAAGTTTTCAAAAGGTGCAACTCTTGGTTTTGTAACTTAAAAATTAATTGAATAGTTTTAATTTTGAATTTTATATTTACAACCTTGATGTTTTTTGATTGGTTCAAGTTACACTCTTATGGATTTTATTAAATTAACTAAATGTTTAATTAAAAGAGGAAATTAATAAATCCATAATCATATGGTTTATTTTTAATTAAATTAAAAGTCTAATTTATTAATAGATTAAACCACTTAGTATTTTAAAGGTTTAAAATACACCCTTGTACTATATAAAATTAAAAGTCTAATATATTATATATGTATAAGTTAAAAGTCAGTCTTACCGTTAGTATGCCTCATTCACGAAGCTGGTCAATAAGGGGTGTTTAAGGAAGCGGCCTGTAAAATGACCGCCATTGGGTATACACTCTTACCCACCGCACTCTTGACTAGTGGAGGGTTGTTAGCCGAACGGGTAGGATATGACATCCTCATTAAAAGTATAATGAATATTTTAAGTAACTAAATGTTTCATAAATTCTCAAATCTTAGTTACTTAGGAAAAATGTGAATTTGGTGCTAATCCATGAAATTGCACATTGCACCTTATTAGGCGTTAGTGGAGCGTATGTGGTTAATCGACACACTAATATGGGACTAATGTAGGATGGCAATGGATAGCTCGGAGATTATCATAGATCAATGGAACGTGTGTGGTTAACCGACACATTGATTAGGTGATAGATGTCTTCGAGAGTACCAAGCTAATTTGCATGGTTATTCACACCTTGTTTGTGATCCTCGGTATCCCAGTCACAAACTTGATGGACATAATCGAGATTAAACATGCCATTGAAAAGTTTAATGAATCTCAAAGAATCTAGGAATTTCAATTCATTTAAAACCTAATGTTCATTTTCGTTTTTCATGGTGGAAATTGGTAAATCGTCATTTACCTACCTTCAGATATTTTACAATTGGATATCGGCATCCCTCTTCCGAATTGTAGAATATTGTGTTGGGTCCTAGCCTTAATTTTTTATTTGGGTGTTATATTAAGGACTTAAATCAACTAATTCGAAGTTCTCCCTTGTAGATGTCTAATTCTGACAACTATGGTCTTCCTGAATCTTTTGAAAATAGCTTCCCTCATGAAGATGATGTTCCATGCTTCGATCATGAAAATGGAAATCATTCTTCACTTCCTCCACCTCCTCCAATTATTCTCCCTGACCCACATGTTCGTCGACTTGAAAAGTTCAAGATCACTCAAGCCCTATTGGCAAGCAAACATGAAGATGGAAAGCCTGTATGTGCTCACGTCTTGGATATAAAGTTGCATATTGACAGGCTGGGAATGTTGGGTGTCGTGTTCCTAAGGAAGCTGGTTGTTGACTTGGTTCTTCATTTACTTCCTAAGTCATATAGTGAGTTTGTTAAAGACTACTATGTGACAGACCACGACGTGACCCTTATCGATCTTACTTATTTGCTTATTGCTGCTGAATCAGCAATGATTTGGCGCACTGGTAAAGCAAACTTGATTGGAAGATCTACTTCCCAAATTTCCATGGACATTGACAATGGCGACATTGGAAGTCCAAAAGAGCTTTGTCTTCCCAATGGAAAGGGATTGGCCAAGGTCAAACCGTTTGACCAAATGGTAAAGAGAAAGGCTAAGTCTGTGATTGTCCTGTGTACCATTCCAGGAGAGTCTGTTTGTTTCTATTGCCAAGAGAAGGGGCATTGGTTGCGAAGCTGCCCTGACTACCTAAGAGATCTAAGAGATGGTAAAATCAAATTGTATGGTTCTACTTCAGGTAAGTTCACTATCTAACTCTATTAAGTTCCTACTTATAGATTCTTAACAACATGATGTGATAAGATTGCATTTTGATGTTTTGTAGGATCGAAGAAGAGAAAGGAGCTTAAAGGAAGAGTAAGTTAAGTCTGATCGTGAGGAGATGGATTTCGATCGCATGGTTCGATGATCATATTTTTGAGCTGCTACTTAAGAGTTATGATAGATTGCTTAGGAATACATAGCAACATAGTTTTCATTTGTAATTGCATTGTAAGTACAAGTTTTTCCGCACCTTTTATAAATAAAAAAAATTTTGTTTTTATCTTATTTTATGTTTCCTTGCAATGACATTTGTTAAAATTGTTGTGTATATGTGTTTCCATTAATAGCAATGTTGAAAATGGTTTGATTCTTAGCTATATCAATTGTGGTAATGTCGTAATTTTCGAAGTAAGGAAAGATTCTCATCGCCTAAGTTTCAATTGGACAGAAACCTGGAATCATATGACTTGAATCATGTGATGTATGAAAATCTTGATACTTGGGAAATTGGGACTAATTACTTGTTTACATAAGTACGTAAGTCAAGTGAAAGATAAAAGGATCTAGTACACATTGATGTGAACTGGTCAGATCCACCACAAAGAGTGATAAAGGCTCTTCATCATGATTTACTAATGGTTCAGTAAATATGGTTATGCTTACAAGGTTAAGTGTAATTCTGATACATTGAAAAGATTCAAAGTATAGCAGAACGAATAAGAAGAATCAAATTAGGCAGAAAGATAAAAAAGTTCCTCCAATCTGAAAGGAAAGGAGAATACTTTAGTATCATGTTTTATGATCATCCTATTGATTATGGAACCATGTCACATTTGATCCTCTAAGGAAACCTTAGTGCATTTTTATGGCTAAGAAGAGGAATCGTGAATTGTTGAAATGGTTAAATCAAATAGATGAATCATACTTCGTTCTAATATCGAGTCTTAGAGTTATACCCCAAGATTGTGCCTTGAGTGACATAATCTTAAGTAGGTTTATAACACATCATGACATGTGAAGTAGAAATGTTTCTTACTCTTGTACATTTGAAATTGGTAAGTTGTGATGTTTTAGACAAAACAAAGATCAACTAAGACCAATTACATGAAGTGTTGTCTTGATAGGACCTCACACTAACTCTTGAATATTTGTTTGTCAAGGAATGTTTCTTGACAAGAGAATCTTATATGTCAATAGGACAGTGGGAGTCTTAAAGATCTTGAAAAAGGTTTCAAGAACTAATCAAGAATAAACCTATTGTTTATCACTATCACACGAATTGAGGTTGATAACCTATCATGTTGACATATTCTTGTTTTGTGCCTATTCCAGTTAGTTTGACTATGCATGTGAGTTCTGTGAGTTCTCATTTGAATGCATAAGGCAAAGCGCCTTGATCATTGGAAAGTGAATTGATCTGTAGGGGTGAGTTGCTCAACAACATGGAAGCAATGGTAGGACCCTTGTGTTACTAGATGGCAGGAAATTATGATTGAACTAGTTCAATCCATATGAGTTTGGATTTATCACTAACCTTGTCGTGTGATTATGGTTATGACATATTCACATGGATAGGAACATATACACTATTAATCTAAGTGACAAAGGTTTATCTCCATTTCATGAAAATGACTGTGAGGAAACATTTTCACTAAGTAGATTTTAAAGAGTTAGCAGTTGTGTTAATTGCATTCTCAAATTCGATTATGATTACGACATCCCTCTTCATAGTTCGAATTGTGAGAAATGGCAAATGGTTTGAACATTTGGGACTTACTGTTGTAAGTTCTAAAATTGTTTAGACACACAAATGAGTTTTCTACTGAAAGGTGTATGAGCTTGAGAAGCCTAGATAAGGTCTTGTCAAAGCATCTTATATCAGAAATCTAAACTTTGGAAAGAAAGTCAATAAGTATTGATTTCTAGAAGTCCAACTGATTTCTGGGTACATGTCAAAACTAGTGGGAGCATACGTGTTATGCTTGTAAGAATGTAATTATTATGCTAGTGGGAGCATAATTATTACGTTAAGTATTGCGAGTTAGCAATGCTAATTATAGAAAACAAAAGTTTGCAAAGTTGCACAGTTTGAAAAAAAATTGTTTTGCTATAATTAAGGGAGAGGAAATCGTACTTCATTTCAAATCTAAAAGCTTAGATTGAGAATTTAATAGAATTTAGTCATGAACATATATGAATGTTATGATGAAATGATTCAACATAAGGAAATTCTATATATGGAAATGTTATAGCGAGAGACTGGTAAAGTATCATGTCTTTATGTAAGACATTATAAATCGTGTCCCATATGCTTCGGGTATAGGATCGATTACATATGCTATAATATTTGCGTGTTCTGAATTTTCCAAATGCCTAGGGCATTAAGAAGGAAAATGGACCAAAACCGTATATGACCGAAGTTGTTAAACAACTGTTAAGGACAATCCAAGGTTCGCCAAAGATTGGTTGCTTACGGACAGTTGGAAGTATAGTAATGAATGGACCATATTCACATGATTATGAATAGATAGTATTGTCACATGGAAAATATAGAAATGTTTCCATAATGGGAGTTGGATATTAAGAATCTATAGGTAAGTTAGAAACTTTCATGCAAGAAGGATGTTCAAAGGAATGTACTTTGAATATGAGACTTCGTATCTGTGGAATTGTCCTGTAACAATCTCCAGTGGAGTGATTTTTAATATCATTGTCCAAGTCTCTGTGACTTTGGTGCATTGACATTACAAAAAGGATCATTGCATGTTAGTTTAACCTTCCTAACCTTCCAAAGAACCTCAGATCCAACCTTCCTAACCTTTGGAGTCGCTCCAACTCACTAGAGAGGATTCATGGACTCAAAAGTGGACTTCTACAAAACCCTAACCCAACAAACAAAAAGGATAAGCAAGGTGTAAGCTTTTTACCTTCAAAATCTCTCCAAGATGATCTAGATGTAGGATCCAAAAGCTCCTCCCAAGTCCAAGGCTTGAACACCACCTTCTCCTTCTTGCAAACCCACTAAAATGGCCACCAAAATCACCTTTAAGCTCAAAACTCACACTCTCTTGCAAATATAGGGTTTAAGGAGGAAAATAGGCAATGGAGGCTGCTTAGGGTTTGGTCCAAATGACATAAGTGTGTTTAAATAGTGGTTCATGGTCCAAAATTTAGGAAACAAAGTAAAGAAACTAACATGTTCCATTAATACGTGTTACACAAACTAATGCATATTTCATTGGATTTCTAGAAAGAACAAATAGAGAATGGATTACCAACAAAGGTCGATGTAGGGAGGCACAACTCGCTAGGATCTAACAGCTACAAGGAGGCGGTCGTCGGTGAGGGAGAAAGAAAAGTGAAGAACAGCCATTGGGCAATGGCATACAAAGGGCCAGTAGCCCACCCGAAGAAAAAAGGAGAAGTCAATTCGAGGAGGAAGAAGCGCGTGGCCGGTAAAGGAAATATGTGCTTGAGCTTCAACAATCAACATGGAGTTATGTTTTAATTTGTTTGTCTTTTCTTTCTTTTTAACAATGACTACAATTATCAAGTAAATATCTTTTAGTTGGTAAATATTCCAACTAAAGTGTTTTAGCAAAAAAAAAAAAAAAAAAAGAAAACTCTGAAAATATCTCCCTGTGATAAACATGTTTTAAAAGAATGTTACTATAAATATAGTAATTAAATAGTTGAAACTTGTGTTTATTACCAGATCATTTATAACATCACCCGGAGAAAATAGTAGTTGTAATCAGATCATTTATCACGTCAGATGGTAGACCACGTGACATTAATTTAACAAAAGTATTAGATTCTATTTTGTTCTTACCAGGAGTAAATAATTTATTTAAACAAAATGAAAAAAATACATAAGTGTTTTTGGTTAATTGAATGGAACTTCCTTATGGATTGTGCAAACATTATTGAGAAAGCCAATGTTTTAAAAACCGGTTTGAACCAGCCGGTCGAATCGGTTGGACCGGGAATCGGGGAAGAGAGCGGTTTAATTAGCACCGGTTTTATGTCTACTTCTGAACCGGAACGAACCGGCCGGTTTTTATAAAAACCCGGTTGAACCGGTTAAATTGAATAAAAACACATGGATTGATGTAAGACTTATAGTTATGTGTTTTTTTAATGTATTTGGATTGATTTATAAGTTGTTTTATGTGTATTTTTAATATTTAAATTTATGCACGTCAAATTCTTGATTTATGTCTGTATGTAGTATGTATGTGTGTGTAGGAAAATAGAAAAAAATATGAAAATTATAGTTACCGGTTCACCCGGCGGTCGAACCGGTTAAACCGGTCGAACCAAAAACCGGTCGTCATACCGGTTCAACAAAAAAACCAGTTTTTAAAACATTGGAGAAAGCGTATATGAAAAAGTTGGACAAGATCCTTATAAATTGGAAGGTAATACCGTAATAGAGCCCGGCCATCTAAATTTAGTTCTACGTCTAATTAATATTACTATAATAATAATAATACAAGAGATATTTGTTAAAATAATCATATTTAAAGGTGAGATAATAATTATACTTTTAGAATTAATAATTAATATTTCTTTTGAATCAAGATTTATATTGATATAAGGTATAAGACTCATATTACTACACGTATTAAGTATCAAAAACGTTAAAACACAATAAGAAAAAAAAAGATAGAATTCTCATAAAACTCATGTCAAAAAACCTCCACCTCCAGTTACCTACCGCATTGGTGCCGTACCCGAATAGCGAAAAGAAGAAGAAGCAAGAAATTTGGGTCAAAATCCAGATCCATCCGATTTAATTTTGGATACGAATTATAAGGAAAATATAACAAAAATAAATAATATATAATTTAAAGGCACGTATCACTCGATAAGTTTTAATCAATATAATAAGTTAAATATTATTATTGCAAAAATAAATATGGTTGAATAGCAAATGCCTTGTAGAGTACAGTTGTAGTTCTGGGGATTACACACAACCACCAAGGACAAAATAAATCAAATATCATTGATGCAAAAAGATATATTTTTATTGATTCCGAAAAATAATTAAGCAGAAGCTTGCCTCAGGGCCGGTCCAAACGTATATGGGGCCCGAGGCGAAAAGAAAAAAAAAATGCACCTTAAAGACAAATATAATAAGGATTAAAAAAATCATTTATTCTTCACACGTTCAATTAGCAATAACAAACAAGTCAAATTGTTTATCTTTTGAGTTAGTTTGAATTTAAATCAACTTTAGGTCCTAAACATCATTTAGGTAATAATTTTTTATATATTTACACTACATAGCCCAAAATTTTTGGGCCCCTTGGAGACGTAGGCACTGGGCGGTCGCCCGGGTTGCCCACCGTCTGGACCGGCCTTGGCTTGCCTATATATAGTAATTGGAATAAAAAAATATTAAATCTACTGCTTATTAGAAGATGGGTTAAGGTAATGATTTGATTCCTAATTATATGTTTATCAATTTTATTATTTAAAAAAATAAAAAATATTCAGAAAATTACAAGTGAAAAAAAAGATGATCTGCCATTTTTGGAGGGCAAGTAAAAAAATAGAGTAAATTACAGAAATGGTCTCTGTGTTTTGGTCAAATTTGTAATTTTGGTCTGTATGTTTAAAAATTGATAGATTGTATTTCTGTGGTTTATGAATATTGCAGGTTTGGTCATTGCTTCATATAAAAAGACTACCTTACCATTCCTTTTTCTTTTTCATTTTCTTTTAACAATTATTATATATATATATATATATATATATATATATATATATATATATATATATATATATATATTAAAAATGTCCAACATTAAAGTTCCTAAGGGATTGGCAAAAATGGTCCCGTGTTTATGTATGTATTGTCAATTCCGTTTCTTTTTTTACAAATGGGCCTTTTATGTCATTATCTTACAAAGATCCCTTACTTTCTTTTGCTTTCTCGATGCTTCTATCTTCAAATGTCTCCACCGACTCATTTACAGTCACTACCATATCCTCCTCCGGCTTCCAACTGCAACGCCCGTCGAGACCATCGTTGTCGCCATGACTACAATTGATCGGCCACCGCATTCCTCTTCCAATCGGTCAGTGCATCCCTCTTCCAAAATCGGCCTCTCATGACTTCTTCTCCACCGCCTTTGACTACAGACTCTTTTTTTTTCTCTTCATCCCTCTCTCTCTCTGCAATCGATTCGATTTTGCTTCTCTTCTACTTTCGTTTTCCTCTCTTACTCCACTTCTGCTGTAATAGAATCCTTAGAGATATAAAAATGTTGATCACTTCCACTCCTGTCGTCTTGTCTGTGCCCTTTTATTCCAACTCGAATCTCAGGTCTCATCGGTAAGGTAAGGAAGTAACATAGCTTCAAACCTAGGAGCACCGCAATGTCCGCCATTGGTTCTCTTCCACTGACCCACGACCTCTCTTTGATGCATCCGTATTAAAAATTAGGGATTGGAGACCACCGATGATGCCTGTAATCTGTTTCTTTGCTATCACAACATGTATTCACTTATCTTCTTATGAAGTTAGCTCACACATCGATTGAATTCTTAGTTGCAGCTGACTTGGCATGGGTTTGTTGGAGCTGGACCATCGATGGGGCCAGATTATTTGATTTCAGTTTTAGGGCCACAGCAACCACGACAGCAACCTGGTACTCGCCAACCTTTCTTGCTTACCGCTTTTGTTTCTCTCAATTGTTAATGGGCGTTTTTTCATGGGGATTTTCTGTTATTGGAGATTATACTTATGATTTGACGTCAACCAGAAGTGTTCCTGATGTTTTTGTTGTTGGTGGTGAATACGTAATTTCTTTAATTTCAATCTATTTACTTTGAACCTTTCTCCAGTATGAAGGTGAATTCCTACTTGCCTTCAACTTTGAAGGTATGTACTCACAGTTTTGAACAAAATTTTCGAATTAAGCAAGCATCCATGTCAAAACCTAACTTCTACTCCACTTTAGATTTGATTCCTTTCCTTATTTTGATTAAAACAACCAAATGTTGAAAGAATTCACAATCTTTGACTCTGTGTAAACATTTTTTTCTTCTAATCAGACCTATATTGACCTGATGAAGAATCTAGGAAGAAGTAATCAAACAAACCTAGCCAAATCTATCAGTGCTTGGTGATTATGACTATGAATACAAGTCGATCAACTGCTACCAATTACATATGTCTTCCCATTATAATAACACTAATCGGAATTTGAACATTGACTTTAAAATATTACTCCATTTACTATAGACTAGAGTGTAGACAAAATTTTAACATTGACTTTAAAAGATGATTGAATGTTTCAGTGATATTTGTTAAAGCTTTGAGATTAATGTTAACAAGATCTATATGGTTGCCCTAATTAATGCTATAAAGTTCAATTTCCAACTTGATGTTGTCTCACTATCAGAATTTAATATAGATTGAAAGAGGTAGATAGCCCTTTTCATCTCATGGTGTTCCAACTCAATGACTCTTTGCATCCAGTACTTTTTGGTGTGATTATAAAGTTTTAGTTAGGTAATTTAGGATCTTATTAATGGTTATTTTAATATTTGATGTGGCTTCAAAGTTTTTGTTTCGTTTATTGTTAATTTAACCCACCTACTCTTTGCTGGTAATTTTTATCATTGCTTCATTTATCAGATTTACCTTGATAAATTAAAATTTTGTGTCACAAGTAGTTAATCTAAGTTTTAGTTTTACTTTGGTCAATTGTAAATCAGGGTTTTGTACAATAAGGTTTGTTGGGTTAACTACTTTGTTACTACAGATGGTTGACTGATCTTTCTTATACTGCATCATTCTTTCTGATTTAGGGTCATTGTATTTCAATTCACCTTACCAATGAAGATGGTTGCAGTTCTGTTTTGACAACTCAGGCATCTACCAAGGTCAGTCTCATTTACACCACACCTATCTGATTGTATACCTTGTGTTTTCTTTTTATGCTTTTAATGCTCTGTCATGTAAAAAATGCTAAATTTCAACAGGATGAAGAGGTAATTTTGGCTATTTTGCTGTGAAAAATATTTAAGAAGCTAAGATGCCCTTCATTTATATTCTTTTCTTTGTGACACACAATTACTCTACTTTTATAGTTTTTACTTACTTTTTTTTTTTTTTTTTTTTTGCTTAATTTAATTCTTCACTTCATGCCGGTTCAAGTTGATAGGCAATATCGTATTATTGTACCTACCAAAGTACTGCTATGAGATGAATTTTCATTAGTTATTTTCTAGGTTAATCTGATCTTTCACTTACTGTTATGAAAGATCATCTTTCCGTTCATATACTCAACCTTGATATTAATCTCACAGGTGATTTAAGTTTAGGACTTTTTAAAACAGTGGAATTTGGAACTCTATTAATCACTACATCATACTTGCTTTTTACTTAAGCTTGATTTTGATAAGGATGCTGCTATTTATTTGGCTCAATCAAGATGTTTGAATTTGTTAAATATAATTTGAATTATTGATTGACTGATGATCGATTTCAGTAGGGAATAATACCAATGGACAGGAAATCAAAGTTTCTTGAATCAGAGTATGAGATGGTGATTGACGTCTACATATGTTCTCAACTGATGTATTTGTTCCAGCAATCTCAGGTTTTTTTTATGCAAATGTTGATGAAAATTAAAATATATCATTTTTAAGGGACCAATTTTTTTGCTTTTGCCTGTTAATCCTATTGGAAATCTATCAATCCTATCGGTGAATGAAACTCACGCCATTCAGATGACGGAAACCGGTTATCACAGTTATATTTCTATGTTTTAATTGCAAATTTTTTTGTTACTTTTAATTGTAAAAAGAAAGATTTATATAAGTTGGTATGATCTATTATTCATTAAAATTTCCAACCTTTTTCTATGCCTTCTGACAGAAAAATGCATTCATTACGCACGTTCTGAAAGTACCCTTCTGGTTTTTAAGTAAAACAATCACCAATAAGTTAGTTCTTAGAATAATTTTTTATAATAATATGTGATTTTTTAGTTTAAATTTTAATATGTGATTTTTTATAATAATATCTAAGTGTTGACTATTGACTAAAGCTCTTGGGAAAAACCTCGAAAAACTTTTTGATCCTATGATCCTTATCGAAATTTCCTTGAAAATCATTGCTTCAAAAAATTTCGATTGGAAAACGAGATGTTATTTTTCAAAATGTAAGATTTGTTGCCTTTTTATATCTAACTGGAATATACTTATCATTTTCTGGTTTTTTGCAGAATCTACACACATATGACGTTAATTTGACCTTAAAATGCACAAACATACATGATGTTCCTATAAAGAACATGCTCACTCCCAAACAAGAAAACATGTTTTGATTCTTGGCTCAAGCTATCTACCACTATCGGGGACCCATTTGTAACAAATGTGAAAGTTGTCACTAGTCGTTAACCGATAAAAATGACAAACACCAAGTATAATAGAGTTGGTACGTAATATTTATCAATCTAAGATAAAAATACAATATTTCGTATTAAGATGCATAAGAAAAATCAGCAAAACCGTGTGTAACCTATAAAAATAAGTGCACGAAAAGTTAGGTTATTTTGAATAAATAATAACATATTCCAAAAACACACATCTTCCCGATCCCGAAAATATGAATTTTGTAAAAATCCGACTCCATAAGAATTATATATATGATTTTTATAGATGTAAAAATCAACCACGCGTAAAAAGTTGCAACGTAAAAAACTACGAAGAGAAAGATTAACCTTTAGCTAAAGTCACCAAAAGGATAATCGTAGTACTCCTTCGAGATAAGAATTTTGAGACAATAATAAAAACAGAGTCCGTATGAGAGATATATGATTTTTGCAAAATCATTTAAATATGTAAAAATAAAGGCTAAAAATAGAGTCAAAAATAGTCAATGCAACTTAAATGAATGTTTTAGTACTCGGTGATAGCTATACGTTTATATAAAGAACATTGAAAACAGAGCTCGTATGAATAAGTTACGCAATTTACAAAAATCAACATTTTCAGCATGCGCTCATCGCGTGGTGCGCAACACACATGTTTTCTAGAAGGGCGACGCGGACCTACCAGAATCAGACATGTGGCAGCAGCAGACTGGAGTAACGTAGCAAGTGCACGGCGCGCCCTAAGTTGCACGAGGTACTTCCCAAATATTTCAACTCTAAAAGGAGCAGTAGACCTCATTCCTTCCTCACTCACCTTCAACTCTCGACTGATTCCCTCTCTCCCTCAATTTCTTTTAGAAATTTCCTTCCTTTTATTTTTATTAAAATTGTTTAATAATTTCCCTCGAGCCCGAGAAATCCCGAGCCCCTGACCACTTTTCGGAAAGAAGAAAATATAGAATAAAGCACGCTACAAGGGTGAGTTCACGACCCAACTTTTACACGTTTTATGTGTGTGTGTGTGTGTGTGTTGGGGGGGGGGGATACATGTTATAATAGTATGTTATTTTATAATTACTAATTATATAACATTAGTGATATAATTATTCCGTAGTAAAATTAATATAATATTATGCCCGGTAGATACATTCTCTAATGTTTAGGGGTAATATTATTCCTAGTTGTTATGCTGCACAACCGTTAGGATGATATTATACCTGGTAGATACTCTGCCAAAAGTCTATAACAATATTATACTAGTTGCTATGCTGATCGAATCATTAGGGTAACATAGTATCTAGTCGTTACTCTAGCCTTTTCTTTAGGGTAACATAGTATACAGTGTTGGCCCAATCTAAAGAATAGTATTATATTTAGTCATTACTCTAGCCATTTCTGTAGGGTAACATAGTACCTAGAGCTGGCCAAATCTAACGAATACTATTGTACATAATCGTTATGCTAGGCTGTAACGCCGCAAAATCGCGATAGACATTTAAGATATAATATAAGTTTCGTATTAAGAAAAATATGAAAAATCAACCAAATCGTCCGTCAATTGTAAAAATAAATGCGCCAAAACGCGCGCGCACACACACACACACACACACATATATATATATATATATATATATATATATATATATATATATATATATACTAGGTTATAATGTGAATGGACAACTATTGTGCGGAGATGTGGACAATGCTATTATATGAGAATTACTAAAAGTATAGGTTGTTTGCTAATGTGAATACGTTCAAACTTACACAACTATCATCATTTTCATGCATTTTCACTAATTCTTATTTATTTTTTTATTCTCACGTATCGTTTTTTACTCATTTTCATTCTTACAGAATACGATTCAATAAACATTCTAACAAAATTATGACAGAATGAGAATAATAAAAAAAAGTCTATAATAACCTTATAGACGATTGAATTAGTGAGAATGCGTGATTATAACAATAGTTATGTAAGATTGAACGTATTCACATTACCAAACAACATATTTTATGTTTCATTCTCACAGAATAACACTGTCCAAATGTCCGCACAATAGATGTCAATCCACATTTGAACCTAGGTCTCTCTCTCTCTCTCTCTCTCTCTATATATATATATATATATATATATATATATATATATATATATATATATATATATATATATATATATATATATATCGTTAAAAACTTTAAAAAATTAGTCACAACTCACAATACAAATGATAAACAGTAAACTAGTAAACAGAAAAAGACATAAGGTGGTAAATTTATTTTTTTTCCTTTTTAAAAAAAATCATGTGAAAGTATGCTCGGATCAAATCCCGATTCTATGATCCTACCTACGATCTTACGATCTTACATGTGATCCTACACCAAATATGATCCGTATACGATCCAACACGTTTTTTATACCTAGGATTGTACGATCTTACATTGGATTCTACGATTCTACGATCGAGATCGTCATTTTGACAACCTTGAATCATAAGATAAGACAACCTTAATAATAATAATAATAATAATAATAATAATAATAATAAATACCGCAGATACTTTTAATCTTATATTGCATATTTTGTATAAAAATTAACATCGTTATCATTGTATTAACCGGCAAAGATATAATTAATTTAAGACTTATTTCAATGGAGACAGTGGCGAAACCAGCTTGTAGCCAGGGTAGCCTGTGCTACCCCTCAAGTTTTTCCGAGAAATATAATTTTTGTGATGTTCTCATAGTGCTACTACTAGATTACCCATGTGATACTCCTTAGATCTTGTCAATTGCCAAATAAGATGATTAGATGAAGAATCAGATGAGTACGTGTTTTAAACCCACTTTATCCTCTATTTTTTATATTTCCCAATTCTTTTTGGACTTAGATTCCAAATGGGTTTCGGTATTTTTCGTTTTTTTTCACATGATCGATTTCATATGCAACTGTTAATAAGTTTAATTCATTTGGGTAATCCTTATTGCTGGAAATCGGTAAGTGTTCAGGGTTATTTCATTATGCCTTACAAGTGTTTGATGTTATGCCTAAATGACTAGATCTAAACAGATTGGTCTCTTTGATCATAGCTAACAATTTATGTGTAGCTAGTTGGTCTCAGACTTTGAAAGTTAAGTGGCGCCCTTTCTATGATTCTTTGACTCAAAGACACTTTGCAAGGCACTTCTATTCATGATTTACTCATTATATGATGACTATAATGCAGTAAAGTCACGTGTTGTTTCATTGGGTGTCGTTGATTCAATTTTGTTGTGATAGTTTTTATTGTGTATTTCAAATGAATTTTATTGTTTTACTGCTTATATCTAAAATATGATGCAGGTGGACACACCATACATAGACTTTATCCTTTCAAACTGATTTCCTTTTGATCATTGTTGTTTGTTTAGTTGTTAATGTTCATGGAGGAATTTACAAACCTTTTCGAATCAAAAGTTTGTAAAGTTTCTAGAATGCTACAATAAGGACAAGATCCATCATATTTTTGAGTGTTAATGAGACTTCCTTAATATTCCATACATAATTAGCTTGTAACTGGTAATCAACTTGCTTATATTATTTTTAAGGATAACAAGATTTTAGAGTATAGTTTGTAAAGGTGACCAAATAGTTTCACGAATTGGAAAAGATTGGAGCCAAAAAACTGTTTCATTGATTGGGATTGTATGCTTGTTATAAACCTGCTGGATCATATAGATAAAACTACATTTTGAATCAAAGTTTTGCAATTTTTGGTAGGTAACATTCTGTCATTGAGAAACAATTTATGTTGGAGCCAAGATGTAGGTGAAGTATCAAAGGAAAAATTGTTTTCACTTATGACAGATCGATTCATTATTCAAACAGTAATATGAATGTAAGTGAACCTCTTTGGTATTACTCTTTATATGACTAGTGATTTTTTTGTGGTTAATTTGGTATTACTCTTTATATTTTATCGGGAAATTATTTTTGTGCTGCCCCTGTCGAAAATTCCTGGTTCCGCCCCTGAATGGAGAGATAATATTTTGAATATGTTCTTTTTATGTCAAAGTTATTATTGATCGACACTATAGTTTGAATATGTTGTTTTTATATATGTTAATCTTCACCTTCGTAAAGCACTGCATTTGTATATGCGATATTTAAGATATGTCATAAAGGACGTACGTCTTTTTTTCCAAATTTATGATGTGCCAATTTAAGATATAGTGGTAGTTGCAAATATGTGAATCATATTTGACATATTCCTATCAATTATTCAATTAAGAAGTACGTCCTTTTGCCACATTTAAGATATGTCAATTTAATATATTGTGGTAGTTGCAAATCATAAACATTTTGGCACTTTTGGTTCCTCAAAATGAATACTATGTGTGGTTTAGAGTGTTGCTCCAAAAGCTTCAACACTTACTATTTTTGGTCTGCCGTTCAAAATTTTCAATGATAAAACATTGAAAAATTATTATTTTTGTATAGTATAGGGTCCTTTATGTATATTTTTTATACTCTTGTATTATTTAAAGCAATGGAATACATGTAAAACCCTAACGAGTATTTTCACTAATCAACAATTATGTGTGGGTAAATCTTACCAGTTCCAACATCATGGTTTATCTCTTGAAGTATGATTCAAAATTTTATGTGAAGTAATTATGTTAAATATTCTTGAATGTTTTTGTTTGTATGTTTTCTTGTATTCAGTTATGGATTATGTTTAGAAACATTTTAGATTGTTAATGAAATTGATCACTTTGTTAATTTTCTACTAACGTTCTTGGGAACAGTTAATGATTTTTTTTTTGTCTATGAATTCAATTCCATTATAGATTCATACACTATAATTAAAACATTTTGAACGACATGTGTACCCTAAGATCATAACTGCTATAACTTAATGTTGCATATTAGGTTTAATCAATGAACTTCATTTGGTTAAATACAAACATGGAAGATTTTTAGAACGGCTAAACAAAAGGTGTCAATACAATTCATTCTTTATAAGATCATTGCACCATAATTATTGATGATCATAACTTGAATCATAACAATAGATAACCATTGTGTTGGAATGCTTTTTATTATTTGAATTTATTTTTAATACGCTTCATACTAGTTGTAGTAGTTTCTAAAATCAAACCCACTTGCTTTTATTTGTTTTAAGTGACAATCATTCTTGTAATTGAATATCTTTGGTATTTATCATAAAAATTTTAACACTTAGCCACTTTTGGTCACTTTTCACCTTTTTACCACACTAATTTGTGGAATTAGCATTTTTGGTCCCCTAACTTTGAAATTCTCTACTGCTAGTCATAAGGTTTCAAGAGTTTGCCACTTCGTTTTTGATAATTTTCACATTAAGTTTTAAACACTTTATCACCTTTTGTCCCTTTTTAAAATTTTCAAAGTTTTTCCACAAAAGTTTGAATACTTTGCCACTTTTGGTCCTTCTTTAACTTTTTACCACATTAGTTTGTGAAGTTGGAACTTTTAGTCCCTGGACTTTGATATTCTCTACTATCTTTGAGTAACTGCCAGTTTTTGGTCCATAACTAATAGTTATAGTATAACCACAATACTTTAAGCAATTATCGGTTTTGATGTTTTTACATACCTAAATTATATTTGGACCGTTTCAATATTAAGGTACATATACATTAAAAAAAAGCCATACCAACTCCATTTGTTAGTAGACACACACATTCATTAGTGATTAGGCTTAAGGGAGTAGGAGGTGCTAAGCCTCGCCACTACCCTCGCTAGCAACTCGCTACACCACCCCCCAAGTTATGCTAAGAGCCTCACCAAGAACATCTCGCCAAGGAACTAGTGAGATGTGTGTGTGTGTGTGTGTGAGAGAGAGAGAGAGAGAAAGAGAAAGGCTTGCTGTCGATTAGTTCTCAATTCTTTGACTCAATTCCATTTATGATTTGAGGTTTTGGTTTTTGCCGCAATACTTAAAAGGGTTCGCATCTTCTTCTTCTTCATCTTCTTCTTCTTGTTCTTGATTTAAAACACCACCGCACCACCACCGCTTTCCGGGCTTTTTGCAGCGGCAGGATGAAGCTCCACAACTTCTGTCGCCGCTGCGGGTCACTTTGTGGCCTGTTATTCTTTTGCCTGCTCCTTTCGCTCCATTTGGTTGTTCCCATCACTTCTTTCCTATTGATTGCTCAAAACCCCCTATTTTGTTTCAATAACTGTCAGTTTCTATGTTTTAGATTTTAGGTTTAGATCATATGATGTAGTTTAGACCAAACCATTTCATGTTATTTCCTGCAAATATCCCTAAGATTATCTTCAAATCATGATTCCATCTAATGGGTGTGTTAAATATTAGATAATATTGAATAGAATCGAAAGATTGAGATTTATTTTCCATTATGTGAATTTATTTTTTTGGAAAATGGAAAATAGGTTAGAGAAATTGAGAGAAGGTCATGAAGAAGTAGAATCTGTTCAAGAAAAAGATGCGAAACAAAATAAATTTAGTAAAATTTTGAACAAATTTGAAGTTATGTCTTCAAGAAAGATAAACAAAAGGTAATTACTTTACGTGATATTAACTAAATAAAAATATGTTTGTGTAATATTAAAATAAATGTTTGTTTATTAAAATAAAATAATTAAATTAAATTAGAAAAAGAAAAAAAATTGGAGTGCTATGAGTGTTAACATTTCCTACCAAATGTTAAGATTATGTGTTAAATCAAAAAAAAAATGTCACTCAAAAAGCTGAAACATGTCAGTTTTTCTTAGTTCATCTTCTTGTATTCATTTTGTATTTTGTATCCGTACTTACTTCTTAGGCTAAGAGTGGTAACATTTCTAACACCATACTAAAACATGTCAGCTTTTCTTAAAAAACATATATACTTGGATTGTAAAAAAAAAACAAATGGGAAAGAACCACTCAGAGCCATTTGTTTTTAGAAAAAAAAACAAAAACAAATACAAAAAGAAAGGACCAATAGCAGCCTTTCCTTTTTGTTTCTTCTAGCTAACAAGGTAAGGACATTTTCTTAACACCTCTCTAAACACATTTTCTTAACATCTCCGGAAACACATGCTAGGAGGTGGTGTTTGTCTTGTGCTAACAAGACTAACGAGGGTCTTAGCGACCCCTACTTCCTAAAGATGAAAGGAATGACTCCTTTTGCATGAGATATACATGCACAAGTAAACACGAATAAACAAGGACTTTTTTTTTTTTTTTTTTTTTGTATTCGTCTTTATATACGACTTCCTTTTTGTTTTGATTTATATATGTTGTATACTCATTTACACCTATAATTAGTCGATTAAAATTGTACTATAATATTTTTCTTTCTAAATTTTTTTTTGATTATAACCTTTTAAATATTTATCTTATTTTAACTGTTTTATGTAAGGAATAAAAAAATCAAAATAATAGGAAAACACTACCCAAACCGTCCAAACATCTCTCCGGCCGGAGGACGGCACGGGGCAACTTATACAAGTTAATTGCCAGGGTGGATTTCACGTTACTGCACTTTAATCAAATAAACGATACATTTTACCCCCTCCATTATTCACGAACATTAGCTATTGTCCTTTTATTTTATTTTTATTTATGACTTATTCTACTTGGTCCTAAATATTATTTTTAGATGTCTCTTGGTAATAACTTACATTTAGTCCTAATGTATTTTTAATACCTTTTGTATCTATTCCTAGAACATTTTAAATGTACCATAATGATTAGAAACCAATATTTAATACTTTTTATATTTAAATTTATTAAATATCATGAACTAATTATAATTATTAAACGAATTCAAAACTCAAACTATGTAATTAAATAGTTAAACTATTTAATTAAACATACATGACAACGTAACTACTGTAATAGCATAGAGTTTAATTTGGACCACTTTTATCTGACTCTGATTGTTGGCGTAACAAAAGAAAAAGAATCATTGTTTTTTAGGATAAAAAGTTTGTAATTGATTGTTTAAGGACAAAAAGTGAATACGTATAAATAGTTGAGGGGGAATTTTTAAAATTCACCCAAAAAATCAAATTCTGATTCTAAAAGTGGACGGGGCCCTAAACCCAAAGGTGATAGCTGTTTCGTCGTCTGAGGACCGTTAGATATCAGGCACCATTCATTTCCTCCGAAATCATTACCAAAACGTCGGCGACTCCATTGAAGGAAAACCAAAACCTCGCCGTTACGCCTCCACTCCAAAACCCTATTCTTCCAAAATTCGTCTCTCAGTTGACCTGCTAGTCATAAACAATTCAACATGTCCGGTGATGACTTTACAAGCGGCGTTGAAGACGGCTTAAG
This sequence comes from Lactuca virosa, assembly GCF_052849685.1. Classification (NCBI taxonomy): domain Eukaryota; kingdom Viridiplantae; phylum Streptophyta; class Magnoliopsida; order Asterales; family Asteraceae; genus Lactuca; species Lactuca virosa. The sequence continues at coordinate 372,506,484 of NC_136430.1, read as the reverse complement.
GCTGTCGAAACGTATATACTTCGGCAAAGACAGATCGGTGGCGCCGCCGAAGCCTATTACGGCGATGGAGAAAGCTTCGAGATTGTTATACCCGGTGTCGCCTATGGTTTACGCGGTGATATCCAATCCAGGGATCGTCGATAACCCTGACGTCCCAAGTTATCAGCCGCACGTGCACGGCAGGTGCGATCCGCCGGCGTTGATTCCGCTTCAGATGAACGGGATCGGTATTGAGGTTGATTGTTATCTAGACACAGCCTTCGTCACGATGACTGGTTCATGGCGAATTCATTGTGTTATGGGGAGTGCCAAGTGTGATTGTCGTCTCGCTGTTCCGATGGGATTAGAGGTACTCCATGAAATTTCAAATTTATTCTCATTTACAGACTCATAAAAGAAGGCACTACTTTTTGTGCTTGAAATTGTTATTTGCATATATAGCTCTACCCTATAATTCGAAAAAATAAGTTGTCGGAATGTTAGAGTCAAATATTTCGGACAATGTTACTAAGAAATTAGGAAGAACATAGCATGTGATTTCTCACCTTCCATGTTTTTTATACATGAAAAGAACCCCTATAGTTTCACCATATTTAACATGAATACTTCGTATCTCTAGCCTTATGAACCCGTAAAAACTCTCTACATCTATCAGTTAAGCTCATATGGTATCTCCGGTATCCTTTTTATTCTGAAAACCTTGGAACAAGACATGCAATTTAAAGGAGTAACAAGATGCTATAGTTAAAGAAATGAATTGGGATTTTTATTTTGGAGTTTATCTGTTGTCCTAAAGTAATTTAAGCATCATTTGGCTAACAGGGTTCAATTCTAGGTGTAGAGGTTGAAGTAACCAACAAATCATATAAAACACAGCTAGTTGTCATGGATGAAAAGGGGGAAACACAAACTTTAGCCAAACCTGAGGATGGAGGCTTTCTGAAACCTGACATTTTTACCATAACAATACCACAGGTTATAATCTGCAACTACCTCATGATTTTCTTATCATTGTAAAAGTCAAACTTAGTCTGACTTCCATGAATCTTGTCCAGGTTGATGGTGGTTCAAATCTTTCATTCAAAGTAAAATGGTCCCAGAAACTAAGCTATAAAAATAGGGATTTCAAATTGGAAGTTCCTTTCAGTTTCCCAGAGTATGTAACTCCTGCTGGAAAGAAACTCTCAAAAAAAGAAAAAATACAACTGAATGTCAACATCGGCTTGGGTACAGAAGTTGTGTGTAAGACAAACAGTCATCCATTAAAGGTGTAACTTTCATCAACCTTCATTCTTCATAATTTATCACTATTCTCATAATAACCAAGTGATAAACTTTGCTTCATTTCAGGAGAAAAAACGTGAAGTAGGGAAACTAGCATTTTTATATGAAGCAGATGTTCTTTCTTGGTCAAGGAATGATTTTGAGTTCACATACTCAGTAAGATTCTTCAACACTTACTTTGAGATAAATCATAAGAGCTTAAAAATATCATTTTTTTTTATGTTTTAGGTTCCTACAAGTAGTGCATTTGGTGGTGTCTTTTTGCAATCTCCATCATCACTCAGTGTTGACCAAAAGGAGATGTTTTCTTTGTACTTATTTCCAGGACCTGATCACAGCAAAAAGGTTTCTTTTAACATTTAAGTTACAAAAACGGATTCATTTTATTTAAATATGCTAATTCTTTCTGTTTTCACATGATAGGCTATGAAGAAGGAAGTGCTATTTGTTGTGGATATAAGTGGAAGTATGAAGGGAAGGACAATTGAGGCTACAAAAACTGCAGTTGTTACAGCATTATCAAAACTGGATCAAAAGGACTCATTTAGTATAATGGCATTTAATGATCAGACTTTTTTATATTCATCAACTTTGGAGTTGGCAACTAAGGAAGCTCTTGACAATGCAAATGAGTGGATTGGGATGAATTTTATTCCAGGTGGTGGGACAAATATGTCAATTGCTCTTGATAAGGTTATTTTCTTTTTGAATTTTAACTAAAAAGATATTTCAGTTTTCATGTAACATAACTAGAAAAAAGGTACTTTTTTGTTTATTGTGGTTTTATTTTGTCAGGCTGTAGAGATGTTATCTGGAAGCAAACAATCTGTTCCTATTATTTTCTTTATAACAGATGGAGCTGTGGAAAATGAGAGAACAATTTGTGAAGTTATGATGAAGAAACTAAGAAATGAAGGATCAGATTTGTGTCCACGCATATATACGTTTGGTATAGGTAATGATTTTTTTTTTTTTTTCAATAGGTGTTTTTTTAATCTTTTTTCTAATAACAAAACTTTGGTATAGGTAATGATTTTTTTTTCAATAGGTGTTTTTTTAATCTTTTTTCTAATAACAAAACTTTGGTATAGGTAATGATTTTTTTTTTTTTCAATAGGTGTTTTTTTAATCTTTTTTGATCTCATGTTATCATATAAAGTTGTTATCTTAAATGATGACTTATTTTGATAAGAAATAAAGTTAGCCTCATTTAAAAAATTGAAGGTATGATATATTCATCTTTTAAAAGTTTTGTTATTAGGAACTAGGAAGAATATTTATATTCTAAAAATTAATTTATAGTAATGTACTTTCAATTTAATAACATTATTTTTGTTATGAAAATAGGGAAATCTACAGAAAAGTCCTTATGTTTTGATGACATTAACGATTTAGTCCTTAGTTTTTTTACTCTATTAAGTCCCAAAAACCGGCAATTGTTTGCATTTTGACCCTTTTACTAGGTAAACCTGTCACCAATAGAATATGATGACTTTTTCGCAAATAAATCAAAATATAATTTTTAAAAAAAAATATTATTTTTAATTTTTTAATATTATCTTATTATCTATTTATAATCTTAATGTAATGATTTTTGTGAAACACAATATAGTTATCTTACTATTATGTTATTGTATTTCTCTGCTATTATCTACAATATTCTTTTTAAAATAAACATAAAAATCTAAAAATCGCAAAAAAAATGATCTTTAGAAAAAAAAAACCTTTGTTAAACAAATGATATTAAGGTTGTTAAAATCACGATTTTGATCGTATGATTGTATGATCACCTAGGTAAAATGATCCCTATTAGAGATGTGTTGTCTTTTATGTTTTAAAGTATTTATTTTTCATGTTTTAAAGTATTTATTATTAATTGAATGGTAAACTGATAGACAAAATTATATTTTTTTTGTTCTAAAATGCTTTTGGTAGGATCTTACAATCATGATTTTTCAAAGCGGAAAAACAATCCCATATAAAAGAAAGAAAATACCTCAAGATTAATGTAAGATAATACAGTTTGTTAGACTAAAATATTATAAAAACGGTTATTTTTAGAAGAAAAAAAATATTTTTATAATAGATATTCTTTGTTTGACAAAGAAAATACCATAAGATTTATGTAAGATGATACAATCCGTTACAGAAATATTATAAAAATAATTATTTTTAGAAGAAGATAAAACTATCTTCATAATAAATATTATCTGTCAGACAATGAAAATACGATAATATTAATGTAAGATAATACAATCCGTTAGACAGAAATATTATAAAAACTGTTTTTATAATATTTCTGTCTAACGGAAAACTGTTTTTATTAGTTTTATCTTTAGAAAAAAAATTATTTTCATAATAGATTTTATCTGTCAGACAAAGAAAATACTCCGTTAGACAGAACAGAAAAAATATATACTGAGAATAAGATATTATTAAAAAATAAAAAATATATATTTTAAAAAAGATCCTTATATTTTGAATTATTTGCGAAAAAATCCACATATTTTGTTGGTGACTGGTTTACCAGGTAAAATGGTCAAAATGCAAACAATTGCCAGTTTTTGGGGCTTAATTGTCTAAAAAAAAAAGATAAGGACTAAATCGTTAATGAGGTCAAAACATAAGGACTTTTCAATAGATTTTCATTGAAAATATTATGACACATTTTACAAATTTTAACATCATGAAATAAACCATATTTTAAAAAGTTAATCCTTATGAAAATATGTCATGTTTTAGAATTTAATGTAAAAACATACTTACATTTTAAAATTCTGTTGTCAGAAATGTAGTAATAGTTATTAAAGCATTCAAATTAACAATTCTAATTAAAAAAAAAAAAGATAAATTACCTTATTATTATTATTATATTTAATTGTAGGTTCATTCTGCAATCAGTACTTCTTGCGAATGCTTGCAATGATTGGCAGAGGCCATTATGCGTTTGCATCTGATGCAGGTAATCTTTATTTCTTCAACATAAAGAAAAACATTTATGCAAAAAAATTCACAAATTGGAAGAATATTACTCAGTTACTGATATATTTTTTTTTCTTTTTTATCGCTTAATATCATTTAATCAGATTTGATTGAAGCTCAAATGGAAGCTTTGTTTTCTAGAGCTGCATCTACAGTGTTATTAAACATTGCAATCGATGGTCTAGATGATCTTGATTCTCTTGAGGTATAATTTCACACAATATCTTTTTATTTCACTTTATTCAATTAGAAAAAAATCTTATTTTAGTTTCTATATTTTTTTTCAGGTTTATCCTTCAGTTATTCCAGACATTCGTTCTGAAGGGCCTTTGATCATATTTGGGCATTACAGAGGTGGATTTCCAGACATGCTAAAAGTCAAAGGACTTTTTACAGATATCAGTTCCTTCACTGTTGACCTAAAGGTCCAAAGGTCAAAGGACATACCCCTTGACAAGGTATAGCTCTTCTTAAAAAAGTACATAAAATACAGGGTTAATAACATAAAAACCCTAAAGTTTTCAGGTTTTTATTGGTTTTGCCCAAAGTTGATTTTTATGTTCGTTTTTATCCACATTTTCCAAAAAATGTTCGGTTTTACCCTTTTATCGGTGATGACAGTTTTTTCAGGTTACCATTATATTAACTTCGCAAAAAAACCTTTAAGTTTACAGTTTTTTACGTTTTTACCCTTAAGTTTATAATTTTTTTACGCTTCTACCTTAAGTATTTTTTTTCATATTATACGTATTCATGTAGAAAAATTGTATTTATACACGAAAAAAATGTTTGATTAAATATTGTATTTTTTTTAATGTTTTATATATATATATATATATATATATATATATATATATATATATATGATATTTAATTTAACATTTTTATTGTATATAAATACGATTTTTCTGCATGAATAAGTATAATATGAAAAAAAAATACTTAAGGTAAAAGCGTAAAAAATTATAAACTTAAGGGTAAAAATGTAAAAAACTTTAAACTGAAGGGTTTTTTTTTGCAAAGTTAATATAATGGTAACCTGAAAAAACTGTCATCACTGGTAAAAGGGTAAAACCGAACATTTTTTGGAAAATATGAGGGTAAAAACGGACATAAAGTTCAACTTTGGGCAAAACTGACAAAAACCTGAAAACTTGAGGGTTTTTATGACATTAACCCTAAATTATATAATTATATAATATTATAATTTAATGTTTACTACTAGATTCTGGCAAAGCAACAAGTTGAACAATACACAACACAAGCATGGTTTTCACAAGATAAAAAGCTCGAGGAGAAGGTCAGTAGTAACATCAATTAAATCTTGTATTTAAATTTTAAACACATAACATCTAATCATATTATATTATTATATTAAAAAAAAATATAGGTAGCAAAAATCAGCATGCAGACAGGTGTTGTGAGCGAACATACACGAATGGTCTTGTTAGAAACAGTCCAAGAAAAGCACGCCACGTCATCCAGCGTCAAACACGTAACCATTTATTACCTTAACTTTCGCAAAAAAACAAAAAAGGAATTAAGAATTAAATTTGTGAAAAATACAAATTGTTACAGGGAAAGGCGCAGAAAACGGAAGTGGTGGAAAAAACGGAAATAATAAAAATGTTGCAGCATTTGGGAGTGGGGTATGGGGATTTGGTGGCGACGAATGAGAACACGCCACCTGGCTATGAACCGAAGTTACCAGATCAAGCGGAAATGCTTGTGAGAGCAGCGGGAAACTGCTGTGTGAATCTATGTGGGAAGTGCTGTTGTTTGTGCTGCATTAATGTTTGTTCAAAGATGAATGATCAATGTGCGATTGTTGTGACACAGTTGTGTGGTGCATTGGCGTTTTTAGGGTGCTTTGCGTGTTGTGAGCTGTGTTGTGGAGGTGATTGATGTGTGGGTGTGTATGTCATAGATATATGTAAAGATGTGTGTGTGTGTGTGTGGGGTTCTATATTTTAAAGCATATTGTGATGGAAATAATTGTTATTATGGTTTGTTACATTAAAGTTATTGAATTCTAACATGGTATATTTAAGGTGTTTAGTCGTTGGCATAGATATTGTGTATTTATGTGATTGTTATTTTTGGTACAACAATTATTTTCTAATTTTTTTTTTAAATGTTAAAGAAACGTAAAATATGGTTGCTTAGATCATTTGGTATACACTAATTAGCTGATTATCCAGAACAATCTTATAATAGATACTTCAGACAAACAAAAACCCTCATTCAACTAATTAAACGAAAACAAAACCAAGCATCGTGCTCCGATTCAACATCTACTTCCTCTTCTTCTTTGGAAAAAAATTGAATTTTATTTGTGACGTGAATCACTAAATGTTGCATGAAATATTCATGTTAACCTTTAAATATATTATCCTTAAACCCAGTCTACTGGATTTTATTTATGAAAGTTGTAAAAAAGTTCCATTAGTAACATGCTAAGGGTTGTTTTGCATGAAACTTATAAACATATTTAATAACTAAATTTTCTCTAATTTTTATATTTTTTGGTCTTTTTGTCGAGCACTTCTAGCCTTCTTCTTTTAGGTATGATCTTAAGTTTAAGATGTATAATTTCTTCTTTATTTAGTTTTGTTTCCTTGCAGTTTTTTGTCATCAAGTAAAAATTGTGCATTAACAAAAATTTGCTTGCTTTAACTTTCTCCGTATTAAATTTTATAAAAATTTCAATTGATCAGCTTTTGAGTGATCAGTTTTAGGGCCAGGGTGCTATTAACATTAAGGTACATACATTTTTGTTCATTGATTACTTTTGCTTACAACATAAGTTTTTTTCACACTACTAATAGAAACTATATTTGCTATCACAATTCACACATATCACATCTTATTATGATTTGTATTACATAGCATGTGCCACTTATGCTCCTGCTAACTTTTTCTTTAATCAATTAGTAGTCTAAGTATAGAATGTCAAAGAAGAAAAAAGACAGGTAGTTATTTAAAAGGTAGGAAAACGGATTCTTCATCAATTAATGATGATGATAATGATAATGATAATGATATACAACTGTATCATATTTCAAATCATTTCATACATCAAAAAGTTGCATTTGCTAGATCATTAAGTTACTCCTTCCTTATATTAATATTAGAAGTATAATATTATGTTGGAAAAAAATGTTTAATTGAAAATAATCACCAAAGTTAAGGGGTTGATTGGTGCATAATTGAAAATTATTGTTTAATTTCCGGTTACAATTCATATTTCAGAACGATATTAAATATAATATCGGTTACGAATTGTGTTTTAATGACGATTTAATTGTCTTGTCGGTTATGGTTTGTTGTATAATACAATATCTCTACAACCATTTTAGACACACCAAAAAATGCAACCAACCGCTCTTTTATTCTAGTTCATCTTCTTCGTTTTCTTGGTGGGTTGGAGTGGTCTAGAAGAGCCACCACCAGCTGTTGTATACTGGGAAACAAACACCCGATGACAGATATATTTGTTTTAAGAACACTGTGTAACATAAGCCTCATCATTTTTTGTTTTTTTTTTGTTTATTTCCATACATTTCTGTAATATAATTCCTACATATTACAAGTTCAAACTGTCCAAAAAATCAAAATGAGTATTTTCTAGGAGTTTTTGGGGTATTCGGTTTTTGATTTGTGTTATTAATGTTTCTCAAAAATAGCTATAAAAACATGCTTTAGAATGGCCATATCCAAAATTACAATGATATCCACCTTTAGGGTCTTGCCCTGACTCCTTAAGCTTCATGGCTTCATATCTTAGTAGAGTCACCATTCGAATCACATTGCAAAATATTACCCTTTTATCCTCTCCAACTAACACTACCAGAGGTTATGTATATAATGTATAAATATGACGTCCTTACAAATTTTGTCCAATTATCCCGTTGCAGCAGGCAAACAACCCATTACTTATTATAGCAAAAATATCATCAACTTACAACCCTATTCTTTTATAATTTGCGCTCATCTTTACCTTAAGTGTAACACTAGTTCCAGGTATATATATATATATTTCTTTTGTGTTCTTAGCAATCAAGACTTCAATATGAGATTTTAGGTGTCCACGACGTGGTGGTGAAGAACCACGACGTGGAATCACCCGGCGAGAACCCATATCATTTTGGACACCTCGATGTGGCATGGTCTAGGCCACAACGTGGTGGCGACCAACATGCAAACCCTAATTTTTCGGGTTTAAGCCCTATTTAAGGGATGTGATGGCTAGAGTTTGCTTACCCTCAGCCTCCATCACATCCTTTTGACCTAAACCAAACACTAGCCTCTATGTGTGACATTCCGAGCTTTTGTGGTGCTTTATGGTGCCTTTGTAACACCCTGTTTCGAGTTATTTCACAATTCGGGGCCGTGACCTGAAGATCAAGTATCGTAAGGCTTCGGGCTTTGGGGAAGAGAGGTTTAGGCCCATTTAGATGTGGTGATGTAGATATGTGATCCAATAGTTCGGTTTATGCTTTAGAGTCAAAGGGTAAAATGGGAAAGTAGTGTTCCAGACATCTTTTATGAATTATGGATTTTAGTTCGATGTGTTTTAAGTCAAAAGTAGTTATGTAGGATTGTTGAGCTCTTCAATACCTTTCCGTGGATATAAAGATCGTCGAAATCGGAGTTGAAACGAAGAAGTTATGACCGTTTGAAGTTTGGATGGTTTTGGGTTAAGTTGAGTACGCTAGGAATACAGGGGGGAGTACGCTGGGTGTACTAGGGCATCCTGAGTACGGTGGGCGTAACAGGAGTACGTTGGGCGTATGCAATCAGTTACTAAACCCTATTTCGTGGTTTGAGCCCTATTTAAGCTCATTAACTCCCCCAAAACCTCTCCAACACCCTCCCATGAAACCCTAACCCTAGTTTGAGCCTGGTGAGCTAAAAGAAGGTGCTTTTGAGTGCTTTGGAGTGTGAATGGTGCACCTTGGAGAAGAAGGAACTCTATGGAGAAGTGCTGGTTGCAATGGAGCTTGTAGATCCAAACTTTGTTCACCTTGATCTCTCTTCTAGAGGTATAAAGTTTGAATCTTGATGATGCATTTGTTAGATCTAGCTAGTTTTGGATGATTATGAGCTTTTGGTCATTTTAGTGCATAAAGTTTAGATCTGGAAAGTTTCTGACCTTTTTATGGATAAAGTTGGAAACTTTATCCATCTAAACATCATTGTGATTCAGATCTGAAGGTTGGAGACTCGGACTTAATGGATTAAGTTAAAAAGATTCACTTTTGGTCCCTTTGATACTTAAAGGCTAGATCTTGGTGGTTTGAACCATTCTAATGGATAAAGTTGGAAACATTATCCATTATGGAGCTTTTAGGATCCATACACATGTGATCTTGATCCTTCTATTCCATCCATGAAAGTGTCATGATGTCTTAATGGATTAATAAGTTAAGGTTTTGGCTTTTGGACCTTTTCTAGACATGGAAAGTCATACAGGTGGAAACTTTATGACTTAGAATGATGTTGTGGGACTAAATCTACGTGTTGGATGAAAGGGATTAAGAGGTTAAGAACTTAATGGAAAAGTGCCTTTTGGCCGAGTACGCTGAGCGTACCTTTTGGTACGTTGCGCGTACTTGTGAGGAGTCCCGTCCATGGATGGTGAGTACGCCATGCATACGAGCTGAGTACACTGGGCGTACTCAACCTGAAGTTTGACTTGTTGAATTTGACTTCCGTTGACCGTTGACTTTTTGACCGAGTTTGACCTTGTGTCAAACTTGAGGGTTTTGGGCTATTAATTAAGATTTTATCTGGTTCTGGTATTAGTGGATTTGCGGGTGCAAGCAGTGCAGAGAAGGGATAGTGTCGTAGTATTCAAGGTTCTTCGATTCACATGAGTTTCCTCCCTGTGCTGGTGAGTCGAAGGCACCAATGCCGACTCACCAAATTGTGTATGTAGGATGCTAGCTGTATTTGTGAGTCTTGCATGTTTGTATGAGCATGTGTGGTAATATATAGATATGTGTGCTGGCCAGCCGGGTCTTGCTTGTTGTTATTGTGATATGTGATATTGTGTACTGAAACTGCTGATAGTCTCTAGGGTTGCTAATAACCTACCGGGTGTGCTGTTGCCCACTAAGACTGTTGATAGTCTCTAGGGTTGCTGATAACCCGCTGGGCGTGCTGTTTGCCCACTGGGACTGCTAATAGTCTCTAGGGTTGCTGATAACCCATAGTTGTTTATTTGTGTTGTGCTGTGTGTGGTATTTTGGGGGAACTCATTAAGCTTTGTGCTTACGATTTGTGGTTTAAATGTTTCAGGTTTTCTTATAATAAAAGAGGGGCACGACTCGATTGCATCACATCAATGCGGACTTGTTTACATGATAACTTTTAAATGATACTCTGATAAATGTTTTAAGATATTGTAGTTGTGATTTGAATAAACACTTAAAGTTTTAATTGAAAAAATTGGGTTGAAATTTGGGGCGTTACAAGTTGGTATCAGAGCCATGGTTTGAGGGATTCAGGCATACTCTCGGGTGTGCTTGAACTCAAACTGAGGAGTTGGTAAAAATTTTTATAAGAAATTGATTTTATAAGAAAGTTTTTAAAATAAAAAGGGGTGTGATGTGTGCAATCAGCTGAGCACAAGTAAGTATTTCCTAAAATACTCATGTATGTTATATGATTGATTTTTGATGTGAGTATATGAGAATTGAATGCTAGATTAGGGCTAAGGATCTGCTCAGTGTTGCATGATAGGATGCATGATTAGGATATATGCCTTTATGCATGTTGTGTGAGCTGGTAGTGATGCAAGCTAGTGATTAGAGATCTTCAAGAACTTATGAGGTAGGACTTCCTGTTATGTGATGCTTTTAGTGCTAGATGCTCGAATGTTTCTTGCTTTGTTCTTTGTAGGACTCATATTGATGTAAGTTAGCTATCGCATAAATATGTTAAGTTATATGCAGTGAGGGTTAAACATTCTTAAAGTGGTTGACTTGGCCTTGTTGCACAAATCTCATTTGAGTCTAACCGTTTTAGGGTCGAGTCTTTTAGTAGAAGGATTATCTAAGCTTTGTTGCATGTAATTGTATTCGTGAAGTAGTTAACTGACATTAGTAGAGGTCCTTCAGTAGCTGATGGCAAGGTGAGGTGGTAATCCTAAGAGATCCTAGGAAGCACTTTAGTGCAAGTGATGAGTTGTTTAGCAAATTTTGGAGGGTATCATTATGAGGAAGTGACTTAGAGGACTCGGGATGATTCTAAGGAAAGTACGAATAGGTGTGGAAGGTAGTAGTGGGCCCATACTGCTGGAAGCATAGGATCCTTACTCGAATCAAGGAAAGTCCCGAAAATTCTATGGAGTTGTTTGAGGGTAGGAACATGGTTTGGAACCATGAATCTATTGTAGCCTTCTGGGTATTATCAGCTTTCCAGTTATGGTTGTCTAGGAAGAAGACGGGTCGGGTGATTGTTTGGGTCTTAGTGGCAATGTCAATTAGGGTTGAATGGTGCAGATCTAGATGAGCAGTTGATTTTGAGGTCTTTTGGGGCCCTACTTGAGGTAGTGTCAGTCTGAGTCGTGGAACTTAATGAGGGAGCGGTTGGGATGAGCAGCTTGAGGATTGCAATCTTGAGATTGAGTGATCGGTCGGTGGCTTATGATGTCATTTTCTATGAAAAGGATTATGTTCTTAAAAATTTTCATGTGCTGAAAGAGAGTCATTTTCGTGGAGACTGTACAAGATGAGGACCACATGTATTCTTTCCTTGGGTTCAGTTAGAGCGTGTTCTGACAGGTTGTCCCGGATGACCAAGAAAAGTGAATCGGGAACAACAAATTTAATTGTGTCTCGACTATGAGAATGATGCCTCATGTTGCATGATTGCGTCTTGCGATGGAGTGAAGGTCAGGGAATCAGAGGCAAATTTTGTGGTAGTCCAATTGTTCTTAGATATAGAATCGATGCTACGAATGGGCTATTAGAATTATTTCTTGTGCATTTGCATGAGATTCTTGATGATAGGGACGGTTAGGTCTGGGAAGTTTTCGAGGTCTCCATATGAGATTCAGAATGTCTTTGCATTGCTGGATCTTTATCTAGGAGATTATCTTGCGTTGTGTTATACATTCCAAGATTCAGGGATGGTATGTATCTAGTTGAGTTGGTTTGAGTGCGGTTTGTTTGTAACGTGAGTTGGTGATGGTTCAAAACCAAGTGGGGGAGAACTGGGCATGTTACTTGAAAGATCATCGATCAGTTTGAGTTCGCGGTTTCAAAAAATGGGTTATAGGGATTTGCAGTCCGGATATGCGAGGCTTTGGTTTAAGATGTGGTTAAGACGGGGTGTAAAGCAAGTTAACCTTTTTTGTATGAGCTCAGAAATGCACGAGTAGTTTTAGCAGGAGGAAGTTGTTGGTCAGGGAGCTCGTTGTAGTAAGTGGTTCTTTCAGGTTCGCTGATGTTTAGGTCATGAGCCATTTGGGTCGCTTGGGTTTTATATCGGTTTTTGGAGGATTCGTCAGCAGGGTATAGATTGCTACCTATAGTCTGAGATATGTAGTGGTTGATTTGTCAATCAACTTCAGGGTTGGGTATATGTAGTTCTGCATGAGTTTAGTTCAGTGGAAACTTCAGATTATCGGGTTGTTGTCAGTACATTCTCGATCGCTGGTTGTTCTCGTTCATCGTTAATGGGTAGGGATGCTTCGAAGGTTTTGAGTTGTATAATTGGAGGTCAATGATCGTGATAACTAATCGTCACGTTCTATTATGGTATATCATGGCTTCTGGGTATGTTGCCCTAATTTACTGGATTGTGGAATTATGGTCTATAGCAGACTCGAGTTTGTTTTGGTAGTAGGAAGAACATTGAAGTGATTATCTATCTGTTCAAATTATGGGTCTTTTGGGTTCCTTGTTATCAGTTGGGATAGTAGATGGATGCAGAATTGTATCAAGGGAAGGTACTTTGGATACAACAATCATTGTCGAGAGTAGTAAAGTGCTTCATCTGGTTTGGGGTGTGAGCACCTGATATCGTTTGATCATGGGATATTAGTCCCGTAAGCTCAATGTGGTGGTGATTGGGTAGGAATATCGTGGGATGGCTAGGTAATCTAGTGATTATGAAGTTATCAGAATGTAGATGAATTTAAGTGAGGGATGGTCACTTGGGGCTGCCGGGGACAGTTCCAAGTGTGAGATACTTTAGAACTTGTGCCATTGATTAGAGTTTTGGATCGGTATACCTGGAGGGAGCGCCAGGGTTCCTTGAGGATGGGAAGAATCCAAGATAGGTTAGGATTGCGAGTGTGGATCAGACTACCGTTTGGCCGGCGGGGCCTTGAACGGCTAATCGGGTGGTGAGGATAAGATATTGTTTGATTAAGGATTAAATGGGAAGGACAGTCAACATGGTATCATCCTAAGTCAACTAGAGAACCAGTTCCGGTTGCGAGAAGGTCCAGGGTTAAGCAAGGAATAGTGTTCTTTGGTTAGTGACAAGAATCAGAGCAAATGATATGGATTCATGGCTAGGTCCAGGTTGAGGGTTGTGTTAGGACCTCTCCGCCTGTTCTTGTCTGATAAAGGCTTTGGGGTCTGAAGTGCGATCCGAACACTTAAGAGAGCCCGGTAGAATGGGGTTTTGACTCGCATAGTTTTCGGTTAGTGTGCAGTTACAGGGGGGGGGTGTAAGAATGCAGAGCTACCATAGCATTCCCCAAGTTAGTGTGCAATTGTGGGGGTGATGTAAGACTGTGGAGCAACCATAGCATTCCCCAAGTCAGTGTGCAGTTGTGGGAGTGATGTAAGACTGCGGAGCAGCCGTATCATTTACTATGTTAGCGTACGATTGTTGGAGTGATGTAAGATTGCGGAGCAGCTGTAACATTCTCTAGGATGATTTAGATCATCATAGGGATGGGTGAAGGGTTGCCAGTGGGCCTCAAAAATTGTAATACTTGGGAAATCGTAGGCTGGGTTGAGGCCAAATGAGATGTGAGCATTCGATTCGGTTTGTAGCCATCAATGGGGTTAAGCGGACTTGGTGATCGTTCGATCATGGGTTGGTTGAGTTGTCCTTCATTGGGAGTGAACGGCTGCTGGAGTCGTTTTGGCGGATAGACCAAGACCACCTGTACCTGTTCTGTTTTTGAGTATGGAGCTGATTTTGTTTTCGATGAGGATTTTTCGGTACCTGTAAGTGGTTGGGGCGTATATGTTTTGGGTATCCGTAAATTTGTTCAGGACGGATAGGTTTGTGCGGTTCGGGTTGTGAAGTTAACTCTTTTTGGAACAATTTGAAATGGTTCCGTCTATCTGGGAGTTAGACATCGATCAGGATTTCTAGTTTCAGGCGTAGCGGTTGGATGCTCGTGGGCTTAGAGAAAAGTTGAGGTTCATTCTTCTTTATGGCTTGTGATTTCCGCTATTTTGGGTTCGATAGTAGTAAGGGTGGGTGGTTATCGGAGCGAGGTGAATTTTCCAGTCATCTTCGTGATTCAAGGAGTTCAGTTAGGATTGTTTTGTTCGACAGAGGAGATAGTAAGGAACGATTTCAAGGAAGAAATCTAATTTAAATGGGGGAGAGTTGTAACACCCTGTTTCGATTCGTTTCACAATTTGGGGCCGTGACCCGAAGATCAAGTATCATAAGGCTTCGGGCTTTGGGGAAGAGAGGTTTAGGACCATTTGGATGTGGGTGATGTAGATATGTGATCCAATAGTTCAGTTTGTGCTTTGGAGTCAAAGGGTAAAATGGGAAAGTAATGTTTCAGACTTCTTTTATGAATTATGGATTTTAGTTTGATGTGTTTTAAGTCAAAATTAGATAGGCTTGTAGAGCTCCTCAATACCTTTTTGTGGATATAAAGATCGTCGAAATCGGAGTTGAAACGAAGAAGTTATGACCGTTTGATGTTTGGACGGTTTTGGGTTAAGCTGAGTACGCTGGGCGTACTAGGGCATCCTGAGTACGCTGGGCGTAACAAGAGTACATTGGGCGTACGCAATCAGTGCCCAAACCCTATTTTCATGGTTTGAGCCATATTTAAGCTCCTTAACTCCTCCAAAACCTCTCCATTCTCAGCCTCCACCTCTCCAACACCCTCCCATGAAACACTAACCCTAGTTTGAGCCTGGTGAGCTAAAAGAAGTTGTTTTTGAGTGCTTTGTAGTATGCATGGTGCACCTTGGAGAAAAACGAACTATTTAGAGAAGTGTTGGTTGCACTGGAGCTTGTAGATTCAGACTTTTTTTACCTTGATCTCTGTTCTAGAGGTATAAAGTTTGAATCTTGATGATGCATTTGTTAGATCTAGCTATTTTTGGATGATTATGAGCTTTTGGTCATTTTAGTGCATAAAGTTTAGATCTTGAAAGTTTGTGACCTTTTTATGGATAAAGTTGGAAACTTTATCCATCTAAACATCATTATGATTCAGATATGAGGGTTGGAGACTCGGACTTAATGGATTAAGTTGAAAAAGATGCATTGTTGGTCCTTTGATTGTTGTATAGGTGGCTCGTAGCACTAGTCTTTGTTTCGTGTGAGCTGTGTTGAATGTCAGCTAGCATGCAATGTGAGTTTTCCTATTATATTTTTTACTGCAGTATGTATCCTTTGTGTGTAGGATGTTGATATGATGTAGTGATCTGTTAGATTAGTAGATGTGTTATGATTACTTGTGTCTACTAGTTATTATTGTTTGTTTGCATATGTCGACATATTGCGGTTGGGTTGAGGCGGTCGTGCTCTATGCTGTAGGCCAAGATACCCAGACGGTCTAGTTGATACTATATGCCCAAGGAGAGCGGTCCAGCCCCGTGATGTAAGCTCATGAGAGAGGTTCAGGTGTACTATAGGCCTTGCGAGGCGGTCCAGTCAGATTGAAGGCTTATGTGTGCATGCATTGTATGTGTATTGTTGTGTGGGGGTATTTTGGGGAACTCACTAAGCTTTGGCTTACATTTGTGGAGATAAATGTTTTAGGTGCTTCAGAGGATCGGGGGAAGGGAAAGGCTTAACTGTACACCTCATCCAATGGTTGGCATGTTTACGAGAGGTACTATGTTTTGATACTCTGATTTTATAATATGGTTGTGAAACAATATTTTGATGACCTATGTTTTATGGAAAAATGGTTATTCCTTTTTTTAAAAATGAAAAATTTTAGTATGGTTTTTGGGATGTTTCATTAAGACTGTGGAGTGGAAGATGCCAAGCAGCTCATCGGACTCACCAAGATCTCCGAACACCGCCCCTGGCGAGGGGCCTCACTAAGGAAGCCTCTTCGATTCACTAGCGAGATGATAGAGAGATTGGGGAAAGGGTGGAAAGAGAGTGTGTGTGTGGGGGTGAGTGTGATTGACTTTTTTATTTTAGTCTTCTTTTTCTTTTTCCTTCTAAAATTAATACCAAGCTCATCACCACTACCTAACATCATGATACATAAAAAATAATGTGGTAGCATAGCATACACACCACCAATCTCTTTAATCTAATAGATTTTGAAAAACATAACCATTTTCGTGCCTCACGTTATAACCAAAAACTATACTAATTTTTCAAAAATACCATACATTTTACAAAGGCCCTCTACAAATTTGAGTTTTCATTTTTTATATCAGTCCACAGAGGAGGCTTTCGAAATGACTTATAGTCATTTCGCATAACATTTTCTGCGGATTGATCAATTTTTCTGCCAATAATATTTTTTCTACCCACGAGCTCAATAAACCATATATTTAAGCAAGATAAAACATAAAAAGTTTAACTAAAAAATGTTTAACAGAGAGTTTATTTATTTTATTGGTATTTGGTTTTGTGTCTGAAAATTAATGTTTCATCTTAGTAGATTACTTAATTTATTGTATTTGGTTTTTTGTTGAAAATTAATGTTAATATTTGTTTAGTAAGTTAAGCTAAAATGTAGAAAAGATAAATTACAAAGTTAAGAAAAAATCAAATAGTAAAATTTAATTAACGTCTAAATTGAGTTGGCAATGCAACATTCCCAAAAAAAAAGATATCGAGCCTGTGCTTGAAACTAATAGCCACATCTTTAGGTCACTGTTGCAATTTTAAAGAAATATCGAATGCAATTTTTTCAAAATACATGTAAAAGAATACTCCACAGTGTCCTAAAGTCCCCTGATGCGACAGATTTTCAGTGACAACAAAGTGCAATGCATCCTCCCTTCCCTCAATAGCCGCATGATCCCAGGAGAAACTCTCATCTAGAATTTAGGCAATATTACTATCGAAAATTTGCGAATTTTCCTTGGTCTTTGAACTTGACGAATTAACTGTTCGATGTATAACTGTCGCATATAGTGACAATCCACGTCGGAATATATAGCTCGCCCAAAGACTAAAACAAAAAAAAAAAACAAAACAACCAAATTAAAAAAGTACTAAAACCTATAATAACCTGCTGAACAAGCTACCAAGCTAGTCTACCAAACCCCACAACAAAATGGGCCCAATCATCATCCCAATTAATAGAAATGATGTTGCTAAATTAACACCCCTTAAACACCCTATGCAACAATGTTTCATAAAACCGCATGTTGAATATTGCAGGAAAAATATTATTAAAAATATATAATAATAATAATAATAATAAAATTAGCGAAAAAATAATAAATATCACGGAATTCAACCACCGATTTCCTTGCCAACCATACATGCAGTCCTATAACGCGTCTCCCGAAATACTCGGATAAAGCTTAAGACGAGTATAAATCGACTAATGATGGGTGAATACAAGTGTCGGGAAGGTGTCATCTAAAGACACGTACATGTCCAACAATAGTACATGATGGTCTGTGATTTCATAATCATCATCACCATATGGTTTCTAAGTGGTATGTTATACAATTTTTTAGGTTTACACTTTTTGTAACGCCCCGTTTCCGGTACGCATTTAATCTATTAAAGTATTCATTTTGTAAGAGCTACTCGACGAGTTGGTAGCCCTAACTCGTCGAGTAGATGCCAACTTGGTCGCGGGGTTTAAGCGGTCTACTCGACGAGTAGGTCCATCAGGAGGAAACCCTAATCTTTAGGGTTTGCACCCTATTTAAACATCATATCTGGCCTCCACCCGAGCCTCTATCACCTCCAAACCCTAATCCACCTTGAGTAATTTTGAGCTAGTTCTTGCCATTTTGAGTGTTATTTGTGCCTTTTGAAGCTTGTGGAAGAAGAAGAAGATAGAGGGCTCAAAGGGGAAGAAGTAGATCCAGGAGCTACACTCCATTTACTGCATTTTCTGGTAATCAAGTCCCTAACTTGATCTTTCTTCTCTTAGATCTATTTGTTTGCATTTTATGAAGATTTGGTTCAAGAACCTTAGCCTTGGGATTGGGACGTCCTAAGTGATGTACATCTCAAATCTGGGGTCTAGGAAGGGTTCCATGGCATAAAGGTGCAAACTTTATGACCATGGAGACCCCATGCAAGCTTATATGCAAGAACATGGCCTTTTTAGCCCTAAAAGACCATGCATGGGAGGAAAGCCCGAGACTTTACGTGTTCCACAAATGATAAGAGTCTAGATCTAGTGTATTGTGCCTTGGTTTAGGGTATGTCTTAAAGAAGTTAGGGTTGGGTTAAACCCATTAGGAAGGGTTAAGAACGGGTAAAGTTGGAAACTTTACCCTTAAGAGTGTGTTTCCAGTAGGTAGATGAAGTCTGGAACATAGATCTGAATGGTAGGAGCTTAATCCATTGAGATGGCTCAATCAGACATGGGAACTCAACGAGTCCAGGGAAGGACTCGACGAGTTGAAGTGGGTTGTCCCGATTATTATGACATCAGGAAGTCGACGAGTCTGTTAAGGAACTCGTCGAGTTGACTTAGTTGACCACGGGTTAAGCATTCTTGGACTCTCCGAGTTGGGAGATAACTCGACGAGTTGGGTTGACTGGGAGTTGAATTTGACTTTGACATTGACTTTGACTTTGACCATGGGTAAAATAGTCATTTTACCCTAAGGAGGATTAGCAGATTCTGATTAAGTGTTACTATGGAATTGATAGCCAGAGAGTCACCGGAGCAGCAGACAGGGGTTCCTCACTCGAGTTTTCAGCAGTCAGTTTTGCGAGGTGAGTTTCCTTCAGTAGGAATGGGTCTACGACACCAAGGCCGGCCCGTATATGTGATATGTTAGTAGCTGAGTGTGGGCGGGGCCCGAATCTCGTAGCAGCCTAGAGTGGGCGGGGCCCGATTCTCATAGTATTATTTGAGTATAGATATGTGATTGTTTGGTAGATATACTTGATGTCTGTGTGATACTTGTATGCATGTTAGTAGTGGAGTGTGGGCGGGGCCCGAGTCTCCTAGACAACGGAGTGTGGGTGGGGCCCGAATCTCCTAGACAGCAAAGTGTGGGTGGGACCCGAATCTCCATGAGAGTGGGCGGGGCCCGTATCTCCTAGTTGCATGATATTTGTATGGTATGTGGTAGTTTGGAGAGCTCACTAAGCTTCATGCTTACAGTTTTCAGTTTTGGTTTCAGGTACTTCCACTAGCAAGGGGAAGGGCTCGGGATGATCGCATGACACACACCACAGTTTCAGCCTGGGATGTTTAGACTCTGATATTTTCTCATATGATTTTGATACAATATTTTGACACGATGTTTTGAGATACACGATTTATGGTTTTCTCTATGATGATGGATGACTTATGGTTTTATTATAAATGATTTTAAAAAGAAAATTTTGGCCTGTATTTTTTGGATGTTTCACTTTTTCTTTGGTGTCGACTCTACCTAAAGTTAGCAAAATGTATAACAAGAATAAATATAACAATAAAAGACATATTTATCGTAAAAAATATAATATAGATTAATACATGGCCATGAGAAGAGTTGTTTCACTTTGATGACAACTTCACCCGATTCGGTCGGACCTTCAAGATGATAAGGTTGGTACGATTATCTAGGGTTGGTTGTGACAATTGAATGAAAAACGTCACCAACCGCCGTTAGAAATAGTAGAATCAAACGATTGTAATAAATAAAGGATGTAAAATTTATTTAGTATTAATATATTATAAGATTGCGTCCTTACATATTCGTAAATATGGCTAGTTAGACCAAAATTATAGAAATCGAGTGTGCAAAAAGTCAGACTTCATATGAAAGAGATATGAATTTTATAAAATATAAAAATCAACCGAGCATAAAAACTTGCAACATAAAAAATTACAGAAAGATTGGTTAAGTATTAGCTAAAGTCATAAAAATGAGAATCATAGTAATCATTGTAGTAATCATTGAGATAAGATTTTTGAAGCAAAGAATGCCAAAGATGGAGCTCGTATGGAGGAGCTATGATTTTTATAAAATCATTTTAGAATACTCATTCCTTACAAAGTATCAACAAAAAAAAAGTTGGAATCGACTAAAACAACCTAAAGGAAAGTAGTAGTACTCATCGAGACCATCGTGTAGGTATATAAAACGTCGAAAATGGAACTCGCACGCAAGAGTTATATAATTTATAAAATTTATAAATAATTACACACGTCATTAACGCCATGCTCGACACACACTCTGGCGCCAAATTCACAAAGATACGACTGACATGGCCCGACATAAGAGAGATACGTGACCGTGTTTAGGGGGAGCCACTGCCCACACGTGCGACGTGCACCCTTATAAATCATGCAGCCCCCCAGACTTGCTATAAATAGCAGGTCGGGGTCAGTCCATTTCTCACACCCTTCAAATCTCTCTCTCTCTCTCTCTCTCTCTCTCGATTCTCAATTCTCGACCTCCCGATTGACCTCGAGTACCGACGCGAAGCTCCTAATCCTATAAAAAACATGCTACTAGGGTGAGTTTACGGCCCCACTTTTATATTTTCAAAAGTTTTCCGTGGGGACTACATGCTAGTTAATAAATTATCAATTTCTAAAATTATCGTTAGATATTATATCATAATTTATTATGCAACGTTGTTATACTCGAATCATTAGGATAATATTATGCTTGGTAGTCATTCTGCCCAAATGTCATGGATAATATTATGTCTAGTTATTATTCTGCACAAATATTTAGGATAATATTATACCTGGTAGTTACTCTGCATAAATCTTTAAGATAATATTTGGCCTAGCCGTTACTATGGCCAAATCTCTCAAATAAACATTGTATCTAGGCAGTACTCTGCCTGAATATCTATTCAAATCAAACTAATATACCTATATTGTAAAATATAATTATATAAGCAAGGAAACATAATCAAAAGTATACTATAAGGCTAATCAAAACAGATGTTAATGGGACAATTAACTATTCATCCGTTAGCTAATTAAACTTTAGCTAATCCCCGACCTATAATCGTTAAATCTTAAGTGAGCAAGAAATGTATGCATAGATCTGTACGGGATTGACACCCCCGCCTGCGGTTGCTAGCTACAACCCTGGCAATGATAACTCTCTAATCTAGTATGACGTCCGATGAAGCGTCGTGCGTGGCAATTTCTAGTCAAAAGCTCGATTATGGGAATTCATTATAACATTGTTCCGTCAGCCTTAATTAATTAAACTACCTAGAGGGAAATGCCTTGAAGTAGGAATAATATACATCTAGTAAGGAAAATACTTCAAAGGAAAATAAACATAAGTGATAAATGTATCAAAATTCCTTTAAAAGAGTATCATAACAAGTATCCCAAAAATACTTAGAATTATACAAAGGTATATAAGAGTATTTTCAGAACATAAAAACCTGTGAGCTCATCAACATTGTGTTGACGTTTTAAATTGCATGTATTCTCAGGGAAGTGAGAGTCGGAAGTGGCTATGTCATTGGAGATCTATACAAGGGATCGATTTGTAGTGTCATTGGTTTGTCGACGTTTAGTTTATAGTTTGTAACCGCCATGCTCGTACCAATTTAAAGACAATGTAATATATTATATTATTAATAAAAGTAATTTTGTATTATATTCTGTGTACTATTCAATGTATTCAATATCTGTGATTCCTATTAAAACATCGTGCAACCCGACGATTCCGCCGCCGACCGAGGGTGTGACATTGGCGATGACACATAGTTATTGGTTTGAAAAACTTGAATAAGTGTGGTATGATCATCTACAAAAGCATCATGAAAAGGAATTTTCAACTAGATTACTGAAATTGTCCAACTACGATATACCATAATTTTCAATATTTTGTTGCGATTTTATTTGGCGGATCAGTTACTCAATTCCACTAATTTTTTTTTTCCATTTTTTAATCCATCAAGAACATTTTCATTAATCCCGATTGACTACTGAAGTCTTGTGATGAATACATGTCAGATGTCTCGGATGACAAGTGATAGGAGCTACATGAGGATGGTGTAGTCGTGGATGAAGAAACATGTCACACCCCCAAACCGGAATGGCGGAAACGTTCGGGGGTGGAGGACGTCATGTTTAGTATCATAAGACATGCATCATAGTAATCAAAGTAATAAACAACCATTTCATTAGAAAGAAAGTGTTTACAAAGTATGTGATTCACAAAAGATAGATTACAAAAGTAATTGACAAAACAAGACATGAAGCTACTATGCTCCATCTTCTGAATTCCAGCGTGCGAACCTGTCTACTATTTTCCTGAGAATACAAGTTATTTTGAAAGCGTAGATCAGCATTTAATCTGCTGAGTTCATAAGTATTTAGATGTTGTATTAGTAAGTTGAAAGCTCTTTTTATAAAAGTTCGCCTGTTCCTCAGAAGATCCTATATCTTCTGATGTGTTGAAAGATAAGTATAAATGACTCTACAATCCTTTCTATGTATACTAAATGAATATAAGTTATATTGAATACAGATCAAACAAACAATCGATTGTGGGAATCTGCCCTAAACCCACAACCAAACAAGGAACAGGGAATGAGGCGGAAGTCACACATTCCATTGTTTGTTGGATCTTTACTGAATATAACTCTTCTGCATTCCTTTGGTATTCACGGAGTTAATTGTAATAGTTCCTTTATGTTAATGAAAACATCTTGTAGGAAAACCCTCATTTCTTTATGAATAAAAATGGTAATCACAATAGTTCTTTCTACAGTCACTTAGATTATACTTGTTATATATAGACTAATATCAAGCAGATAGTTAATTATATATGACACTGATGTGTAAACTAAGGTATTACAAAATTAACCACTTAAGGTCCTTTAATTTGTATTGGTTTAATAAAATGGATTAAACCTTTCACTGTTAAGTTTCTAGTTTAGTTTACTCAATGTTCTATCTGAAAGTATGTTTTTGTATAGAAAACGATGTATTGAAATTGTATACTATGACCTGACCTATACCTGGTACTCCTTATGATTTCTTGGTGTATACGGAATATATATATATATATATATATATATATATATATATATATATATATATAGTTAAGTTTGAATAGATAGTAGACTGGGTGCATCTACTCTAAGCCCACAACCAAACAAGGAACATGAAATGAAGCGGAAAACACACATTCTACTATCTGTTGAACTCAATTAATATATATCCTTGATGTATCTACCGAGAAATCATAAAGTTAGCATCATAAGTCACCTTCTAACTGAATGTTCATGTTATGAATAAGGTATGAGGCGTTGTTCTAATATTTGGACAATTACTAGAAGTAATGAAATCCCGTACTCTTAACGCGTCACTCGAAACTACTGTGAGTTTTGTATATATTCATGTGTTTTATTTATTATTGTCTGGTACTTTGTAGATGTACCTTTATAAATAATTCTTGTATCATACTCGTGTTTACTAACCCCAGTACGTTGTATTTGTACCTTTATTAGTAACCACTTAGTAAACTGTAGGTGTCATACTTCAAGTTCTCTAACCCTGGTACGTTGAATTTGTACCGTTATCATTGAAACTCGGTATAACGTAGGTGTCATACTTCAAGTTCGCTAACCCTGGTATGTTGAATTTGTACCGTTATCATTGAAACTCGGTATAACGTAGGTGTCATACTTCAAGTTCGTTAACCTTGGTACGTTGAATTTGTATCGTTATCATTGAAACTCGGTATAACGTATTACTCTGTTCCATAGAATGTTTCTACTGTATTGGTTATAGTATGTTCTTCTCTGCACTAGTTATAGAATGAACTCTCTGTACTTGTTATAGAATGAACTCTCTGTACTTGTTATAGTATGACTCTGTGTACTTGTTATAGAATGAACTCTCTGTACTTGTTATAGAATGACCCTTTGTACTTGTTGTAATATGGACTCTCTGTACTTGTTATAGAATGACCCTTTGTAATTGTTATAGAATGAACTGAACCCCTAAACTATACCTATTATAGTTTACTAGTATGTTTATTTGAATTGTTATTTCCTTGAAATAAGACTTGTTTATCTACCAAGTTATGATGATTCTATTAAAACAGAGTTTTATAAATCAATAAATAACATAACTTTAATAGTGTTTTTGAAATGGTTTGATCACTTATAAAGGACATAAGCAATCTTTTGAAAGATATTTATAACAAATAATTACACAATTGTCATTGTGTTCAACTTGTATTCCTCCCCTTAAAAGCATTTAAAATGAATTAAAAGATTGATTATAGGGGTATGAGCTCACCTTAGATGGGTGATTCAAACGAATGTGTGCGTAAGGATGAGAAGTTCCACGAGTGAAGTCCCGAGACACAACAAGTCCTAAATGACATATATTGACATGAATATAGTGTTTATAAGCAACTATATGAAAGGAAATACCTTCCGGGACTAGGAAAACACTTTGACTAAGTGTTGGAATCACATGTGATTCATCTAAGGGGTGTTTAAGGTCACTATTAAGTGTTTACGGCCAAGGGAGTTTACGGTCGTAAACTCATGGTCAAACATACATAAGATGGTGTTTGAAGGCTAGGGAAATTTGAGAGACCATTGCTCTACACAAGGATGAGAAAGACCAAGTTATTGGAGTGTGTTGAGGTGTTTACGGCCACACCATAAACCCTTATGGCCGTAAACACTCTAAAGGGTGTCTTATTGGGTCTTCAAGGTAAGGTGTTTCAAGGGATCAAGTGTTCTAATGGTTAGAAAAGGCCTAGATGTGTTTAAGGTCCAAGACTTGGCCATAATTAGAGTTTACGGCCAAGGGTGTTTACTCTTGGGACGTAAACTCACACAGATGATGAGTTTGGTGATGTTTCAAGGTCTTACAAAGTACATGGGAGTGTTTTAGCCTCAAATCCAAGCCTTAGGAAGAGTTTAAGGCTCAAATGGAACCTTTATAGGGCTTTACGGCCAAGGGAGATTGTTTGGCCGTAAACTCCTTTTGGTCTTACATTCTTGATGATTTCAAGGTTCTAAGTATGAATCTTAACTAGATATCAACTATAGGGAAGAATCACTTGCGTTTTGAAGATCTAGGATGAAGAACTCGATGATACTTGAGAGCATTTGGGGAGTTTTCGTCCAAGGAAAGGAAAGAATGAGAAAAATGGCTAAGTGTCTTATATATAAGGGTGAGTTTACGGCCAGGCCATAAACTCTATGGCCGTAAACTCCATTTTGGTGGTGTTAAGACTTGAATGTTGCACAGTGTCTCTAGCAGGTACATTCTAACATTCATTCCTTGAATGTATTGGGCTTAAAACACTCAAATAGACTCCAAACAGTGCAAGAAGATAGCAGGAGTGAGTCTGACTTAAGGTTGATTGGCTTGACTTATAAAGCAAAAATTTTCGGGTTGTCACAAAACATCACTCCTATATTTCTTTCGAGCGAGAGGTGCATGAGGACGATGTTGTCAGGCTTGAGGTTGTAACATCCAAACTTTTATAAAACAAATACTATGTTTTTAAATTTTTTTCTATAATTAAGCCATATTTATCAAAATATGGTCCTAAAAAATTTCATTAAAAATAATTTGAATTAATTTATATAAGACATATACTGGGCATACAAATGATACCGAAAAAATCAAAGTAAGTAGTGAACAAATATACATTACAAAAGCTATGTCCACTTTATATCCTTTAAGAGTTCACTGCTATCAGTACATACACAATCTTCTAATACTTCATATCTGAACTTAGAATACATCACATTTAAACAAAACATATGTAAGACAATAATCTCTCATGAGTAATATGGGTTTAGACCCAAAATATTTACAACATTTGATAAAAATATTACATTCATAAACTTTAAACAATTTAATAAATTATGAAATGCATGTACTCACACAATGCAAAGTTATAGATTCCGTCCTATTTCATTGTTCATTTTCATTACATTTTGGGATGTTCTACCCTTTTATATCTTAGGTTCGATGCGGACCCGGTCACATTACATGATCTCAGGTACGAGGCACATTAAGAGAACAAATCATCCTAGTGTGGCCCTATTACCTGAGACTCCTACTTCAAGATGGGAGGTACTCTCCTAGCAGAGTCTCATTAGTCCCCTTGCAGACCCTTGAGCTAGCCGTCTTTTACATATCTTTAATATTACTATGCAATTCGTTCAACATGCGTGATCACACTTTTATTTTCAAGACTCAATCACACACAATGCCATACTTTTAAAATAAATCATAACAATTTGCATAGTAGAAAAAATTTCTCATATCAAACATATACATTTTCAAACATAACTCATAAATCATTGATCATACTTTTATCCTTTCAATTCATTTCAAAATATTTATCATTCAATCTCTACTTCACTCTTTATAAAGAGTTCAACAAAATCAATTATGCATATCATATCTTTCAAATCATTTAACATATCATATACCACACTCTTATAATTTGAAAACCACATAAGTGTATCCTATACTTACTCTTGTAAAGAGTACCTTAAAATGCGCTTCTTAATTCATGTATTCCTAGCTAAAAAGCTCCATAAAAATCACCTCATTAGTTAGTGAAAAGTAACTACCCCATGGTTTCCAACCTTCACTTGATGTACTTGCTCATTCTTTTTTCAAATCATATTTAAACAATATATTAAGCTCTTAATAACATGACTTGTTATATACAAATCTTAACTCCAATATGTATTCAAAATGATAATTCACTTGATCACATAAACATTTCATTTCAAACTTCGCGAGCAAAACTATTTAAGCTTCTCACTTATCTCATCCATATGTATTAATTCATTAAGATATCAAACTGATTTCATATATCTCATCAAATCATTCCTAAGTATTCATATACTTATCTTTGTGTTAATTTCAATACTTCATCAAAATCAGTTATATTCCACGAATAACTTGTCTATACATCTTAATCCATTAAGACATAAACTTAATTTCCATTAAAACCTATTCAAGCTTGCTAGAGAGGATTTTATTACCTTTTAATCCAAGGGATAGAGGTTTGGTTCTTGATTCCTTGAAATTGCTTAACTAATCTTCAATTGTTGGAGTAAAGAGCTCTAAAATCTCCCTAAGAGGTTGTCTTTTGGAGTGGGAATGAGAGTGAAAAGTGTTTGTCTAAAAATGAACCTTTTTCCCCTTTCTTTTAAAGATTGACATAGTTACATGATCATGTAACACGGTCGTCTAATGAGTTACATGATCGTGTAACTTCACAAAGGACCCAAAATAGCATCGTACACAATCATGTAAGTGATTACATGATCATATAATCCTTCCTGATGGCCTATAATAACATCACAATTTCTTTATTTCTTATTTACATACTTTGGGAGGCTTAAATGATCGTGTCATGCATTTACACGATCAAGTGATGTCCTCTACTACATATTTGGGCAATCTACTATACATCATATACTTTAACGACCCATAACTTCCTCATAGAAACTAAGATTTTGACGAATTTTATATCCACATAACCATATCAAAGTAAACAACAACTTTCTTACAACAAGTTCCCACATAAAAGTTTTACATTTTTAGTTATGATGAAATAAGTCCAAGAAAATACATATTTTTAGTCCAAAACACTTCACCACTTCATTATTTGATCTTACCCTTCTACATATTCATACAAAATACATATTATAATGCTTATTCAATTTTTAGGAACATTACAGAGGTCCATCTTTGGGTGGAGGTTGCTACTAGGGTGGAGAAGTAATTAAGATGCCCTCCATAAAATGAGTATAATGTATAAATACTAGGTTTCATGCTCCACCAATGCTGCTTCCATATATATATATATATATATATATATATATATATATATATATATATATATATATATATATATGTGTGTGTGTGTGTGTGTGTGTGTGTGTGTTGTGATATATGTTCATGCTTAACGCCATCAATGGTGGTTTCACTTGAGTTAAGCCTTAGAATCACTGAAAAGAAAGAGCCGAAGTTAGTCGTCGTCCAAGAGGGGGTCCCGGAACGAGACTCTGATGGTCTAGTCAGTAATGGGATGAGAGAATTAGGGTTCTGCTAGAGATAGAGAAAGAGGCGATCCCCTCTTCTAGAGAAGAAGGACGTCTTTTATACCTGTCTTCGAGGGAGTATGTCCCCAACAATACTTTTTATATTGTCTGGACAGTCAGGATGTGGAGGCATCCGATTGGTGGATCATGCACCACTATTTGTCATCTGCTATTGGTGTAGAATCACAGAAGAGCAATGCTCTGAATGCTACACTTGTCTCTCTAGGGAGTGGTTGGTATTGTTTTGGCCTGTTATAGACTGACGCCAATTGTTCTGAGTTGGACTTTGGCGTTAAAACGTCGGGGCCTAAGTACGAGGCAGCGAGGGCGATGGCCCGAGCCTCGAACTTGAGCTGAGTAGCGACCATTAGCTATGCCGTCCTTTAGATAACCGTCCCGTTATCGTTGACGTATTCGTAGATGGATACGTTAACAAGTCCACTAGGCTAGTAAACGTCAGCGTTAGCTTGGGGTACCTGGGTTGTTCTAGCTTAGATCTAGACACGTGTTTGGTGGAGATGGATATGATGTCTGTTGGTGTGACAGAGCCGTTCTTTATAGAAGGTTTTTACTACGGTAACCATTCTTTGTATTTAAAATTCCCTTTTATTAGGGCGGTTCTGTTCTTCATATCTCCTACGCTTTAACTGTCTAGACAACAATCTGTGTTTACTCTTCTCCTACCATTTTCTGTACGAGATCTACAATGACATCCATGTAATCTGGAAGCGACCCGACACCGGAAGAGTTCGAGTCTCTCCAGTTCCGGTTTGGGTTTATGCCTAAGCACGGAGTGTAATTTCTGAAGAAAGGGGCCAATGAGGAAGGTTGGAGTCCCTGTGTCAATTTTCGAAGTGGGACTTTGACTGCTAATATCAGATTTCTTTGATGAGGTTATGCGCGATTATGGATTCTCTGTGGATGACCTTACTCCTAATGATGCTAATAAGATTGTTGGGGTCAAGTTGGCTTGTCGATCCTGTTGGGTTTTGAGCATTCTAACACTCCTATGGTGTACATGCAACCCTATAAACCTTGGATCTATGTTTTCTCTATTATACATGCAAATATTAACTATTCCAAGGTTTCATCCTAACTAGCATATTATGAAGCACCTATACTACAAAGTTCTAGTTAGATGACATACCTTTTGATGTAGCTTGATGTCTTCAAGCTTTAAGAGCTTAGCCCCAATAGTGTGGAAGCCTCAAATGGAATCACAAATCACCAAAACACCTTGGAAGAACTTGAGAGAATATGTATGCACACTAAAATCGGTCCACTCTTATTTTCACACACTTGTGCCAATTTTGTGAGCCAAAGACCCCTTTATATATTATGGAGGATTAGGGTTACATCCATGTAAACCCTAATACCCATGACCTTTCATTTACATAGGATCCATGGGTTAAAAGCTCCATGGACCATCCATGAAAGCTTAGCCCAACCTAAATGAACTTGGCCCATTCCATATATATAAGAGTCCATATTTAATTAGTTCTTTTTGATCACTTAATTAATTCTAAATTTATTCTTGATCAATACTAATTAAATAATATGATTCCATATTAATATATTAGAACTTATAATATATTAATATAAATCATAAATATACTATTCTCAAAAGACTATCCATATAAATTGTGCCGGTGAAGTGCAACCCAAATGGACCATGTCGGGTCGGGTCAAGTACATACCAAATATAGTTATGGACTTAGACATTAATCCAACAAACAGTCCATGTTGACCCAACTCGTCGAGCGCACCAATAAACTCATCGAGTTCCTACCGTAATCAGAAGATCGGGAAAACCCTAGCCAACTCGCCGAGTTGGCTGGAAAACTCGCCGAGTTTTGCCCAGCTTAACACATTTAGTTGATTCTTCGATTTAGGGAATCCAAGACTCAGATCTAACCTCAAATTGTATCAAAAAGGATAAAGTTTCCAACTTTATCCTTTGGGGCTACTCCAAGTGCTCAAGAACCCATTCACAAGGCTTGAAGATTCAAGGGCTTAACCACAAAATTCCTTGAGATCTGGAACCCAACCTTTCCAGAAAAAATTCTAGCCTCAAAATCGACCCAATGGTTGGTGATTTATAGACATACATGTCTGATGCATGTCTTGAACCCAAAATGGGTCAAAAAGGGGAAATATGGCTTAAACTCCATGCATGGCATCAAAACTTGACTAAAGGCCAGATCCAAACCACTACAAGGTCTTTGGATTGGGCACCTCAGCTGTCGGGCGCTAGATTGTCTGCGGCCCAAGTGTTGAAGGGGATCTGCATCAACGGGGAATATTGGCAGGACTGCATCCTAGAAGCGGTAGGAATGAGTGTTGCTTGGCGAGCCCGAGGGATGATGCGTCAATTTTACATGGAGAAAGACGGTCAGTGCCATTTCCCTCCCCCTCCCCCTTTTTTTCTTTGAGAAGCTTTCCTTGGGGAGGGGGTTGGTAATCTAATGATTGTTGTTTCATTTGCAGGTCATGAGAGGGTTTTGTCCCTCGAGAGAGTGTTGCGTGGGATGTTTAAGGGTGACTGATATCTAATATGCTGCATACCAGGTTACTTCGTGTTTAGTGGCGGCAGCCGGTCGACTTTGCTACTTTGGTGCCAATTTGGCGGAGTTGGACGCCTTCAAGAATGAGCGTAATGAGCTTGGTGAAAAGGTGTGGCTCCTTGAGGATGAGAAACGCAAGTTCAAGGAGCGTTGTGTTGTTCTATCTAGAGAGAAATCTGCAGCTGAAGAACAAGTAACTAGCTTGGATGGGGAGGTGGAGCATTTTTCGTAGCAAGTGCAAGATCTGGTAGCGGAGCAGGAAGCGCTGGAATTGCCTGTGAAACAACAAGACGAGTAGCTGGCGGTTGAAGCGTCAACGAAAAGCGCTTTGGAAGAGGATTTGGCATGGGTCCTTCAAGAGGGTGTGGTTCGAGTAGTTGACCGGGCCATTGAGAGAGAAGAATTTTCACTTGGAGTCTGGCGGCTGAAGGCGGCATGTGTGGCCGTCAGTATTGAGAGCGGTAAGCTTGAGGTACAGAAGCAGTTGGCTACTGGGAATTTTAATCCGGCAGAGCTGAGTGTTGCGGCACAGTCAGCGCACGTGATGCATGCTGCCATAAAGGCGTTCTTGGAGATAGATTTTTCCTCGTACCTCCTCCTTGATGAGTTAGAATTGGCAGGGTTCTGTTAACTCTGTTTGGATCCTCCATTGGAGGAACGTCGTCCTGGGGACGTCGGGCATTCTTATGCTCCTCCTGGCAATTGACTCTTCTTTTCCTCCAAACAACATTTCCTTTCATTATTAGTTTTTCTTTGGCCCTGCGTGGTCTTCATGTAAGTGTGGGGGATGTCGGACAGACAATATATATTTATCATTTGTTTTTATGACATTGTGCTTTTGTTCAGAAGTTGGTTTGCCTTAGTTTTTGGTGGTTTATGTTGGATTTGAGGCTTGTTTGGGCCGATATTTGAGCTATCTGCTCAATCTGTGACTCCAAAGCCCTTATTTGCCTAAGTCCCCTTGAGTCCATCCATGGGAATCGCGTTGGGAACTTGGGACATGTCCCCTTTTTGAGTCATGGGCCTGTGTTTCTAGGCCTAAACGTTAGCTTTTTGTTCTAAGCTTTGGCTAGCTCTTCATGTTGGGGTGTCAGTTTTAGCTAAAGTTTACTGAGTACCCTGTTGGGACTTTGCTCTAAGTCCTGGGCCTTAGAGGGTTTCACTCCGGCATTAATCATCTAAGTCAAGCCAAGATCATCACCTCGAGGCCTTTAGGGATTAGGTATTGTTTTTTTTAAGGTAAAGGTTATGAGCCTTTGAGCCTTTATTCATGTCATGGTCGAGGCTTGTGGCCTTTTGGGCTGAATTGACATGTTTAGGGAAAGGTTATGAACCTTTGACGCCTATGGTTGCATTCTCACAACGGTTTTGCTCAAATGATGTGGATGATCAGTCCTTGTTACCATTTGGTAAAGATGCACAACCTATTTATGATATCAAGCTTGAATTGTGAAAAAACGTTCTTATAGTTTTTTTTATAGTGGTCAATTTGCATCACTTTACTGATAACATATGTAGAATATCAATATTGTTTGATGAGAATAAAAAGTAGCTACACTATGATATGAACTAAGGCCTAGCTCTTGGGCCAGTTACTGGTGCATGATTATCCATTCGGAGTTTGATCATGCCACCCTTGCCCCAACTGTATCTTATTTTGCTCCTTACTCTAGGAGTAGAAGTGGTGCAAGTTATGGGTGTTCCAAGTATGGGGGATCGGTCTCCCATACTGTGCTTCCATGAAATAGGCTCTGTTTCGGTGTGCCTCTACAACTTTGTAGGAATTTTTGGCGTGGGCCTTGTAAGCCGCTTAATAGAGTTGGGTACCTTCGCGTTTCTCGTCGAGTATGTTTAGGTCCTGACGTTGTTCAGCCTCATTTGTGTTTGCATCGAAATCTGTCACTCAAAAAGATCTGTTTATGATTTCGAGTGGGAGTACTGCTTCTGTGCCGTACGTTAAGCTGAAAGGTGTTTCTACGGTGCTAGACCTTGAGGTTTTGCGATACGACCAAAGTATTGTTGGCAGTTCTTCGACCCAGGCCGCTTTGGCCTTCATCAAACACTACCGTTGACGATGATCTTGTTTGATACCTCAGTCTGGCCGTTGGCCTGAGGTTGGGCTACTGAGGTGAATCGTCGATGGATTTCCTTTTCCTCGCACCACTCTTTGAAAGGGATGCCCTCGAATTGAGTACCATTGTTGCTAATTAGTACTCTGGGGGTACCGAATCGCGTGAGAATATTCTTCCACATGAACTTTATCATTTTCCTGCCTATGACCGTGTCTAGTGGTTCGGATTCAATCAATTTAGTGAAGTAATCAACAACGAGTAACAAGAACTTGCATCCCCCTGGGGTAACCAGGAACGAGCCTATGATATCTATGCCCCACTGATGAAAAGGCCAGGGGCTGTTGATGTTGGTTAGAGGCATGACATGGTGGTTCTGAAAGGGGGCGAAGGCCTGACACTGTGGGCATTTCTTTGTGAGTTCAACGCATCTTTATATATGTCGGGCATTTGTTTATGAGTTCAGCGCATCTTTATCGTTTGGGAGGACGCCATGCAGGAGGTAGTCTAGATAGGGCTTAGTCCAGTCGAGGGGAATTTCAATGGAATCGAGTTGTTTAATGACAATGCTCATCTCTATGAGAACTTCTACCAGCACTTTCTTGGTTAAGTGATCGAAAGATGTCGATGCTAACTTGCTGAGAGCGTTGGCGATCACGTTTCCCCCGGGAAATCTGCTTGATCTTGAAGCTTTTAAACGAATGTGTTAACTTCCGCATTGCGTCCATGTATCTCTGCATCCTTTGATCTTTGGATTTGTAAGTGCCATTGATTTGGTTAGTGATGATCAAAGAGTCGCTGAAAGCTGAGAGGTGTTTTGTTCCGACCTCTCGTGCTAGGCGAAGGCCTGCGAGAAGCACTTTATATTTGGCCTCGTTGTTAGAGACCTGGAATTCGAATCTTAGATCATACGTGATCTTTCACCACTGGGGTTTTTGAGGACAAAGCTCGCGCCAGATCCTTCCTTTCTTGCAGTGCCATCGGTATGCAACTGCCACATTTCTTTGTTCGCTTTGGGGTCCGAGGGATCTATCGATACAACCTTTGGCACCCCTTTGAGCGTATCGGGGATTTCTACCAGGAAGTGTACCAAAGCTTGATCTTTGATGTCGGATCATGGTCGGTAATCTATGTCATGCTCTCCCAGCTCGATGGCCCATTTCGCCAGTTGTCCTGACTTTTTCGGTCTCAAGAGGATTTGATTCACCGGGAAGTTGGTTAGGAATTTAACCTTGTGAGCCTTGAAGTAGCGCCGAAGGCGTCTGGCTACGTATATCAGTGAGATGACTAATTTCTCTAGTATTGGGTAATTGAGCTATGGGCCCTACAATGCTCTGCTCATGGAGTGTATCAACAACTGCTTCTAGTCCCTCTCGACCATTAGTACCGATGATATGGCTTCACTGGATGCTGCCAGGTACATCTGTAGGGTCTCTCCTGGTTGGGGGATCGCCATGGACGAGAGCTACTATAAAGCTTCCTTCAGATGATGTAGGGCTCAATCGGCGTCTACTGTCCATTTGAACTTGTTTTCTTAACACAACCCTTTATGGTATGGAAAAGTGGGAGAGCTTTTTAAGCTGACTTGACGATGAACATGCCGAGCTCCACTAATCTCCTATTGATCTCCTAGACCCCCTTCAGATTGTAGGGAGCCTTGGAGTCGAGGAAATCCTGGACCTTGGCTTGGTTTGGTGTGATTTCTTCTTTAGTTATTTGGTAACCTAGGAATTGGACCTCTTCTACTCCAAAGGTACACTTTCCTGGATTGAGTTTCATCTGTGCTTGTGCTAGGGTATGGAAGGTTTCCTCAATGTCTCCACGTAACGATGCTTCGTGACGAATTTTGATAACCATGTCGTTAACATAAACCTCAACGTTCATGCCGATTTGGTTGGCGAACACTTTTCCATCAGGCGCTAGTATGTCTCCCTAACGTTTTTGAGTCCGAATGGCATTTTTTAGTAGTAGAACGTGCCGTGGTCGGTGTGGAATGATGTCATTTTCTCATTTTCCCAGTACATTTGGACTTGGTGATAGCCTTTGTAAGTGTCGAGGAAGCATTTAAGCTGGAAACCTTCCAGGGATTCAACCTTTTGTTCTATTTCTGGGAGGGGGTAATGATATTTTAGGCAAGCGTTGTTTAGATCATAGTAATCAATGCACATTCTCCACGATCCATCATGTTTCTTTACCATTACGTAGATAACTATCTAGCTGGGAAAAATTGCTTCCCGAAGAATGCATGTGGCTACTAGCTTTGCGACTTCGTCATTGACTGCTTTGCTCCTATCACCCATTGTCCCCCTCCTTTTTTGTTTGATTGGGACGTTTTCCGGTAAAATGCTAAGGCTATGTTCGATGACCTTATGGTCTACTCCTGTCATGTCTACGGGTTGCCAAGTGAATACGTTGGAGAATTGCTTTAGGAGTGCGATTGGCCTAGTTTTGGTTTCTACCGATAGGTCGGCACCCACACGTATCTCTTGCTCTGGGTGATCTGGGTGGATCACATGTTTTTCTGTGCGGCAATCCTCCTTTGACTTTTTTGGGGCTCGAACTAGCTCTGGGGCTACAATAATTTGGTAGCAGACATGTAAGCGTGGGATACTAGTGAAAATTATGGCTGAGCGGCTACACGTGCTAAACTTAATGGTACCGTGGATGGTTGACAGTATGGCCAAAAACTAGAAAAGCACCGACCGCCAGAGAAATATGTTTTGTTCCGATGGGAAGCATATTACTGAGAACTCGATCGTTTGTGTGATGCTTTCCCTCCCATCATGGGTAACCATCATGAGAAGGAGGTGTATGGTGCCCAATGGCCATAGGCTGTGACCCGTGAAACCAACCAAAGGATCGCCTACCGGCGGTTTCAAGTCCTCCTTCCAGGAACTCAGCAACTGTCGGAAGTAGTGTTCGTAGAGGATGTCGGTGCTACTGCCTTTATATTTTCTTTTGGCATATATAGGTAGTAATTAAGAGCGGATCCTTGGGGTTCTAGTTGTGTGGCCTCAAATCCTCTGATGAGAAGTTGATGTTGAAGAGGTTTCTAGATAGTACCTCTACATCATCGTCGACCTTGCCACGCTCATACCTCTTGTGCAGTCTCTTGATGTTAAGAGTCTCTATTTTGGGATCTTGGTGTTAGCTATCATCCTTTGGGATGATGTGCGCCTGAGAAAAGGTTTCTTGAGATTTGTTTATGCATGATTTGAACTCCGATGGGTGCTCCACAGAAAGCACTATGTGCGGCGTGTCTACCACCAAAGAGAACTGATAACTTAACTTTAAGAATTGTGTAGAAGACGGCATGGTCCATAGGAACAAAGTGTTTGTCCCCTTTTTCTACGATGGCGGTTGCGGCTGAGGAACCACTAGGTACGACTGCTGAGTCGATAGTTGTGACTGTTAGGTCGGTGGTTGCAACTAAAAAACCATCGGCAAAGACGACTGAGTCCCTGTCGGCTGGGGATTTGCAGTAGTGGTCGCAAAAACTGCTTTTTTTTATGGGTGATGGTCCCCATAGGGCAGCGATTATTGTTGTTCTGCTTTCTGTATTCGGATCTGGTGTCTGTGTTGGTGGCATGTGGGTGGAGGCTTGTCCGTATGAGGCAGATGGTCGTGTGCCATCGACCGATGACATTGATCTGAGTGGATTCGTTTCTCCCCCACCAGACGGTGCAAGTGTCTTTCCTGTTATTGTCTCCGTCTTGGGTCGTTTTAAGGTTGTATAACTATGGGTAAACGTCCTGATGGCCTTAAATGTTGTGATATGTGTTCGTGTTAACGCCGTCAATGGTGGTTTCACCTGAATTAAGCCTGAGAATCACAACAAAGAAAGAGCTGACGTTACTCGTCGCCGGGAGGGGGTCCCGGAACGAGACTCCGACGGTCTAGTCAGTAATGAGATGAGAGAATTAAGGTTCTGCTAGAGATAGAGAAAGAAGCGATCCCCTCTTCTGGAGAAGAAGGATTTCTTTTATACCTGTAGTCGAGGGAGCATGTCCCCGACAATTATTTTTGTCTTGTCTGGATCGTCAGGACTTGGAGGTGTCCTATTGGCGGATCAAGCACCACTAGCGTTCATCTGCTATGTTATTATTGTTCTATGAATTTTGTATATGCATAGTATTATAGTAAATTCTAACATGAATATATTAACGTATGATCTCACGTATTCATACCAGAATAATAACATAAAAGTAATGTTCTCATGTTTTCACTTTATTTATTATTTTTATTTGAACCATATCCTATCCTGTAACATCCCGATGATGAGGTATTTTCATTCTTAACCCTATGTATGAAGGAATATTGTATTTTGACCCTTGTGTTTGAGAAATATTTCAAGAATGGACCATAGTGGCTGATGCGACCTTGGCCTGGCTCGATCTGTATTGTTCACTTGGATTCTCGATTGCCTCTACAAGATCACAAAGAAAGAAGGCCGTCAGCCGCTTTCCGGGAGGAGCTCCCGGAAGAACGCTCCGACGGTCAAGTTAGAGAGTGTTTAGGATCTTTGGGTATGTGCTCTTAGAGAGTCCAGAGAGCTTACCTCGTAGGTCTGAGAGCGTATCCTTTTATACCTAGCTCCCTTGCCTGATCCGTAGCAGACAAGATCGCTTTTTGGGGAGACAGGATCAGGGGCGCTGATTGGAGAGTCATGCGCCTTTAACCGTTAGGGCGCTCTTATTGGCTCTGACGGTAATGGTCTGATCCTCCTGCTTGTCTCCTGACCGTTTCTTTTGTCTTGGAGCTGGGAGCGTCTCTAGGCGGGCGCGAGCCTTTCGCCTGTGCGTTCCGCTCCCGAGGGCGCCAGCGGATGCTAAGCTTGCTGGGCTGGGCCCGGTTGGCGTGTGAGAGCCTTTCGCTTGTGCCTTCCACTCCCGGGGGTGCCAGCGGATGCTAAGCCTACTGGGCTGGGGCCGGTTGGCATGTCCGGCTCGTGCTTCTGCCGTGCTGCCCTAGGCACGTCATCAAGTCCCCCAGTCCTGTAGCCGTAGCGTTGCATCGCTAGCTACGGCGTTCTGGACTTAGATAGCTTACGCGTGTCGGTTTTCCTTTACCCGCCGTTCCGTCTTTAATGGCGACGTGACTGCGCATGATGTCTGGCAATTACGTCACCATGTCAGGCATTTAAATATCCCGCCTCTTCTTCTTCTTTATAAGGGCCTTTGAACGGTTTCTCTTTATCTTTTCCTCCTTCCCTCTTCGTCTTCCTCTTTTTTAGCTTGTCTTCTTCTCTCTTCCTTTCTCATGGCAAACCTTCCCGGTATCCTCCCTTCCGCCACTGAGTATCGTCAACTGGAGGTCACATATGGCTTATCTTCTTTGGAAGGTGTAAAGTTTCCTGCACCTGGTTCTAGTATCTCATCCCCTCCCCCTGGCAAGATTGGGGTTTTCTTGAAAACCCTAGACCCTGGCATCCGTTTCCCTTTGACTGATTTTCAAGAGGAGGTCTTTCAGAAAGACGGTTGCAGTCTTCAGATGCTGACCCCTAATGCAGTCAACAAAGTGGTTGCATTTGAGATGATCTGCAGGGCCAACGGGTATCTTCCAGATTACTTTGTTTTCAAGTTTTTCTTCCGATTCTGCATCACTGGGGATAAGTGCACCTTTTCGGTCCGGCGAGGGGGGCACGCCTTGGTTCCCGACGGGCGGACCCCTAAGAATTGGCAAGACAAGTGGCTATGGGTAGACCAGGAGTTGGTCGGAAGCGGCCGGTACCGTGCGAATGCTTTTGCCGATACCATCCCCAAGCTCTTCCCTCACAACCAAAGTGTCGCTGATTATCTGAAGTGTGTGCAAGTATCCCCTGAGGATTATTCTGAAGCTTTGCTTTCTGGTGTGGGGATGAGCCCTTCTTGGAGGCGTCGTGGCAAAATGGCGGTGTTTTTCTCCGTTGTCGACGGTAGGTGTTGTACCCTTCTTTTTTCCTTCCCTGTCCATGGATGAGGTGTTACGGAAGCGTTATCGGGGCAAGTTAGAATACCGTGAGGTGGATCTGGTTGATCGGCTTCCTCCACCCCGCCGACTGGACCATCTTGCCTTAACTGCTGCTCCTTCCGCCCCTCCTGCAGGCTCGTCAGCGTCGGAGGGAGATCCTTTACGCGCCCGCCCAATCTCTGCTGTCATGCCCCTGGGTAGCGCTCGCTCCTCCTCAGTGGAGGGTAGCGAAGACAGCAAAGAGGGGATTATCACAGATGTCCGGCGAATGCAAGCAAAGAGAAAAGCTGTCTTAGCCATGGGTGAGCCGGTTACCGGCGCGCCCACCGCTACCAAAAGGGTTCATACCCGGCGCAGCTTCTCTCGTCTGCTGAGCTCTATGACTTCCACACCGGCCGGTGTGGTCGTGATCCCTGATGACGACACACAACAGTCCGAAGGGGTCGACGGGGCGGCTGAACAGCCCATTGTTCCTGCTCTCTCCTCTATTCCCGTTCCAGGTGTTTCCTTGGTTTCCCCAAAGTTTTCCCCGGTTAAAGGTTCTAGCGGCCCTGGGTCAGTTTCAGTTCCTTTAGGTGGTGTTTCTGGAGACAGCTCTACCGAGTCTCCTGTTTTTGTTCCTTCCTGGGATCTCCGCAACGATTCCCGACTCTCTGTTCGTAACAATGCTTTGGAATTTTCCCGCCATGCTTTTCCTCCGGCTGCTGTTGGCGATATGGAGGCTATGGGTAATCCTGCGCTCGCTCATAACATGGCCTATGCTGCTGTGCAGGCCATGTTTTACCTTGTCGCGGGTTCCCGTCGTGTTCATGCTCTTGGCGAGATGGAGGCCGCCCACGCTACCTGTGGGTCACGCGTGACGGGGCTGGAACGTCGCCTTGGCGAGCTTGGCGAGGACCTCCGTCTGTCTGAGCAAAAATGTGAATTGCTATCCTCTGAGAAGACCGTCCTTGACGAAACTAGGGCTGTCTTGGAAGCTAAGGTCGACTCCCTGACTCAAGTGAATAAAGGTTTGATGATCAGGTGGAAAGTCTTGAACGCGATGCTGCTGATCGTGATAAGCTTATTTCGTCAATGCAATCGGATTTGGACGCTTCCCGTCAGGATTTGGATTGACTGGTGCATGTTGGTGTTGTTCGAATTGTTGATAAATTGATTGAGCACCCGGACTTTACTAACGCGATAAGTCTCATTCGGCATGCTGCTTTTATGGCCGGGGTTGAGTCTGTTCATAAAACCTCTGCTAGTGCTGGTGGTGGAGATGTCGGTGTTGATGCCGCTTCTGTCGGTCCCGTGGTTAGTGTGAACGACGCTTTGTTATCTTTTGCCAGTATGGATCATGTGTCCTTGTTGGGTCTGGGTGAATTGGGTGTTGGAGGTCTCCGAGAGTTGTGCTCGTTTTCTGGTTCAGAGGGTACTCCGGAAAGTGCAATGGGTCAGGGTATTGTGCCGGTGGCTGAGGTTGATGCTGGGAAGGGTAACGAGGGTGGTGATGGTGATCTTGGAGAAGGTGAGGTGGCTGTTGTGGGAGACGAAGTCACATGTGGCGAGGATGATGTTGTTGAAGATGCCCCGACATCGTGTGCTACCCCTCTTGGGGCGTGAAAATTTATTTGCATGTTTTAGTTTCTGTCTTGTATGTTTCTTTTGATGGCCATGTGGTGCCTTTAGTTTGTATAACGTATGGGCTTTTAAACAATATTCTCTGTTTTATGTGTGTAATCACGAACTCTAAGCGCTATTTGTTTGTTGCTTACTCTCTTTTATATATATATTTTTCTTTTTTTTTATTTTGAAAAGAACATAGCGCTCTGGTGCGCTAGGCGTTCTGCTTCGCCTATGTCATTGTCGATACGCTAAGTATCGGTACTGGGTGCTCTTAGTACCCAACGAATGGATCTCTACATGCACACTTTCAATCGTTAAGAGTTAATACACTAAGTATTAAAGATTAGCATTTGAATAATCCCATTACATTAACCATGGACTACAAATACACTAAGTATGAAACTCATGTCACTAAGCATGGACTTGTGTACACTAAGTACTTGGGATGTGCCGCACTAAGCAGCGTATCGATCGACTGGGGTTATACTTTTCTCTTTTCAAAAGAAAAACTTTTTCAAGTTCCTAGCGTTCCACGTTCTTGGAATCTGCTTTCCTTCCATCGTTTCTAAGGCATACGCGCCATTCCATTTTGTTTCCGTGACTTTGTAAGGGCCTTCCCATGCTGGGCCTAGTTTGCCTTGGGGTTAGGCTCGACTTGCTTCGTTTTTCCTTAGAACATACTCGCCCACTTTGAACGCTTTCTCCCTTGCCCTTTGGTTGTAATACCTTTCTGTTGCATGCTTGTATGCAGCCTGGCGCATCTCTGATTTTTCGCGTTTTTCTTCTAGGATATCTAGGTTTATCCTTAGGTCCTGTGCATTGCTTTCTTCATCTGTGCTAGCCACCCTTAGCGTACTCACTGTTAATTCCATGGGGAGCATGGCTTCTGTCCCGTATGTCAAGCTGAACGGGGTTTCTAGCGTGCTTGTTCGTGGTGTGGTCCTGTATAACCATAACACTGTTGGTATTTCCTCCGGCCAGTTCCCTTTTGCTCTGCCCAGCCTTTTCTTAATCCCATTCACAATAGTTCGATTGGACACCTCCGTCTGTCCGTTCGCTTGTGGGTGCGCTACTGACGTGAACCGTTGCTTTATCCCTTTAGTGGCGCACCACTCCTTGAATGGGTTCTCGGCAAACTGCAGGCCGTTGCCACTGATGAGTACTTTAGGCGTCCCGAACCTTGTTATAATATTCTTCCATACAAACTTTATCATGTGTCTCCCTGAGATGCATGCTAACGGCTCCTCTTC
Organism: Lactuca virosa; assembly: GCF_052849685.1. NCBI lineage: Eukaryota > Viridiplantae > Streptophyta > Magnoliopsida > Asterales > Asteraceae > Lactuca > Lactuca virosa. The sequence goes on along the minus strand of NC_136430.1, from coordinate 372,464,364 downwards.
AATCCATTTTGTGAAGTAATCCACGGCCACCACCATGTATTTCAGCTTCCCTGGTGCTTCCGGGAATGGGCCCACTATATCTATACCCCATTGATAGAACGGCCACAGGCTAGATATGTTATGCAGTGGTGCTGGGGGGTTTGTTTGGACTGGGGCGTACGACTGGCATTCCCTGCATCTCCTTGCTATTTCTAGCGCATCTTGCTGTATTGTGGGCCATTATACACCCATTCGAAGTACTTTGCATGTTAGGGCCCGTGCCCCCTCGTGTGCACCCACCTGGCCTGTGTATGCTTCCTGTAGCATCTCTCTCCCTTTGGCTTGGTCTACACACTTCAGCCATGGCGTTGTGAACCCTTTCCTGTATAGCTCTCCATTTATTAATGCATATGAGGGCGCTTTTATACGTATCTTCCTGGCCTCGCCGTGATCGTCCGGGAGCACCCCTCTTTGCAGGTATTCCCTGAATGGTGTCATCCACGTTGGTCCAGTGGTTGTTAGGGTATTCACCTGCCGTTCGTCTATACTTCTTTCTCGGAGCACCTCTACCAAGACTTTCTTCGATAGGTGATCGAAGCACGTGGATGCCAATTTGCTTAAGGCATTTGCCTTCTTGTTCTCGCTTCTAGGTATCTGCCTTATTGTGAACTGCTTAAACGACTCGATTAGTTGTTTCACCGTCTTCACGTACCTTCCCATTCTCTGATCTCTCACCTCGAAACTTCCATTGACCTGGTTCGCTGCTAGCCTTGAGTCCGTCAGGGCTGTTACAGCCTTTACACCCATTTGCTTGGCTAGTCGCAATCCTGCGAGCAGAGCCTCGTACTTCGCTTCATTGTTTGATGTGTGAAAATCAAAACGGAGGGCGTAGGTCACTTCTTCCCCCTCTGGGATAGTCAGGATTAGCCCCGCCCCCGAGCCTTCCCTGCTGGATGCTCCGTCCGTATATAATGTCCACGAACTGTTGTCGAGCGGAGCTTCTTCAACTGCCCACACTTTCTCCTTGGCAGGGCCCCCCTCGTCTGGGATTTCTAGCAGGAAGTCGGCCAACGCTTGTCCCTTAATACTTGTTCTCGGGTGGTAACTTATGTCATGTTCCCCTAATTCGATTGCCCATTTCGCTAGCCGGCCCAACGTCTCTAGTTTAAGCAGTATTTGTTTGATGGGGCAGTTTGTTAGCACTTCGATCTGATGTGCTTGAAAATACCGCCTTAGTCGCCGTGCCGCGTAGATGAGTGCCAGGACTAACTTTTCCAGGGTGGGGTAGTTGAGTTCTGGCCCTTGTAGTGCCCTGCTTACAAAATACACCGGCCTCTGTTCTCCTTCCTTTTCTACAATTAATACTGAGGATATTGCTTCGTTTGAAGTCGAAAGATACATTTGCAACGTCTCCCCCGGGACGGGACTGGCCAGCGTGGGTAACTTGTGTAATGCCTCCTTGATTTTCTGGAGCGCTACTTCTGCCTCGTTCGTCCACTGGAAGTTGCTCTTCTCGATGCAGCCTTTTAACGTGTGGAACAACGGCATGGCTTTGTCAGCGGATTTTGAGATGAACCTGCTCAGAGCTGTAAGCTTCCCGTTCAGGCCCTATGCGTTCCTGAGGGTGCCTGGGGTTGGCGTTTCCATGAGCTCGTCCACCTTGGTCGGGCTGGGCTGGATGCCCTGCCTGGTGACATAATACCCCAAGAACTGCCCCTCTTCCACCCCAAACGTGCACTTAGCCGGGTTTAGCTTCATTTTTACATTCTCTAGGGTTTGGAAAGTCTCCTCGATGTCTTGCAACATCTTGTCTTCGTGCGGGCTCTTGATCACCATATCGTCCACATATACTTCAATGTTTCTCCCAATTTGTTTAGCAAAGATCGAGTCAACTAGGCGCTGGTATGTAGCCCTAACATTCTTTAGACCGAAAGGCATCTTAGTGTAACAGAAGGTGCCATGGTCCGTGTAAAAAGCTGTTTTTTCCTCGTCCTCTTTGCTCATCAAGATCTGGTGATACCCTTTATATGCATCTAAAAAACACTTCAGCTTGAATCCTTGCAATGACTCTACCTTCTGGTCAATTTCTGGGAGGGGGTAGCAGTCTTTAGGGCATGCTTTGTTTAAGTCGGAAAAGTCTATGCACATTCGCCATGACCCATCTTGCTTGCGGACCATGACTGGGTTGGTGATCCACGTCGGGAATATTGCTTCCCTTACTATTCCAACTTCTGCTAGTTTGGCCACTTCGGCGTTGATTGCCCTATTACGGTCCCCACCCTAGACCTTCTTCTTTTGCTTAACCTCCTTTGCTCCTGGTTTAATTACAAGTTTGTGGTCAATGACTTTCCTTTGTACCCCCACCATGTCCGTGGGGGTCCATGCAAACACGTGTTTATACCGCTTGAGCAAGTCGACCAACGCTCCTCTTACGCGACTCGGGAGATCACATCCGATACTGACCGCCTGGTCAGGGTGTTCCGCGTTGATCACCTCCTTTCCTTTTGCGGGGTCACGTCTCAGCTTCTTGGCCTCTTTAGTTATCTCTGCTGGTTTCATAATTGTAAAGCATTGCAATTCCTTCGGTCGAGTGGCCAGTACCGTGGCTGCGGCCGTTGGAGTGTCGAACTTCATAAGTCCATGCATGGTTGATGGAACCGTTCCTAGCTTTAAGAGAGTTGTTCTCCCCAGAATAATATTGTGTTCCGCCGCATGTCGGATGACCACAAAGTCAATTAGGGCGGTTTTATTTTGCTGCTTATCGTGGCTGGTTATGGTCAAGGGAAGGTGAATTGTGCCTAGCGGCCATAGGCTATGGCCGGTGAACCCGACCATCCTCCCCATCGTGGGGCGTAGGTTGTCTTTCCAGCGATCTGGGAGAAGCCGAAAACAGTGCTCATAAATGATGTCCGCCGAACTTCCTGTGTCCACGTAGACCCTGTGTATGATTACATCCCTGATGGAGGCTTGGATTACCAGTGAGTCGTCGCCCCTCCATCCCTCCGGGCGAGGGTCTTTAAACAGAGAATGTGAGCGTGCGCATCGGGGTTCTGGTGGTCCCTTGTTCCGTTTGTTGCTCTCCCCTGCTTCTCTTACTCCGTATCATGAATATCTCCTTAGGCTGGACTCCTTCGCGAGGTATGTTTTTAGCGTTTTCAGCGTCAAACTTGGCACGCAAGCTTCGTGCTATTTCCACCAGGTCCCCTTTAAGCTGCTTCTCTTCCATTTCTTTTTTTAATACCGAACAGTTAGCTGTGTCATGTGTCTTACTTTTGTGGTAATCGCAGTACCGGTTCTTTGGCGATTTGGCTGGCTGCTGCTTCTCCGACACCGTGTACACTTCCGGGCGACGGCCACGCCTGTCATCCTTGGCAAACGGTCGGAACCGAGCCTGTGGTCTCCTCGCTTGGCCGTAGTGCCTACTTCCCCCTCGGAAATCCGTGTGACCCGGGTTGTGGTGTCTGGTAGTCATTGCATTCAAGTAGGCCTGTTTTGCTGCTTCGCCATCCTCCTGTCTCAAATATCGCTCCACCCTTTCCTTCAATTCGGCCCGTGTTAGAGGCTTCTTTCCCATGAGTTTTTGCGATAAAGGGCCTGGAAAAAGCCCCCACGTGAAGGCACCGGCTATGAGCCCCTCATCATGCCCCGGTACGTCTAATGTGGCGTTTATGAACCTTGTGAAGTATTCATGTACAGTTTCACCCTCCTTTTGCTTACAGCCTATGATTGAATGAGAGTCTCCCTTGTACTTGTGTAATTGCATAAAGTTGGTAAGAAAAAGATACTTAAGCTGGGCAAAATTGGAAATGCTGCCCGGTTGTAGCGTCTTGAACCACGTGCCGGCGTTGCCGTCGAGTGTAGTTGGGAAATACGTGCACCAAAACCTTTAATCAAGCTTTAATGACGTCATGGTCCATTCATATGTATCGATGTGGCTATATGGGTCAGTGATGCCGTTATACGTCTTGAGCGTCAGTAGTTTGGCTGTGTTTGGTATTTCGTAGTCCAACAACTCTTTGACAAACGGAGACGTCACACTACGGGAAAGGCATTCGTGGCCTGGGGTGGTGGACGCTCCCGGCGGTTGGTATTGTGTGTTTAAGCCATATGGTGGCGGCGTGTGGTAGCCAGGGCTTGGTCCGTAAAAGGGATACGGCTGGAATGGTAGTTGGAGGGGGTAACTGGAGGGGAATGGGTGTATAGGGTTCATAGGGCTAACCGTTGTTGTCTACTGTAAGTTATTGTTAGTGGTGATGGTTGGTCCGGCCCATGTGTCGGCCAGTGAATAGACAGGTGGCGGATGAGCTATCATGGTTTGTGCCAACGGTGGTACTGAAAGCATTGAACTCTGCCCGCTTGTCACCTGGTACGGCGGTGTCGCTGTAAACGACGGTGGGATGTTGAAGACGTGGCCTGGTGGAATCATCGCTGAGTGAACCAGTTGTGTTTGTTGCAATGGCGGCACGAAGAACAGTGGCATCTGAAAGGACGTTGTTGGAAATGGCCCCACCGGCGTTGTTCTTGGATGGTGAACTGGCGGTTGTGGGGCACCTTCGGTGGTTACCGTTGAGCTTCCTTCGCCTGTAGCGACCCTGCTGACCGCTGTAGGCGGTGGTGTTTCGTCCAACGCTGCCATGAGGCGTATGGGACTTGCCTGTTGTCCCTCACTGCCGTTGGACGCCATTCACTTGTCACTTTCGTGCTTTTAGTTTGTGTTCTTGATCTCACAAGCGGATGGCGCCAAATGATGCGACCTTGGCCTGGTTCGATCGGTATTGTTCACTTGGATTCTCGATTGCCTCTGCAAGATCACAAAGAAAGAAGGCCGTCAGCCGCTTTCCGGGAGGAGCTCCCGGAAGAACGCTCCGACGGTCAAGTTAGAGAGTGTTTAGGATCTTTGGGTGTGCGCTCTTAGAGAGTCCAGAGAGCTTACCTCGTAGGTCTGAGAGCGTATCCTTTTATACCTAGCTCCCTTGCCTGATCCGTACCAGACAAGATCGCTTTTTGGGGAGACAGGATCAGGGGCGCTGATTGGAGAGTCATGCGCCTTTAACCATTAGGGCGCTCTTATTGGCTCTGACGGTAATGGTCTGATCCTCCTGCTTATCTCCTGACCGTTTCTTTTGTCTTGGAGCTGGGAGCGTCTCTAGGCGGGCGCGAGCCTTTCGCCTGTGCGTTCCGCTCCCGAGGGCGCCAGCGGACGCTAAGCCTGCTGGGCTGGGCCCGGTTGGCGTGTGCGAGCCTTTCGCCTGTGCCTTCCACTCCTGGGGGTGCCAGCGGACGCTAAGCGTACTGGGCTGGGGCCGGTTGGCGTGTCCGGCTCGTGCTTCTGCCGTGCTGCCCTAGGCATGTCATCAGTGGCATTTTGGTGACTTTGGCCAAAGAGATAGTACGTTGGGCGTACGTTGAGTACGCTGGGCGTATTGGGGCGGAACCTAGTACGCTGGGTGTACACCGCGTACATAGGGCGTACGTGATAAATCCTCAAACCCTAATTTTTAGGTTTTGGTCCATATATAAACATAATTATCACCCCATTTCTCACTCCATCATCAACCTCCATCTGAGAAAACGTCCCTCTAGCTAACCCTAAGTGAGAAGAGTGCATCTTGAGCTTATCCTTGTGTTTTGTGGTATTCTTTAAGCAGAAGAAGGTGGTGGGAAGACCTTGGAGCTCGGAAGCAACTTGGATATGAGATTCTCTCCTTGCTAGCAACCTCCATGAGGTAAAAAGCTTATAAATTGATCATCTTATCTTGTAGATCTAGCCATTTCTTAATTTAGGGAATTTTTGGTCCCAACCAGGATGATTCTTAAGCATGGCATGCTCTTAGTCGAATAAGTCTTCCTTTCAGATCTAATGAGGCGTCTTGAGTCATAAAAATGTGGTCTTGATACTTAGTTTTTCCCCATGCATGCTCTAGAAGGTCTTAAGGTGTTAAGAAGTTGGATTTTTTTTATATTAAGCACTAAATAGGCATGCAAAGTCATAAATTTGGAAACTTTACGAATATTAGTGGTATTTTGACCATGGATCTGAAATTGGGACGTGGGAGCTTAATGCATAAAGCATTTATTAAGGAAAGAAGGTTCTGAGCGTACGTCATGCGTACCCTAGCGTATGCCGTAAGTACGGGGTCAACCACCCAACTCCGGTCAAGGAACTGAGTACGCCCAACGTAGGAGTTGAGTACGCCCCGCATACTCAACTTAGTGGACCGAAGTTGACTCATTGACCTGTTGAATTTGACTTCGATCAGGGTTGACCAAGTTTGACTTAAGGGTACTTTGGGTATTTTGAGCTATAGTTAAGCCTTGGTCTCTATCTGTTGAATAGGTAATATGTAGATCTGGTATTCGGAGCAGTGTATTGTTCAGTTATTCGTCAGACTGTGAGGTGAGTTTTCCTCACTGTGCCTGTGGGTCGAAGGCACCAATACCGACCCTTTTAGTTATGTATCCTGGTATATAGGATGTTAATATACGGTAGTGATCTGTAGATTTGTTTGCTAGTCTGTTAACTGGTTATATGGTTATCTGTTGCTGGATATATGTTATTTGTTATGTATATGTTAAGATGGTGGGGTTGAGACTGTACTGCTTTGTGCTATCAATCAACAGACCGGGGCATTCCAACCAAAAGGTTGTAGGCCAGGGCATTCCAACCAGGAGGCTGTGGGCCGGGGGTAATCCAAACAGGAGGCTGTGTGTGTATATATATATATATATATGTATATATATATATATATATATATATATATATATATATATATATATATATATATTGATGATATTAGGGCCATTAGCTTGGCCTAGACAGCTCTGGTGCACTAGCCTTGCCTGATGCTCTCTTGCCAGTCTTGCCTGACACTCTCCTGCCAGCCCTTCCTGGCACTCCCTTGCCAGCTTTTCCCGACACTCTCCTTCCCTGCCTGGCGCTCCCTTGCTAGCCTTTACTTGTGCGCGCCCGATAGCCTTGCCTGGTACGCGCCGCCATCCTCACCCGACGCTTCCGTGCGGCCTTGCCCAACTCCTTGCTAGTTGGGCCTGAATTCGAATTGCCCAAGGCCTGACCTAATTGTCCCCTATAAAGTGAACATTATCTCATGCATGGAAGGGATTCTCCGTCTCTCTTTATGGTGGCTCATCCTCCATCCTAATCTCCCCCCTTGGCTCATCTGCTATACTAGACTCCAACTAGGTGGTTCAGCTGCGACCCTCAGCCTTCGACCGCCATACACTATCCCCAACACCAAGATGGTTCTCTCTTTATGGTGGCTGCGACCCTCAGCCTTCGACCGCCATACACTATCCCCAACACCAAGATGGTTCTCTCCAGCTAAGGAGAGCCATCTCATCTCTACCAGCCAATCTAACTTGATCGTAGGAGCCTGCTCCCAGGACACAGTCCTTGTGGCGGTTCTGACAAAAAAAGGGGGTGTACAGTGTACACCATAAAAAGACAAGCACTTGGTGGGTCCACAATACAAATGAATCAAAGTATAAGCTTCAAAAAAGTCAAAAGACCATAGTGGGCACCACCTTGTCTACAACGATAATCAGAAACCATCCCCAAATGGTCGACCCTCCTCAGAAGAAGCACTCTCAGAACTACACCACCAGTGGTTCGAACCCAGGCATCACCAGCTGACCTCCACCTCAGAAGAATCATCTCCAGTAGTGTCTGCTGGCAACACCGATCGCCACCTCGACCATCGTTGCTTGACCCTCGATTCACCGCCAGGAATTGAAGCAAACGCTTCACCAGTCGAATAACCATCTGACACACGCATCTTAGCACCTATGGATCTACAATCGGTAGCCATCCATCAATTTCATGAAACAACAGCTCAAGGTCATCTTCGGCACCACGAGATCGCTTACAGTCGAAGGGTATTTTTAAGAGAAAACACCACCTGACGTCGCTTAAATTCCATTAGCCATCATCCTCGGACAGTCTGTTATCACTGAACAACCTTGAGTGACGACCTAGCAAGCCACCGCTGCAACCCCCGACCATCGCGGTCGCCTCCAGCAACATAACCCATTTGCAACAATTACCTGCTATCGTCAAACATCCTCAACTGTCACCATCCATTTTCCACCATCAACTTAACATATCGACAATTCCAGTGAGCTCACCACTCGGACCTCCTCTTGTCAGCGATTTCACACTCCTTAACAGCCGGCAAGGACCTCTCTTCTCCGATCTTCTTCTGAACCTGGCGACCTTTGGTGAGGAATTTCCAATCGCTGTCGAATACGTCATTCCTCTTTGGCATCCTCACGACAGATTATGAAAAGAGGAGGGAGACGTGGCTGCTGAATCATGCATTCTCAATAAATAAGAAAAAAAGGAAGGCCCCATAAGTGATATTTGGGCTCATTTGTTCCACACTTTCAACAAAAAAATATAAAAAAGGAATTGGGTTGGTTATATATAGGCTCCAACAAAAGCAAAATATGATTTGGGCTTCCTTACTAAAATCCGGCCTCTCATAGTTTATCTTGGACTACTATCGAGTGGCTCTAATGGACCTATTTTTTGGGGTTTCCATCAAATTGGCATTTCAGTAGATCGGGCTATTTCAATAATTAAATGGGACAATATTACAAGACAAAAATCACCCATTTAACGTTGGCATACCACAAAGTCCGCTCAACATAAAATATTTTCGTAATACGCGTGGCGGCCCGGACCACTCGGAATCCTAAAAATAAAAAAAGAGGAGGGAGAAGAGTAGTGCACTACTACTGCTACTCCATGAAACATTTCAGAATATGATTGCTAGAAAGGCTCAACGTCTACTTTCTCTCTTTTATCAAGTAAATCAACATTAGTTATATATTATCTCGATTTAGTAAAGCTAAAATATTTACTAAAGCCTTATTATGACAATCGTGGCATGCACTTACCCTCAAAGAGTTAAGGTATCTATGAAAAAAATACTAACCTCCTACATAGTAGAAATATCTTTTACGACATCTTATTTCCATACGCAAAGATTCCACATTTTGATAGTTGAATACGAAAATATTTTTCGATTTAATCAAACTACTTTGCTATTTTTGGCGCTTAATTAGCTACTAATTGCACGCCACTCAAGAAATTACCCAGTATATGAGTAGCTCACCTTGTAAGCTTATACAAAGGCACAAGTTGTGAACAACTTCTAAAACTGCATGCTTAGATATCTTAACTGCCATTATCATGCATTATGGAATTATATAACTTACTATTCTTGTTTACAATGGCATGTACAAACGAATGAGGCTCGAATGTGAAAATGCAAGCTAATATCATATATCCATTCATTCTCACTCCCCACCCTTTCTAAAAAGGGTGGAGTAGAAGGGTTAGCAAAACACTATACATAAGTGTTATTTCTCCTTCAAGTAAAGAGTTGAACTACATAACGAGCTGACATTGTATACAATTGTGCATCCCCGGGAAGAAATTAGTGTTATGAATGAAAGAGAATCTTAATGGACCAATCATCAATGACTGCGTTGCCTAGATCGCAGTAGCGCAAAGCCCATCCCTCAGCAGTTACGCCTCCAGCAGTCGTGCTGCCCAGCTCTCGGAGAAGGGTTGGTATAACACTATGTGAAAGTAATTTTTATTCCGAAGGAGTAGAAAAGTACATGAATAGCTGATACTATACATGATAGTGCATTCCCGAAGTGACATTAGTATTCCAGATTGAAAGAGCAGCATCGTGGTCCAACTCTCGGTAGTCTCGTTTCCCAACTCTCAGTAGTCATGCTGCTCATTTATCGCTAGCAGCTTGCTGCCCGACCCTCAACGACACTGCTTCTCAACACTCAACAGTAGCCCCACTATGCACCTCTTGAAAATAGCTCCACTATTCAACTCCAAGTAGAATCGCCGCATAACTCTCGGTAAAACAGTATCACTATGATCTTGACCGTCTCTTAGTGCACAACACTACCATTGCTACGAAAATCATGTTGCTAACAAACCATTTGCATTATGTATAGGCCAGGAAAGTGAGGCACCGACTACCACTACAACTAATGATGCAACAAAGCATCGGGTGCCATTACACTTCACCCAGACTGATCACCCATGCCAGACACATAGATTGATGGCTTCCACACACAATCTTGCTAAAGATTCATAAGGCTCATAACCTTTTCCTTGAGTCGCTTGTGAAACATCCCAAAAATTCAACCCAAAAATTTCGTTTTTCAAAACATCATTAAAACCATCATTTCATTACCAAAGTATAAAATCATAATATTGTGTTTAAAAATCTCATAAGATCCATCACGTGTCAAATCACATGTCAAATATCATATCAAAATATCAGAGTAAAACTCCCAGGATGAAAACTGTGGTGTGTGCCATGCGATCATCCCGAGCCCTTCCCTTTGCTAGTGGAAGTACCTGAAACCAAAACTGAAAAATGTAAGCACAAAGCTTAGTGAGCTGCCCAAACTACCACATACCATACACATATAACATGCAACTGGGAGATACGGGCCCCGCCCACACTCATGGAGATACGGGCCCCGCCCACAGTCTGCTAACTAGGAGATACGGGCCCCACCCACACTCCACTATCTTTGAGATACGGGCCCCGCCCACACTCATAAAGATACGGGCCCCACTCACACTCTCCTGCTATGAGTTACGATCCCCGCCCACACTCAGCTACTACTCTATCATACAAGTATCACACATAAACAAGTACACTAAATTTATCATTCAATCCTGAGTCATATTACAACCAAACTACTAGAAGATACGGGCCCCGCCCACACTCAACAAACTAATAGATACGGGCCCCACCCACACTCAATAAACTAAGAGATACGGGCCCCGCCCACACTCAACTAATAATAAACTTATACTATAACGCCCGTAGATCCGGGCTAGTCAATTTAGAGACGATAAGCATCAAAAATGACTTTTTGATGGAAGATTATTTAGAAGGATTAATCTTAACCAAGTTGTAGTATATCTCTCAAGGTTTCCGAAAATATAAAGAACGCCGAAATCCGAGTTATAACGAAGAAGTTATGACATGTCGAAGTTTCGCGACAGAACCGGCACGACACATAGCGACGTAAATTGTGAATTTACGATAGAGCGATATTTGGATTTAGCGATCTAAATGAAAGTCGTAAAATACGTTAAACCGAGAGCGTACATGAAAAGAACGCCCAAATCTGACTTCGTATGAGGAAGTTATGATTTTTCGAAGTTTCGGCTTAGCAGTGTACAGCCCGAAGTTCGAATATGAGATCGAGCGATATTTAGCCGAAACAATCTAAACGAGAATCGAAGATCTCGTTGATAGTAGTCCAACGGTAAAAAGACAGACGAAAACGGACGTCAGGTGAAGGAATTATGAATTTTTGAAGTTCGGGGCGCGAAACCCCAAAACTCTCAGAGACCACGACGTGGAAACAGTGGTCACGATGTGGCATGGCTTCTGACGCCTTCTGGAGCCTGACAAAGCAAGTGGACGATGACGCATGCAATGACGTTCAAGCCCACGAAGTGGAAACACTGTCCACGACGTGGAAAATGAAAATTTTGCCCTATAAATAGATTTGACGGGGCAGCCGGCCAAGGTTGCTAATTCACCCTTCTCTCACCCATATTACCTCGATTTACGTGCAAAGAAGTACCCCCGAAGCCCCGGTATCATCCCGAGACCCGAAGCAAGTCCCGAAGCCCCGAAGATCCCGAGAAGTGCAATTCCCGAGCCGAAGCTCTGCCAGCGAGAAGCCAATTTTTGTGAAGATCTTCCAGATCTACCGAAGAATACTACTTCTACAAGCCGTAGTGCTGTCCGATCATCTTCTGATCAAGTGAGTGTGTAGTTACTTTCTTCTAACACATAGATATGAAGTATTTGCTATGAAATACGTGCTATGTGTTTATACATTGTTTGTTTACTTGACATGGATGCTGAATGAATGTTTTATACGAGTTTTTAAATAATTTTAAATTGTATATGTAATTTATATCTACAAATATGTTGGGTAGAACATTGGTAGATGAAATAGTTGGTGTGTGATGAAATAATGTGATGAGAGATAGGTGAGGATATAATGGTGATGATAATTAGGTGATGATAGATAACTGATGAATTACGAGTCCAGGCGATGTTGTGGCTGCGTATTCATGCGATGATAGTCTAACCCTTATTATGAATTACGAGTCCAGGCGATGTTGTGGCTGCGTGTTCATGCGATGATAGTCTAACCCTTATTATGAATTACGAGTCCAGGCGATGTTGTGGTTGCGTATTCATGCGATGATAGTCTAACCCTTATTATGATTTACGAGTCCATGCGATGTTGTGGCTGCGTAATCATGCGATGATACCATAACCCTTACTAGACACATATTGTGGGAGTGATCCCCGAATTAGTATTGTCTATGCGATGTAGGCGATGATCCTTAGGAAAAGTTCTTAGGAACAAACATATAAGGAAATAAGATGTAAGGAGATGAGAAGTAAATATGATATAAGATGTAAGCATATGAGTCGAAGTTTATCCATTCCTTTTACCCTCAAAGGGATAAAAGCGATATCTGTGGGCCCCTTGATGATTTAGTGATGACAAAATGTAAGTGCTCGGCCGGGCCTGGACTGATTTGATTTATTCAATTAGTCAGTCGTCATAAATCGGAAATCGGGATACAACAAATGGATAGAGAGAATGATTATAATCCATGTCTCAGTCCATATGATATCTAGAATGGAGGAATATATGATCACTTATCTAATGGACGCGTCATTGATTTGTTCAGAGTTCGGCAACAGCTTTTAAGAGCTACGATTGTTGGTCAGGTTATGAAGGCGTACTTGCAATAATAGTTATTAGACTTATCCAAGTGGGAGACTGTTGGATTAGTGTCTAAGTCCATAACTATAATTGGTATATTCTTGACCCGACCCGGCATGGTCCATTTGGGTTGCATGGCATCATGCATTTGGATAGACTAAAATGAGAGAAATAACACTTAAGGTTTATTAATATATTATAAGTTCTAATATATTAATAAGATTATTTAATTATTATTGATCAAGAATTAATCTAGAATTAATTAAGTGATCAAAAGAAGACTAATTAAATATATGGGTTGATTGTGTAAATCATCCATACTTATATAGTGGACTATTTCTCCATGGATTATCAAGTTAGGCTAAAACCCATAGGATGCTCCATGGATGCTCCATGGTGTATTTGAACCCATGGATCCAAGGAAATGGAAAGCCATGACAATTAGGGTTTACCCTAATTATGACTAACTATATAAGGATCTTATTATTGAAGAAATCGACCACTAGTGAAAACAAGGGAGGGCAAACCGATTTCATGAAGTGTGTACTTTCTCTCAAGTTATTCCAAATGTTCATGGTGTTGTGTGAACCATTTGAGGTGTCACATTTGGGGCACTAGGCTCTTGAGCTCCATGGAATCAAGCACCAAACAAGAGGTATGTAATTCTACTAGATTTTATATTATGTGTACTTTATATTATGCTAGTTAGAACAATACCTTGGAAAATTGATATTTGCATGTATAATAGAGAAAACATAGATCCAAGGTATTTAGGGTTGCATGTACACCATAGGAGTGTTAGAATGCTCAAAACCCAACAGGTATCAGAGCACTAGTTTAAGCGAACTAGGAATTTGTAGGATTTCTAGACTTAAACTTAGAATGCTAAGCGATGATTGTGAGATGAGTGTCTACCATATTTTAGACACGAGCACTAATATATTTTAGGAAAGATGCCTAAAATGCTTTTATGTGCTAAATGCTATATGTTTGCCATATATGATATTGTTTGTTCGGATCTATGGTCTGATGCCGACCGGATCTGGAAACCTTATGTGTTTAGGATTCTAAGCGTACGACTACGATATTAGAACTAGCATGTAAACGTTTCGAAGTGATAAGGATGATTTGAATACTATCATCAGTGAGGATCTAAATTCACCTTATTCGGCGTATAGATTAACAATGGTGAGAACGAGAAGTGGAGTTGGAAACGCAAACGAAAACAGGAATCAAGCACCTGTGATTGAACCAGTAGTTGTGGCAGCAGCAGCACCTGAGCCAATGACAATGGCTGGTGTACAAATGATGATTCAAACAATGTTGGATCGTCGGATGGAGGAAACTAAATGTCTGCTTCAGCAAAATCGTGAAGAACTTTCAATACAAGTTGAAGAGCCCGAAGTGAATGGAGGGCGGTCAGAAGGAGGAAACTTAAGTGGGATTATCGGTCAAGCCGACCCACCGTTAGTTCGACAGAACAATCTGGATGGAGGAAATGACGGACGTGGATGCAAGTATAAGGATTCATGGCATCCAAACCACCGTGTCTAGCTGGAAGCCTGACACCAGTGCGAGTTATGGACTGGATCTCCGAGATGGAGACGATGTTTGAAAGTTGTGAGTGTAGCAGCAGACAGAAGACCGCTCTTGCGATTCCTCTGTTAAAATCTGGAGTGCTGAGTTGGTGGAAGCTATTGGCTGGTTCTATGCCCAAGGGGGAAGCTAGCAAGATGTCGTGGGAAGATTTTGGGGTGCAACTAAAGATGCAATACTGCTCTGAGCAGGATCTTCTGGAAATCAATAATGAGTTCCAGAATCTGAAAAAGGGAAGGTTGAGCGTCACTGAGTACGCTACTAGTTTTACGGAGAAAATGAAGCTTGTTCCCTACCTACTTCCAACGGAACTTTCCAAGGTCAACAAGTTTGCCCTCGGATTACCAGTGGACTTTGGTCCGATGGTCAAGCAAGCGACCACTCTGAAAGCCGCCATTTGGGCTGCTAGGAATGTCGAGACTCAAATAAGAGAGAAAGGTCTGGAGAGAGCTGAAGTTGGAGAGAAGAGGAAGCAGGAAGGATCTTCAATGATCAACAAAGAAAGCAAATTCTCAAAATTAGGAGGAAGAGATGAAACCAAGTGGTGTGAAAAGTGCAAGAAGAAGCACTTCGGAAGATGCGATGGAGAAGTGACCTGCTATAAGTGTGGTACGACCGGTCACTATTCCAGAGATTGTACGTTTGACAATAGGAAGTGTTACGAATGTGGAGATGGTGGTCATATTTCGAAGAACTGCCTAAAGAAAGACGAAGCTGCAAAGAAAAACGCACCGCCACAGCCAAGAGCATTCCACATGATCCTCGACGAAGCGAATCAAGGATGAGGATTTTATATCCAAGGATCAAGATATGAAGTAGCAGTGCGAATAGTAACTTATGATGTAGCCTATTAGAGGCATAGTATAGGGTGAACTTGAACTTTTGTGTAATCGTTTCAAGATATAATATAAACCCTGGTTTTGTTATCTGATGTGATTGTGTGATTTTGTATGGTGACTTGGTTGACTGAGGGACAATACTTGGGACAAGTATGAGTAGGTGTGAATAGTAGTAGAGATCTATACTACTGGAAGCACAGGACTCACGCTCGGATCAGGGAAAGTCACAAGGTTACCGAGAAGCTAGTAATTGATTCCGTTTTATTCAAGTATGTCATTACCATTGTTTCGGTAATGACTAGTAAGATGGTTGTTATTCCGACCCTAGTGGTCATATCGAATTGAGTCTGACTACAATGAGTTTGTTACGTGGTTCGGAGAACCAAGTTCGAGGTAGCATCTGACTTAAGTCAAAAGATTGAAATCAATGCGACCAATAGCATCGCGCTCGTTAGTAGCTAGAGATGCTACATGTTAAAATGTGACTATATCACATTAGAATATGAAGGAAGGTATATTCCATTTTGGAATTTGACTCTAAGAGACTTGAGTCTAGACGTTGCTGATGGGTTTTGAGCATTCTAACACTTCCTAAGTGTACATGCAACCCTAATAACCTTGAATCTATGTTTTCTCTATATACATTCAAATTTCTTTTTCAAGGTTATTTCCTAACTAGCATGGCATGGAGATTACATAAAACATAAAAACTAGTAGAAATACATACCTTGTTGTTGCTTGGATTCCTTCAAGACTTTGTGAGCCTAGCACCATAAATGTTGTGCCTCAAATGCTTCACACAACACCACAAGACTTGGAATAACTTGAGAGAATACTTCTAGCACTCAAAATCGGTTATGCCCTCTCTAGTAACACTAGGTCATGATTTTGCTAGCCATAGGGTTCCTTTTATAGTGTTGTCACAATTAGGGTTTACACATGAATTCCCTTAATTGTCATGACTCTTGATTTCTCATGACCCATGGGTTTGTAACTCCCATGGACTATCCATGGAGCTCCATATGGTTATAACCAAACCCATAAACCATGGATCATTAATCCACCATAAAAGAATTGATGATTGTCATAATCAACCCTATATATATTTAATTAGTCTCACTTTGATCACCAAATTAATACTAGATTAATACTTGATCAATACTAATTAAATAATACTATTATCAATATATTAGAACTTATAATATATTAATAATCATAAGTGCCTTATTCTCTCATTTAGTCTATCCAAGTATTGCAATGCCATGCAACCCAAATGGACCACGCCGGGTCGGGTCAAGTACATACCAAATAAAGTTATGGACTTAGACACTATATCCAACAGTCTCCCACTTGGATAAGTCTAATAACTATATTTGCCAATATGACTTCAAAATCCGACTAGCAATCGTAGCTCTTTCAAAGTCTCTCGGAACTGAGATGATGATGATACGCCATTTAAGATAAGTGATCATATAATCCTCTGTTCTCATGATATCAGCCGGACAAACACATGGAACATGGTCTTACTTATTGTCCAGCATTTGTTTCTCGATCTCTGATTTGTTTCGACATAGAACTAAATTGAACACATCAATTAGGTTCTGACCGGGCCCGGTACATAGGTCAAAACCAAATCATCGAGGGGCCCAGATATCGCTTCTATTTCTAGAAGGAACAGATAAACTTCGACTGATATGCTTGTACTAACTACTTGTTGAATTATTCACAAAGGCACGTTTTATGACATCGAGTTACCAATGCGTTTTCGTGCAATCAATGAATAACCAACTCATAGTCAACAACTCATATCTCTAGGTTTGAAGATTTATATGATATTACCGTCTCACGATCACTCGAGATAAATTCCATGAAGTGATGCAAGTGAGCGTGGGTTGGATCCAATACTCAGCCCTTATGAGTACTCATGAATGTTGTAGCAACCATTGCATTGTCCAAAGCACTTTTAGACAAATCATACAAGCCAAATTCATGACAGTCTTAAATCAATACTTACTTCCAAAGTTTGACTGACTGTGGATGGTTTGAATAATAACATAATTATTCTGGAAGTAAAAACATGCAAAATTGAAACATAGTAAACAATCAACACAAGATAGTAACACCTTACTCATAAATAAATAACAACTTTTATTTATCATCAAATGTCAATTACATTTTACAAGTTTTAGGAATCTAATTATTGAAACTAATATCATCCTTCAGCCCAATGCGCCTCGCATGCTGTAAATGCTTAACCCTGCTCAGTCCCTTCGTGAGGGGATCTGCCGGGTTCTCATCTGATGATACCCTCTTAGCCACGAGGAGTCCTTCTTCTATTCGATGTCTGATGAAATGGTATTTTCTGTCAATGTGCCTAGATCTCCCGTGATCTCTTGGTTCCTTAGCCAAAGCAACCGCACTTTCGCTGTCACAGAAAATTTCCATTGGCTCCTTTATAGCTGGTACAACTCCAAGGTCTCCGATGAAGTTCTTTAGCCATATCGCCTCCTTAGCTGCTTCACTTGTTGCTATGTACTCTGATTCACAAGTAGAATCAGCTACTGTCTCCTGCTTGGAACTTTTCCAAGTAATTGCCCCTCCATTTAGGATAAAGACCCAGCCTGACTGAGAGCGGAAATTATCCCTATCAGTCTGGAAGCTAGCATCGCTATATCCTTCCACTCTCAAGTCATCACTGCCTCCGAGGGTAAGGACCCAATCCTTAGTCCTCCGCAGATACTTGAGAATGTTCTTTACCGCTGTCCAGTGTGCCTTGCCAGGGTTCCCTTGATATCTACTGACCATGCTCAAAGCAAAGGCCACATCAGGGCGAGTACAAGTCATAGCATACATGATCGAGCCCACAGCGGAAGCATATGGTATATGACTCATTTCAGCTATCTCAACCTCTGTACTCGGACTCTGAGTTTTACTCAGCTTGGCATTACTCTGGATTGGTAATTCTCCTTTCTTGGAATCTTGCATACTGAACCTCTCCAGCACCTTATCCAAGTAAGTACTTTGACTAAGTCCAATTAGTCTCTTACTCATATCTCTTAATATCCTTATCCCTAGGATATAGGCAGCTTCCCCAAGGTCCTTCATAGCGAAACACTTCCCAAGCCAGGACTTAACCTCCTGCAAGGTTGGGATGTCGTTTCCTATGAGAAGTATGTCATCCACATACAACACCAAGAAGCTAACTATGCTCCCACTAGCCCTGACATACACACAAGACTCATCCTCACTCCTAGAAAAGCCAAACTCTTTGACTTTCTCATCAAAGCAAAGATTCCATCTGCGAGATGCTTGTTTCAATCCATAAATGGATTTATCAAGCTTACACACTCTATTAGGGTATCTTGCATCGACAAAACCCTCTGGTTGAGCCATGTAAACATCCTCAGCCAACTTTCCATTAAGGAAAGCGGTTTTGACATCCATTTGCCATATTTCATAATCATGAAATGCAGCTATGGCTAACAATACTCTAATAGACTTAATCTTAGCTACTGGTGAGAAGGTCTCATCATAGTCAACTCCCGGAGTTTTAGTAAAGCCCTTCGCAACCAGTCGCGCTTTATAAGTGTGTACCTTCCCATCCATGTCGGTCTTATTCTTGAAGATCCATTTGCACCCAACTGTCTTACGACCTGGTACATTGTCAACCAAGTTCCAAACTTGATTGTCATACATGGACTGAATCTCGCTGTCCATAGCCTCCTTCCATTTAGCAGACTCAGGGCCTGCCATGGCTTCCCTGTAATTATTAGGTTCATCCAAATCTATTAGTGTACTATCACTAATAAATGTATCACCTTCAGTGGTGATGTGATAACCATAATAAAAATCAGGTGTGTTCCTCACCCTAGTGGAACGTCTTGGAGGTACAGACTCATCTATCGGATCAACAGGAGTTTCCTCCTCAGGTTGGTTGATAGCATTTGAGGTTCCTTCACCACTTGACTCTCGAAGCTCTTCAAGGTCAATTTGCCTCCCACTGTCCCCTTGGCTTATTAATTCTCTCTCACGAAAGACTCCTCTTCTTGCTACAAAAACCACATTATCACTAGGTCTGTAGAAGAGGTAATCAAAGGATCTCTGTGGGTAGCCGATGAAAATACACCTCTCACTTCGAGGTTCAAGCTTATCATGAGTCTCACGCCTCACGAAAGCTTCACAACCCCAAATCTTGATGTGGTCCAAATTGGGAACTTTCCCAGTCCACATCTCGTGAGGTGTTTTGGCAACCTTTTTAGTAGGGACTAGATTAAGGATATGGGCGGCAGTCTCTAAGGCATACCCCCAGAAAGAGATTGGCAACGAAGCTCGACTCATCATGGAACGAACCATATCCAGCAAGGTTCGATTGCGCCTCTCAGCTACACCATTCAACTGTGGTGTTCTGGGGGGTGTCAATTGTGAGACAATCCCACATTCCTTAAGATAGTCAAGGAACTCAATGCTAAGATACTCTCCTCCCCGATCGGATCGGAGCATCTTGATGTTCCTGCCCAATTGATTCTCCACTTCCTGCTTAAACTCTTTGAACTTTTCAAAGGTTTCTGACTTATGCTTGATCAAGTAAATATATCCATATCTACTGTAATCATCAGTAAAAGTCACATAATAGCGATTAGCATCCCTTGTAGCAACTCTGAAGGGCCCACACACATCCGTGTGTACAAGGTCCAACAAACCTTCACCCCTATCACAAGTACCTGTGAAGGGTGACTTTGTCATTTTTCCAAGTAAACAAGACTCGCAACTATCATCCGACTTGAGGTCAAATGATTCCAAGACTCCAGCCTTTTGGAGTTGGCCTATGCGCTTCTTGTTAACATGTCCAAGACGACAATGCCACAAGGATGCTTTATCCAAGCTATCTGAAGAATCAATATACAACACATTATTTCCTAGATTGTCTACAACATTCACGGCTTCATATACACCATCACAAGGTAATGCTTTAAAGTAAAATACATCATTGTAATAAACATTAATAGCACCATTTTTATTATCAAATGAAAATGAAAAACCTTGTTTGTACAAGCCATGAAAAGAAATAATATTTCTCGCCATTTCGGGCGAGTAACAACACTTATTCAAATCTAACATTAACCCATTATTAAGCAATAAAGAATAAACTCCTATCTTGGTAACAGGTGATGCTTTCCTGTTGCCCATGACTAAGTTTATCTTCCCGTGCTCCACTTGCTCACTTCTTCTTAGTGCCTGCAAATCAGTACAGATGTGAATACCACAACCTGTATCAAGCACCCAAGAATTAGCATTAGATGAGTTATTAGACAATATTGTGTAAATACCTGCATGGGTGGGTTTAACCTTCCCATCCTTTACATCTTGTAGATATTTAGGGCAGCTTCGCTTGAAGTGTCCCTTATCCTGGCAATAGAAGCATTGTGCTTCCTTCGGGTTTGAAGAAGGAGTAATGGGACCTTTCTTTGTCCCACTTGAAGAGGAACCATCAAGAGTCTTACCCTTGGTACCCTTCGAAGGGCTTTTCCTCTTCTTACCCTTTCCCTGCCCAATAGCCAGAACAGGGGCTGTTGAAGGAGTAGAAGTAGCAACCGCTTTACCCTTAAGGCCATTTTCAGCTGTCCTTAAGAGTCCTTGAAGTTTGCTAAGTGTGACTTCCTCCTTGTTCATATGATAAGTCATACGAAACTGATCATAACTTGGAGGTAAGGAATGGAGAATGATGTCAATCGCCATTTCCTCAGGAAAGTCAACATTTAGCTTCAGCAACCGGTCAACGAACCTTTGCATCTTCTGCAAGTGACCGGTGATGGGTTCACCATCCTTCATCCTTGCAGTTATCATGGAGGAGATGATTTCATACCTCTCCTGACGCGCGCTCTGATGGTACCTTTCCATCAGATCCAGGTGCATCTCATAGGGGTAGAAATCTTCATAGGATTTTTGAAGTTCAGGAGTCATGGTGGCCATCATGATGCATGCTACTTTAGTAGCATCCTTTTCATGTGCAACAAACTCTGCAAACTCTTCAGGAGTAGCAGTGGCTTCACTCACAACCTTAAGCTCCCTATCGAGGACATATTCTTTGTCCTCATAGCGGGTAATCATTCTGATGTTTCTGATCCACTCATTGAAATTGGATCCATCAAAGATGACCTTACCACACAAGTTCATGAGGGAAAAGGAGCTTGTTGGGTTTGAGCCAGAAGTATTGTTGGAAGACATCTGAAAGGAAAGAAAGACAAGTTTCATTAGATTAGGAATCCTTAATAATTCACCCAAATGAAATATTAAGGCTAGGATCCAACAAACTATTTATAGTTGGAAGAGGGATGCCGTAATCCATACTATAAAATATTTGAAGGTAGGTAAATGACGATTTACCAATTTCCACCATAAGAACGAAATATTCTATTATTAGGTTTTATTGGTTTTGAAACTCCTAGATCTTTTGAGATACATTGAACTTTTCAATGGCATGTTTGAATCTCGATTGTGCCCTCTCAAGTTTGTGACTGGGATGCCGAGGATCACAAACAAGGTGTGAATAACCATACAAATTGACTTGGTACCCTCAACAATATTACCTAATCGATGTGCCGGTTAACCACACACGCTCCACCGATCTATAATAAAGTCAAGTTACCCTTTGCCACTCTTACTAGTCCATGTTAGTGTGCCGGTTAACCACACTCGCTCCACTAACGACTTGGTAAGGTACAAAGTGTAATTTTATGGGCTAGCACCAATTTCACATTTTCCTAAAGTAACTAAGATTGGGAATTTATAATGTATAGTTACTTTATAATTCATTATACTTTTAACGAGTATTTAAAGTCGTATCCTACCCGTTCGGCTAACGACCCTCCACCGATCAAGGAAGCGGTGGGTGAGAGTGGACACCCATTAAGTCACCATTTTATAGGCAACAACCTTATACCCCCCTTATAGACCGGCTTCGTGAATGAGGCCTACTAACGGTAAGAATGACATATTCTTATACATATCTATATAATAAAATTATAATAATAGTATAAGTGTTGATTTTTAAACCTTTTAAAAATCTAAGGTTTAATTTGGAATTAAAGTATTAAAGTGTAAGAATTTTCAAATTCCAAAACTTGAGGGCAAGATTTGAAACTATTCCAAGTCTCTTCAATCTCTTCAATTTGTAACTTATGAGTTTTAATGGTTCATAAAAATGAAGACTCTTCATTTTATGAAACCTCTTTAGTTCTTTAATCATAATTAAAAGAAGTGACTTTTGGTTATCCATAACTTGAGGACAAGTTATGGACACCATCATAGCCATTAAGATCATGAATTAAACACACATGGAGGTTACACATAATTCCTATGATCTTCTAAAACTCATAAGAACACAAATTCATGTCAAGCAATTTCAAGAAAATCATATAAACATATACAATACTTGAAAATTGATAAAAGTCATGTAAAATGGGTTAACATAATCATTATCATTTTGAAAAACAGATTTTACAAGTCCAAAACAGATTGGGATAATGATCTTAATCCATTTCCAGCAACAAAACTCGAAAAACTGCCCAGCACGCTCCTACTCGTCGAGTGCATTATTCTACTCGTCGAGTAGGATGAATTTGTTCATGGACTCGGCGAGTCCTCCCCATGGACTCGGCGAGTCCAGTCGTCAGAATGCAGAATTTTCGATTTTTAAGCAGTTTTGCATCAAGTATACAGAAAACAATCCTAGGCTCTGATACCACTGATGGGTTTTGAGCATTCTAACACTTCCTAAGTGTACATGCAACCCTAATAACCTTGAATCTATGTTTTCTCTATATACATGCAAATTTCTTTTTCAAGGTTATTTCCTAACTAGCATGGCATGGGGATTACAAAAAACATAAAAACTAGTAGAAATACATACCTTGTTGTTGCTTGGATTCCTTCAAGACTTTGTGAGCCTAGCACCCCAAATGTTGTGCCTCAAATGCTTCACACAACACCACAAGACTTGGAATAACTTGAGAGAATACTTCTAGCACTCAAAATCGGTTATGCCCTCTCTAGTAACACTAGGTCACGATTTTGCTAGCCATAGGGTTCCTTTTATAGTGTTGTCACAATTAGGGTTTACACATGAATGCCCTTAATTGTCATGACTCTTGATTTCTCATGACCCATGGGTTTGTAACTCCCATGGACTATCCATGGAGCTCCATATGGTTATAACCAAACCCATAAACCATGGATCATTAATCCACCATAAAAGAATTGATGATTGTCATAATCAACCCTATATATATTTAATTAGTCTCACTTTGATCACCAAATTAATACTAGATTAATACTTGATCAATACTAATTAAATAATACTATTATAAATATATTAGAACTTATAATATATTAATAATCATAAGTGCCTTATTCTCTCATTTAGTCTATCCAAGTATTGCAATGCCATGCAACCCAAATGGACCATGCCGGGTCGGGTCAAGTACATACCAAATAAAGTTATGGACTTAGACACTATATCCAACAGTTGCATCATCCGATGAAGGTCATTAGAACATGACCCATCGATCTGTTACAATAGATAAGGGGAAATACTTATCCTAAGAAGAAGAAGGAGTCCTCAAGAAGGATTTATTTTGTAACTTGTAGGTTACGATTGAAAGTCCAACCTAGTACGAAGAGCAGGTGCCAGATCGAGCATCATGGTTATTACTTAGGATGGAAAGATAACGTATGGAATCATTAAACAAGTCCTATTTTCGTTGATGATTCCGGGACGTAATCATCCTAAGGGGGAGATAATTGTAACGCCCGTAGATCCGGGCTAGTCAATTTAGAGACGATAAGCATCAAAAATGACTTTTTGATGGAAGATTATTTAGAAGGATTAATCTTAACAAAGCTGTAGTATATGTCTCAAGGTTTCCGAAAATATAAAGAACGCCGAAATCCGAGTTATAACGAAGAAGTTATGACATGTCGAAGTTTCGCGACAGAACCGGCACGACACAGCGCGACGTAAATCGTGAATTTACGATAGAGTGATATTTGGATTTAGCGATCTAAATGAAAGTCGTAAAATACGTTAAACCGAGAGCGTACATGAAAAGAACGCCCAAATCTGACTTCGTATGAAGAAGTTATGATTTTTCGAAGTTTCGGCTTAGCAGTGTACAGCCCGAAGTTCGAATATGAGATCGAGCGATATTTAGCCGAAACAATCTAAACGAGAATCGAAGATCTCGTTGATAGTAGTCCAACGGTAAAAAGACAGACGAAAACGGACGTCAGGTGAAGGATTTATGAATTTTTGAAGTTCGGGGCGCGAAACCCCAAAACTCTCAGAGACCACGACGTGGAAACAGTGGTCACGACGTGGCATGGCTTCTGACACCTTCTGGAGCCTGACAGAGCAAGTGGACGATGACGCATGCAATGACGTTCAAGCCCACGACGTGGAAACACTGTCCACGACGTGGAAAATGAAAATTTTGCCCTATAAATAGATTTGAAGGGGCAGCCGGCCAAGGTTGCTAATTCACCCTTCTCTCACCCATATTACCTCGATTTACGTGCAAAGAAGTACCCCCGAAGCCCCGATATCATCCCGAGACCCAAAGCAAGTCCCGAAGCCCCGAAGATCCCGAGAAGTGCAATTCCCGAGCCGAAGCTCTGCCAGCGAGAAGCCAATTTTTGTGAAGATCTTCCAGATCTACCGAAGAATACTACTTCTACAAGCCGTAGTGCTGTCCGATCATCTTTTGATCAAGTGAGTGTGTAGTTACTTTCTTCTAACACATAGATATGAAGTATTTGCTATGAAATACGTGCTATGTGTTTATACATTGTTTGTTTACTTGAGATGGATGCTGAATGAATGTTTTATACGAGTTTTTAAATAATTTTAAATTGTATATGTAATTTATATCTACAAATATGTTGGGTAGAACATGGGTAGATGAAATAGTTGGTGTGTGATGAAATAATGTGATGAGAGATAGGTGAGGATATAATGGTGATGATAATTAGGTGATGATAGATAGGTGAAGAATTACGAGTCCAGGCGATGTTGTGGCTGCGTATTCATGCGATGATAGTCTAACCCTTATTATGAATTACGAGTCCATGCGATGTTGTGGCTGCGTATTCATGCGCTGATAGTCTAACCCTTATTATGAATTACAAGTCCAGGCGATGTTGTGGCTGCGTATTCATGCGATGATAGTCTAACCCTTATTATGATTTACGAGTCCAAGCGATGTTGTGGCTGCGTAATCATGCGATGATACCATAACCCCTATTAGACACATATTGAGGGAGTGATCCCCGAATTAGTATCGTCTATGCGATGTAGGTGATGATCCTTAGGAAAAGTTCTTAGGAACAAACATATAAGGAAATAAGATGTAAGGAGATAAGAAGTAAATATGATATAGGAGATGACCCTTAGGATAATATCTTTAGGGAAGATTAAATGAAGATAATGGGGATGGGTAATTGAGTTGATTGTTTGATGATTGAATATAATAATTATATTACTGTGGGTTGAAAACCCTATATGCTCACCAGGCTCCCAAGCCTGACCCACTCAGTTTTCTTTGCATTACAGGTAATGGCACAAGAGTAAGTTGGTGGACTTGACGAGAGATTTTGGATTATAGATCAGTAGTTATAAATGACTGTTTTAAGGTCTATTTTATACTGTTTATGCTTTTGGTCTGTATTGGAACATGACATCCCGAGATTTTGTTATTTAATGAAAATACATTTCTTTAAAGAAATGCTTTGATAAATTCTTATCACATTTTGTTTTGGGAACAAATTCCGCAACTGTTTTCTTTAAAAGATTACTCTGATTGATAAAACAAAGCATAAACAAATCAGTCTTTTCTAGCCGTGAAAATGGGGATGTGATATATACTGCCGGCCGGCCTTGGTGCCTTAGACCCGTTCCTACTGAAGGGACACTCACCTCGTGTGTCTGGCTGCTGAAACCCTGAGTGAGAATTATCTGGCTGCTGCTCCGGCGATTCTCCGACTATAATTCCCATAATGACACATAGTCAGAAACTGATAACTAAACTCAGGGTGAAATGACCATTTCACCCTTGGTCAATAATAATATTCTGGTCAAGGCACATTTCCAGTTGTCCGGACTCACCGAGTTGGTTCGACAACTCGCCGAGTCCCAACACTCTCATCTACCCCCAACCCGACCCTACTCGTCCAGTATAGCAAGAACTCGACGAGTCCTCTATCAATCATAACATCAAGACAATCTTCATCTGACTTGCCGAGTTCTTCCTGAACTCGTCGAGTTTATGCTTATCTTAAGAACATGTCTAGCATGTGACTCGTCGAGTTGTATGAACAACTCGTCGAGTTCATCTTCATAAGTTGGGAGATAGCCTTGGACTCGCCGAGTATGTTCCTGCACTCACCGAGTCCCATGGTTTCCAGATCCATGGCTATGTCTATTTCACTGAGTCCTTTCCCTGGACTCACCTAAATCCCTTCTGAACTAAAATGGGTTCCTCTGATTCATAACAGTCTTTGGGCACCAACTCACGACTCGCCGAGTCCCAAGAACGAATCGCCAAGTCCATGCATGTCCAAGTCTAATAATTCGATTTCTGATGTACAAAACTCTTCCAGAAGATTGATCTAGGATCCTAAGATCGGTATAGCACGTAAAGCCATGAACTTTACGTTCATGCATGGGACTTTTATGCCCAAAGGACCAAAAATGGGGGTTTATTTCATTCTTGGGGTTCTCATTTCCATAAGGATGGCACCTTTATGCCATGAGGACCCTCCAAGGTTCCAGATCTGAGTGAAAATCGACTTGGGACATCCAAGTCCCAAGGATCAAGCTTCTTGGACCCAAAACTTCATAAAAATGGCAACAAGAAGATCTAAGAAACTACAAGTCAAGTATGAAGCTTGACTACCAGAAAGTGAAGAGAAACTGATGTTGTTCTTGGATCTACTCTTTCTCCCTTGAATCTTCCACCTTCCAACTCTTTCACTAGCTTCAAAATACACCAAACAACTCTCAAAACCACCAAAGAAGCTCAAGACCACTTATGGAGGATTAGGGTTTCGAGATTAATGCTCTGGAGGTGATGGAGGCTGGACAAGAGGCCCATAATGTTGCTTAAATAGGGTGCAAACCCTAAATATTAGGGTTTGCCCAGACTGGCCTACTCGTCGAGTCAAGGCGCGGACTCGCCGAGTAGATCACTTAAACCCGCGTCCCATCCTAGCATCTACTCGACGAGTTAGGACTACTACTCGTCGAGTAGCTCTTTATAAAATGACATTTAATGATTTGAATACGTACCAGAAACGGGGCGTTACAACTTGGCTTCTCATCCCGACTCCATTATAGTGAAAAGTTCCGCCTGCAAGGTTCAGTACCCTTGCCTTGATTCGCTTTGCTTCTCACCCCAACTCCATTATAGCGGCAAGCTCCGCCTGCAAGGTTCTGCACCCTTGCCTTGAGTGGCTTGGTTTCTCAGCCCGAGTCCATTCTAGCGGCAAGCTCCACCAAAAAGGTTCAGTACCTTTGCCTTGGGTCACCTGGCTTCTCATCTCGACTCCATTATTACGACAAGCTCGTCCTATAAAGTTCAGTGATGATATATGGTCCATTAGCATGGCCTAGACAGCTCTGGCGTGCCAACCTTGCCTAACGCTCCCTTGCCAGGCTTGCTAGGGACTCCCTTTCCAGCATCACTGGGGACTCTCCTGCCAGCCCGGCCTGGCGCTCCCCTGCCAACCTCTTCTTGTGCGCGCCCGCCAGCCTCGCCTGGTGCGTGCCTGCCGGCCTCGCCTGGTGCCTCCGGACGGCTTTGTCTAGCTCCTTGCTAGCTGGGCCTGAATTGGGCTGGCCCAAGGCCTGACCTAATTCCCATTGACCTAATTGTCCACTATAAATAGAATAGTGCCTCCTCGATGGAGGGGGACCTTTCCCTTGGGCTCAGCCGCCACCCTAGACTTCCCCTATGGCTCAGCTGCCACACTATACTCCGGCCGGGTGGCTCAGCCGCCACCCGCCGCCGTCAGCCACCATACACCACCAATAACATCAAGATGGTTCTCTCCAGCTAAGGAGAACCATCTCAGATCTACCAACTGATCTAACTTGATCGTCGGAGTCTGCTCCCAGGGCACAGTCCCTGGGGCGGCTCTAACAGCCTTGTCTATTGTGACCTCGCAAATCCTCTCCGGCGTAGAAGCACATCCTCGTAGTAGGTGGTCGGAGCCGATGTCGCATAATTTGGCGTCATCATGGATTCGAGCAAGTAGCAAAAGCCTGATTTGGTTTCAAGCTCGTTTTTCTCTCAGATTTGTTCAGATCGTTTGCAACTTACATCAGGTTTGCTTAGATCTGCTCACTTCTACCCATTATTTGTTCAGATCTTCTTGTTTATTTCCAAGATCTGTCCAAATTTGCTTCACCATCTTCAGATCTTTATATCCATTTTCGTTTTTAGTTCAGATCTATGGATATACACAATTTTTTTCACTCAAACATTCCCCAAGCTTGCAAAAACCTTCTTAGATCTATTTTTGTTTATATTATGGGGGTTTGTTGAGCAATTTCAGAAGAAAAAATAAGACAAGTTTTATGAGTTTTTACCCATATTTTTCAGTTTATAAGATCAGGAAATCTTTTCTTAGTTGGATTTTTCTGTATACAACTCCATTTCATGAAACAAATGCTTGTGGGCAGCTAGGACGTTTGTACATTTCTAAAAAAAACCGGGTTCTTATCCCACCTTTGTTCATATTTTTGGTGTTTCCCTTAAAAGATTAGAAAAGGAAAATGAACATTTTCAAAAGATTAGTTTCTTGTTCACATTTTGATGGCTTGTTGAGCAAGCTGAAGAGAAAATGAAGTTTTATAAGAAGAAAACTTTGTTAGATCCGTTTTTGTTTATATTTTGGGGTTTTTTCAGTATGTTGAGAAAAAAAGAAGTTCCCTATGAGTTTTACCCCATCTTTTGTTCATACATTATCTGAAAACTCTTCCCTAGTTGTGCATTTTCTTATACATTTTTACCCACTGCAACAACTATTTTTACACACAGCTATATGGCTTGTACATGTTACAAAACCTTCAAAAAAAAGAGAGAGAAGGGAGGACAAGTTTTGATGGGTTTTACCCCACTTTCAGTTCATATATTTTCAGAAAATCCCATTTAGTTTATGATTTTTTGTATACAAGTTTACGCAAGTTGTTTAGAAGCTTGAAGGAAGAAATAAGTTTCTATAAATTTTTTACCTTCTCAAACTTTTAGAAAACCCATTTTCATCCCAAATCAGTTTTGCCATTCCTTTTGATGACTTACTAAGAAAGTTGAGAATAAAAGAAAGCTTTTATGAGTTTTTACCATCTTTCAGTTCACATATTATCTAAAGTTTATTTCAGTAATAAGTTAAAATGTACAAGTTTGTTTAAGTTGTGCTGTAATTCTTATACATTTCAAAACACTGATAAAAGTTACCCCTATACTAGCTACCATTACAGTACATTAAATGGTTTAAAAAAAAGAAATAGAAAAAAAGGATGATTGGGTGTTGTGTACATAAAAACGAGCTAAAATACAGAATACTCCATATGGACCCAACTGGTCCATCTCTTGCGTACATGTCAAAATGTAAGAAGCCATTATTTCACGTCAAAAATAAAATGTTAAATAAACCCAATATCAAGGAATAAAGTGATAGTAATCATGACAAGGATTCTGAAGATATAAAGAATACCAAAATCTGAGTTATAATGAAGAAGTTATGATTTTTCTAAGATTCGGCATAACAGTATACAACCTAAATTTCGAATTAAAGATCGAGCGATTTTTAGCCGACACAACCTAAAGGAGAATGGAAGATCTCGTCATTTGTAGTTCAACGGTAAAAAGACAGACGAAAACGGATGTCGAACGAAGAAGATATGAATTTTTAACGGATTTTTCCTGTCCCGGTGTGTTAAAAATATAACATTAAAAATAAATCAAAATTAGCCGACAGAGTCTAAATGAAAGTCGTAGAGTACGATCTCACCTACGCGTGGATATAAATAACGTAAAAAACAGAGCTCATATGCAAAATATATGAATTTTTGAATTTCTGGGCACAAACTTCAAGGCTGACCGAAGCCGTACGCCCAACATACTTCGTCTATACGCCCAGCGTACTCGGAAACAAGGTCAGGAGCCATCCACGTCGCCTCTTTCTTCGGACAGAGGACACGCATCTCGCAAGGTTGACACGTCCGAGGCCCGGGAACCGAACACAAGGCACGTATTACCGAACGCCTCACATACGAGGGAACGCCCCGCGTACCGGAACTCCCATCGTTCTTCTCATATACGCCCAGCGTACCAAGGACCAGTTCACTACTATAAATAGGATGCGAGGGTATCCGGGTTATGTTGACACTTTACCACCTCTTTCGCTCTCTAAACTCTCTTAAACCACTCTAAACTCCCCTGAAGCCTCGGGAACATCCCTAACCCCCGAAGAAATCCCGGAGCACCCGAAGTCCCCGAGAAAATAGTCCTTTCGGTTTGAAGCTCGGCCCGCTCAAAGCCTGGTTTTCAACAAAAACTCACGGTTTCGTCAAATCAAGTGAGTTCATACCCCCATATTTTTCCAAGCGTTTTCAATGTTTTTATGGGGGGGGGGGGGGGGGGGGGAGGGAATGCAAGTAAAACACAAGAAATTTTGTGTTTAAAAATATAATTTAATTATTATGTTTTCTTACCGTTAATATGTATTTAAACGTGAAACTTGTTAAAATTATGGAAATAAACTTATAAACTATAATATGTATAGTTTATGGATCATATGAACTATTTTACAAAGTCTAGGTTAAAACATGGAAATAAACTTATAAAACTGTAATAGGTATAGTTTATGGATCATATGAACTATTTTACAAAGTCCAGGTTAAAACATGGAAATAAACTTATAAACTATAATAAGTATAGTTTATGGAATAAAGGGATCTTTTTACAAAATTACTTGTTAATAAAAAGGTTTTCGCATTATTACCTGTAAATTCGTTGAAGCTAATTGTGAGACACGTCTTCGTGTACTTACCTAAGTACCAAAGGAAGTCTAGCCTTATGAACCAGAGTCTCCTGGAGGGAGAGCGTGAGTTTGTGTATAGATCTATACGGGACTGATAATCCCGCACCCTGACTGTTAGCTACAGTTTGACCGGCAGGTTTGAGGGTGACAAACGCCATTTTTGATATTGACAAATGATTCATGTCATATCAGGTTATCCGTCATATTAGTATGTGATAACGTGCCCTAGCTAGCACGAAAAGGCCACACCCAGCTCAGAAGGCTTGCACATCCGACAGACCAGGCCCATCGGGCTTAGCGCCCTCAAGGGCAGGGCGCTTTAGCAAAAGGATAAACGCCTGTCAAAGGCGTCCTCGCAAGAGGCTCGCGCCCGCCAAAGGCGCTCCATAGCTCCACGACAAAAGATACAGTCAGGGGACAAAGCAAGGGATCATAGCATTACCGGCAGGACCAATGGCAGCGCTCTGACAAGTAGAGGAGCACGATCCTCCAATTAGCGCCCCAGATCTTGTCGGCTTAGGAGATCCTGTCTCGTACGGACGAGCAGGGTCGCTGAGTATAAAAGGGAAAGCTCATGATCCCGGCAGGTAAGACGCCTTCTCCAAGCTACACTCATACACACTCTCTAAACCCTAATAACTTGACCGTCAGAGCGTCTTTCCGGGAACCTCCTCCCAGGAAACGGTTGACGACCTTCTTTTCTCTGTGATCTTGTAGGAGCAACTCAGGGACCGTTGCCAAAGTCTACTTAGAGCAGAAGCAAGGTTACATCTTTTGGCGCCATCCGTACGTGTGACGACTCAGATGACGATGCCACCGGTCACATTACCACATACACCACCATTCGGCCAAACACAACCGACAATACACCAAGTACCACCATTTTTTAATCCAATAATCCAAGGGCAACCCCCAATCCCCCAGACGCTACTGCCACTAAACCAAATCGCTAGCGCTCAACCGTTGCACCAAACACCAATGGCCATGCATCCAACACTTTCCCTACTACCACCGGCTCAAGCCAAGACAGCCCAGTCACCCATTTTCTTTTCTTCGCCGCCCATGACGAACGAACCCATTGTTACTGCAAATACACATCCCCAACAGACTATCACGAACAACCTTCAAAACCAAAACCAGCCTATACTCTCGAACCATTTGCTTCAGTTTCCATTCCAACAAAAAGCGTTTTACGGCCCTAGCCTAGGTTATCCTGCATCTTACAACCACCCAGGAGCGCAACCATACAACGCATTTCACCCATACGGCGCACACGAGCCATTACCCATACCAAATCAAGATTGTCTGTCACGAAGTGTCACATCGCCATTCGCCAAAGAGCTGCTAGATTACGAAATCCCAAACACAGCCAAAATCCCCAACCTAAAACCCCATAACGGAACCACAGATCCAGACAGCCACATTGACACCTATGAATGGACAATGACCTCACTCAAACTAGATGAGCAATTTTGGTGCACCTACGTCCCAACAACCCTTGATGGCAACGCAGGCACGTGGTTCAAGACACTCCGACCAGGCATCATATAAAACTTTGGCCAACTAAAGTACCTATTTCTCACAAATTTCATGCAACTACGAAAATATAAGGGCGACTCTCACTCGATCATCGCCTACAAGCAAAAGGAAGGAGAGACTGTGATGGAATATTTCACAAGGTTCACAAATGCCACACTAGACGTCCCATGGCACGATGAGGGTCTGATAGCTGGGGCCTTCACATGGGGACTCTTGCCAAGCCCTTTGTCTCAAAAACGCATGGGAAAGCAACCGCAAACACGAGCCGAGTTAAAGGAGAAAGTAGAACGGTACTTGAGACAAGAAGATGGGGAGGCAACGAAGCATGCATACCTAAATGCCATGGAGCCCCCCACGAAGCGCTACAGTCCAACCCAAACAGAAATGTCGGGCAGCAGCAGGCATTTCGGGCGAGGGAGGCGCCCACAAGGACGCTTCAGACCATTCAATTGAGACGATAGGCGAGGCCACCGACCAGACGTTTACGTGGTCACAGACAAACCATAGTCGGCAAAGACAACAAAAGGACATTACCGTGAATATCAAAAGAGCAAAACCCATGACACCATCAATTGTTCGGTCCTGAAGAAAGAAATGGAAGAAAAGAAGCTAAAGGGAAACCTCGTGGAAATAGCACGAAGCCTCCGAGCAAATTTCGACGCTGAGAACGCCAAGGACGCGTCAAGGGAACATACCCAACCTAAGGAAATACTCATGGTGCGTGTCAAGAGGGAAAGGCGGGATGAACAAGACGGCCCAATAGGCATCATAACGCCAACCCATGGACTCACGTTCTCAGCAAGAGATCCCCGACCCAAAGGATGGAAGGGCGATAACCCACTGATAATCCAAGCATCCATAAAAAATGTAACAATTCACAGGGTATACATCAACACGGGTAGCTCGGCGGACATAATCTACGAGCATTGTTTCCGCCTCCTCCCCGACAGAGGGAAAGAGAACCTCAGACCCACCACAGGAAGACTAGTAGGTTTCATAGGCACAGCATATGGCCCTTGGGCACAATCCACTTGCCCCTCATGCTAACCAGCCACGACAAACAATGAAGAAAAACAGCTCTGATCGAGTTCGTGGTCATCCGCCACTCTGCAGAACACAACAACATACTAGGAAAGATGGCCCTGCTCAAACTTGGGGTGATCCGTCAACAATGCACGGGATCGTAAAGTTCAACATGACTGAAGGAACAACAACAGTCCTCGCCACTCCACCAAGAGAGTTGCAATGCTTTGAAGTCATTCAACCAGCAGAGATAGCGCAGGAGAATAAGCGGGCAAGGGTCGAAACGGCGAACGAGAAAGAGGTGATGAATGAGGAATACCCGGACCAGTCAGTAAGCATTGGCCGTAACCTTCCAAAGAAAACCAGGAGAAAGTTGGTAAGCCTGCTAAGACAATACAAGCATGTGTTCGCATGGACCCCCACTAACATGGTTGGCGTGGACAGAAAGGTCATAGAACACAAGATAATGATCAAACCGGGCACGAAGGAGGTGAAACAAAAGAAGAGGGTCCAAGGAGCGGACCGAAACCAAGCAATCAATGCAAAGGTGGCCAAGCTAACAAGGGAAGGAATCTTAAAAGAGGCAGTTTTCCCAACGTGGATTGCTAATCCTGTGATGGTAAAAAATATGACGGGTCATGGCGCATGTGCATCGACTATTCCGACTTAAACAAATCATGCCCCAAAGATTGTTACCCACTACCAGAAATCGACCAGAAGGTAGAGTCGTTACAAGGTTTCAAGCTAAAGTGCTTTCTGGATGCGTATAAAGGGTACAATCAAATCCTGATGAGTAAGGAAGATGAGGAGAAGACGAAATTCTATACTGATCATGGCACCTTCTGCTATACCAAGATGCCATTTGGATTAAAAAACACAGGGGCGACGTATCAACGACTAGTCGATTCCATATTCGTCAAGCAGATTGGAAGAAACATAGAAGTATACATTGACGACATGGTCATCAAGAGTCCAAATGAAGCACAACTGCTGGAAGACATTGAAGAAACTTTCAAGACACTAGAGAAAGCCAGGATGAAGCTGAACCCAGGGAAGTGCACCTTTGGGGTAGAAGAAGGGCAATTTCCAGGGTACTATGTAACCAGACAGGGAATACAACCCAGCCCGGTCAAGATAGACGAATTCATGGAAACACCGCCACCAAGTACCCTAAGGGATGCACAGGGCCTAAACGGAAAGCTTACTGCGCTTAGCCATTTCATCTTGAAATCAGCTGACAAAGCCCTACCACTTTTCCACACGCTTAAAGGATGCATTGAGAAAAGCAACTTTCAGTGGACAGCGGCAGCAGAGACGGCCCTCCAGCAAATTAAAGAAGCCTT
This sequence comes from Lactuca virosa, assembly GCF_052849685.1. Taxonomy (NCBI): domain Eukaryota; kingdom Viridiplantae; phylum Streptophyta; class Magnoliopsida; order Asterales; family Asteraceae; genus Lactuca; species Lactuca virosa. Next base: position 372,429,119 of record NC_136430.1, on the reverse strand, counting down.
ACACAAACTACCCACACTGGCCAGCCCCATCCCGAGAGAAACATTACAGATATACTTATCGACTTCGGCCAAATCCATTTCATCTGTGCTGGTTGTAGAAAGAGAAGGAGAACAGAAGCCAGTCTACTTCGTCAGTCGGGCATTACAGGGCCCTGAACTCAACTACCCCGCCCTCGAAAAATTGGTCCTCGCACTCATTTAAGCCACTAGAAGACTAAGGCGATATTTCCAGGCACACTAGATCGAAGTCCTGACGAATTTCCCAATTAAGCAGATATTGCTCAAACCAGAAACCTCGGGTCGACTAGCAAAATGGGCGATTGAACTGGGTGAGCACGACATCAGTTACCGCCCGCGAACGAGCATCAAGGGCCAAGCACTTGCAGATTTTTTACTCGAGATTCTATGGGAAGGTAAAAGCACGACCCAAGGAGAGATATCTGAGGCAGGGAAAACCCCAAATGACAGTCAGAAATGGATGCTATATACAGACGGGGCGTCCAACAGAGAGTTTTCGGGGACATGCCTGATCCTAACCAGCCCGGAAGGAGAAGAGGTCACATACACACTCCGTTTCGATTTTCACACCTCGAATAACGAGGCGGAATACGAAGCCTTACTTGCCGGCGTACGGTTAGCCAAGCAGATAGGAGCAGAAGCGGTAACGGCGCTGACGGATTCAATGCTGGCCGCCAACCAAGTTAATGGGAGTTTTGTAGCAAAAGATAAAAGGATGGAGAGATACGTCAAGATGGTACAAAGGCTCACTAAGTCTTTTACGGAGTTCACAATCAAACAAATACCAAGAAGTGAAAATAGGAGGGCGGACGCCTTGAGCAAATTGGCATCAACATTTCTTGACCATTTGTCTAAAAGGGTGCTAGTCGAAGTACTCAAGGAGAAGAGCATAGATGAACAATGAGTAAATACCTTGGAAACAGATAGAGACACGTGGATGACCCCGCTAACAGAATACCTACAACATGACATTTTGCCAAACAACCATGGAGAGGCAAGGAAGATACTCATAAAAGCGCCATCGTATGCACTTGTGAACTGAGAGCTATATAGGAAAGGGTTTACAACGCCTTGGTTGAAATGTATGGATGAAGCCAGGGGAAGAGAAGCACTCCAAGAGGTACATGACGGCCAGGCGGGCGCACATGAAGGGGTACGTGACCTAACAGGAAAGGTGCTTTGTATGGGAATTTATTGGCCCACCACGTACCAAGACGCGGTGGAACTGACAAGGAGATGCGTAGAATGCCAAACATACTCGCCAGTCCAAGGAAACCCCCCAGCCCCTCTGACTAGTATCTCCAGCCCATGACCATTCTATCAATGGGGAATAGATATTGTGGGGCCGTTCCCAGAGGCCCCGGGGAAACTAAAATACATGGTGGTCACAGTCGACTACTTTACGAAATGGATCGAGGCCGAGCCAGTCGCATGCATATCGGGAAGGCACATGATCAAATTTGTATGGAAGAACATACTGACCAGATTCAGAACACCCAAGACACTCATCAGCGATAATGGGCTACAGTTCGCGGAAAACCCTTTCAGAGACTGGTGCGCTAGCAAAGGGATCACTCAACGATTTACGACAGTAGCACATCCCCAGTCAAATGGGCAGATAGAAGTGTCCAATCGAACAATCGTAAGTGGAATCAAGAAAAGACGGGGGAAAGCTAAAGGGAACTGGGCCGAGGAATTGACCACAGTGCTATGGTCATATAGGACAACGCCACGAACAGGAACGCATGAAATGCCGTTCAGCCTAGTGTATGGAGCGGAGGCGATGCTCCCAATAGAAGTAACGATAGGCACCTTGAGGACAGTTCATGCCGAAGAAGAAACCAATTCTCAAGATCTAAGACTGAATCTAGATCTCCTCGAGGAGCAAAGAGAAAGGTCAGGGGTGTGGCAGGCCGCGTACAAGCACGCCGTAGAAAAATATTTCAACCAGAGGGTCAAAGAAAAGGCATTCAAAGTGGGGGATTATGTGTTGAGGCGAAATGAAGCAAGTCGAGCCCAACCACAAGGAAAATTGGTCCCCGTATGGGAGGGACCATACATAGTTATTAAGGCAAACCGCAACGGGGCATACAAACTGGAAACAATGGAGGGAAGGGAAATTCCAAGAACCTGGAATGCAAGTAACCTAAGGAAATTCTACTTCTGATGGACACGAACGGTTAGCGCCTAGGCCGACAAGCCCAGACCCTCCACCCAACACACCTAGGGCAGATCATGTAGCCACAGTGCTCATAAAAGTACTTAATGCATCAAAAAGCAAACTTTCTGCGCTCAAATACTTAGTGTATTAAGCGCAAAACTCTCATACTTAGTGTATTGATGATTGAATACTTAGTGTATTAAGCGCACATTATTATTGAATACTTAGTGTATTAAGCGCAAAACTATCATACTTAGTGTATTGATGATTGAATACTTAGTGTATTAAGCGCACATTATTATTGAATACTTAGCGTATTTAGCGCAAAACTCTCATACTTAGTGTATTGACGATTGAATACTTAAAGCGCACATTATCATTAAATACCTAGTGTATCAAACGCAAAATTGTCGTACCCGGAGTGGTGACGACCAAATGCTTAGTGCATTAGGAGCATGCTCAGCATATTAATATTAACACCTAGTATAAAATTGATATATAGTATGTCAAGCGCAAAATCGGGCGTATCAACCATGGGTCAGTGCTAAGACCGCTAAAGGAATGGTCCCATTCACCAAATTAGCAGACCAAACTGAAAACGCACAGAATAATAACGAGAGAAACCCAACATACATTAACCAAACATATCCAGTGCAAAAAGGCCTAAGGATTACAACACTAGGCAAAATAAAAGTTCAATAGTACTGGTTCAAAAGACAATAGACATGTAAAGAGAAGATTTTCACACCCCAGAAGGGGTAGCACACGATGCATGAGCACCTTTTTCAGCATCACCAACAACATCCTCACCAACAGGCTCAACAATGCTGCCATCACCAGCACCAACAATCTTGCCATCACCAACAAGTCCCTCAAGCACATCACCAGCACCAATAGTCTTGCCATCACCAACAATTCCCTCACAAACATTACCAACACCCCCTCCACCACTCTCAGTCTCATCACCATCATCCATAACCCCAGTCGACACACCGTTAGGAGTCCCTTCAGAGCCTGCGAAAGCACAAAGGTCACAGACCCCCTGGATATCCAAATCCCCTAGCCCCAGAAAGGACGCATGGTCCATGATAGGAAAAGATAACAGAGCCTCATTTACACTCACATGGGGGACGCCATCACTAGGATCAACAGAACCAAAACCTGCTGAAGGAACATAATCATTGCAACTGGACTCCGCCCCAACAATAAACGAAGCATGGAGGATGAGACTTATAGCATTTGTAAAACCCGGATGCTCAATCAGCTTATCTACAACCCGTAGAAGACCCACACGTAGTAGCCAGTCCAAATCCCGTTGGGTAGCTTCGGCACCCGCTTGGATGGCGGCAATCAGTCTATCTCGATCAGCAATGTCGCGTTCCAGGCTCTCAACTTGAATCATCAAACCTTCATTCACCTGCGTGAGGGAATCCAACTTGGCCTCCAAAGTAGCCCTAATTTCTTCAACGGCAAGCAACCGACACATCTGCTCCAAAACCTGTACATCACTTCCCAACTCTGATACTTGATGCTTCAACCCAGACTCACGTGAACTACACCCTGCATGAACTGCCTCCATCTCGCTGAGCAACTGGACATGCCTAGCACCTGCAACAAGGTAGAACATAGCTTGAGCAGCGGCATATGACATATTATGAGAAAGAACGGGACTGCCCATGGCCTCCATGTAAGTAACTGCAGCAGGAGGGAATGCGTGCCGGGCAAATTCTATTGCGTTGGTACGCACAGATAGGCAGGACTCATTGTTGATATTCCAAGCAGGAACAAAGGTGGGAGGACAAGAGGGAACCTCACCAATACCCCCACTAGGAGGAGTTGAGCCCCGCTCCACACAACTAGAACCTCTGACCAGAGAAGTATTCAGAAGGACCCCTGACACAACCGAAACAGAAACACTGGACTGCTTAGATGCCCCCTGGCACCCCTCGGACTGTTGAACGTCGTCATCAGGGATCACAACAAGTGCTGACGGTGTCGAAGATAAGGAATTCAGAAGGCGGGAAAATCCACGCCTCGTCTGAACCTGTTTGGCAACGTTAGGACCTCCAGTGACCGCCTCACCCATAGCCAAGATGGCTTTTCGCTTAGCTTGCACACGACAGACATCAGAGATAATCCCATATTTGCTGTCCTCACTCACCCCACGCGAACTAGAACAGGTTCCACTTAAAGGTGCAACAGTGGTAATGGGACAAGAAACTAAAACGGTTGATGTCGATGTCTCACTAACCACAGACAATCTGGTCAACTCGTCGAGGAGGAGGAAGACAATTGATCAGATCTACCTCTCGGTGTTCCAGTTTCCCCTGATAACGCTTTCGCAACACTTCATCCATGGATAGGGAGGACTCAACACCTGCAAAACAAGGGAACATGAGGAAAACATATAGCCAGGGTGTATTGATCAACCAAAACAAAAACCTTAACCGAAATATAAAAAGGGGGGAGAGAAGAAGGAGAGTAAAGGAAAACACCTACCATCGACAACAGAGAAGAAGACCGCCATCTTCCCTCGATGCCTCCAAGAAGGACTCATTCCCACACCTGCCAGCAACACCTCAGAATAATCCTCAGGAGTAACCTGGATGTTCTTCAAAAGATCAGCAACACTTTGGTTGTGTGGAAACAGTTTGGGAGTGAGATCAGCGAAGGAGTTAGCACGATACCACCCACTGCCTGCCAAATCGTGATTTACCCATAACCACTTGTCTTGCCAGTTCTTGGGGGTCTTTCCATCGGGAACCAGGGTATGCCTCCCTCTCCGGACAGAGAAAGTTCACTTGTCACCAGTGCAACAGAACCTAAAGAAGTATTTAAAGACAAAATAGTCGGGGAGAACGCTGTTGGCACGACAGATCATCTCAAACGCCACTACTTTGTTCACAATGTTGGGAGTCAACATATGGATGCTACAACCTTCCTTTTGTAGGACCTCTTCCTGGAAGTCAGTAAGAGGAAGTCGTAGTCCGGCGTCAAGAAAGACCATACGTTTCCTCCAAATACCGATACTCAACATTAGAAGGAAGATTTCCAGATGAATCAGCCATGGAAGAAGAGAAGGAAAGAATGGAAGAAGAAAGATTAACAGGAGGAGAGGGAGTGTGAGGGTAAAAGAAATGACGATAAAGTGCCCTTAAATGAGAAGAGGAAAAGCGGGATATTCAAAATCCATGACATGTGACGTAACAGCCGGCCATAATGAGCCGTCACGACGCCATTAAAAACCGAAATGACGGGGGAATAAAAAGAAGGCACGTATAGAGCAATTAAGTCCAGAACGCCGTAGCTAGCGCAACAACGCTACGTCTACCGGACTGGGGGACTTGATAATGTGGCCTCGCTAGCACGAAAGGGCCACGCCCAGCTTAGAAGGCTGGCACATCCGACAGACTAGGCCCAACGGGCTTAGCACCCGCCAGCGTCCTCAAGGGCAGGGCGCTCTAGCAAAAGGATAAGCGCCCGTCAAAGGCGTCCTCGCAAGAGGCTAGCGCCCGCCAAAGGCGCTCCAGAGCTCCACGACAAAAGATATGGTCAGGGGACAAAGCAAGGGATCAGAGCATTACCGACAGGACCAATGGCAGCGCTCTGACAAGTAGAGGAGCACGATACTCCAATCAGCGCCCCAGATCCTGTCGACTCAGGAGATCCTGTCTTGTACGGACGAGCAAGGCTGCTGAGTATAAAAGGGAAAGCTCATGACCCCGGCAGGTAAGGCTCCTTCTCCAAGCTACACTCATACACACTCTCTAAACCCTACTGACTTGACCGTCAGATCGTCTTTCCGGGAGCCTCCTCCTGGGAAACGGCTGACGGCCTTCTTTTCTCTGCGATCTTGTAGGAGCAAATCAGGGATCGTTGCCAAAGTCTACTTAGAGTGGGAGCAAAGTCGCATCAGTATGGTTATAAGAACTCAAAAGGAGAAAACAACGATATATTTACGTAGTAATATACTTTTTATTAAACAATCTCAAGGGATATTAACTATGTGATTACTCAGTATATACAATAGGGTTAGATAAAATTGATGTTCAGTAGACAGTGGAATGTGTGATTTCCGCCTTACTTCCTGTTCCTTCTTTGTTTGTGGGCTTAGGGCAGATTCACCCATTCAACTGTCTGTTCGATCTCGGTTATATACAACTTGTATGTATTAAGTGATCATAGGAGGGTAGTATCGTCACATCAAGTTTTTAAGGCAAACACATATTCAGCTAGTTTTTCTCATAAATAAAAGTAGGTATCATTAAACTAAGTATGGTAATTATACTTGTGTTTTTCGGTCTTAGAACGATTAAAACTACAAATCAGTCTTATAGAAAAAATAGGATTTTCTATGATAAACATCGTTATTTTAAAGGTAAACAGTTTTCGATTTAACTTTCTGAAAACAATAACAATTATTACTGAAAACACTGTTTTACAATAAAGTAAGTGGAACTAGGAACATATATACAAAAGGTTCAACACTTATTTATAAACTAGTATAACATGAAGGACCTTTAATGGTTAATTCTATAATTCCTTGGTTTATACATCAGAGTTATATATAAATAATATCCGATAGGCTGTGGAATGTGTGACTTCCACCTTACTTCCTGTTCCTTGTTTGGTTGTGGGCTGAGGGCAGATTCACACATTTAATTGTCCATTCGATATTAGATTATATATAGTTAGTATAAAATAAGTAATTATAGAAGGGACTATTATGGTTACCATTTTACCAAGAAAATATAAGATTTTCTGAAGGAAACACATTAATTATATCTAAAAGAATCGTTAATGTTAATTCTGTGATTACTTGGTGAATAAACTAGAGTTATATGTAATGAAGATCCGACAGACAGTGGAATGTGTGACTTCCGCCTCATTTCTTGTTCCTTGTTTGGTTGTGGGCTTAGGGAAGATCCATACATTCAACTGTTTATTCGATATGAATTATATATAAGTTGTATTCACTAAGTAATCGCAGAAGTAACGAATACGGTCATATTACTCATTAAGAAAATATAGGATTTTCTGGAGGAACATGCGAACTTTTCCAAAGAACAAAGAGTATACTTTTTATAACAAAAATATTTATGAACTCACCAACTTTAATGTTGACACTTTTTCAAACCACTTGTATTCTCAGGATCATTAGTAGACAGGTACCCTCTCATGTGTTGCGCAGACAGAGCTTTACGTCTTATCTTTTGTTATAGTTTTAATGTAAATCATGAAATGTTTTGAACACAATGTGAACTTTATATTATTAATACGATGGTTGTTGTTGCTTTGATTACTATTATACATTTGTTGTGATACTGTACATGACGTCCTCCGCCCCCGAACGTTTCCACCGTTCCGATTTGGGGGTGTGACACAAAAGGGGGGGGGGGGGATAAAGGCAGTGTTGTAAAACTCCCCAAGTTGGCCTATTACTCCTCCGAGTACTTGCTACTCGGCCCCTTACCGAGGCGAGTTACAAAATCCCGAGTACTCCTTGATCGGCCCCTTACTGAACTGAGTAGTGTTGTAAAAATCGGTCAACTCGGTGATTAATATGTATAATATACTTAATGATTTATTATTTAACACACACATGTGATTATTACCATATATATATATATATATATATATATATATATATATATATATATATATATATATATATCCTAAATTTCGGTAATTATTCACGAAGTGAAACCATTATGTGTTTTTTAGTTTTTGTGTATTCACATTTATCTAATTTTGTTATATATTTCAATCAACTTATGATTTTGACATATATAATTTCCCTAAAAATATTTCTACATGAATTACCAAATCTGAGTACTCCCCGAGTACTCGCTACTCGGTAGTCGGCCGAACAGGTACCGAGTAACGAGTTCTACAACCTTGGATAAAGGTGCACAGTGCACCAGACAAATGACAGAGCGGTCAACAAAAGTAAAAAAACAAAGCCATGCCCACCTGGTTCAATCCCCTATGTACAGAAAAGATCGAAGGCCCCGGTTCATCCCGACTGCCTTCCTCCCGTTTCACCCGCTGTTCCCATCAACACTCATCGGTGGCTTTTCCGGCGTTGTCACGCAACCCATCATCGTCGTAAATCCTCAATCGATGTATGGAACCCGACATTCACCGACCATCTATCATCCCAAACAAACAGTCTGGCAGCTATCGTCGGTGTATGTGTGCGATTAATCGTCGCCAACCGAAGCAACGACACCGCCAGTCGCTAAGGGTTGTTCCTCCATCACCGATGCTAGACCTTCAACCAAAAACCAACCGGATCAACACCAATGCCGGTCACTGACTACCCAACGACCCTCGAACATCTTTGATACACCACAGATGCAACAAAACAGCTCTAACAACCCTTGTTCCTTGTTCGCTACTAGCAACTGGAACCAGAGTATCACCACCACCAATCGGAGCCCAAGCACCACCCGTCGCTACCAATTCTGATGACACGCATCTGACAGCTGCACCCGATGAGGCACCACTGGCCCTCTAGTTTCTTGATCTGCTGCAGGCTGCTGCGACCAAGTACCACCGGTCCTCAGCACCTCGGACCAAGTATCTACAACAATATCTACCAGCCCATGATGTCTCTCTTTGTCATACACTGTCGACTGTTACATGAAGATAAGCTTCGTCAGACCAGCGGACCCCGACCGTTATGCAAACCACCATCACTGTTCGTCTTTAACTCAGGGAAGTATCTCCTCCAGCAGATACCGCCAACCAGATCTAAAGCTCACCATTCCACCTACTCTAACCGCCTATTGAAAACTATAGCTCCCTCTCCAACCACTGAACCTTGCTCCATTACCACTGGACAACCTCTTGCTAATACCCCCTTTTCAACCAAAGACCTAGCAGATTGACGTCACCGGTAGCCAAATCGCCACTTCGATCCCTTCCACATTGTCGAACTCTGGTGAGGAACCACTAGGAGTAGTTGCCGACTCCACTTGGTCGAGTACAACAAGAATGCAAGATACAATTTTTCCTTATGGGAGGCTTTGAGATAGGGCGACAATAGGAAACATTCAATGGGTCGTTCCTTCAAAACAAAGGAGAGAGGCATTATGGGCTCCACAAATTATATCCTTGCACAAATCGGTTCATACACACGAAAAGGAAAAACAAATATAGTTTGGGCCTTTTACTATTTCCAAATGACCACCACCGTTTCACTTTGGACTTCTTGCAATTTGACCACTCCATGATTATTAGGCTGCAACATTTAATTTGGGCTCATTCTTATATTGGCTTTTGCATTGAATTACCCCAGCAACAAAATGGCCCACTCTTGAAAGTTTATTTAATCATCTGTGCAACATCCATTTACTACAATTCTTTCTAGAAGATGTGTTGTAGTCAAACCAACTCGATGCTTTAAAAAAAAGAGGAAAAGGAATTTGGATTGATTATTTAAAGATGGGCTCTTTTATGTTGTTGGGCTACATCAACAAAACATGGGCCAATTTTATAAGGCAAAAATCAATCATTTAGCGCTCATGTGCCGCAAGCCCCGCTCAACAGAATACACTTTTAGAATACGCGTTGCGGCCTGGATCACTCGATATTTTCAAAAAAAGGGGAGGGAAAAGAGTAGTGCATCATTACTACTACTACTACTACTACTCGTGAAACATTCCAAAAGAACCCCGACAGAAAATCAATTAGTTTATGATTTAAAGAAAATATACTACCCCACAAATTTGATCCTGTTGTCTTTTCAAATAACCGCTCCAAGGCTACGATAATCAGAGTACGCAAAAAACAAACTCGTGGAGCAAAGCTTGGTCTGTAAAGCATTTACAGGGGACTTGCGAAGTGTGAACCGATAACCAATCACTCAAAGTTCCCATTCCGCAGGCATAGAAATATAACTCCCCACCCAGTGTTGGCTGGGGGTCTCGTCCCCCTCAACGGGACGCGCATGCGACGCTCAGAGTGTTTGTTTCTATTAACAACTTTCAGCTGTGGCTGGAACGCGGGAATCACAGACCAAGTACGTTGCGTCTATTTACAGACTTCAAAGCTCGGCACAACATCTGTGTCAAATAACAGTCTCAGAGACTGTATGGCGAGGTTACACTTCTTAGCTACCCCGGCCCAACATTTTTATCGACATCAGTGTCGCGTAACATTCTTTAGCAGCCTCGCTCTGCATAACATTGCCATCAACAGTTATGTTGCATCTCATTGATCGGATCATGCTCCTCTCAATGAAGAAGTATCAAGTCAGATCAAGCTGCATAAGCAATGTTTAGCTCATCTCATAACCCCACGGCTTCCGTGGTCGAGGTTCGGTCATTCTATTTATTATTTAATGCATTGGTGCTTTGTCTAGTCCGACCTGATCGGACTAGCGGGACTTGACGACACACAGTTTATTTGACTGAGTCCGGTCCAATGTCATTGGCCACATACCAATCACATTGGACTGGGGGGGACTTGATGATATATGGTCCATTAGCATAGCCTAGACAGCTCTGGCGTGCCAGCCTTGCCTGGCGCTCCCTTGCCAGCCTCGTTGGGGACTCTCTTGCCAAACCGGCCTGGCGCTCCCCCGCCAACCTCTCCTGGTGCGCGCCCGCCATCCTCGCCTGGTGCACGCCTGCCAGCCTCACCCGGTGCGCGCCCGCCGGCCATGCCCGGTGCCTCCGGGCGGCTTTGTCCAACTCCTTGCTAGTTGGACCTGAATTGGGATGGCCCAAGGCCTGACCTAATTCCCCTTGACCTAATTTTCCAGTATAAATAGAATAGTGCCTCCTCCATGGAGGGGGACCTTTCCCTTAGGCTCAGCCGTCACCCTAGACTTCCCCCATGGCTCAGCGACCACATTATACTCCGGCCGGATAGCTCAGCCACCACCCGCCGCCGTCAACCACCATACACCACCACCAACACCAATATGGTTCTCTCCAGTTAAGGAGAACCATCTTAGATCTACCAACTGATCTAACTTGATCGTCAGAGTCCGCTCTCGGGGCACAGTCCCTGGGGCGGCTCTCACGGCCTTGTCTGTTGTGACCTCGTAGATCCTCTCCGGCATAGAAGTACATCCTCTTAGTAGGTGGTCAGAGACGATGTCGCATTATTCAACATCCTTACCTTGAATCACTTGGCTTCTCAGCCCCGATCCACTACAGCGGCATGCTCCGCCAACGAGGCTTAAAGGCTCGCAACCTTTGCCTATATGATTTCATGTGATGCTATCTCACGTGACGTATCTACTATCGCTGGCAGCTAAGCATGATCCATTCCACGTGATGCTCTCTTGCGTGATGTATCTACGATCGCTGGCAGCTAAGCCCGATCCATTCCACATGATGCTCTCCCACGTGATGTATCTATGATCGCTGGCAGCTAAGCCCGATCCATTCCACGCGATGTTATCCCACGTGATGTATCTACGATCACTGGCAGCTAAGCCCAATCCATTCTATGTGATGTTATCCTGTGTGATGTATCTATGATCGGTGGTAGCTAAGCCTGATCCATTCCACATGATGCTCTCTCACGTGATGCATCTACGAGTGATGGTAGGTAAGCCCAATCCATTCCACAAGATGCGCTCCCGCGTGATGTATCTACGATCGCTGGCAGCTAATCCCGATCTATTCCACGCGATGCTCTCCTACATGATGAATCTGCGATCGCTGGCTTCTAAGCCCGATCTATTCCATGTGATGCTCTCCCGCGTGAGATCTCCATGATCGCTGGCTGCTAAGCCCGAACTATTCTTCTAAGCCACGAACCATAAGTCTCACATCGTCGCGCATCGTAACTCATGCATCATGAGCTTATGTCATGCTTAACACAACATTTAGTGTCTCTTCTCTTATAATCAACATGTTTTTCCTATGCTCGGACGATCAATAAGGCGTTTCCTACATTACATCTTACTATAGCAAGGTTACTCTTCAAGAAGAATGCTATCACGACAGCAACCCTGCCACTTATAATCCCTTAACATCTATGTTATCTGGCTCTTGGCAACAATCTTGTTGTCTATTATCATGAAAACAACCTCGTTGTGTATTCTTATAGAAACCTTGCCGTATGCACCATATTCTGATACGGCTACCTATGCTACCCACATTAGACTATGTAACATCCCAAAATTTAGAGCCAAAAATTTCATTTTAAATAAGTAATTATATAAAAACCAGTAGTATGAAACATCAATAGTGTCAACTCATTTCATAACCAAAAACCAGTATTTCAAATAACCCTAAATATGTCGTAGAATAGTAATATCAGAGTACAACTCCCAAATATCTCATAATGCGGAAATCATAGTGTGATGCGCTGCGATCGTGCTGACTCCTTTCCTTTTTAAGAATAAGTACCTGAAACCAAAATTGAAAACCGTAAGCATGAAGCTTAGTGACTTCCCCCATCATACCACATACAATACAATACACATATTGCCTAGCATATCCGGGTGATGGCCTACCCATTCGGTCTCTTTCAACCGGTAACTGCCTACCATATCAGGGTGTTGGCCTACACCTTTGGTCTCTTTCAGTCGGTAATTGCCTAGCATATCAGGGTGCGTGCCTACCCCTTCTATGTCTTTCAACCGGTAACTGCCTAGCATATCAGGGTGCAGGCCTACCCCTTCGGCCTCTTTCAACCGGTAACTGCCTATTATATTAGGGTTCTGGCCTTCGGTCTCTTTCAACCAGTTACAGGGTCTATTCCACCCCTACCACTACCACATAATAGCATACATAATCATATTGTCAGACATATCTGGGTGCTCGACCTACCGCTTCGATCTTATTGACATGATACGGGGTCTATTTCACCCCTACCACTATCACATAATATCATAGCATACTATCACATAAATCATAACATATAGTGGCATACCAGATAATTATCACAAATATAATCATCTACTACAAACTCCTACTAGTGGGCCGACCTTGGTGCCTTAGACCCACTGCTATCAGGAAGGTAACTCACCTCACACTGCTAAAGTCCACTGCAAGAAATCCTTAGCTGCTGTCCTGGAAACTCCTCGAGCTATCAATACCAAAATATCACCCAATTAGCAATTGGGTCCCAAACCATGATCCATAATCCATACTTGGGGTAAAATGACCATTTTACCCCTAGTCCAACAAGATACATAACTAAGGCCCAAAACTATCAAATCCATAAAAACCCATCAATGAAAAATTGGGCCCAAACCCTTACATGGGCCGTTCCCTAAAGCCCATTTACTTTTCTGAACTAATGATTTTCCAATTGCCCAAAAGTCCAAGCCCATTAGGCCTACTCAAGGCCTAACTACATTGGGCCCACTAAGGCCCAATTCACCATCCAAGGCCCAGTAGGGCAAGTCCAACAAGGAAAACCCAACCAGAAGTCCATTACTCTAAAATCCTTAGTCCATTATGAGCCAAAACCAAAGGATAAGTCCAATACCAAGCTAGCCAACAATTAAAGAGCCCAAAACTTGCAAAGGTGATGCTCACATCGTGAGCACCTTATGCCCACGTTGTGAGGTCGTGACTTTGGCCCAAAAACTTCCTCGAACACGCTCTCACATCGTGAGGCTTCATTCCTCAGGTCGTGAGTTCAGATCTGACCAAAAACGAGCATTAAGCTCCTAATCCATTAAGCTTTAACATGGGACAGTCTAGAGGGTCTTCCTTGACCCTAAGGGCCATAAAAATCGAAGCTTTTTAGTCCGCTATAAAATCAGGCGTTGAGGATGATTTAGCCTTAGATCTGAAAGTTCGACGTAAGAGCTTAAAGCATTAAGCTCTTAATGAAGCTTTTGGAAGTCTGGGCGTATGCCCTACATAACTTTAGAACACAACGCGTACTAAGTCAATTCCCCTGTCTACGGTTAAGGTTTGGGTGCTCCCCGCATACCTTTGGAGTACGCCTCGCGTACATGAGAATTGGTGATTTGGATGGATAGGTGTCGGTCAAAGCTGGAATTCGGAGTCAAGACCCCATCAACTATTGTTCAGATTGAGAAGTGAGTTTTCGTCACTGTACTTACAGGTTGAAGGCACCAAGGCCGACCCCTTGGATTGATATCCTGGTATATATGATGTTGTTATGTTGTAGTGATCTATTAGATCTGTATACCGGTATATAGGATGTTGTTATGCTGTAGTGATCTGTTAGATCTGTATCTTGGTATATAGGATGTTGTTATGTTGTAGTAATCTGTTAGATCTGTATCCTAGTATATATGATGTTTCTATGCTGCAGTGATCGGTTAGATATGTACCCTGGTATATAGGATGTTGTTATGTTGTAGATATCTGTTATATCAGTATCCTCGTATATAGGATGTTAGCATGCGGTAGTGATCTGTGAATATGCCTGTTTGTCTGAAGCCTGTTTAAATGTTTATATAATATGTGTATGTTTAGATGTTGTGGTTGGTTGGGTTGAGGCTGTCATGCTTTGTGTTGAAGGCCAAGATACCCAGGGCGGCCCGGATAGACTGTGGGCCCTGCGAGGTGGTCCAGTCAGGTCGATGGCCCGACGACCTTTTTGGATAGGCTGTAGGTCCTGCGAGGCGGTCCAGTCATGCAGAAGGCTCGGGAGCAGTCTAGATAGGTTGTAGTGTAACACCGTAAATTTTCAAATAAAATTTTCATTTAAAATCGCATAATTCTCATAACACATTTCACGAAAATCTCATTTATTTAATTTACAAATCACAACTCCATAATTGTTCGATTCAAATCTAGGATCCTCAAAACATAACTCTTTCACTGGTGTGTACAATCCAGCCGGTGCCTTCCCGTAATCCTGAGAAAAACCTGAAACACATAACACACAACACGGTAAGAACGGAGCTTAGTGAGTTCCCCAAAATACCACACCCATCTCATTAGCCACTCAAGGCTATGTCACTGTAAGACCCTCCGGTCAATGTGTCTTAGTGGGACCCTCCAGTCCCATAACTCGGGTGGACCCTCCAGTCCCAACTCTGCAAGCTCAACATAATATACAACATAAATCACAAAGACATAATGCAGGATATCGCAACACTCAATATAAGCACATAAGATACTATGGTCACACATAAATCACTACTCATAGTATAATGAGAAGACTCACCTCGAAGCAAGCAAGCAGTTATCCTCATACTTGAATCTCGAACTAGCCTCCGCCTAACACATAGGGTAAATATCTCTAATCAATACTCGGATTCTCAACTCTAAGTAACCAAAAGTTACTCTTTCTCTCTCTACTCGAGAAATGGGTAAAAGACCATTTTACCCCTCCATGATCTCCATTACTCACGATTGACTCAACCCTAAAGTCAACAGAAATTGAACTCGAGTCAACAGTCCTTGTTTGACCAGACTCGTCGAGTGCACTTATGCAACTCGTCGAGTCCACTCACATCCTCAGAAGTCTCGTGAAGGTCCAGCTCAGCTCGTCGAGTTGACCCCCAACTCGCCGAGTTATCACATGATCAAGCTCATCGGGACAAACCCTCACCGACTCGTCGAGTCAGCCTATGGACTCGACGAGTTCCTTCGATCTGATTTCCCATTCAGACGTCCAAAGTCAGATCTATCATTCCAAACCCTAGATCTAGCCCTTTACGACACAAAAGTCACATAAAGTCTCGACCTTTACGTTCATGCATGGATTAAATGCCTCAAAAATGCTAATACAAAGCCCTTCAAGGGTTTGGTACTCAAGGTCTAGTCTCTAACTCAATAAAGCTTGGATCCTTGGTCTCTCAAGTCCTTCTACAGTCCAGATCTGAGGTTTCAACCTCAAGATATGCTCAAATAACTCATTGGCAAGAATGGATGGGAGAAAACCCTCAAAACCTCCCTAAACTAAGATCTCACAAAGGAAAGGTCAAGATAGGAGTTTTTTACCTTTACACTGAAGCTAACCACTGAAGAACTCTGGATCTACAACCCCTCCTTGATTGAACACACCAAGCTCTCCAAATCTCCTTCAAAGGATGCACAAACCACTCAAATTAGCTCCTCACTCACTCTCTAGCTCTAATTGCGATTAGGGTTTATTCTCAGGGGTGTAGGGTAACTGGTGATGCATAAATAGGGGCATAAGTTCCCTTATATAGGCCCCAACCCCGAGAAATTAGGGTTTCTCTGCCCAACACCTACTCGGCGAGTTGGCTCTCTGACTCGTCGAGTTCACTCATTAATTCCATGCGAGCAACTCGACTCGACTCGGCGAGTTGGACCCTCAACTCGTCGAGTCTCTCCATAAATCTCAAAATTAAAATACACAATAATATACCTGAAAATCCGGATGTTACATGTAGGCACTGCAAGGCGGTCCATACAGGCTGAAGGCTCGGTTATACATGTTGTTGTTTGTTATGTGGTATGTGGTGGTACTTTGGAGAAACTCACTAAGCTTTAGCTTACGGTTTTTAGCTGTTGTTTCAGGTACTTCTGATGATCGCGGAAAGGCGAAGGTGTGACCGTACACATCCTGAGTTTTAACGTTGTTGACCTTGGGAGACTCTGATTTTAAATAATATTTTTGGAAACAATGGTTTTGTGAACATTTTAATTAGTAGAAAGGATGTTTTAAAAGGTTTATATTTCTAGTGATTTTTGGGCTGTTACAAGTTTGTATCAGAGCCTTGGTTTGAGTGAATTGGAGGAACACCCGTGTGAATCTATTCTCAAACTAACGAAATGAAAAGATTTTAAAAATGATTTTCAAAATCGTGTTCAAAATAATCAAGAGAGGATGTGATGTGTACGATCATCCGGGGCCAGGAAGTAGACTCCAAATTACCACACTGTTATTTGATATTGTCATATGTTAGAACAACATGCTAGTTGTAGGATAGGGATCTTCAAGAATTGCATGATAGAATTACCTGATATATGATGCCTTATTTCTTATAGAGTTTTCTTGCTGATTGTTTTATGACTCTTTCGGGAATGAACTAACTACTAATTGAATAAGTTAAGTCACATGCTACATGGGTTAAATAATTTTAGGGTAAAGGATTTGGTCCTACTACGCAGCTCTTGTCTGAGTCATCCGTGGTAGGGTTGAATCTTTTAATATATGATTATTTAAGTTATGTTGCATGTAATTGTATTTATTCAGTAGTTAATTGGAACCAATGGGATTCGTTTGGCAATTAATGGCAGGGTGAGTTATGGAACCTAGGATAGCCTAGGGGGTACGTAGTACTCATGATGTACTTTTAGCAAGTGTTGGGAGGATCATTGTAGATGAGTATATGTGTGAGCGGTCGACCTGAGAAGGAATGTTTTAGCCACTCTCAAGAGAGTAAGGATAGGATGTATGCGTACTTTCGTTGTTATATTAGTTTTGGGTGGTTGTAATGATCCTTGAGACAAATACATGTAGGTGTGGAAGGTAGTATGGGCCCGTACTACTGAAAGCACATGACACGTACGCTTAACAAGGAAGTTACAACCCTGATGGGATAATCTTGTCATGTGGTTGTAGCAATGTGTATCATGGAATTTCTGATGCTTTTCATTCATTTTCAGTAAGGAGTTCACCAGGAGATCTAGTTCGGGATCTGGAGCTGATGGCCAGGACAGGCCAGGGTGGACTGTCGATCAGATGTGGGAGATTATTTCCGTTGAGATTTCATAGATATTGTAGGAATAATTGTCGGGTATCGTGGATCGGATCACTGGCAGGCTGATTGCCAAGCTCGAGGAGCGAATTGAAGCCTTGCAGCTTGAAACATGAACTGCTGAGATGACTACTGGGGAGATCTTGACGTGAGGACACGACTCAGAAAGAAAATGAGGACTGTTTCAGCGATGGATGTAGAGTTTGTGGCTGTTAACTTGGGTACTGGAAGTTAAGGAGGCTATGATATTTGCAAGAAGTGTGGGGGAACCCGTGGGTTTGCTTATCACAAGTTCAAATGCTATAAGTGTGGAGAGAGAGGGCATGTCTTTTGCCACTGTAAGAAAGATCAGATGTGTTTCCTGTTGGATAAGGTGTCTAAGTCCATAACTATTTCTGGTATGTACTTGACCCGACCCGGCATGGTCCATTTGGGTTGCATGGCACCATGCAATTGGATAAACTAGAATGAGAGAAATAACACTTATGGTTTATTAATATATTATAAGTTCTAATATATTAATAATATTATTTAATTAGTTTGATCAAGAATTAATTTAGAATTAATTAAGTGATCAAAAGATAACTAATTCAATATATGGGTAGATTATGTAAATCTTCCATATCTTATATAGTGGGCTAAGAGGCTCCATGGATTATCAAGTTGGGTTCCACCCATAGGATGCTCCATGGATGCTCCATGGGAGTTACAAACCCATGGGTCATGGAAATGAAGAGTCATGACACATTAGGGTTTACATGGTGTAACCCTAGATGTGTCAACACTATATAAGAAACCCATTCTCCACCAAAATCGGGGACACTAAGAAACAAGA
This sequence comes from Lactuca virosa, assembly GCF_052849685.1. Lineage (NCBI taxonomy): Eukaryota > Viridiplantae > Streptophyta > Magnoliopsida > Asterales > Asteraceae > Lactuca > Lactuca virosa. The sequence continues at coordinate 372,410,477 of NC_136430.1, read as the reverse complement.
GGGCTAGAGCCGATTTTGCAAGTGTAAGATAACCTTGGAGTTCTAGGCTCACAAGGTTTCAAGGATCACAAGGTTTCAAGGATCATAAGAAACCCATCACACTTGGGGTGCTACGATCACAAGGTTTCAAGGATCATAATCAACAACAAGGTAAGTTATTCTATATTTCATTCAAGTTAAAAATGTTCCCCATGTATGCTAGATAGGAATATAACCTTGGAGTTCAACTTTGCATGATTATTAGACAAACATAGATCCAAGGTTATTAGGGTTGCATGTACACTTAGGAAGTGTTAGAATGCTCAAAACCCATCAGTGGTATCAGAGCCAAGGTTTATTTGTTGTTGTTTTTTTTTTGTGCAAACAGCTTGAAAAAAAAATCGTTTTTCTGTTTTCTGCTCGTATGAAAGTTTGCACATTTGTTGCTGGAAATGGACTAGAAACATTACCCTAAACTGTTTTGATGTTTTAAAGCTTGTTTTAGATGGTGTAATGTTTATGCTAATCCATATACAATGGCAATTATTAAAATTACAAGTTTTTTTTTAAGTGTAATTTTTGATTCTTGAAAGTGTTCATATTCATGTTCTTGAACTTATGAAGATTAGATGATCATAGGAATTGTTTGTAACCTTCATGGTAGTTTAATTCATGATCATAATGTGTTTTAATGGAGTCCATAACTTGTCCTCAAGTTATGAAAAACCAAAAGTCTCACTTTTATTAAAGCCATTAAAAGAACACAAGAGTTATAAAAATGAAGAGTCTTCATTTTTATTACTCAATTAATTCATAAGTTATAAGAAATGAAAAGTTTTGGAAGTTTACAAAACTTGCCCTCAAGTTTTGGAACATGTAAAGTCTTGATTAAAACTTTAGTTCCAACCCTTAGAATTTTAAAAGTTAAAATTCAACCCTTATACTTTATAATATTATAAGTTACTAATATATATATGTATAACGTCAAGTCGTCTTACCGCTAGTACGCCTCATTCACGAAGCCGGTCTATAAGGGGGGTATAAGGTTGTTGCCTATAAAATGTCAACTTAATGGGTGTCCACTCTCACCCACCGCTTCCTTGATCGGTGGAGGGTCGTTAGCCGAACAGGTAAGACAAGGACTTATAAATTCTCATTAAAAGTATGATGAATATTATAAAGTAACTAAATGCTTTTATTAAATTCCCAATCTTAGTTACTTTAGGAAAATGTGAATAAGGTGCTAATCCATGAAATTACACTTTACACTTTGTTTAAGTCGTTGGTGGAGCGTGTGTGGTTAACCGGCACACTAACTTGGACTTAACAAGGTAGGTAAAGGGTGACTTAAGGTTTACCATAGCATCGGTGGAGCGTGTGTGGTTTACCGGCACATCGATTGAGTGATAAACCTTGAGGGTACCAAGTGATTTGCATGGTTACTTCACACCTCGTTTTGTGATCCTCGATATCCCAGTCACAAAACTTGGAGGGCACACTCGAGATTGACACATGCCTTTGAAAAGTTCATTGAATCTCAAAAGAATCTAGGAATTTCTAAGAACCAATTAAAAACCTAATATTTATATTTCGTTTTTCATGGTGGAAATTGGTGAATCGTCATTCACCTACCTTTCAAATATGTTATAGCTTGGATTACGGCATACCTCTTCTAAATTATAATATATTGTGATTGGATCCTAGCCTTAATATTACATTTGGGTGTTTTATTAAGGACTCTCTTAATATCTAAACTAGTCTTGTTCTCTTCTTTCAGATGTCTTCAAACAATGCTGCTTCTGGCTCTAATCCTAATGGCTCCTTTACCCTTATGAACTTGTGTGGGAAAGTTACTTTTGATGGATCCAACTTCAATGAATGGATCAGAAACATCAGGATGATTACCCGCTACGAGGACAAAGAATATGTCCTTGACAAGGAGCTTAAGGAGATTGATGAGACCACTGCAACTCCCCAGGAGATCGCTGACTTCCGGGCACATGAAAGGGATGCTACAAAAGTGGCATGCATCATGTTGGCCACCATGACAGCGGAACTCCAAAAGTCCTATGAGGACTTCTACCCTTTTGAAATGCACCAAGATCTGATGGAAAGATACCATCAAAGTGCACGACAAGTGAGGTATGAAATCATATGCTCTATCATAACAACCATGATGAAGGACGTGGAATCCGTCACGAGCCACATGCAGAAAATGCAAAGGTATGTGGATCGGTTGCTGAAGCTTAATGTGAACTTCCCTGAGGAGCTTGCAATAGATATCATTTTGCACTCCTTACCATCGTGCTATGATCAATTCCGCATGACATATCACATGAATAAGGAAGAGGTCACACTCAGCAAACTTCAGGGACTCCTCAAGACCGCAAAAACAGGTCTTAAGGGTAAGTCGGTTGTTAACACTCCTACTCCAAACTCCGCCCCGGTTTTGGCAATCGGGAAAGGTAGAGGGAAGAAGAGGAAGAGCTCTTCGAAGGGTACCAAGGCTAGGACCCTTGATGGCTCGTCTTCAAGTGGAACCAAGAAAGGTTTTGTCACTCCTTCTTCTGACCCTAAAGAGGCTGAATGCTTCTATTGCCATGAAAAGTGACATTGGAAGCGGAACTGCCCAAAGTACCAGCAAGATGTGAAGGATGGGAAAGTTAAACCCAACCATGCAGGTATTTACACTATCTTATCTAATAACTCACCCCATTTTAACTCTTGGGTCCTTGATACCGGTTGTGGTATTCATATCTGTTCTAATTTGCAGGGACTAAGAAGAAGTGAGAATGTGGAGCATGGAAGAATAAACTTAATCATGGGGAATAGGAAAGCTTTACCTGTCACCAAGATTGGAGTTTATACTTTATCGCTAAGTAGTGGGTTTAGTTTAGATTTGAATAAGTGTTGTTATTCGCCAGAAATGGCAAGAAACATTATTTCCTTTCATGCATTGTATAAACAAGGTTTCACCTTTTCATTTGATAATGAAGTTGGTTCGATTAATGCTTTCTTTAATAATGTTCTTTATTTTAAAGCATTACCTTGTGATGGCGTGTATGAAACTGTATTTGTGGTTGATAACTTAGGAAATAATGTATTGTGTATTGATTCTGTTAATGATAATAACTTGGATAAAGCATCATTATGGCATTGTCGTCTTGGACATATAAGCAAGAAACGCATAGGCCAACTCCAAAAGGATAGAGTATTGGAGTCATTTGACCTAAAGTCAGATGATAGTTGCGAATCATGCTTACTTGGAAAAATGACAAAGTCACCCTTCACAAGCTCTTGTGAGAGGGGTGAAGGTTTGTTGGATCTTATACACATGGATGTGTGTGGGCCCTTCAAACATGCCACAAGGGATGCTAATCGTTATTATTTGACTTTTACTGATGATTACAGTAGATATGGATATGTCTACTTAATCAAGCATAAGTCAGAGACTTTTGAGAGGTTTAAAGAGTTTAAACAGGAAGTCGAGAATCAATTGGGCAGGAACATTAAGATGCTTCGATCCGATCGAGGTGGTGAGTATCTTAGTTCAGAGTTCCTCGACTATCTTAGGGAATGTGGGATTGTCTCACAATTGACACCTCCCAGGACACCGCAGTTGAATGGTGTAGCTGAGAGGCGTAATCGAACCTTGTTGGATATGGTTCGTTCCATGATGAGTTGAGCTTCGCTACCAATCTCATTTTGGGGGTATGCCTTAGAGACTGCCGCCCATATCCTTAATCTAGTTCCCACAAAGAAAGTTGCCAAAACTCCTCATGAGATGTGGACTGGTAAAGTACCCAAACTAGACCACATTAAGATTTGGGGTTGCGAGGCTTTCGTGAGACGCGAGACTCATGATAAGCTCGAACCTCGAAGTGAGAGGTGTATTTTCATCGGCTACCCACAGAAATCCTTTGGTTACCTCTTCTACAGACCTAGTGAGAATGTGGTCTTTGTAGCTAGGAGGGCTTTCTTTCGAGAGAGAGAGTTCATAAGCCAAGGAGACAGTGGGAGGCAAGTTGACCTTGAAGAAATTCAAGAGTCAAGTGGTGAAGGAACTTCAAACCCTAGCACTCAACTTGAGGAGGAAACTCCTGTTGAGCCAATTGACAAGTCTATACCTCTGAGGCGTTCCACAAGGGTTAGGAATGCACCTGAGCATTACTATGGATTCCATATTACTGCGGAAGGTGATACACTTATCAGTGATGAGACACTGATAGGTCTGGATGAACCTAATAGTTACGCGGAAGCCATGGCAGGCCCTGAGTCAGCCAAGTGGAAAGAGGCAATGGACAGCGAGATACAGTCCATGTATGGCAATCAAGTTTGGAACTTGGTTGAGAATGTACCAGGTCGTAAGACTATAGGGTGCAAATGGATCTTCAAGAAGAAGACCGACATGGATGGTAATGTACACACTTATAAGGCACGACTGGTTGCAAAGGGTTTCTCACAAACTCCGGGAGTTGATTATGATGAGACCTTTTCTCTAGTGGCCAAGATTAAGTCTATTAGGGTTCTGTTAGCCATAGCTGCATTTCATGACTATGAAATATGGCAAATGGATGTCAAAACCGCTTTCCTTAACGGAAAGTTGGCTGAGGATGTTTACATTAGTCAACCAGAGGGTTTTGTCAATACAGAGTACCCTAATAAAGTGTGTAAGCTTGAGAAATCCATTTATGGGTTAAAGCAAACACCTCGCAGATGGAATCTTTGCTTTGATGAGAAAGTCAAAGAATTTGGCTTTTCTAGGAGTGAAGATGAATCTTGTGTATATGTCAAGGCTAGTGGGAGTATAGTTAGCTTTTTGGTATTGTATGTGGATGACATACTACTCATAGGAAATGACATCCCAACTCTGCAGGAAGTTAAGTCCTGGCTTGGGAAGTGTTTCTCTATGAAGGACCTAGGAGAAGCTGCCTATATTCTAGGGATAAGGATCTTGAGAGACCGGAGTAAAAGACTAATTGGACTTAGTCAGAGTACCTACTTGGATAAGGTGCTGAAGAGATTCGGCATGCAGGACTCCAAGAAAGGAGAGTTACCCATCCAGAGTAACGCCAGATTGAGTAAGACACAAAGCCCTAGTACTGAGGCTGAGATAGCAGAAATGAGTCGAATACCTTATGCTTCGGCTGTAGGATCGATCATGTATGCTATGACGTGTACTCGACCTGATGTAGCCTTTTCTTTGAGCATGGTTAGCAGGTATCAGGGGAACCCTGGCAAGGCACACTGGACTGCGGTAAAGAATATCCTCAAGTACCTACGGAGGACTAAGGACTGGGTCCTTACCCTCGGTGGGAGTGAAGACTTGAGAGTTGTAGGGTATAGTGATGCTAGCTTTCAGACTGATAGGGATAATTTCCGCTCTCAGTCAGGCTGGGTCTTTACCTTAAATGGAGGAGCAATTTCTTGGAAGAGTTCCAAGCAAGAGACAGTGGCTGATTCAACTTGCGAATCAGAGTATATAGCAGCTAGCGAGGCAGCAAAGGAGGCGATATGGCTGAAGAACTTCATTGGAGACCTTGGAGTTGTACCAGCTATTAAAGAGCCAATGGAAAATTTCTGTGATAGTGAAAGTGCAGTTGCCTTAGCCAAGGAACCAAGGGATCATGGGAGATCCAGACACATCGACAGAAAATACCATTTCATCAGACATCGAATAGAAGAAGGACTCCTCGTGGCAAAGAGGGTATCATCGGATGAGAATCCAGCAGATCCCCTCACGAAGGGACTGACTCGGGTTAAGCATCTCCAGCATGCTCGGAGCATAGGGCTGAAGGATGATATTAGATTTAGTAGTTAGATAACCTTGAAATTTGTAAAGTGTAATTGACATTAGATGATGAATAAAAGGTGTTTTATTTATGAGTAAAGTGTTGCTATCTCTTGTCGATCGTTTACTATATTTCTTTTGCATGTTTTGACTTGCAGAATAATTATGTTTGGTATATCATATTATTTGAACCTCCACAGTCGGTCATATGTCGGAAGTAGGTATGAATCAAGACTGTCATGATTGGTTGCAGAGGTCTAAGTTGTTGGACATGGCTACAACACTCATGAGTGCTCATAAGTTCTGAGCATTGGACTCAACCCACGCTCACTGGAATCACTTCATGGAATTCATCTCGAGTGATCGTGAGACGGTAATATCATATAAGTCTTCAAACCTAGAGATATGATTTGTTACTTATGAGTTGGTTATGCATTGATTGTACGTTAACGCATTGGTAACTCGATGTTATAAAACGTGCTTTTGTGTATAATTCAATGAGTGGTAGAACAAACATATGAGTCGAAGTTTATCTGTTCCTTCTTGGATTAGAAGCTGATATCTGGGCCCCTCGATGATTTTGTTTTGACCTATGTATCGGGCCCGGTCAGAACTAAGTTGATGTGTTCAATTAAGTTCTTTGTCAAACAAATCGGAAATCGGGAAACAAACTGTTGGACAATAAGTAAGACATTGTTCCATGTAATTGTCCAGCTGATATCTAGAATAGAGGATTATATGATCACTTATCTTAAATGGCGTATCATCATCTTCTCAGTTCCGAGAGACCTTGAAAGAGCTACGATTGCCGATCGGTTCCTGAAGTATTGCAGTTATAGTTATTAGACTTATCCAAGTGGGAGACTGTTGGATAAGGTGTCTAAGTCCATAACTATTTCTGGTATGTACTTGACCCGACCCGGCATGGTCCATTTGGGTTGCATGGCACCATGCAATTGGATAAACTAAAATGAGAGAAATAACACTTATGGTTTATTAATATATTATAAGTTCTAATATATTAATAATATTATTTAATTAGTTTGATCAAGAATTAATTTAGAATTAATTAAGTGATCAAAAGATAACTAATTAAATATATGGGTAGATTATGTAAATCTTCCATATCTTATATAGTGGGCTAAGAGGCTCCATGGATTATCAAGTTGGGTTCCACCCATAGGATGCTCCATGGATGCTCCATGGGAGTTACAAACCCATGGGTCATGGAAATGAAGAGTCATGACACATTAGGGTTTACATGGTGTAACCCTAGATGTGTCAACACTATATAAGAAACCCATTCTCCACCAAAATCGGGGACACTAAGAAACAAGAGGGCTAGAGCCGATTTTGCAAGTGTAAGATTCTCTCAAAGTTTACTCCTTTGCATTTGGTGTTGTGTGAAGCATTTGAGGCATCACACTTGGGGTGCTAGGCTCACAAGGTTTCAAGGATCATAATCAACAACAAGGTAAGTTATTCTATCTTTCATTCAAGTTAAAAATGTTCCCCATGTATGCTAGATAGGAATATAACCTTGGAGTTCAACTTTGCATGATTATTAGACAAACATAGATCCAAGGTTATTAGGGTTGCATGTACACTTAGGAAGTGTTAGAATGCTCAAAACCTATCATTTCCAATGTCACCAGCCGGGTCATCTCAAACCTGACTGTCCTACATGGGTAGATGTCCACCGTCTGGAAGGAGGTCAAGGTTGAAACGCAAGAAGTCGCATGTATGAAATTTTGATCCTCGGTTTAATTTTGGTTAGATAGTCATTTGTGTAGTAGATTGTTAGAACTATTATGCTAACATCTTTAGGCCGTAATAGGTCTGGGATTCGAATTTCGGGGTGCTTTGTGAATCATAAGGTATGAGGACCATTCGTAAAGAATTGGAAACTATAATGATGGAAAGTCTTCTGAGATACCCATATAGGGTTCGGGGTTTCCTCACGATTTCTGATTATTATTTAGGAATTTTCATATTCCATTTTGTATAGCGAGAGTTGGAATGACCGTTGCGGGTGCCTATCGATAAAGATCATGGGATTTCTGCATGCAGAGTGTTTTAGGGTTGTGTATCAGAGATATTCGGGGTGCCTTAACTGATTGATTTGTTCCCTATCCCCACGGGGGATGTATGCATGATATTAGGGATGGATTGGATGAGTAGGTTGGTGCTATGATGGACTGTGATGGTCAGCGAGTGATAGTTCGAACCCTAAGTGGGGGAGAACTAGGTATTCTTTTTGGAGGATCACCAATCTGTTTGAGTTGGAGGTATGGAAGAATGGTTCATAGGGATCGGTGGTGCGGGTGTGCGGGAACTTGGTTTAAGGTTTGGTTAAATCAGGGGCGTTGAGTAATTGGCTATCAAATGCATGTGTCCTGGAATTTCACGAGATGTCTCGTAGAAGGAAGCAGTTGGTCAAGGAGCTCGTTGTAGCCAATGGTTCCTTTTTTTGGATGTCAATGAATAGATGAGAAGCCTCTAGGATCACTCAGGCTGAGTATCAGTTGCTGATAGAATTTCCAGCTCGTTATATGAATTTATGTTTATAGTCTAGCTTGGGAAGATGTCGATCAGGAAACCAGTCTCAGAGTTGGGTATGTTCAGCTCCGCACTGGTTTTGGCTCTTTGGATTTAGTGTCAATGTGTCCTCGATCATTGGTCGTTTCGTTCAAGCGGAGGTTCTCCTAAAAGTTCCAAGATGTTTCAGTTTAAGTCCAATGGATGTGTCAACCTATCGTCAAGATCTATATGTTTTATGTTTCTTTTGTCTCTGGGTATGGTTACCCTCAATTGTGGTGTGGAATTTTTGGTTCACAGCAGGCTTAAGTTTGGCAGTTGACCTTGGTTACTGGAAGTTTGGATGTTGGGGCAGTGTTGTTCAGTTTCCCAGGGGTAAAGGGTTGTGAGGAAGAAGGAATGAAGTGGGTCTAGAAATGGTTATGTGCTTTTCCTTGGGATGTATTTTGTAGTAGCTCATCAAATCTAGTCATGAGGGGGTGTATATAAACTGAGTAAGGTACAATTCTTAATTGGTACAATTCTTAATTGGTTTGTGGCCCTTGAGTTGGAGCAGGAATACAACCGCCTATCCCATTCGTTGGTTAGGTATGACCATGTTTTCGTCTAATTTTGCGCTGGTAGCAGCCAATTCTGTGTAAGGAATTGTACGCGGAAAAGGTATGGATTGCATTGTGTTTGGTTAGTGTCGAAAGGAATGTTGAATGGGCTTTCTGCAAGGCGGTGGGTTGATGGTTAAGTATCTTTAGACTCAATAGTCATTTGGTTGAGACTCTTAGGTCTCAGATAATTAGCCTTATTGGTATGGGTGGATGTCCGTGCATTGTTCTTGGGAATCGGGAGACTCGGTGACCATATGGATTGGATCATGTGGTCAGGAAAAGTTATTTAGTATAGTATATTATGTTGTGCAACAGAAGTTGTTTAATGAATAATAGATATGGTGGACCCCATCTTCTTGTGGGCTGTCTGTTAGCAGTCTAGTTTCCAGTATGAGGAATTGGTCCAAAATCTCGAGTGATTGTCAGGCGGAGGTACACCTGAGCTTATAAGCACTGGATACAACATGAAAATTTTTGGATTGACCATCCTTGTTTCTAGGAGTAGTGGGTTGGAATGACGTTTCAGAATCAAGGTTGTATTGAAGGTTTTTGGTACAACTTTCGGTTTTGGGATTTGGTGAAATTTGTGATCAGCGTGTTTTGAGTACTTCGTTCCATGTGTTTGGTGGTGTTCTTAGTCAAAGATAAGGGGTAGGTCTATTGAATGGATTAATATCAGTCCTAGAGTTTGGGTTCAGAAGTTTAGGACTGATGGGTTCCCGGTCCTGGGAAGCATACTGTTGGAGGCGTTTCAGTAGCTATAGTTTTGAAAGTCCCCAACTCTGTGGTTCTCATTAGAAGTTTGGTTCTATAGATGACAAGTTGTGGAATATGCTGGCGTTGTATGTATTTGTTTTCAATAGTTATCTAACTAAGGGTTGTGTTGGAAGTCGCCTTGTTTCCAGATAAAGGGTGCAACAACAGTGAATGGTCAGGAGTCCTGATTCCTAGTGGTATTGGCAAGGTTAGTAAGGGTCGGATGGGTTCCGTTTGGTTCAGATTTTAAAGAGAAGTCATAATAACTACATTCCAAGATAGTTTGGTTTACTTAAGAGTTAGTCGATGTATTGTATTTCCGAAATTTAGGAGAATTGTGGTGGTTTGTTTCAATGGTAAAAGTTAGCGGGCCAAGGATTCGTTATTGTCGGGGTACTCATTTTTCGTTAAGATTGGGTTGAGGATAGTATGGGAAGGCATTCGCATGGATGAGCCAACTTTTAGTTCGGATTGAGTTCCGGGGAGGACCGTCTGAGTGGCCCGAGGTGGAGATATGGGAACACTACCTTGGCTTAGTTGCAGCAGCGGACTTCGAGGATGAAGACTATTTTAGTGGGAAGAATTGTAAAATCCCGATGTCAAGGTAATTTCAATCTCGACCCTTTGTTTGAATAATGTTGTATTTTTAGCCCTTGGAATTGGAAAAGATTGCATGAATGGCCCTTAGTCGCATTATGGTAATTTGGTCTTTGGGTTAGTATGTTGGGTGTACGAAGAATACATTGAGCGTACTAAGGCGGACCCTAGTACGCTGGGTGTATACCTCGTAGGCAAGGCGTACGCTCAGGATGTCCAAACCCTAATTTTTACGGTTTTGGTCCTATATAAATGTCATTATAACCTCATGTCCCATTCTTCCTTCAGCCTCCCTCTGTGAGATCGACCCCAAGCAAACCCTAAGTGAAAAAGTGCCTTTTTGGAGTCCGTTGGAGTGTTTAGAGGAGTTCTTGAAGGTGAAGAGTGAAGTGTGAAGAGTTTGGAGTTGGGAAGCACCTTGGATCTATGATTTCTACCTTGTTTGCACCCTCTAGAAGGTAAAAAGTTAACATCTTGATCACTGCATCTTGTAGATCTAGACTTTTGCTCTTTTAAGACACCTTTTGGTCCTAAAGTGGGGATTCTTGAGCGTGGCATGTTCTTGACTCTATAAGTCGTCCTTTCAGACCTTAAGAAGGGTCTCGAGTCATAAAATGGGGTCTTAATGGTTGATTTAGCCCCATGCATTCCTTTGAAGGTCTTAATGTATTAAGATGTTGGGTTAAGCACTTAATGGCCATGTAAAGTCATAAAGTTGGAAACTTTATGACTCTTGAGGATGATTTAGCCTTGGATCTGAAAGTTGAACGTAAGAGCTTAAGGCATTAAGCTCTTAATGAAGCTTTGGGAAGTCTGGGGGTACGCCCTGCGTACCTTGAGTACGCAGCGTGTACGAGGCCAACTCCCCCGTCTGCGGTCAAGGTTTGGATACGCCCCGCATACCTTTAGAGTACGCCCCAGGTATGCGATCTATGTTGACTCGGCTAAGTTGACTCAACTGGGTTGACTCATTTGACTTATTGATTTTGACCAGTTTGACTTTGTCTTTGACCAAGTTTGACTTGTAGGTATTTTGGGATTTGTGTTTGAGAAATGGTCATTTGGATGGATAGGTGTCGGTCAGAGCTGAGATTCGGAGTTTCAACCCCATCAACTATTTTTCAGATTGAGAGGTGAGTTTTCATCACTATACTTAAGGGTCGAAGGCACCAAGGACGGCCCCTTGGATTGATATCCTGATATATCGGATGTTGCTATGTTGTAGTGATCTGTTAGATATGTATCCTGGTATATAGGATGTTTTTAAGTTATAGTGATCTGTTAGATCTGCATCCTAGTATATAGGATGTTTTTATGCTATAGTGATCTTTTAGATCTGTATCCTGGTATATAGGATGTTGTTATGTTGTAGTGATCTGTTAGATATATACCATAGTATATAGGATGTTGTTATGTTGTAGAGATTTGTTAGATCTGTATCCTGATATATAGGATGTTAGCATGCGGTAGTGATTTGTGAATCTGCCTGTTTGTCTGATGCCTCGTTACATGTTTATTTGATATGTGTATGTCAACATGTTGTGGTTGGTTGGGTTGAGGCGGTCCTGCTTTGTGCTGGAGGACAAGATACCCAGGGCGGTCCGGATAGACTGTGGGCCTTACGAGGCGGTCCAGTCAGGCCTTAGGCCCGGCGAGCGGTCCAGATAGGCTGTAGGTCCTACGAGGCGGTCCAGTCATATCGAAGGCTCGAGAGCGGTCCAGATAGGCTGTAGGCCCTACGAGGCGGTCAAATCAGGCTAAAGGCTTGGTTATGCATGGTATTGTTTGTTATGTGGTATGTGGTGGTACTTTGGGGGAACTCACTAAGCTTTGGCTTACATTTTAGAGTTGTTGTTTCAGATACTTCTGATGATCGTGGAAAGATGAAGGCGTGACTGTATACCTCCTGAGTTTTTACGTTGTTGATCGTGGGAGACTCTGATTTTAAATAATATTTTTGGAAACAATAGTTTTGTAAACATTTTTATTAGTAGAATGGATTTTTGAAAAAGTTTAAATTTGTTGTGATTTTTGGGATGTTACAGAAGTTGATCTTTACTTTGGCTTGTAAATCTTAATTTGGTTGTTTGGGGTTCAATTTAGGTTTTTGAAGGTTCTATTTGGGTTTTTGAAGGACGTTATTAAACACACTCTTCCTGATTACTGTGTATTATGTTCTTCAATTTCATCTGTAAATTCCATCTCGAGACAAAATGTCATATTCCAAATTTTGGATCTCATATAATAAAATCGCATATTTTAGGTTTGATTGGCAGGGAAATCAAATGGATTGTATATTGGAGTATTCTAGTCAATTTGATGGTGTTAGAATCTATTCTTGGCGAATTCTGGAAAATTTTGATTTTGATGAAGAACATAACGATTTTGGTTGATATTTGGAAAAATCTTTGACTGATATTCCACTTATTGTTTGTCGATGATATTGATGAATTTGTAAATTGTTAGAAATGCAAAATTTTCTGTGTATGGAAGTAAATTTGGGAATCAATGTTGTATTTGATGATTCATGGATTATTATTTTTTACCTTATAAAGGTTTTATGATTCGGAAGTAATGCAATGCTGGTCAATGAAGTTAAAATTCAAAATTGGAGTTCCCCTTTTTAAATAAAACCGGAAGGAAAGATGAAGAGATAACTTGAGAGTTTGTTGTTGGTCACCGGACAAAGGTGGATATCTTTGGGTGATTTTTTTACAGGTGATGCGAATAGTCGAAGTGGGGTTGTTTTATTTTGGTTTAGGGTTTATCGATTTTGGGTTAGGTATTGTATAAATGGATTTATAATTTTTATTTATGGACTAAACATGAAAATTAACCCAAATTATAAGCATCATCTAATTTATCTATTAATCAATAAATTAACATGTGTCGTTTTATTATTGGTCCACTATTTGTTGTCATATTTATGCAATTTCTTGCATTTATGAAGTCATGCCTTCAAATACGTTGTGGCCTATTGGCTCGGAAACTTTGCCCTCACCACACCATTAGAAATCTTGGTTGTGGTTGTTACCAAAACTTTGGAGTTGTTTGCTATGATTACTTTTTTCTGCATTATAGAAATATATAGATAAATTAATATCCACTGCAAATCCAACACTTATACAACATAAAATATGGGTCATCTCTATTTGTACGGTCGTCAATATGTCGTTAAAAATTCGTTCACTACTTCGAAGCATCAGAAGCATTCTGTAAACTTCCTATGCAGATTTGTTCGAATCCTTAATTTTCTGCTTATTTAAATTTTGGTTTCAGAGTTGATGAGAAGTAAAGCTAGTCGGATTAGCCACCATATAACACGACCACTTCTTGTTGCTAATCCGTCGCTAAACTAATTCACACACAGTGTAGCGTCAGATTTTCTCATGTGTTAAAATCTGTTTTGTGATAGTGAAAAACGAGTTGCTAGTTTGTAATAGATCCTAAGAAATAGTCAATAGTAGTCCCTTTTGAAACTTTAGTGATTACTGAATAACCATTTTCTAAATGATACTTGAGTTTTATTTGGAGACAAATGTATGCATGCATGCACGTGGCGACATGATTAATGGGGCCCTTCCTAGTTTTTATTTTATTTTTTTGAACAGCGGCCTTTCCTAGATGGTTTAGTTCCTGACTTCCTGTGGGTGGAAGTTGGGATGTGGTGGTGTGTCTTCTCTACTACTGTTCTACAGCTATTTTGGCGTTTACCCTTACTAAGCTTTATGACGTGGGTTTGCGTGATCAAGCGTTTATTTTTGACTGGAGTTCTTGATTCAACTTGAGACATGTATTTTCATTTCCAAAGCCATTTGGTCTAAATCTCGAGGAATTTGGCTGGGAAATCCTTGGCATATGCATGTTTTAGACTTTTAGGATGCGAGATTAAATTTGCATGACGATTTTAATATTCCTTAATTATTTGCTTGGTGAGAAAGTTCAATCTTACTGATTCTATTATAGATGGATGTTCCATGATCAAATATTCCATTTTTGATGATAAATGCTATATACGCCTCTAGAGTTATTTATCGATATGGGATCATGTGCACGTGAAGCATTGGACAGAATGTTTCCAAAATGAGCGTGCATGATCTTACGATACTAGACTTGCTTGTGGACCATTGTTGTTATGACCCATCTCTAAGCTAGATTAGTATATGAATAACTTGATGGCACTTTTACTCTAAAAAGAGAAATAGTTGATGGACCACAGGCTCTAGATGGAATGTTTCAACATAACCCAGGAGACTAAAAAGACCAATTCAAAGATTAATGCTGCAACTAACATATGCCGGATTATGATTGGGCTACTAGTTTAGTTGAGATGTGATTGGATCAAAAGATTAATTAAGAAATACTTAGAGTTAGCATTAACTTTGGGATGGGTGCTCATTGGTGCACTGTTTTTATGGGATTGGGAGACATAGATAATCTACAATATTGATTGGAAACCGTAAAAGATGTATGCAAATAATATTTTGACCAATTGGAGTGAAAGAGAGGATTAGATAAATGGGATTGGTGTTATCCATGGGTTTTGGGTACCCGTTCTCTTTGGAACCAAAGGGTACAGTGAAATATGTTATAAAATTTGATTGACACAGGTGTTGGTCAGACATTGTACGATGAACATAAATCACAATGTTGTCAGCTGGATACGCATAGCAAATTAGCTCGATCTATCAACCAAGTTGCATGGGTGATAGCAGAAATAGGAATGTCGAGAAGAACCTGTAGATGCATGTGTGTATGGACAGCTTCACGTGCCTCTTAGTTGGTATTCCTTGTCTTGTGGTATATGAAAGATTATCGGCAACGCTATTGATATTTATTGGACTTTGAGGCATTGATCAGCACATATATATGACAATGTCACGTCCGTGCAAGTAAAAGTCAATTAAATTTTTTGATATATATATTTCATTTAAATAATTAGTAATGGTGGGGTTTTCTGCAGCTGTTCTTATACATAAAAAAAATTGGCCGACTAATGAGGCCGAGGAACATCTTCATATGGGAATCTAAAGTGTACATATATCCTGTATAATAAACTCATAGTCCCATACTTTTTCCTTGTGAAGTGGTGGTGTTATTGTTTTTCTTTTGGATCCTAGTTTCTTGTCTGTCGTACGTAGCGCATGCGTTACATCATCTTGTGAGCCCATTCCCTTTCTTCCTATCCAATGGCAAATGTTTATTGCATCAATAATTAATAATCCAAAGCAAAGGCATGCTGGTGTTTGACATATTATCCATATGGATGCATGTAGCTTTTCTAAGGGCACATGGCTCGACTAGTACATGTCAGTTCTGCTATTAGATATTTTTTTTTCTTTTTCCATTTTTGTATCAAAATGCGTGTGTCAAGATATATACATGATCATTTTCGGGTCTTGATGATCTTGTTTCCGGATCCTAGTTCTTTTTTATTTATAAAATCAAGTATTCTTCTTTAATCTTATAATGGGATATTGAATAAAGAAATAGATCATGTTGGTCAATTTATATGTGCTTGTATATATATATATTATTACACTTGGACGAAGATACTGTGTATGCTATATGTGTGACCAGAACCATACTAAAAGAGTAGTTGAAAATGTGGGTTCAAATAAAGTGAGAAGATAAATTAAAAAAGGGCGGCAAAAAGCGATGTATGGGAACTTGAACCGGTGGAAACCAACCAGCTTGGAGTGCAGTGAAACTTGTCCTTAATCCTACCAATATATAAACAATCTCAAGCTTCATGCTTTAGTTGTGGTGGTTCAACTGGATTCACTGAATCTTCCCTATAATCTGAAGTACCACCTTTTTTAGCTTGAAAGAGCTCGCTAACAATGAAGGTAATTAGGGTAGTAACTTTCTGGGTATAGTAGTGCTTATTATATTCAATTAAAACTTATATGCATTTCTTTTTCAGATATTCAGTTGGATGCAAAGCAAGTTGAACGCCAAGCAAGTTGCGAGAAAGCCAAATACAGTAGTGGCTAGTTGTAAGCATTCCCTCATTTAAGTTTTTTTGCTCGTTTTTGGTGAGTGTATATGCATGCAGATAATTATGACATTGCATGAAAAAGACAGATAGCAACAATGTATGGTTTTTCTGAACTAATTCTTGATAATTTTCGGTATAGATCATATGGGGCAAGCTACTTTGAAAGAAGAATTTAGTGATTGGCCTCAATCACTGCTGGCGATTGGGACATTTGGAATTAGTAACTTGAAAGCAGATCTAGAGAGGGAAAGTTCTGAAGAAGTTGGTGAACTCATCCAAGAAGAACTAATCTCTTTTTTGGACGTTGAAGAATCTGAATCAGTTGAAGAATCAGAAGCTCATGAAGCTCCATGCGAGGAGCTTGTAAATAGAGACATATGTGTGCAACGTAACATCTCTGGCATGTCCTCTAGAGGGATGAAAGGCATTTTTGTGGATAATAAAAATGTCATCAGAAAGAAGTCGCTGACCTTTCTCCTTAAGAAATTCTTCACATCCAGGAATAGGTTTAACCATATAAATGACTCCTTGCACCCAACCATCGACAAGTCAAGAATGGAGAAGGTATATATAGACCAACAATCTGTAATTCTGTTTTACACCTTTAAATGCACAAAAAATGATCGAAGTGTTGGGAACATTAACCTGACCTAGCTGCTTGCAGATATTGAGAGCTGTACTGAACAAGAAGATACATCCCCAAAGTTCTGCTTCCAAGCCATTGCCAAACAAGTACTTGGTCAGTCAAGACACATCCATGGATGATGAAATCTCTGAGACAGAGGATGATTATGAAGGAAGCAGCACATGGGTTAAGACAGATTCTGAATGTAAGCAAGCTTTTCCTATATACTTCTTGAGTTCTTACCATAAGATTTTAATGGTGGAGCTCATTCTATATTATATTATGTCATGGGTGCAGATATTGTTTTGGAGATTTGATTGGAACCAGCAATATGAACATTAATCTTAATTTTCATGTACAAATTGAACAAGTTTGGATCTCAGACGAAGAAAAAAAGCTTACAAGGATGTCCTATGGTGAACAAATGTGTTACTTGCACCGGTGATGGTTTTTTTTGTAACAACATATTGATATTTCTTTCCTATAAGGAATTTTTATCCTTGAAGCTTCTCAACATGTCAATGTCATGGTGATAAGGATTAATTAATAAATATGTGATTCATAAGCTCTAAGCTACTTGCTACTATCATATCATATGCTCATCTTCCATCATACAAACATATAAGTATACAACTTTCAGGGTTTTACTAACCCTCTTGATCAAAGAGAAGCCTCATGTAAACATGGGAATCCAAGAAAGGATGCATAAGTGTTGTGTCATGTGCCATATGCCGCTAGACTTCGTTGCAATAAGTTTGTAGTTGTTACTAGCAATTGCAACAACATTGTCCTCGTCGTTGTAGATAACCCAATTGCGAGGACATTTCTTTGCAGTAACATTTAAACTAAAAAACTAATAATTCTTTAGTAATGAATGCAAGTCGTCATTATAGGTCTTAATTCCAAATATAGAAGGTGGCCGATTGTGAGGAATTGTAGTCGCTATAGAGTTAACTATGGAAATGTTTTTTGGACACCTACAACGACGAAATGTGGTTGCACTAGGTTAGACCTAATTTTGGACAATAGTTTTTGTTTTTTTATTATTGTTTTAGAAAATATATAAAGCAATACAAAAGTTCTAGAAAAATATAAAAAACAATAATGTCTTTTGTCTTTTTAAAGTGAGTATTCACAATAGAAAGTTCAATAATAGAGTGGCATGAAGTGTAGTTATGATTCAATGGATGGAATGCTTTTACTGTGATGCCATTAGCATTCAATGAATTTTGAGTTCAATGATCATTTAATTCTTCAATAGGAAAAAGAATGTTTTCTAATTCTGAAATAAATATTATAAATTAGTTTTTGAATGTTTTATTGAACTTTATAGAGTTTAATGTATTTAGAAATTTTTTCTGATAGAGTTGTATGGAATGTAGAATAATGATGTGACAATCTATTAAACTTTATGGAGTTCAATGTATTATGGATACCCTTAATAGCAACTAACTGAATGTTAAAAAGAAACAATGCAAAGTTTAATTATATACTAACTAATAAATTTTTGAGTACCTCAACATTATTTTCCTCACACAACAAGAAATAAGCCCTTTAGCGACGGCCTTTATAGCGACGACGCTGACCTTTAGCGATAAAATTAGATAATGTCGCCGCTAAAGGTTATTGTGTCACACCCCCAAACCAGATGCCGGAAACGTCTGGGGGTGGATGACTTCATTTGTAGTATCACAAAACATGCATTATTGTCATCAAAGTACAAACAACCATTGCATTAATAAGTATAAGTTTTTACATGTGTTCAATCATTGTATATTGACACCAAAAAATAGTTATAACAAAAGATAGAAGACATGACTCAAAACAGCTCCATCTTCTCAAAAGCTCGGGGAGTACCTGTCTACTGATTCCCTGAGAATACAAGTAATTTGAAAAGAAAGTATCAACATAAAGTTGAGTGAGTGCATAAGTATTTATGTTTGAAAGTATGTTTTCTGTTCATTGAATATGTAAAATGTTCCAGAAAATCCTATATTTTCTGATGTATATGGAAAGTAGTTTTAATCACATAAAACTGTTCTGTTTGTAAACCAATGTTCTGTATTTGTATTCTTTTGTATAACCTGTAAAAGTGAGTGTGCCTGGCTTCACCAGCTGTTAATGTAAAGTGAGATGTAATACTGTAAACTGTATTTTAGTAAACTGGTACTTTGAAAATATACTCATGTTTAGTTAATTATATACTAACCGTATTGTAAATATCTTTTTAATGAGTTATTATAACCAAACTGAGACTAGTTGGCCTGAAACAACGCTTTGAAAGCGTCACAATTGTTGATAACAATTGCCACTCGTAGGCGTATATGCCCGGCTGTAGCTAGCAGTCTGAGTGTGGGGTTGTCAATCCCAATATAGATCTATACACACTTGTTTCGATCCCCGACTTGAGATTCTAGTTATAATGTCAGGACTTTAACTATGTTGTTTAAATGGATAAACAACCTGAATCTAATGACTCATAAAAAGCATATAGTCGTTACGTGTATAATAGAAGTGAAAACCTAATCATTCTGAAATAATGATTGATAGTATGCTCCTGAATTAGTATTCTTAAAATGTATTTGAAAGATGTATACCCTTGATTAGTTTTGAATCAAACCCATGTTCTTGTAAAATGGTGTACTCTAGTATACTTGGATCGTGAATTAATGTTCTATGAATCATAAAGTATATCTATTATAACTTATACGTACTTTCTAAATTGATACTAACTGTTCATGAATGCAACCCCTTGCTCGACATGTTACAAAGGGTATTGAAACTGAATGAAATAACTTTTATATTTATATACATATACAAATATATATAACTAAAATTTAAACGACATTCGGACAAATAACCGATACTATAAGCCCACATCCAAACAAGGAAAAGGAACCAAAGTGAGTTATCAGTCCTAAGCCCTTTAAATCTTATATATATATATATATATATATATATATATATATATATATATATATGATTTCTGGGGAAAAATATAAGTTTATAAAAGAGTTTAACATTTTGAAATACTTTTGGTGACTTGATGTCATTTTAACATAATTTGAAACCATTTGACTTGAAGATAATTGAAATTCATTTTATAAGATATTTTGAAACATTTTGGTGGTAACACAAAATCCTTGTGTTAGACTTGTATCCCCCCCCCCCCCCTTAAAACTATAAAAACTATGAAAATACGGGGGTATGAACTCACTTCGTGTATGAGTTCCTGCTTGGTTTCGATGTGGTTGCAATATTCCCGGTATAGAATATGTGTGATTAACCATATCCTGATTATAATTTCCACATAATTGTATCCCTAAAATAGTTAACTAGTAATATAACAAGGAAACTAAGATTTGTTCAAAGGGATTACTTACAATTAGTGAAGGAATTATGGAAGCAGATACGAAGTTTGAAGTTTAACCGGATGTGCTTGATACTTGAGAGTATATGATAGGAAATAAGGTTTGCAATTTGAGAGGAAATGAGGGTGTTTACGCTTGTTGATTGTACAAATGAATTCATTTGTGCCTTAAGTTTGAAGTATACTCCTAAGGCGGTGAATGAAGTGTTTACGGTGTTATCACATTGGGAATCAAACTTGGATAAGAATATGAAGATATTTGATGAGTGTTTACGGTTAAACACTTCTAGAATGAAGTGTTCACGGTTTAGATGAATAGGAATTGGAGTTTTTGGACCTTAAAGTCATTCTAAAAGTATGTTCACAGTCCAAAGTCTACATGGGAAAGAGTTCACGGTTTGCTTTTGATTCTTGAATGGAGTTCACGGTTAAAGGATCATATGGGGAAGAGTTCACGGCCAAGATTCCTAAATTACAAGTTGTTCATGGTTTGGATGTTTAAGGGGTTCACGGTTTGGCTTTCAACCGTGAACACCCTTTTGCTTTATAACTTGAACCGTGAACACATCTTCTTGATGTTACTTGGATCGTAAACTCCATGTATGAGTCATTTCATGATTTAATCTTTAATCCCCCTTGACTTATCTTGACTTATATCAACTTATCCATGTGATGTTTCAATATAAGTGTTCATATCTTATAAATAAACATGATAACAAAGTATTTATTCTTGGTATTTAGAGTACTTATTTGTTATAATGTTATTCATTTGTACATGATTGAAACTTAGACTTTTATTTAGTCAATTTAATTTACATGGACTTGAAATAACGGGTTGTTGCATTATCCCCTCGTTAGATTGCACCTAGGCAGTGTACCTAGTCAAATTATAGAATAGTCGGGTAAGTCGGGTGTCGATCACAGGGAATGGTTTTGACTAATTAATTTATCTACTACTAAATTAACCTGTTATTAACAAAGGAAGGGGTTTTATCTAATTTTGCAAGTTTAGATTAACTTAATTCTTTAACGCGAACTCAATCAATAAACAAACACTTCTGTTAGTTCGAATCCACTTTCACTCAATGGGTCATAAATTAGCCATGACAATTACTGTTGGTACCAATTAAGATAGTATTAGCAATTTAGTTCTAAATCTACTAACATTGATTAATTCATGTAAGTCTATGTATGGTCACACAATAGTTAACACATAATCAATTATTGAATAAGATTCGAGCCATGTAAGATTGATTTGATAAACATAATTATGGTCATAATATGAGTTCTCTAGCACATTCTAATTCAATGATCCAATTGCTTATCTAAGATTGGTTTGATCTTAGCTCTAATAAACTAGTGTTCACTGAATTATTAGGTATTCAAATTCATGCAGATTTGTATTCACTAACTACACAGAACAAGAAATTTAAGCAATCAAAAATTGAATCAAACATGCTAGGTAAATCAACCAAACACAAGCATAATACCAACAAGTAAAGTCAAATCTAATGTATTAAAACCATGAGTTCCAGCTTCATCTAGCTAACAGAAGCAGCTAGATTTAGCTGGACATACTAGCTAACAAGCACAAATATCTCATATCTAAAGACATAATTAAAGTGTACCAAATTCTTAAGCTAATATGAACTTCTTCTCTCCTTGGATGCTAATAACCAATTCCAGAACTTTTCTTCTTCTCCAATTCGTCTCCAGGAACCCTCCAAGGCAGTAAAAAGTCCCTTAAGTCGTAATGGACAAGGGTTTATATAATTTCCCAAAAATTGAGTTTCACGTCGTGATTTTGCACTTCACGTCGTGACTTAGGAGAAATTCGTATCGGGCAAGGATTTTTACTTCGCGATTACTTATCTTCTAGAATACTCATGCCACGTCACGGCCTTCTCGTTCACGTCGTGATTTGAGCTGAATTTGTGGGTTTCTTCTACTTTTGTACTCCAAGTCTCCAAAGTTCCATGTTTTGTCATTGTTGGTCCCTTTCTTCGAAAATGCTTCAATTTGGCTGGAAAAAAATAATTTAAGCTTATAAGTACCATTATTCTATGCAAATAACCAAATTATTAATAAAAATGTAAATAAATATTGCCTAAAAATATGTAGAAATATGACAATATCAAAATACCCCACACTTGTACTTTGCTTGCCCTCAAGCAAATCTAATTATTTTTCAAATTAAACCTTTATCACCAACATCACATAGAACAATCCAACTCAAACTCAGCCATTATTCCAAGACCTCAACGCATGCATTTGTGTCTAAATTTTTTCCTAAGTAACCCCCCTCAATTCTAAATACTCACAATCCTCATAAACACTCGCCCACTTCTTTTGAACAATGCTCATTTTATGCAACCCTCCGAATTCATCCTCAGAAAACCTCCTAACCTCAAGGTATTTTTGTAAAGCTACCCAAGCATACATAATCTAGAGAATTACAGCTTTAAGATACCACACTATGGAGCTCTTGAATTCTTCACTTCTTTGATATTTGATATTTGATTTCTTCGAATTCACCATCTTCTTGTGTAACTATTGGTATCTTCAATTTTTATATTTCTTCAGAATTTTTGATCTTTGATCTTCAAACTTTGATACTTTTATAGCTCCAAAAATTCCTCAATTTTTCACTTTTTGGTAATTTCTCTCTTCTCTGTTTTTTACATGTACTCACTTTTTTTCACTCAAAACCCTACATGCTTAAGCAGGGGCGCTTAACTTCAACCCTTATTGGTTAAAGATATTAGTTTTCCTGGATACATTACAAGTACAGGCTGCTAAACATACTGCATCCCTCAAACTAAGGGAGGTTGTGTTTTTGTCCTATGATTTCACTAGAATAAAGGAGGCCACAAATGCACTATAACGTATATTGGCTCAACTAAACATTTCAGCTCTCATCAGATTATCCCACACAACGCTAGCAACTTAAGTTTAAATAATCATTATTACTAGAATTTTTTTTATTTAGATTATTATTTCAAATCTATTTCTAAAATTTTTAAATTTTCTAATTTCTAGCAATTTACTATTTTACTTTTTCGACCCCCTACCCCACACTTATTACATACAATTCCCTCATTGTATAAATTAAAAGCAAGAAAATGGAGAATAAGGAACAGACTCCCCTGGGATAGTAGTGGCGTGATCGAACTCCAGTCGTGCAGATGAAATGTGCATCTCGAATATGGACTTCTTCTAAATAGGAACTTGGACCTTGAACTCGTGAAATATATAAAGTGCCAACAAAATACGGAATCGAAACTTTAACCTTTAATAAAAAGTGGTGCAAATCTCCAAGGTGTAAATAATAATGTGGGAAAGTATACGCCACATTGTACGGTAAAGAAAACGAGCTATAATACTCTTCATAATGATCTCAAGAAGAAACATGGTGAACCATAAAGTAAAATGCGCCAATGGACTTTAATTTTGTGAAAAATTAAGAATCACGTCGTGAAAGTAAGGAACACGTCGTGATGTCGCTTAAAAACGTATTCTGATAATCCATGACTTTTGATTCACGACGTGAATTATTGTTCCATGTCGTGAAACCTGGGTAGTCAGAAAAATAAAATCATCCACTTCTTCTTTCAACTTGGACTTGTTACCAGCATCTTAATGAAATAAGACGCTTCTAATGCAAGATCTTAAGACTCTTTTATAACTCTACCCTCTCCCTAGACGCACCCCACACTTATTTCCAGTTGCGGGTCTCGACTCTTGACTTGAAACTCTAAATGACCCTTGGCTAAATGTAAATGCTCATAACTCCCGACTTCCTTTCCATGACTCCTTAAGCAAATCTGAAATTTAAACAACCAAAAGAAATAGAAGAGTAACATGATAGCTTAATAAGTCTTACAAATCAAACAATTCAAAAACTAAAACATAAACCAAATCAAACTAAAATAAAATAAACAAAACGATCAATCATCTTCTTCTTCGCCTCGTGCTCCACTAGTTCCCGCTCCATCTCCCCTTGGCATCCAAAGCTCTTCCCACGTCGGGATGTACGGGCATTGAGGTGGCACGGTAGGTGGACGCACCACATTCATATGAGAGAACATGGCTACAAGAACTTGAGTGTTGTAAGTCATCCCACCGTGAAGGTTATCCAAATAAGAACCAACCCGACTTTGAAACGGGTCGGTGGGTACTCTACCCGCATATTGTTGCGCCGCTTGACGATCTCTCTCCACGTCTCACCGGGCTCTAACATTCCGCCTTCTGGGCCTCGGTGGAGGTTGTTGCTCGGGTTGCTCCATTTGTTGTTCACCATCCTCCAGGGGTATCACATAGCCTCCCCCAACATTCACTACCACCCTCATAATACCCAACACTTGAATTGTCAATTCATTGTCGGGGAAACGAGTGAGATTCCCGGGCCTAGAGCTAGCCACCTTCTTTCCCAAAAACTGCGCAAGCATATAGGGAAGATCACAACAAACCCCCGGTGTGATGATACTCCATAAGTAAAACAAATTCTGGATTGAAACCTTATCACCATGATGCTTGTGATTGATAGAAAAGGTGACAAGGCGATGAAGGAATCGATGAATAGGGCTTCGAATTTTTGCCTCACTAGTATCACGAGAATTATACTCGTGATTTGAGATAGTCCTCCAAAATTCGACATCTAAAGTTCCGGGTGTAAAATCCCGAACACATCCAAGCAAGAATGGCACAAAAAATGGGGATTAAGTTTCCACCTCCGTGTATAAGCCCATGCGCCATGCGAACTCGCGAAGACTGCACTCGCGATAAACCCCACCCAACCGGAAAACAAGTGCCCGGTTGTAATCAACATCCATAGTCCTTTCCTCAAAGTTTACGGTAGCAAAAAACTCTACCGATAATTCTCGATATACGGGCTCTTGAACAGCGAAAAGATTTCTCCAACCATGACACGTAAATGAAAAACCATCTCCTTTATACACCTTTGTCCAATATCGCTCCAATTCCAAGACCATGCCCACACCTCGTAGCCATCTCCAATCCACAATGGGTGCTATTGCAAACTCGCGATTATAAATCCATCCCAACCGGTTTTCGTAATTTTCAACAAAGCCTGAGATAAATTTTGCGGAAAACGATACAACGGGTGAATGCTAGCCACATTAATCAGGTTATCCTCCTGCTGGACTGCCCTTCTATGAGCCATTTTCCTGCAATGACCAAAAACAAACAAAACAAAAACAAAACACCCAAAATGTCTCATTAAAAACGAAACTGAGAATCTGTTCGCCCAGGCTTTACGACGTGAACTGGAGTTTCACGTCGTGAACCGTAGTCGGGACGTGAATCTGGATCGGGCATTTTACAGTCAAAACCCGTCATGTATGGTACTTGGGGTTTGTTTATTCTACTAATCTAAGGCCATGCATCCACAAAATACCAACTAATTCAACCAATTTTGGGATTTTTATCATTTAAATAAACCCTAACCACTAAAATGCATATAATGTGAAAAATAGCAACAATTAGTAGAAGTGATACTTACCAAATGTAGTTAGGAGACAAGAGATGCAAGCAATTTAGAAGAAAAGTAGAAGAAAATCAGTTGTGGGGTTCTTTGTCTCCGTTCGTGTGCACAAATGAGTAAACAAATGGGAGTGGGTCAAAGTGTTTGGTATAATTGGTCCCCCATCCGTGACTTTTCGAAGGTTACGACGTGAATTACCAATTCACGACGTGAATGGCTAGCTGGGCTAAAAAACGGTCCTACCTAATTACACTTAGTGGGCTTCAAAACTGGGGTAAACTATGGCACCCCCGTTTATCAATCCAATTCACGACGTGAAGCATATGCTCACGACGTGAATGATGGTCTGGACTAAATATAATTAAGATAATGATACTTATTTATTCTAATTGTTTACCACTTGATTTCTAAAGTACCCCACATCTAATTTTTACCATTTAAGAAATTTTTTTAGATAACGAAATGATCAATTTCCTAAAATAAAAATGCAAAAACTAAAATAAAAAGAATAGAAAATTCAAACCAAGCTCGGGTTGCCTCCCAAGAAGCGCTTCTTTTTAAGGAGTCGTGAGCCGGACTCCGTGCCTCCTACGTTGAGTTGTCAGAGGAGTCCATCACCACCTGGATTTTCTGCTCTTTCCATTGCCTCTTGTACGCTTGAACTCGTCTAATGTACGCCTTCTTTGAATTTTCTTTTTTAGCTTTGGCTTCATCTACATCGAGCTTGCGTTTGATCCCTTTAGACTCCAATTTTTCTTCACTTTTATTAAGCTCCCTAGGAATCTTTTCTTCCTTCACCAATAGACTCGTGTCCTTGGAAGTAGCCTCGTCTTCATCACTCGACAATTCATCGCTTTCCTCACTCATCAAAGTTGTTGGTTTTGTGTAGGTAATGACTTCCACGAAGAACGGGACGGACGCTCTCGGTTTGGTGCGTTTGACTTGATGAATTGTCTTGATTTCTTCCTCCATGAGCTTCTCCAATTCTTCAAGATCATTATCTTCATCCATATTGAACACCTCACCTTTTACATCTTCTCCTTGAAAACCATCTTGTACTCCAAAATCTTCCTTATCATCACCAACCCTCAATGTAAGCTTGGATTCACGAACATCAACTAAAGCGCTAGCAGTATTTAGCAAGGGGCGACCAAGAATGATTGGGATATTTACATCCTCCTTCATATCCATAATCACAAAGTCAACTGGGAAAACAAATTTCCCAATTTTAACTAGGATGTCTTCTACAATACCCCTTGGATGAGTAACCGAATGATTAGCCATGTGGATGGTCATCTTTGTAGCCTTCATTTTCTGTATATTCAGCTTTTGATAGAACGAATATGGCATCAAGTTTATGCTAGCCCCAGAATCGGCTAAAGCATAAGTCTTCAAGTTATTACCAAACTCACATGGAAGAGTGAGGCGTCCAGGATCTCCCATCTTCTTAGGTATGTCTCCCAATACCACTCTTGAACTTTGCTCACTAAGAATAACTTTAGAATTCTTCTTCAATTGCTGACGAGTGTCTATAAGATCTTGAAGGAACTTTGCGTATTCTGGAATTTTTGAAAGTGAATCGATAAAAGGGGTATTAATAGGAATACCCTTTATTTGCTGAATAAACTCCAGATGTTCCCTTTTCCAGTAGACTGAGATGTGCTCGATACGGAAACGGCAAAGGCGGTCGGTAAATCGTAACGGATTCTGAATTTTTCTGTTCAGACCGAGCCCACGTCGTGAGCATAGCGGGCTCACGACGTGAGTCTAGTGTTTCAGCAAAAATATCGTTTTCGAGCTTTGACTTCTTTGGCTTTGGTCCGGATGGCTTTGGCTCCACCTCTAGTGCTTCTAAGAATTCAGATATGGCCTCTTCTTCAGTATCAATCATCATTACTTGAGAATGAGTCTTCTTTTCAGGAAATTGGGGGAATAATCTCTCATTCACCAAAGTGGTAAGTTGACCAAGTTAATCTTCAAGGTTGTGGATGGAGGCTTGCTGATTCCTTAATGATGTTTGTTGGTCAATCATCATTGCTTGATGATTTTTCATCATAGTTTGATGCTCTTTTATCATTATTCTTTGATCCTTCAATGCTGCATCTATATCATCATGTCTTTTCTCTAAAGCTTCCATGAAATGAACTAACATGGTCTCCAGATCAGCTTTCTTCTCAGCTGGTGGTTGCTCCTTTTGGTAGAAGCCCCGACCAGTCTGTCTGTATTTCTCCTCCTTCTGCTTCTTGTACTCATCGTATGGCAGCCACTCCTTCTTTGGTTTTCTCCAATATTCATCATACTTGTCCCCACTCGAGTAGAAAACTTGAGCCTTTTTATACCCGTTATCATCTAAATGGCAATCCTTAGTCAAGTGTGGACCATTGCATTTTTCACAACCAACTCTAATCGCATGAATTGATTGGTCCATATGGGTCAATCTTCGGTCCATAATATTCAACATTGCCATCATAGCAGCCATCTCTTCAGAATGTGCACCACCACTGCCTTTTGCTCCATCTTGTCTTGGGTTGTGGTACTCACGAGAGTGTTTTGCAAATTCTTCAACTAACTCATTGACCTCCCTTGGATTTTTCTTTGTCAGTGGCCCTTGAGAATCAAGGAGTTGCCTTGTCATAACATTGACCCCATCATAGAAAATAGACATCTCTTGTTGAACATTAATATCATGTTGAGGACAATTCCTTAATAATCCTTTGTAACGCTCCCATTCCTCGTATAGTGTCTCCCCCGGTTGTTGCTCAGTTTAGCAATCTTGGATGGTGGGCAAAATTGGTCCAAAAATTGTTCGCGCATCTGAGCTCAAGTAGTGATTGTACCAGGTGGAAGTGCTTTTAACCAATCTTTAGCAGCTCCCTTAAAAGTAATGGGAAGCATCCTTAGCAAGATGGTATTTCTATTAACATTTGGGACATTGAAATAATCCACAATGTCATTGACCTCATCTAGATGCTTAAAAGCATCCTGATGATCCTTTCCATAAAATGGGATACACTTTAGTGCAGTAAGGATGTGTCCCTTCAACTCGAATGTGGCAGTGGCAGGAATTACGGGTTGTACTAATCCCGAACCAACATCTTCTCGAATACGCTTCGTGTAAGCTCCCATTGACATTTCTTCTATATTCTCCATTTTGTTGCTTGGCTCGTCTTCGGGTTCGCTCGTATATAGTCCAAACTCGTTCTCGGACTCATATTCAGACTCGTTTGGGATAGGTATTTGATCTAGGCCTTCAATCTTGTTCTTGTCCTTTGAAGATGAACTCGATTCTCCCATTTTCTTTCCTGACTTCTTTGAGAATACTGACTTGAGTTCTTGTAAAGGTGTCTTCTTGGGTGTTTGATCTTCTTTCACGTTCTTATCCTTCTTGTTATGAAGGGCCGACTATGGATCTTCAAGTGGTGGCACCGAAGGTGTTTTGGAACCTCTGGTCATATACTCCTGCAAAATAGACAAAATAAAAACGTAAAACTGAACAAAAACTAAATAAAAATTTCCTACAGACTGGCCACCATGACGTGGTAAGGGCTACCACCTCGTGTTGTCGCAGAAAACTAACAGAAAAGAAAAATGAAGAAAATCTAAAAATTACTGGACTCACGTCGTGAGCTTAAGGCTCACGTCGTGAGTCTAATACTGAAAATAAAACCTAAGCTGAAAAAGTAACTTTTTGCAGGTTTTACCCCACAAAAAGGATCGATCAACCTAAAGCAAATAAATCAACTAACAAAAACTTGATGTGTGCAAATAGCTACAACTAATTTTAAATTTATAACCTAACTACCTTTACTAACTAAATTGCACCTAGGCAGTGTACCTAGTCAAATTATAGAATAGTCGGGTAAGTCGGGTGTCGATCACAGGGAATGGTTTTGACTAATTAATTTATCTACTACTAAATTAACCTGTTTATTAACAAAGGAAGGGGTTTTATCTAATTTTGCAAGTTTAGATGAACTTAATTCTTTAACGCGAACTCAATCAATAAACAAACACTTCTGTTAGTTCGAATCCACTTTCACTCAATGGGTCATAAATTAGCCATGACAATTACTGTTGGTACCAATTAAGATAGTATTAGCAATTTAGTTCTAAATCTACTAACATTGATTAATTCATGTAAGTCTATGTATGGTCACACAATAGTTAACACATAGTCAATTATTGAATAAGATTCGAGCCATGTAAGATTGATTTGATAAACACAATTATGGTCATAATATGAGTTCTCTAGCACAATCTAATTCAATGATCCAATTGCTTATCTAAGATTGCTTTGATCTTAGCTCTAATAAACTAGTGTTCACTGAATTATTAGGTATTCAAATTCATGCAGATTTGTATTCACTAACTACACAGAACAAGAAATTTAAGCAATCAAAAATTGAATCAAACATGCTAGGTAAATCAACCAAACACAAGCATAATACCAACAAGTAAAGTCAAATCTAATGTATTAAAACCATGAGTTCCAGCTTCATCTAGCTAACAGAAGTAGCTAGATTTAGCTGGACATACTAGCTAACAAGCACAAATATCTCATATCTAAAGACATAATTAAAGTGTACCAAATTCTTAAGCTAATATGAACTTCTTCTCTCCTTGGATGCTAATAACCAATTCCAGAACTTTTCTTCTTCTCCAATTCGTCTCCAGGAACCCTCCAAGGCAGCAAAAAGTCCCTTAAGTCGTAATGGACAAGGGTTTATATAATTTCCCAAAAATTGAGTTTCACGTCGTGATTTTGCACTTCACGTCGTGACTTAGGAGAAATCCGTATCGGGCAAGGATTTTTACTTCGCGAATACTTATCTTCCAGAATACTCATGCCACGTCGTGGCCTTCTCGTTCACGTCGTGATTTGAGCTGAATTCGTGGGTTTCTTCTACTTTTGTACTCCAAGTCTCCAAAGTTCCATGTTTTGTCATTTTTGGTCCCTTTCTTCGAAAATGCTTCAATTTGGCTGCAAAATATAATTTAAGCTTATAAGTACCATTATTTTATGCAAATAACCAAATTATTAATAAATAAAAATGTAAATAAATATTGCCTAAAAATATGTATAAATATGGCAATATCAGTACTATCAGGTGTTTGGTTCTTTGCTAGTTGCGTATCGCCCACTTCAGCCCAACACATAGGGGATCTGCACTTATGGCCGTAGAGAGCTTCAAAGAGTGAAACTTTAATGCTAGTGTGATAGCTTTTTTTGTAGGAGAATTCAACAAGTGGTAAATAGGTATCCCAAGCTTTACCGAAATCTATCACACAATCCCTTAACATGTCTTCCAGCGTTTGAATTGTTCTCTCACTTTGCCTATCAGTCTGAGGATGGTACGCTGAACTCATGTCAAGATTTGTTCCTAAGGATTTTTGCAATGATTACCAAAACCGCGAGGTGAATATACTATATCGGTCAGAGATAATAGATATTGGCACACCATGTGACCGTACTATTTCATTTATGTATGTCCTTGTTAACTTCTCCATTTTATCTGTTTCTTTTATTGGCAGGAAGTGGGCAGATTTGATTAATCTATCGACAATAACCCAAATGGTATCATGACCACCTGTTGTTCTGGGTAACTTGGTTATGAAATCCATTGTAATTCGCTCCCACTTCCACTCAGGTATTTCTGGCTGTTGAAGTAAACCTGAGGGCTTTTGATTTTCTACTTTGACTTTGGCGTAAGTTAGACACTTGCCCACAAAATTAGCTATTTCAGCTTTCATGTTTGGCCACCAATAGAGCTTCTTTAGGTCCAGATACATCTTGTCTAAACCCGGGTGAACAGAGTATCGAGTTTTATGGGCTTCATTCATGACAACATCTCTGTAGCCACCGAACTTCGGTGTCCAGATCCGGTTCATGAAACAATAGACTCCATCACCCCTGATTTCGAAGTTCTTATCCATTCCTCTCAGGGTTTCGCCTGTCATGTTCTCAGGTTTCAAGGCTTCCAACTGAGCCTCCTTGATTTTTGCGGATAAGTGGGAATGGATAGTCATATTTAGAGACTTTACTCGGCGGCCCGAGTACTCTTTCCGACTAAGGGCATCTGCTACTACATTGGCCTTGCCGGGGTGATAACGAATCTCACATTCGTAATCATTTAGTAGTTCTACCCATCGTCGCTGCCTCATGTTGAGTTCTTTCTGGTCAAAGATGTGCTAAAGACTTTTATGATCAGTAAAGACTGTACACTTTGTACCATACAGGTAATGCCTCCATATCTTCAAGGCAAAAACCACTGCTCCCAGTTTGAGATCGTGGGTGGTATAGTTGACTTCGTGGTTTTTAATCTGTCTCGAGGCATAGGATATAACCTTTCCTCGTTGCATAAGAACACAACCTAGCCCTTGATTTGACGCGTCGCAGTAGACTACAAAATCTTCCGTCCCTTCTGGGAGGGACAAGATCGGTGCACTACAGAGGGCTTGTTTTAAGGTCTGGAAAGCAGTTTCTTGTTTCTCCTCCCATTCGAATGACACACCTTTTTGATTCAAGGTGGTGAGTGGCTTTTCATTCTTGGAAAAGTTCTGAATGAATCTCCTGTAGTAGCCAGCAAGACCTATAAACTGTCGAATTTCTATTGGGGTTCGTGGGGTCGCCCAACTTTCGATAGCCTTGATTTTGGAGGGATCAACATGTATCCCATCCTTGCTGACTACATGACCTAGGAACTCCACCTTTCGAATCCAGAATTCACATTTAGAGAACTTCGCATACAATTTCTCTACCCTCAAAGTTTCCAATACTTGTCGCAAGTGTTGGCGGTGTTCTTCCTTACTCTGAGAATAGACTAGTATATCGTCAATAAGGACTATGACGAACTTGTCTAAGTAAGGTCGACACACTCGATTCATTATGTCCATGAATACTGCAGGTGCATTCATTAGACCAAAGGGCATCACTACGAATTTGTAGTAACTGTAGCGAGTTCTGAAAGCAGTCTTTGGAATGTCGGCCTCCTGGACTCGTAACTGATGGTATCCTGATCTCAGATCAATCTTGGAGAAGAAACTAGCTCCTTGGAGTTGATCAAAGAGGTCATCTATATGTGGCAAAGGGTATTGATTTTTAACGGTAAGTTTGTTTAATTCCCGGTAGTCTATGCACATACGAAATGATCCGTCCTTCTTTTTCATGAACAAGATCGGCGCTCCCCAGGGTAAGAAGCTTGGTCTAACGAAGCCTTTGCTGAGTAGTTCATTCAGTTGGCTGGACAGTTCTTGCATTTATGAAGGTGCAAGACGATACGGGGCTTTAGCTACTGGGGTAGCTCCGGGAATTAAGTCGATTCTGAATTTGACTTGTCGTTCAGGTGGCACTCCTGGGAGATTGTCGGAAAATGTGTCAGGAAAGTTACAAACCTCAGGAATGCTCGCGATGTCTTTCACTTCTTGCTTTTTGTCTACCACATGAGCTAAGAAATCACGGTACTCCTTGCGAAGATACTTTTGTGCCTTGATACAAGAAATGATCTGAAGGTTCGTTCCAGGTTTGTCACCATAGACGATAAGAGTTTCGTTATTCGGCAAGTTCAGGCGAATGGGTCTTTCGTAACATAGGATGTCGGCATGGTTAGAACACAACCAATCCATACCAATAATGACATCGAAACTTTTGATAGAGACCGGAATAAGGTCTATTGGGAAAGAAAAGTTATTCAAGGTAAGGGTACATCCTATGTATATATCGTTAGTGTATTCGGATTTCCCGTTAGCCATTTCTACTATGAAGGTTTCATTTAGTGGTTGGGAGTTTTGTTTTAGTAGGTGCTCGAATTTATGGCTCACGAGGCTCTTCTCAGCACCACAATCAAATAGAATGCATCCATAAGTGTTGTTGAGAAGAAATGTATTTGTGACCACCATAGGGTCTGCCACAGCTTCTTCGTGACCAATTGCCAGAATCCTCCCAACTCCACCGACATTTCCATCTTTTGGAAAATCTCTTTTGAAATGCCCAACATCACCGCATCCATAGCATGCTTGACCTACTCCAGCGGCAGGTACTTGGTTAATCGGTTGGGGTGATGATTTACAGAATCGGGCAGTATGCCCTTTTCTGTTGCAGTTACGACACTGCATTTCCCGACAATTTCCCTTGTGGTGGAAATTGCACTTGTTACATTTAGGTAGATTACCAGCATAAGGCTTAGCTGGTGAGAGGTTAGCAGGAACAGCAGTAGGTATAGTAGCAGCATGGACCGCCACTAATTGTTGCTTTTTTTAGGGTTCCTGAGAAGATTTGCCCTTCCTTTTATTCCAGCCTTTCTTGTTGTTGTTGTTGTTGTTGTTGTTGTTGTTGTTGTTGTTGTTGTTATTGTTGTTGTTGTTTCCCTTGGGTTGTTCTGGAGCAGTAACCATAGAGTTTTGACGGACTCCATGGTCAATAAGTGACTGTGCCAACTCTTTGGCACTGTCAAAGGTAACAGGTCTGGAAGCAATAACACTTCCCTGAATCTGAGGTGTCAGCCCCCAGATGTACCTTTTAATCTTTTTCCTCTCCAGAGCTACCATATCTGGACATAGAATCGCTAAGTCGCAGAACCTATTAGTGTAGGTTGTTATGTCTGAACCAACCATAGTAAGACCCCAGAGCTCTTGCTCAAGCTTCTGAATTTCACCCCGCGGGCAGTACTCCCGCATCAGCATTGTCTTCAAGTTCTCCCAACTTATTGAGTTAGCCACTGCTAAGGTCAGTGACTTAACATGGCTGTTCCACCATGTTAGGGCTCTATCAACAAAGGTACAGGCAGCGAATTTAACTTTGCTACCTTCCGGACAGGAGCAGATCTCGAAGACTGCCTCCGTTTTCTCAATCCATTGCCTTAAAGCCATTACTCCCCAAACCTATTAAAGGTCCTAGGTTTGGCATTTGAAAAGTACTTGTCGGTACACTCCCGATGGTGCCCGTGACTCTCACCCTGATTAGAGGGGTGTGTGTCACTCCCTGATCCACTTGCGCAAGTGGTGTTTATATGAGACATAGCAGCTATGACCGCTGCTGTGACCGCCGCCTGAAACATGGCAGCGTCAAATTGAGGAGGTGGTGGCGGAGGTGGTGTTGGCGCTTCATTAACATGAGTACGCCTTGGGTTTCCCTTAGGAGGCATCTTTAACCTTAAGAATTATAAGATGGAAAGACATTCAGATATCAAGAATGAATATGAATATGATATCTCTGAACTAAAACACTTAGTTCAATATGAATCTTGTAAGGAATTGGAAATAGAATTCTACTACAAGTACAACTTGCAACAGGATAATATGAATTTGAGTGGTTATTTTTCAAAGAGTATGAAAATGCATGTCGATTGTATTGGTATAATAAGTACATAGAGTTTGGAAAACATGACCTTAAACAGGTCTACAATATACCATAATATTGGGGAAAACATCGACATTAAACCGACCTGCCGAAACTGAAATTTCGGCGGTCGTACTGAAAACCATGAAAAATAACGCTAGAACATATCCGAAGACTTAGACTATAACCAAAAGAGTAAGTAGTGAACGAGTAGAGTAAAATCTAATTCCTACTAGGTCCGACCCTGGATTTGGCTAGCTGGCGTTCTATTTCGCACATACGCCTTTCTTGTGCTATTTGTCGTTCTCGCAGTTATCTTACTTCGACTTAGGATGATGCCAGTTCTCTCAATAAGAAATTAGTACGATCCCTTTTCCTATAATGATTGTCTTCTAAGTTACGAATGCGAATGGTGTTGACTCTAGTAGCATCTTCAACCTGTATGACTCGGTCGATAGCAGCTCTTCCCTGTTCATCGTTACGCGCCACACGACGAACTAACACCGGGAGGGCTCTGTCTGCTGAGCCTCCTGTGTCCAGATTGTAGAAGCTTCGGTCTCCTTGGTAAGGATGGTTCTGACCCTGCTCATTACTGCACCTGTCTAAGTTTACCTCCCACAGAGGCGTCGGGCCTTGGAAGTTTTGTCGTGGATTGGGATTCTGGACAACTGGTGGTGGATTATAGGCTTCTGATTCCGAATCAGTATCTTCAAGAAAATTTTCTGCAAAATCATCATCTAAGGGGATTTCAGGATTCTCTTCTGGCTCATCATCGAGCCATCCTTCATTTCCCTGATTGGGAAAGTACGGGTCTCCGGGTAGATGGAATCCAACCATTGTTATCTAAGCGAGAATAGGGATATAAGAGATATAGAATATAATTAGTAATGATAGATTTGCAAATACAAGTTTCTATGAGAGAAACTTACAGTTAACAGATAATGAATTCTGTATGACATGTTTTGTATTGGGTACCTCTATAACTACAAAGTGTATACTAATTATATATAATTTGGGTATAATAGACCTTCGATTAAATGATCCTGCTCTAAGTCCACAACCAAACAAGGAACAGGAAATAAAGCTAGATCACATATTCTAAGTCTATAAAACTTTAATTATATATAACTGTAATATACACTTAATATTTATAGCTCTACCAACAATGGTTCTTTTGTTTTCACATGTTTGTTCTTAGTATATAGTGCCTAAAATACTCCTATAGTATTTTAACTTTATGTTTTGTTCTAGAGTTCTTCTGCATATGTATAGTTGGTAAGTTTTAGACATGTCGCAACACTACTATCACTCCCAAACACATGTTGGTCATATCTCAAACCAATATAGTTGATCAGGATATATTGATCCCAGATACGATTACATAATTGCCCAGGTTTGACTACAATGTCCGACATCCAAATACTTTTGAGTTGTTATGACTGTGATACTGTGCTTATAGTTATGGGTGTTAGTATACTTCTTGTAAAAATACTTAAACTTTAATAGTATACTTGAAGTCAGAGCTCTTAGCCCCAATGTATTTATATTTTGTATATCTTTTATGGATTGATATACTGAGTTCACTATAAACAATGCTCTGATACCAATCTGTCACACCCCCAAACCAGACGGCGGAAACGTCCGGGGGTGGATGACTTCATTTGTAGTATCACAACATATCCATTATAGTAATCAAAGTACATACAACCATTGCATTAATAAGTGTAAGTTTTTACATTTGTTCAATCATTGTATATTGACACCAAAAATAGTTATAACAAAAGATAGAAGACATGACTCAAAACAGCTCCATCTTCTCAAAAGCCCGGGCAGTACCTGTCTACTGATTCCCTGAGAATACAAGTAATTTGAAAAGAGAGTATAAACATAAAGTTGAGTGAGTGCATAAGTATTTATGTTTGAAAGTATATTTTCTGTTCATTGAATATGTAAAATGTTCCAGAAAATCCTATATTTTCTTATGTATATGGAAAGTAGTTTTAATCACATAAAATCGTTATGTTTGTAAACCAGTGTTCTGTATTTGTATTCTTTTGTATAACCTGTAAACGTGAGTGTGTCTGGCTTCACCAGCTGTTAATGTAAACTGAGATGTAATACTATAAACTGTATTTTAGTAAACTGGTACTTTGAAAATGTACTCATGTTTAGTTAATTATACACTAACCGTATTGTTAATATCTTTTTAATGAGTTATTATAACCAAACTGAGACTAGTTGGCCTGAAACAACGCTTTGAAAGCGTCAAAACTGTTGATAACAACTGTCACTCGTAGGCGTGTATGCCCGGCTGTAGCTAGCAGTCTGAGTGCGGGGTTGTCAATCCCAATATAGATCTATACACACTTGTTTCGATCCCCGACTTGAGATTCTAGTTATAATGTCAGGACTTTAACTATGTTGTTTAAATGGATAAACAACCTGAATCTAATGACTCATAAAAAGCATATAGTCGTTACGTGTATAATAGAAGTGAAAACCCAATCATTCTGAAATAATGATTGATAGTATGCTCCTGAATTAGTATTCTTAAAATGTATTTGAAAGATGTATACCCTTGATTAGTTTTGAATCAAACCCATGTTCTTGTAAAATGGTGTACTCTAGTATACTTGGATCGTGAATTAATGTTCTATGAATCATAAAGTATATCTATTATAACTTATACGTACTTTCTGAATTGATACTAACTGTTCATGAATGCAACCCCTTGCTCGACATGTTACAAAGGGTATTGAAACTGAATGAAATAACTTTTATATTTATATACATATACAAATATATATAACTAAAATTTAAACGACATTCGGACAAATAACCGATACTATAAGCCCACATCCAAACAAGGAAAAGGAACCAAAGTGAGTTATCAGTAATAAGCCCTTTAAATCTTATTTATATATATATATATATATATATATATATATATATATATATATATATATATATATATATATATGATTTCTGGGGAAAAATATAAGTTTATAAAAGAGTTTAACATTTTGAAATACTTTTGGTGATTTGATGTCATTTTAACATAATTTGAAACCATTTGATTTGAAGATAATTGAAATTCATTTTATAAGATATTTTGAAACCTTTTGATGGTAACACAAAATCCTTGTGATAGACTTGTATCCCCCCCCCCCCTAAAACTGTAAAAATTATGAAAATACGGGGATATGAAATCACCTCGTGTATGAGTTCCTAGTTGGCTTCGATGTGGTTGCGAGGATTCCCGGTATAAAATATATGTGATTAACCGTATCATGGTTATATTTTTCACATAATTGTATCCCTAAATTAGTTAACTAGTAATATAACAAGGAAACTAATATTTGTTCAAAGGGATTACTCACAATTAGTGAAGGAATTATGGAAGCGGATACAAAGTTTGAAGTTTAACTGGATGTGCTTGATACTTGAGAGTATATGATAGGAAATAAGGTTTGCAATTTGAGAGGAAATGAGGGTGTTTACGCTTGTTGATTGTACAAATGAATTCATGTGTGCTTAAGTTTGAAGTATACTCCTAAGGCGGTGAATGAAGTGTTTACGGTGTTATTACATTGGGAATCAACTTGGATAAGAATATGAAGATATTTGATGAGTGTTTACTGTTTAACACTTCTAGAATGAAGTTTTCACGGTTTAGATGAATAAGAATTGGAGTTTTTGGACCTTAAAGTCATTCTAAGAGTATGTTCACGGTCCAAAGTCTACATGGGAAAGAGTTCACAGTTTTCTTTTGATTCTTGAATGGAGTTCACGGTTAAAGGATCATATGGGGAAGAGTTCACGGTCAAGATTCCTAAATTACAAGTTGTTCACGGTTTGGATGTTTAAGGGGTTCACGGTTTGGCTTTCAACTGTGAACACCCTTTTGCTTTATAACTTGAACCGTGAACACATCTTCTTGATGTTATTTGGACCGTAAACTCCATGTATGAGTCATTTCATGATTTAATCTTTAATCCCCCTTGACTTATCTTGACTTATATCAAGTTATCCATGTGATGTTTCAATATAAGTGTTCATATCTTATAAATAAACATGATAACAAAGTATTTATTCTTGGTATTTAGAGTCCTTATTTGTTATAATGTTAATTCATTTGTACATGATTGAAACTTAGACTTTTATTTAGTCAATTTAATTTACATGGACTTGAAATAACAGGTTGTTACATATTGTCGTCGCTATAGATGTCGTCGCTAAAGGGCTTCCACCGGCGATCCTCATGTGCCACATGCTATTTGATCGTGACCGTACACTGCTATATTGATCCATCGGTTAGGGTTTCATCTAGTGGGAAGTAATAGTGACGACATGTCGCCGCTATTGATGGCGATCCGCGAGAGTGTCATCATGATCGTTCGATTATTTTTGGATCGGACGACTAATAATCACCACAGAATGGCATGTGTTTTTCCCTCCAACTTGTCACCGTTATTGCCTCGGTGTCGCTGCTAAAGGTAACACCCTTTTGACCCCCCCCCCCCCCCATCCCAGACGACCAAGTTTCTGCGTATTATCCTCCTTCTCGCAAAACTCCGGTGACCAACGTTCTCTGGTGCGTTTTTCTGGTGTAGTACACCAACACAAACCACCACTAACCATAGATTGCTTCTAGGCCTTCATTTTCCAGTGATTTCCGCCGATTTTCGGCATTTTCCGGCGAATTTCGAGTTTTTTCGGCGACAATAAACCTCCGGTAACCTGCACTTTCTCTTCCCTTTTCTCTTTCTCTTGTTTTCTATCAATATTTAACTCTAATTTCATTTTTTTGGTGCTTTTAAGTAATCTCCGGTGGTTACCACCACCACAGCACCACTGTTGTTACCATTTTCCGGTGACTGGTCGAATTTTTCGGCGACATCTCTCATTTTCTGGCAATGGCATGTTCCTCTTTTTTTCTGTTCTTAATGTATATGAAATGTATGTGAAATGTATATATTTTGGTATGTGAAATATGTATATTTTTGTATGTGAAATTTATATGAAATGTATGAATATGTATGTAAAAATGTATATGCAAATGTGTATGTGTGAATTTGTATGGAAAAATGTATGTGTATGTGTATGTATGAAAAAGTGTATGTGAAAATGTGTGTATACGTGTATTTCTGTTTGAAATGTATGTATATGTGTATGTATACGAAAAAATGTATGTGAAAAAATATATGTATATGAAATGTAGGCATTTTTATGTGAAAAGGTAGGTGTTTGTATGTGAAATGTATATATGTATTTCTATATGAAATTTATTTGTATGTATGAATATATATATATATATATATATATATATATATATATATATATATATATGTGTGTGTGTGTGTGTGTGAAAAAATATGTATAAGTGCATTTTTATGTGTGTATATTGTATGTTATGATAAAAATATATGTATATTGGATGTATATGTATGTTAAGATAAGATGTTATAATTGAAAAAAAAGGTTATTATAATTTACAATGTCTTTTTAAAGTTTTATAATATAATAAAAAAACAAAATAACTAAGATAATATAAATAAAAATAAATACGAAAAGGTATAATGTCATAATAGAAAAATAAAAACAAAACTAAGTTGATATTAAAAATCAAAATATGAAAAAAAAAAGATGATATAAATAACAAATATATAATATCGTTTAAAGTACAATGTTATAATAAAAATAAAAAATTAAAATTAAGACGCTAAATCTACTAAGTTATAATTTATTCAAAATAGAAAAATAAAAACAAAAATAAGTTGATATTAAAAATCAAAATATGAAAAAAAAAAGATAATATAAATAACAAATATATAATATCGTTTAAAGTAGAATGTTATAATAAAAAATAAAATTAAAAATTAAGACGCTAAATCTAATAAGTTATAGTTTACTCAAAATAGAAAAATAAAAACAAAAATAAGTTGATATTAAAAATCAAAATATGGAAAAAAAAAGATAATATAAATAACAAATATATACTATCGTTTAAAGTATAAGGCTATAATAAAAAATAAAAATAAAAAACTAATACGATAAATCTATTAAGTTATAATTTAATAACTGAATTATTTAAAGTACAATGTTATAACAAAAAAAAGTAAGTTTTTTTTTAGTTTAAGTCTCTTCTTTTTAAATCATCAAAAGCCTAGAAATACTCGTCCAAAACTGATTTAGATATTAATTTCGGGTTGTCCCCGTTTTGAGACTGCTTTTTGAATACCTTACCGCATTTAGGATGTAAATGTGTATTACATGATTGATTGTTTAAGAAATATCCGGTTGTTATTATCTCTTTGCTCCTCGGGTATATAATTTTATATATACTTAGAAGCTAAGGGGAAATGTTGCCGAATTTTTCTTAAACGGTCAATCATATAATACACATTTGCATATGAGGTAAGGTATTCAAAAAGTGGGTTTAGAAGCCTACCCTTGTTAATACTCTTCCGTTGTCCGGTTTTCTATTCCATCTGATTGAGCGATTACTCTATCCTTATAAATATTCAATCCTAATTCTAGTTCTTTTAGAGTAAACACTAAAACCTAACTTATGTTTCAGTTGCAACATGTCTTATGATAAAACGTGGACTACTATTGAAAACCGTAACTCAACCTTGTTCCAACAAGGACTCGAATCTTTTCTCGAGAGGTCCAAACCACACGTCGATAACAAAGGTCAAATTAGATGCCCGTGTAACAAATGTAATGTCAATAAAATTATACTACTAGCCATAATGACATTCCATATACTTCAACATGGTTTTAGTCCACATTATATTATATGGAAGTATCACGACAAAAATACAATTCACCCGGTTGTCGAAGACATACCGTGTAGTAATGAGATGGTCGATATTATTGCTGATGTTATGGGGGTGTGATTGAAAATGATACCAACCGCGACGAAGGAAACCCGGATACAGACGGTAGCGGTGTCGATGACGGATTTCAAAAGCTGTTAGAGGAAGTCCAATTAAAATTATATCCTGGATGTTCGTTTTCATCCCTTGACTTTTTAGTAAAGCTGGTGTATATCAAGGTGATCAACAAATGGACTGGTAGTTCATTCGGTCAGCTTCTTGAGTTGTCGCAAACTGCATTTCCTCAAGGAAATAGGGTCCCCCCCGTCACATTATGAAGCAAAAAAGACACTTAAAAAGATCGGCTTGGGTTATGAGTCGATACACGTATGTAAAAACGACTGCTTTCTTTTCTAGAAAGAACACAAGTTGTTGCAAAAGTGTCCTGTTTGTAATGAGAGTCGGTGGGTTGATGAAAATACAAAGAGTAAGAAGGTCGCTCATAAGGTGTTACGATACTTTTTCGTGACCCCAGACTACAACGTTTGTACTGTTCTAGACACACAACTAAAGATATATGATTTGGCACAGTACCGGACGATCCAAAGATGGTACGATGCTTCATCACGTTGATGGTACTCCAGAATTTAACAAGGAGTTATCGGCTCTTTCAATTGGTGTGCATGTGAATGCCCTTACTTATACTGCTTGCATAGTGAATGGTGTTGGGATTATGGTACTTATGTGTGACACTCAACGATCAACACAAAACTCGGGGGTTCTAACTGAGGGAGAGAATAAGAAGAAATATTATGGTCAGCTAGAAGAGTTATCGAGTTGCATTATCCTCATAAATATTGTAACGCCCCGATTCTCAGGAATTGATTTGAATAAGAATTTCTTTGATCCCAAGGTCTACTCGACGAGTTGGTTGCCCTACTCGTCGACTAGCAGCGGGTTGGTCCACGTATTTTAGTGACCTACTCGCCGAGTCCTAGAAGGGACTCGACGAGTAGGAGCTGGCAGATGAAACCCTAAATCCCGGGGTTTTGCACTCTATTTAAAGAATCATAAGCCTCCTTCAGCCTCTTTACAGTCTCTTGAGAGTCCAGAAAACCCTAATCCGTGTGGTGCTTCATTCTTGTGTGTTTTAAGCTTTGGAAAGTGGATCTTTGTAAGAAGAGCTTGGAGGGCAAGGGGCTAGAAGAAAGGAACGTGTGGGGATCTGATATATCTACCTCAATTAGCATCTTTTGGAATGTATCAAGTTGTTATCTTGACCTCTTTTCATTCTAGATCTATTTTGGGTGGATTTTAGGGCTTTTCTAACTAATTAGGAAGCCTTTCTTATGTTTGAGCTAAGATCTGAGGTTGCAACCTCAGATCTGAACTCTCTTGGGTCTCTAAGTCCATAAAGTTTCCAGATTTTGCAAGAATGAGACTCTCCTAAGGTGTAAAGATCCATTAGAAGCTTATATTGGTCATTTAGAGTCTCTAGGGCCTTGCATGCACGTAAAGTTTTCAACTTTACGTGATAAACATACCCTAGAAGCTTGGATCTGCAATATGGAGCCGCTGCATGGCTTAGAAAGTACCTGTATGGATGAAGGTCTGAAGAGACTCGGCGAGTTGCATAGTCAACTCGACGAGCCAAATGAAGATGGTCCTGTACTCAACAAGTTGGATGAACAACTCGGCGAGTCCAATGAAGATTGCCTTGGACTCGGCGAGTCAGTCGAATGACTCGGCGAGTCGTTAGGGTTTTCCCAACCTTCGGACATGTATGAACTCGGCGAGTTGTAAGGGGAAAATCGGCGGGTTGGCTAAGGGGTTACGGTCACTGACACTAGGAACTCGACGAGTCACTCGAGTGACTCGGCAAGTTGGCGAGTCATGCTAGGAACTCGGCGAGTATCTTGGAAACCTATGAAAGTTGACTTGGACTTTGGGCAAGGGTTGACTATTGGACTTCTGGGAGTATCTTGGAAACCTATGAACTTTGTGATGTGTCGGATATAGGTGGTGGAGTTTGTGGTGGTGATCCGGGAGTTGAGCTTTCTAGTTTCAGACGACAGTTGCGAGGTGAGTTATCCTCACTATACTAAGGGGTCTAAGGCACCAAGGCCGGCCCATTGGTTATGTTATTTTAGCAGTATTAGATGTTGAATATGAGTTAGTGTTGCATGCTAGTGGTTATGCCAGTTATGTAGATCTGTAGGACTACCTGTGTTGTTATATGATTATTTGCAAGCACAGTGGTTATGTTATATGTGGACATGTTATGTGGTATGGGTTGAGGTGATACTGCACTATGCGGTAACCAACAAACCCGGGAGCATTCCAGATGTGAGCTAAGGGAGACTCGTACTGTGGGCTCGAGAGCATTCTAGTTACGAGCTGAGGGAGACTCGTACTGTGGGCTCGATGGCAAGCCAGATGTGAGCTGTGGGCCCGTAAGGCAATCCAGACTCACACTGTGGGCCCAGGGGGTAATCCAGTCTATAAAGATGAGGACCCAGTACATGTTGTTGTTTATATATGTGTTATGTGCAGTGTATCGATATTTTGGGGGAACTCACTAAGCTCTCGGGCTTACAGTTTCAATTTATTGTTTTAGGTACATCAGGGGATTGCAGCAAGGCGAATGCGTGATCGTACAGCTCCTCATGTTTTGTTTATGTTTC
Source organism: Lactuca virosa (assembly GCF_052849685.1). Classification (NCBI taxonomy): domain Eukaryota; kingdom Viridiplantae; phylum Streptophyta; class Magnoliopsida; order Asterales; family Asteraceae; genus Lactuca; species Lactuca virosa. Next base: position 372,365,876 of record NC_136430.1, on the reverse strand, counting down.
TGGGAAAAATCTGATATTATACATTTTGAAAACCAGTGTGTAATGTTTTGATGAATTTGGAATGAGTTTTAAAGTTAAATTTTGAAAAAGTTTTATGGGTGTTACAAATATTCCACTGTACTTTTTCGCTGCAAGTGGTTCGATGCTGCAGGAGTTAAATTTGATAATAATTTCACCAATATCGACCCACGACGCGAATTGAGTAGCGAAGAAAATCATATTTGCTACGCAGGCGAAGCAAGTATTTTACATCCAAGAACCTTCTCAAAGTGATGAAAATGACAACCAATGGTGGGTTGTTGAAAATGTTAATCATAGAAGAATTTGGAATCTACCGATAAACGATGCCAACCATGATCCCATTGAAAATTTCGACAATGTTTCAACCGATTTCGTTCTTAGTAATGCTCCTTCTAATTTCACTCTTTTAATCGACTTTAGCCAGTACTTTCAAAATTCTCAATCGGTTGCAGATGATATTGAATTTGGTCCACCAACGGGTATCATCAATAATGTGTCTGATTACGAGACTGATTATGATGAGGAGGATTCCAATTATGATAGTGATGTGTCAGCAGACAATGAAGTGTTTGAGGGCGAGAATGATTAAAAAATCTTTACATTTGACTAGTAAAATAAGGTTTGTATTTGTTGTAATCATATCATATTATATGTGTATGTCTATATATATATATATATATATATATATATATATATATATATATATATATATATATATATATATATATATATATATATATATTGTGTTATAATTTTTCAGGATGTCATTTTTTTGGATTGCATTGCTCCATCTCATTGTTGTTGTGATGGGCCATGGAGGTGACGGTGATGACGAGCCACCATATCCGTTCGGTGGAGGTTTTGGTGATCAACATATTGATGGTAATTAAGATTTATTCTAATTCATTTTATTTCATATTGTATGTATATAAAAAAAATATTTTGACTAATATCTTTTTATACAGTGGTGCCTACAAAATGAAGAGGCATGGCAGTAAACAAAAAAATGTACAAGTTATTTGTAGCTAACGGCAACCGGCCTCTGAAGATAGTATTTGACATAAATACTCACATGCCGACTGGGGAAGTATACGTATGTTTCATTCGGGAGGTTGGGAGCTATATGTGGTGCGACATTGGTTTCGATAAGGACACATGGACATACATTTCTGAAGCCCAAAGGGTTGGCATGTTCTAGTATCTTTCGGTAAATTATTTATAAAGTTATATATTAAATATGTTTGATTTTGATTTATTTTTAATTTGTCTATTTTTTGTAGACATAGTTTGATTTTGGAGCGATTACAAATGATCCCATGGCTCCAGTTTATTGGGCGTCACTGAACAATCTGATATGTGTGCGGTATAGAGGCTGCAAAAATGTTGCAAAAACTCGTTTGACTGGTTTTGAAGGGGTGTGGAGGCAGCAAGGGATCAAGCCCCTGCGGGTATGGATCTACAATGTTGGAATGCTGCTATTGACCACTTCTTAACAGAAAAACATCAAAAACGATCCACTAGAAACAAAGAATGCCAGAAGAAGCAAGTCGTTAAGAATCGTGGAGGGACGTACATCTACGGTTGTGCTTGTTTTAAGAACGTAACTTACAATAATGCTTATTTAGTTATAACATATTTTTTAATGTTTCTTCAAGTATAACATATTTTGTAATGTTAAACAGAATTTGAATAGACTTGAAGCATTTCATCGTGGGCATGTGAATAAAAAGGGGAATTTGTTGTTCCTTTGGTTAAAGACCAATATGTAAGTTATTATTACTTAAAAATGAAGTAGATTGTTTTTTTGTTAGTTTTAACGTATATTGACAATCTTTGTGAAATACAAAATGCCTTAATTGCTGAGGTTGCTCTACAGACTCGTCACATAGCCGACTCCGGTGGTGATCCAGACACCATTGATTGGATCGCAATAATTGAGATGGTGTTGGGTACTCGAAGGGGGCATGTGAGAGGCATTGGGCCTAAACCTTCTTCAGCAGCGGGTACACGTGCTCAATCCCAATGGCAGTCACAGTCACAAGCACCGCAACCAACACAGGTACTTATTAAATTCTTAAAGAATTTGGTAGCTTTGCTATATTGTTAAGAACTTGATGCATTTATAGTAATTTTTGGTGGTTTGATGGTTGCATTCTTAAATTCCTTCCATGATCACTTCTTAATTGCCTTACTTTGTTTTATCAAGAAGCACCACAGTAGTTTCGATGAATGAAATGATTTTATCATCAACATCAATTTTGTGTCTGAGGAACATTACACTCAAGGGGATCCAAATACTGATGAGGATTATCAGGCTCAGCGGGAGCATAATTTTAAAGATGATGATGAGGCCTCTGGTGATAAAGAATTAACTATGTATGATTTAGATTTCTTGAATGAGCCTGTTGTTGCTATTCCCCTAAATGCTATTTTTCCAGAGCACAAGTCTACCACTGAGGATTCATCCATCTCAGTTGATACTGGTCCTATCAATTCTCTTTTCTAGAAGAGGCGTGCAAATGATCCTTTAGAGCCTTCCTCCTCGAAAAGGCTTAAAAAGAATGTTGATGATTTTCTAAATGATGATGATATTCTCACTATTGCATCTGATCTTGGTTGTTTCATTAAAAATTCTTCTTTCTTTGTTGAGGAGCAAAACAGTAAAACAGTGAACGACCTTGCCTTGAAACAAAATGAAGATTTTGGGTAAGATATAATGTGACATCCCGAAATTTAGGTCTAAAACTATAGATAGTCAATTCACCGTGAATTTCTTTATAACTTGAACTATTAGGTTTTAATGCATATTTTGAAAAATAAATAGTGTCATTACAATGATAATAAGATATGAAATGGTATATTACTTCCAACTAGGTTACAACCCGTGGAAACCACGGGTAAAAAAGGAAAAATAATATTGATAATTTAAAATAACAATGAAAAATTAAAAGATTTATAAAATTTTACTAAATTAATAAGATATAAGTTTTTTGTCAAATTTTTTATTTGTCGATAATGATAAAAAAAAGATAGTATTAAATTAAAAAAATATAATATTAAATTAACGTCAAATAAAAATTATAGATTGTTTATTTGAGTTTTAAATTTGAATTCAACACTTTCTTAAGTATCAATTAAAAAATATAAAAATATAATATTAAATTAACGTCAAATAAAAATTATAGATTGTTTATTTGAGTTTTAAATTTGAATTCAACACTTTCTTAAGTATCAATTAAAAAATATAATTTAATAGAATAGATTGCACAACGAAAATATTAATGTAAGGTATAGTACTTGTACAACGGAACCGGAAAACAATTAGTGTTATAGCAGTACATTGTGGTGAAATATTTACATTAATTGTATTTTTTTATCTAATTTTTTTTTTGTGAAAAACTATTATATAGGGACAATACAAGACAATTAACATATTAAAACTGACACTATATATGTAATATTTTGTATAGTTGGGATACGTAATAGTTGGGGAATAATTTGGAGTTTTGTTTGTAGGGACGTTTCAGAAAATCGTTCACCCTTCCAAGATTTCTTTCTCACGCACAAACACAAATTAAAACCTTTATATGTCTGGCTATAAATCAAGCATGAAAACGAATTCATGGGGTAACGATTATTCATTGTATCTCTGTGGATTTTGTAATATGAATAGAGCACATCAGACAAAGTCAAATACAAAGAGTCACATCAACAAAAACATATAAATTCGAAAACAAAATTCTAATTACATATTATAACGATTCAACTAAGAAAGATAAACATCAGCAAAAACATAAATGGGAAAACAACTTCCAACATACAGATTAAATGAGATCTAACGAAGTACATACACTTATATAACGAATCGAAGTGATGGAAAGCTTGATTTTTTTCCCTAAAGAAGATTTGTAAGAGAAACTGTATTAAATGTTATAATCATGAAAAATAACTGGCAAATACTTCTTTGCCTTAACGTTGTCCTTTGGAAGCAAATTTAAAAAATAAATAAATAAATAAATAAAAATCCATTCATAATATAAGATAACAAATGAAGATTTTTTATACGAAGACATAAAAAATATGCAACTGGAAGAAAGTAATCAAAACATACGACATTGTCATTAAATTTGAACCATCAGAACATCTTGTATCTTCAGTCGCATAAGTCCCAAGAACCACCTTGATGTCAAACTAAAGTGATTAACAACTTTTATTGATATTAAAAAAAACATAATATCACAGTGATACATAAAGACCAAAAACTTCAAAAAGATTTCATTATGATTGATTGTGCAATTCAAGTAGAAACATACCTTGAAACCGGAAAAATAATTACTATGAACAAAACAGATGGCTAAAGCTAAAAAGCAAACCGATAAACTACAAAGATTAATCTTCACAAGTTCCTACATAATTCACGCATAGTATATCTATTACTAGTCGAATCCCTGCGCGTTGCGCGTGAATATAATTATTTAATTAAAATAATAACATTTACCAAATTCTGATTTAATATTTATACATGTAAAACCAATTTCAATATCAAAACAAACTCTATAGTTAACATATTAGTTTTATTAATTTTAATAAATTTATATCATTAGTTATTTCCCCTACTAATTCATGATTTTATAGACCGTTTTATGTTGTGTAAATTATATATCAAACATATATTGAATCTTATGTATAAAAAACAAATAGTATGAAAAAATAAATACTACAACTTTTGATGATTTTATAAAACGTTTTAAGTTGTAGAAATTATATATAAAACGTATGTCGGTGTGCATATAAAACAAATAACAAATAGTATGAAAAACACTATAGCTTTTAATAAAATAAAAACACTAAAACATTATAACATTTACATCAAACAAAACTTATTAAACACTTATAAATCATTCAAAATGAATATTTAGAAATCAACATACATTTGATATATAGAAACATTGTTATAAAAAATTTGTGTTGAAATAACAATTGATACGACAAAACTTATTTTTTTTTCACTCTTTCATTTTGAATCACAAATCTTTTCAAACAAATGATTTTTTAATCAAAACTTACTTATATACTACTAATATAGCTACAATGTGTATAATAAATAAGTGGAAAATAAAAAAAACATTGTACATTAATAACCATAAGTTTAAAAAACTTTTAAATGTAGTGGAAAATATAAAGGAAAATTACATTAAATTTGAAATCATAATTACATTTAAATAAAAAAAACTATTGAGTTGCAGTGAGAGTTTTAAACTCTTGATTTGTACCCAATAATTTAATATAAATATTAACAATTATATGTTATAAAAATAATATTATAAGTATTTATCATTGAAATAATAAATTTTATACTAAGTTGTAACTAATATTATAATAATTTTAAGTATACGATAAGAAAGATATATAAAATTGTGTTTGAATCAAATTGAATTATGTTTTTGATTTAAAATTATTTTAAAGTATACTTACTTTTAACTAATTAATAAATAATTTATTTGAATATTTTTTATTTCCTATATTATTATTATTATTATTATTATTATTATTAGTATTATTATTATTATTATTATTAATTCAAATAACAATAATTTATTCATATAATATAGTCTATTCTTTAGTTTTACGTTATTTAAAACAATTATTACTTTTTACTAATTAAAAACTACTTATTTGAAAATTTTCATTATTTTATTTTAAAAAAAACTATCATACTTTTTTATTGTACTTTCATTTTTTTCCTTAAAGTTATGAAATATTGGAAGAGAATGAACGGTCCAAATAAAATGGTAATTTGAATTTCAAAACTATAGTAATTGTTATGTACTGCGATCAATCTTAAAAACAATATGTTAAGAGTGGGTTATGGGAGGAGGAGTGTTACACTTGAGGTATATTTTGATTACTTATATTTTCTTATGAAAATATTAATATTTTATTTATTTTACTTTTCCTTTATGATAAAGAATGAATAGGAAAAAAGAAAATTGACAAATGTAATAAGATAATTTATTTTTATTACTATAAAAACATTTAAAATTGGGTACATCCATATAACTTTTGGTAGAACATAAAGAATTCATTTTTATAACACACATAATTATTGGTTTTCAACAATAAAGTCATATCATATTAAAAATCATTTGTTCTAATTCGTCATTATCACCAACAATTTGGAATAATAATTGTAAACTCTTTTCATCAAAATCAATTATAAAAAACTCCATCGATGTTATTTACAAAATAAACGATAGAGACAACATAAAGATACATACATGTTAATAAAGGTAATTGCTCTAACTTATAAAATACATGTTGAATAATGTTCTCTTGTACATAAAATATATTTTCTTAACATAAAAAAGAGAGACAACATAAAGATACATACATGTTAACAAAGTTAATTGTTCTAACTTATAAATAGCTTGATGGTTGATTTACCAAAAGCTCATGAGAAGTAATTATTAATCACACATCATCATCCAATGATTATAGAAAGATGCATAACACATAAACTTAAAAAATGATCTCAAGTATACTTTTACAAACATACCTAAATTTGAACCTTTGTTAATATCTAAAACTTTACATGCACCCAATTTGAGTTCACATGAATTTATACTTGCAAAAGTTGCAATTGTTTTCTTACATCCATGGAACCACTCATATAACTCTTCAAACCCTATAAATATAATCTATCCTTTTGTGTTGACATACATGCAATATGTAATCTACAAATTTCTTATATAGGCTAAATATTTCATTTAACTCATCAATTAAATAGCATGATTTGAAGAGTTTTAAGAGTTACAAATCATAATATTTCAATTAATCATAAATTAATTTGTGTAAGTTGAATAGTCTTGGAAGTTTCAAATGCATGAGGTTCAAGAAAAAGTGGTCTTGGAAGTTTCAAATGCATGAGGTTCAAGGAAAAATGCTAGCTTTATAAGATATATATATATGGCAGCTGTAATCCAAATATGATCCAGTTTAATGCCAAGACATTATTGGTCAAGAAACATACCTTAACGACGACTTTATCGGATTTATGTGAGCATAGGCTAAACCACCATCGTTGATTTAGTACACAACACTTCTGTCTAAGACACTTCATAATCTTAAGGGTTCAAAGAAAATAAAAAAGATGGACAAAATGGGTGTGTAATATAGAGACCGCCTGATGTGACATATTAAGGTGGAGGCGAATTCCTTTAATCTCTCTTATCTAGTAAAAATCCAACATCGCCAAGTGGAAATCAAAATCAAAAGGTCGGAAAATACCTAAACCGAAAAAAAAATTAGCAAACCAAAATCATAAAATCAAATTCTTGTAACCACATTCCAACCATGAAAGCAAATCTGACTTCAAGTGAAATTAATAGTTTTAAACAACATCAAAGGAACATAACTTGCCCCAAATTAAGTGAACTTGTAATTCAAAAGAAGTATCAAAATCGAACAAAAAAGCAACCCTAATCAACGATATATATACCATTATCCGCAAACGCGTTGTGATGGAGAAGCAACACCACTGCAATGGTGGGAATGAAGACGACAGGTTCGTTCATCGTTCGAGAAGCAACACCGCCGCAATAGTGCAGGAAACGCCAAAGCAGCACGAGATGAGTGGTCTTCATTCGATGGAACAGAAGACTAATTTGGCGATTTAGGGCTCAAAGCGTCAGAGGAATAGAAATATTCACACAAGCTCTAGTAAGTACTTATAAGATCAAAAGTACTTTACCACAAGTTGGATTGTCTGGCGTGATCACCCAATTTTGACAAGCAAATAATATTTATGGAAATTTTGATCTACATTATAATTCACAGGGTTTACATGATAAATTTGCTTGGAAGGAGAGGGGTGTGTGTATGTAGGTTTTTTCTTCCCAATTCTACGATAGATAGAAAGAAACAGAGGGAGAAAGAAGACAAATATATTAAGGTTTTAAACAACAAATAGAATGAAGATGAAACATCTGACACTAATCTGTCTTGACACTAATCTGTCTTAAGATCAAGACCATAAACGAAGTATTTACCTTTTTTTGCTCAATCGTTGGCAGTGACTGGAAACAAAGACGAAGGTCTCGACACCTAGGTTTTTCTAAAGAGGGGGAGAGAAATTGATTTTTAAGAGAGAGTCTGTATTTCAAAATTTGAATTCGGATTTAGATAAAAACACGAATTGAATATTGAATGAAGGAGGGGTATAACTGGAAATTCACTTTGATGTAAAATGTTTGGTGGAAGTGACATGTGGACAAAAGGTTTCATTTATTAAATAGGAAGATTATGGAAAATCTCAAATGAATCAAAAAGCACAAACTGCAACCCTAGTTAATACGTCTGAAAAATTAAAATTTTGTATTAAGCAGTTGTGAGCAAAAAAACACTCTAGTCTCATAGTACATGTTCACTTGTTTCCGAAAATATAAAGAACGTTCAAAACGGAGTTCGTATACAAAAGATACGACGGTTATAAGAAACCAAACCAGTATAATAGTGATTTTCTTAAAACTGCATAAACCGTTTTGTTCCGTTGCGGCACTTGCACACCTCATATGGAAATTTTGAGAACATTTTTGGACTCAAGTCATGGTCTATTATTTAATTTCATACTCAAAATTTTTTTAGCAAAAATATTTGCGAAGGTTAAAAAATTAGACGTTTTGGGTCAACTAAACGCGAAACGTTAAACACAATTTCTCAGAGTTCTACAACTCGAAAAATTAATCCGCTCGGGTTTTTGGAATCCTTGAACTTGGCTCTATCATTTGCCACTTTAAAAAAAACTAGTGGGTGTCGGGATTTTGGCACTTAAAACTAGGATTGTTTTTGGGACTACTTCTTGAGAAAGTGACATCACTAGGTCCCACCCTTGCTTGCATGCATAAAGAAAATCATCCATGAACCCCCCCCCCCTTCCCTTACCTACGTGACTAGCCCCTCTCCCTTTCCTTCACATCACATCTTTAGCTACAAACTTCTTCCAAATGTACAAAGCATGGGAGTGTTAGGTGTTTGACTTTCCAAGAGGGTATGGTCTTGCATAGCCTCGTGAGACACCATTAAGGCTATAAATATAACTCATATATTCCCAATTTCCATCAGCAATTCAGCCACAAACAGTCTCAATCTCCCTCTCTCTCTCTCTCTTGCTTTTTCTCTCGGCTAGAACTCCCCACCGGAGCAGCCCCATTCCACTGTCGAAAACCACCAACCCTCCACCCCTGTTTTCTCGAGAAACCACCCCCCAAACACCCCTGCCGCTTGTTGTCACCTTCTCCCTCCTCCCCTTCGTCGTAACTGCCAACAAAAAGAAAGAATGAAGCATCCAAGAGGCTGTCGGAGCCCCTCGCCGCCACTGTTGCCGTCGTTAGGCTGCCATCAGCCACCACCACCTTGTCACCTTTGCGTCACATCTGTTAGGGTGCAAAGTCACGCTTGGATGTATTTGTGCTTTACCCACTTGTATTGTGTGATGAGTTGTATTTCCTATAAATAGGAAGTGAGTGACACTCATTTATGTAATGAACACTTTGAGAGCATTAGCTTAGAGAGAGAAATTGCAAGACCCATTTGTACTCTTTCTATCAATACTAATGAGAGCTAAACACAGATTTATTTACTTCATGTGTTCTTGATTTTGAATGATGATTCACTAGATCTTTTCTTATTCCGCACATGCCATCATAATCAACACCACTACAATTGGTATCAGAGCGGGTGTTCTTGATTAGATCAAGAATTAATCCATGGTGGCTTTCTAGATTTGGTGATTCTTCATGTTCTTATTGATCTTCGTGATTAGAGAGTGTTTTGTGTTCTAGAAATCGATTTTTTCCTTGATTTGATCCATAATTCGATTTTCTCTCTCTAGAGATCTCCTTGATTTTCACTTTCTCTCTCTAGAAAACCCAAGTTCATATCGTTTTATTCGAAAGGAAAGAAGCAATTATGGAGAAATTGTTGATACATAATGAAACTTTTCTAGGTGAATACACTTTTGAATCTCTTCTTTATTGTTTGACTGTTGGATTGAAAAGTGAAGATGAAGTCGTTTTAAAAGGAGAAAAGAATGAAGTTGGAGAATTAATTAGTTGTCCAATTCATCAAACCAAAGATTTGTTTGATCGATTGGTTACAACGTATCAAGAGAGACGAAGAAATAGGAAAGAAGGTGAAGTCATAAAAGGAATTCCTCTTGCTGAATGTAAATATGGAAGCAATAAACTTGAATTTTATGCAAATTATCGTGAAGCTCGGAAACATGTTCTTGATGATGATCATCATGTTCTTGATGTTCTTGATGTTCAAGAAAAAGGAGTTCAAGTTGATCCTCATGATGAAAAAGTTTTTTGCTCAATTGGAGTTCAAACCGATGATATTTTGTGTTCTTGTGATTCGTTTGAAGGAATGATTCTTTATCGGAAGCCGGCGATCCAAGAATTTCACAAGTATCAAACTCCAAAAGATTTGATTCAAACTCACAGAGTTGAAGTTGTGGAAAGTGGGTTTGTTCATGAAATCAAATCTTCAAGATGCAAAAAGATGAGAAAGAAAAAGAAGAAGAAGATTAAACACAAAAACAAGCGGGTTTATTCACAAAAATCATCAAGTGTTGTTGTGAAACAAATTTGGGTTCCAAAGCAACAATCTCCAAGTGTTGCATTGAAATAGAAGTCAAAAGCCAAAAATGTTAGTTGTTCTTATGAAGATGTTCTTGGATCGTTGAATAACACGAAGAACGAGTTGTACATCACACATAGTGGGTGGTACAGTGTTCAAATTGGAGATTTTCTCGTTCCAACAAAAGAACCAAGATCCTCTAAATTTGATTTGTTCGTTGAAAATGGAACTCGATTCGTCAAAAAGGTATCTCAAATTCTCAAATGGATTCCAAAACGTCCATGATTTCGATTCGTATTTTTCGTTTTTTCATTTTGATCGATTTGCCTCATTGGATCGAATCGGTTTCAACCCCATTGATTGATCCAATTATTTTTGTTTAGATCAAAATTCCAAAAATCATTCTCAAATTTGAAATTCACTATTCATGTCCAATGTTTAAGTCCAAAATTACAATTCGATTACTGTTCAAAGCCCAATCAATTTTCCTTAAAATCCAATTTTATAATGTTGTGAGCCCACACATCTTTAAATCCATCTTATTATACAATTGTTGTTCGTAAGATAATATGTACACATGCATATCTTACTTGTACTATCGGCTTCTGTATCTGCTTTATCGATTGTTCTTGAGTTCTTAATCTCGTTTTCTCATCGATATTGAATGCTAATCTGTAAATGTGATTCGATTTCATGTGATTTGGAACATGATGAAATCGATTTCATACAAGTTCAAGTGAAGAAATCGTCAAAATTCATGCTTGATTTTGATGAACTTGTACAAAGAACACATGAATGTGATGATGAACTGTTGGATAATCATGTTTTGATCCAAAATTTGGTGTTTGAATCATCAATTTGATGTTTGTTCATCTTTAACTTCTAAAAGTCAAACATAGAAAAAAAGTCAAACCCAATTTTTAAGAGGTGAATCGCTGAATTGGTAGAAGAAATTAGTTCATACAAGTGTTTTTGAGGCCATGAGTATCGAAATCAAGTTTAATTTGGGTTTAATTTCGAACTTGGATGTGGAGTGTTCTTGATGACGAAGACTGTGATGTTCGACACCTGTGAGATGATTTGGAAATCGAAGATTGTTTTTGGCTAATGGATTGATTTCGAAGGTCGCTCAATGTATAGGGAACGATCGATTTTCGTTAGTGGTTCAAGATGTTATATGGAAATCGATTTCGAAAGTATTGGAAGTCGATTGAGAACGAAGCCTGTGATATCGATGATTATTGACCGGAGAACGAAGGTTATTGAGATTAATTTGTTGTTGATGAAAAGCGAAGGTTTTGGTAACAAAAAGCGAAGGATTGTAATCCTCGAAGATTTTGATATCAATGATTTTGGCTGTCGATTAAGAACTAAGGAATCGTTGGTGTCAAAAAGCGAAGGTTTTGATGAATTGGGTTAAAAAGTTTCGAAAGTTTTGGTTGTGAGAATCGGGTATCAACTAACGAAGATTTTAATGTCTCACTTTCGAAAGTTGATAACCAGTTGGGAAGGAGACGGGAAGACTTTGTCACCGGATTCACGAACTGTGTAACAAATTGGAGAAGAAACACAAATGTTTCAAAATTGGTCACTGAAGTTTCGAACATATGGCAGGTCCAGTTTCGAATTTGCAGCAATAATTGGAAGAAAACATAAATGTTTTGAAACTTACCCCTGAAATTTCGAAGACTTGGCAGAATTAGTCCAGTTTCGAATGTTGAGAACAAATTGTGAAGAAAAGGGGTAGAATTTTCGAAAAGAGTCCCTGCAGTTTCGAAAAGTTGGCAGAAAATATCCAACTTCAAAATTGGGGCAATAAAGCTGAAAATTTAAAGAAGTTTCAAGTTTCGTCCCTGCAGTTGGTTCGAACTTACACTTTATGTCCAGTTTCGCAAATGGGGGAGTGTTTCACATCTTTAGCTGTTTTTGGCGAAATGGGTCCCTGCATAATTCTGTTATTGATAGTTTTTACCCGGATTTTGGAAAATCTTGCAACTTTCACCCAAAAGTCAAAATTTTTCACAAATTGGAAATTTTTTTGAGGCTTTTTCGTGATTGTTTTTCCGTGCAAGTTTTTCGGGAGTTTCATTTTTGGTACACATCAAGGGGGAGTATTGTGAAGTTCATTCCTCGGGCGCTTCTCACCCTTAATGGGTTTTATAATCATTTTTTTATTATAAAAAGGGGAGAATGATGGGTATTCGAAGCGAGTTTTTCGGGTATTCATTTGTGGATTTGAAGACCGGTGTTACTTCAAGGGGGAGTTTGTTCTTGATCGCGCGAGCTCGTTGGATATTGAAGCCGGACATCCAATCCTAACTTTAAGGGGGAGAATGTTAGGGTGCAAAGTCACGCTTGGATGTATTTGTGCTTTACCCACTTGTATTGTGTGATGAGTTGTCTTTCCTATAAATAGGAAGTGAGTGACACTCATTTATGTAATGAACACTTTGAGAGCATTAGTTTAGAGAGAGAAATTGCTTTCTATCAATACTAATGAGAGCTAAACACAGCTTTATTTACTTCATGTGTTCTTGATTTTGAATGATGATTCACTAGATCTTTTCTTATTCCGCACATGTCATCATAATCAACACCACTACAACCTCTTGCTGCCATTTTTATGTGGTATTTTCCAAATCCAAGCCTCAAGCTTTAGTGTTATTTTTTGGTGATATTTCAGGTCTAAACCGGGTTAAAAGTCGTTGCTATTTTGATGCTGTCTCGTGGTGTCTCTCGAGCTCGATCATATTCTTGAATCTAAACTGAGTTCATGCTTCAAAGGAGAGTGCTTACGGCCCCATTTTAACGTTCTTATACATTTATGAGGGGGGGGGGGGGTATATGTGCTCATATATTTGGTTTATGCAAAACATAATAGAAACAATGTTATCATTTTATGTGAAAACTTTTAACTACTTTATAAAATGATATTTTGTCAAGTAACATTTTATGTACACATAAACTAGTTTTCAAATTTGATATATATACATATGTTATGTTGTTATAATAAAACAACTAGTCATAAGAACATATGCTAATCACTACATAATGCTATGATTTTATGTGACAATGTATGTCATAAAACATTACAACCTTTGTAGTATTTCAAAGAACAAAAACTTATGCCATGCATGCATGTGTGTGTGTGTGTATATATATATATATATATATATATATATATATATATATATATATATATTATAACTTGAAACTTATACATGTACTTATATGATTTACCGGTTATTTTAAGTGAGTATCGTACACTTTCATGTATATATTTATCGAACATACTCGGCTTATACCTTATTCAATGTAAATCATTTTTCCTGGTGAGTTATCCACATATAAGTTAGGGTTATTGACTCTCGAACATGACGCCCGGATGTTTACCCACGTATAAGATAAGGCGGGTTAACATATACATTAGTTAATGGCTTTTATAGTGAGACACTATTCATTATCTAAGTCTAACTATTTAACATACCCACACTACTATATACGTTAATCCTCGCAGCGAGATACGTATGTATAGATCTATACGAGGTTGACATCCCCACCCGTGGTTGCTAGCTACAACCTCGAACGATCAATCAAAGCGGGTGGTTACTATCTACAGTCATTCTACGACGTCCAATGAATCATTGTAGGGGGTACTTCAGTCATATAGCTCAATCAAGGACTCACTATAAACATTAATTGGATCTTTCTCTCTCTCCTCTCTCTCTCTCTCTCTCTGTAACGCCCGTAGATCCGGGCTAGTCAATTTAGAGACGATAAGCATCAAAAATGATTTTTTGATGGAAAATTATTTAGAAGGATTAATCTTAACCAAGTTGTAGTATATGTCTCAAAGTTTTTGGATATATAAAGAATGCCGAAATCCGAGTTATAACGAAGAAGTTATGACCTGTCGAAGTTTCGCGACAAACCGGCACGGTGCTGAATGTCGTAAAAAGTGAGTTTTTGATAAACTACTTTTTAGCCTTAGTGATCTAAACGAAACTCGTAGTGTTCGTTAAACCGAGAGTGGGTATAAAAAGAACACCCAAATCTGACTTCGTATGAGGAAGTTATGATTTTTCGAAGTTTCAGCTTAGCAGTAGACAGCAAAACTCGAATGTAACGCCCCGATTCCAGGTATGGATTTAAATAAAAGGTTATTTGGTTTTAATTCCTAATCGACGAGTTGGTTGCCCTACTCGTCGAGTAGCAGCGGGTTTGATGCGCGTGTTTAGTGACTTACTCGCCGAGTCCATTAAGGGACTCGACGAGTAGGAGCTGGCAGATGAAACCCTAAATCCCGGGGTTTTGCACCCTATTTAAAGAATCATAAGCCTCCTTTGGCCTCTTTGCAGTCCATTGAGAGTCCAGAAGAACCCTAACTTGAGTTTGTGTGTATTCTTTGGAAGTTTAAGCTTGGAGGAAGATCTTTGGTGAGGGAATCTCTTGGGAAGCAAGCTAGTTGAAGCTAGAGTTTGTGGGTTTCAAGTTCTGCATCAGAAAGGGCTCTCTTGAAGGTATTAAATCGTTTTTCCCTTGGCTCATTCTCTCCTAAACCCTTTTGTGCATAAGTTTAGAAAAGGATTCTTGTGTTTAAGCCAAGATCTGAAGTTGTAACTTCAGATTTGGACTCCCCTTGGCTTCTGGATTCATAAAGCCATCAGTCTTGTCTAGTATGAGCCTTCTCTCAAGGATGTGACTTCATTGCAAGCTTAGTTGTGTCATTTTAGGGTCTTAAAGCCTTGCATGCACGTAAAGTTTGCAACTTTACGTGATAAGCATACCTAAGGAAGTTGGATCTGCAATTTGGGGCCTTGGCATGGCTTAGAAAGTGTCTGCATGGATAAAGGGCTGAAGAGACTCGACGAGTCATATGAAGATAGGCATTGAACTCGACGAGTTGGATGAACAACTCGGCGAGTCTGATGAAGATCGTCGTAGACTCGACGAGTTGGATGAACAACTCGCCGAGTCGGATGAGTTTCTCCAGGATATGTATGCGTGTGTATCCGTCGAGTTTCAAGAAGGACACTCGACGGGTGGCCTTAAAGTTTGATCGAGAATCAGAGGAACTCGACGAGTCGCCTCGATGACTCGGCGAGTAGCCGAGGGTACTCGGCGAGTTAAGGTCAACATGGACTGTTGACCTTGACTGAGGACTTTGACTTTGACCAGGAGTTGACTAGTGGGTTATGGAGTACCTTATAAGGTTAAGGACTTATGAGTTTATTGTGCTATGGTAATAGGTGGTGGAGCCTGTGTCAAGTGATTCGAGAGTTGGGTTTTATCTACCGAGTCGACATCTGCGATGTAAGTTATCCTCACTATACCGATAGGGTCTAAGGCACCAAGGTCGGCCCTTTTTTTAGTTGTTACCGTGATGGTATGCTACATGTGGATATGATCTGTTAGATCTGAATCAGGATGGACAGTATGTTATGCTTTTATGATCCGTAGGGATAAATATGTTAGTGACCTGCTAGGTCAGTGCTATGGTTATGAGTGATTGCTATTATTGGTGATCAGTGAGATAGATATGTTTGATGATTGTATATGCCAGTATATGTTAGTTATGCGCACATAATTATTTGCTTGTTGCTTTGGTTGAGGCGGTCCTGCTCTGTGCTGAAGGCTAACACACCCTATGAGCGGTCCGGGGAGACTGTAGGCCCACGTGGCGGTCCAGTCATGCCGAAGGCTCGGTATAGTTTCAGTTGGACTGTAGGCCCGGTAGGGCGGTCTAGTCAGGCCGATGGCCCAGTATGCATGTTGATTGATTGATTATTATGGATATGGTATTATCAGTGTGGTATTGGTATTTTGGGGGTAGCTCACTAAGCCCTCGGGCTTACAGTTTTCAGTTTATTGTTTCAGGTACTTCAGGAGTTCATGGCAAGGCGAAGGCGTGACCGTACCGCTCCTCATCCTTATGATCTTGCTTTTGGGACACTCTGATTGAATAATGAATTGAAAACACTTTTGTAAACAAATACTATTTGGTTTTATTTATGTTTGAAAAGTTTAAATTTGGCGTAAAATTTATGGATGTTACAAGTTGGTATCAGAGCCTTGGTTTGAGTGAATTGGAGGAACACTCGTGTGAATCCAACCTCAAATCAAGGAGGTTTTCGGAAAGTAAAGTTTTTAAAATGGTTTTCAAAATAAAGGATGGAGGATGCAGAGGGTACGATCAGCTAGAGCCTGTAAGTAAACCCCAAAATACCATACAATTATTTGATATTTTGATATGTTAGAACAGCATGCTAGTGCTAGGCTAGGGATCTTCAGGAATCGCATGATAGATTTGTCTGATTATATGATGCCTATTAGCCTAGGGTTTCTTGTATATGGAATTGACATCATAACTGTAGATGTTTAGTGTATGCATCACGGCTGTGCATAACAAAGACCTCATAGCCTGAGAATGTTGATTCGGCTTTCGGGTAGGATTGGACATTCGAAAGTCTATTGGGTCCAGCGTTATGTGCAGCTAGTATACACTAGCGCTGCAGGGGATGATGAAAGTTTCATGGATGTGTGAGTTGTGAGAAGTGGTAAGACCAGTTGCGAGATAGTTGATATTCCTCTAGGGGTGAGGGTTGAGCGCATTTTATGTTGATGCTAGTGTTAGGGTGTCGTGGTGATACTTGAGACAAATATGGGTAGGTGTGGAAGGTAGTATGGGCCCGTACTACTGAAAGCACAGGACCCATACGCGTAGCAAGGAAGTCACAACCCCTAGGGTTTGTGGATTTGGTCTCCCGATATTATGTTATTTACCTGATGATTTGAGTATATATTTCAGTATGGTGGTGACGAGACGTTTTGCTGCTGGGCCCAGATCAGGATCAGGGTCCGGATCAGGGTCAGGGTCAGGAGACGGAGGGTCGGAGGTGCCGGTAGCACTTGAGCCCGTGGTACAGATAGGGACAGATGAGTTGGATGCCAGGATCCGGGAGATTATGCACGACGAGATTGCTGCTGCATTCCGAGCGCAGCTGCCAGAGATGTTCGGGTCGATTAAGACCACGATGGTTGAGTACTTTGATGAGCGATATGCAGCTCTAGCAGAGACAGCTGCCGCTGCAGCCACTTCGGCTGTAACTGCGGCAGGGGTTGGAGGAGGAGCCAGCAGGGCTTTCCAGTACCGGAACTTCGATAATATGAAGCCCCCGACATTTGATGGTACTCAGGATTAGATCAGAGCTATGAGGTGGTTATCAGATGTGGAGGATGTTTCTTCACGTGTTCATGTCCTGCTGACCAGAAGGTCAGGTGTGCCCTGAACCTGCTGAGGCTTGGGGCAAAGGACTGGTGGAGATTGACGACAGGGTCGTACACGGATGATCAGCGAGTTGTTGTTACTTGGGAGCAGTTCCGGGATATGTTTCGCACCCGCTACATTCCACGTGTTGAGCGGGAGCGGCTTGCTCAGGAGTTTTTGACATTAAGACAGGATGGGGAGTCTGTGATGGAGATTACCCGTATGTTCACGGAGAGGGCTATGTTTTGCCCGGAGTTTGCTTCAGAGCAGTCTCAGATGACTCGTTATCTGAGTATGCTCAAGACTGATATTCGACAGTTTGTGTCTACACAGCGATGTGATACCCTCCTGGACTCCAAGAAGCCGCGAGGCGGCGTGAGTTGGAGATAGAACTGCAGTTGAAGGAGCAGCGTCAGGCACCGGCACAATCTCAGCTGGCGCCTAAGCGGTCTAAGACCACTGATACTCGGACTGGGAGTCAGCAGAGCCGCACTTGTGGAAAGTGTGGCAGGGGTCATTCGGGGGTTTGTCGAGCAGGAGGTGGATGCCACAAATGTGGCAAGGAGGGGCATTATGCCATGGACTGCCGTCAGTCCGCCCCTCCAGCAGATATGAGCATTTGTTACCATTGTCATCAGGTTGATCACGTGAAGACCAATTGTCCGCAGCTCGCCGCCAAGCCGGCGCAGGGTCCCGCGCCAGCTACTGTGAGGATTGGAGATGGGAGGCCAGTCAAGGTGGAGCCTCCGAAGGCTCAGGGTCGCGCCTTCCAGCTCACGGCCGAGGAGGCCAAGGCATCACCGGATGTGGTTGCTGGTACGTTTCTATTCTCTATCTCAGTTATTGTATTTGTGTTATGCTTATTGGTTGTATCCATGATTAGGTACGTTTTTAGTGAATTCTTTGCCTGCTTTGGTTTTATTTGACTCGGGGGCGAGTCGTTCGTTCGTATCTCAGACTTTCTGTAGAGGGTTTAGTGTGACGGTAGATGAGCTTGAGTGTCCGTTGCGAGTTTCGATCGCCAACGAGCACGGGGTTTCCGCTTCTTCGGTCTACCGGGGATGCGAGTTGGAGATTTTCGGGGTGCCCTTCCCGATATATTTGATTCCTATTCCCATGGGGGAAGTGTGCATGATCGTAGGGATGGATTGGCTCAGTCGATTTGGCGCCCTGATCGACTGTGAGGGACAGCGAGTGGTAGTTCGAACCCCAAGTGGGGGAGAACTGGTGGTATACGGTGAGGGCACCAAGATGGGATCAGGGTTTTGTTCGGCGGCCAGGGCTCGACAGTATATTCAGCACGGGTGTGCCGGTTATTTGGCATATGTGGTAGATACGCGGGTTAGGGATCAGCCCACGGTTTCGGAGGTCCCAGTAGTCAGAGAGTTCGCTGACGTGTTTCCGGAGGAGTTACCCGGAGTGCCTTCGGAGAGGCAGGTTGAGTTTAGGATTGATCTAGTTCCGGGTGCGGCCCCTATCGCTAAGGCGCCGTACCGACTGGCACCGCCAGAGATGCAGGAGTTGTCATCTCAGTTGCAGGAGCTGCTGGGTAAGCAGTTCATTCGTCCGAGTAGTTCCCCATGGGGAGCACTGATCCTTTTCGTCAGGAAGAAGGACGGTTCGCACAGGATGTGCATTGACTATAGGGAGTTGAATAAGTTAACGGTGAAGAACCGTTATCCACTCCCGAGGATAGATGATCTTTTCGATCAACTTTAGGGTGCATCTTGGTTTTCCAAGATCGATTTGCGGTCCGGATATCACCAGGTCAGGGTGAGGGAGGAAGACGTGGAGAAGACCGCATTTCGGACTCGTTATGGTCATTACGAGTTCGTGGTGATGCCGTTTGGACTCACCAACGCGTCGGCAGTGTTCATGGATTTGATGAACCGGGTCTGCAGACCGATGCTCGATCGCTCAGTCATTGTGTTCATAGACGATATATTGGTGTATTCCAAGACACGAGAGCAGCACGAGGAGCACCTTAGGGAGCTGCTGGAGGTTCTGCGATGAGAACGGTTGTATGCCAAGTTCTCGAAGTGTGAGTTTTGGTTACGAGAGGTCCAGTTCCTCGGGCATCTCGTTAACCAGGAGGGGATTTTGGTCGACCCGGCCAAAGTCGAGGCCGTTATGCAGTGGGAGATTCCGAAATCTCCCTCCGACATCAGGAGTTTCTTGGGATTAGCAGGGTACTACCGGAGATTTATTCGAGATTTTTCCAAGGTTGCAGTACCCCTCACTCGTCTAACGAGGAAGGGGGTGGATTTCCGGTGGGGTCCTGAGCAGCAGAGGGCGTTTGAGACCCTCCGGCGATGTTTGTGTGAGGCGCCAGTGTTGACGCTCCCCGAGGGAGTCGAGGATTTTGTGGTATTTTGTGATGCATCCATCACAGGTCTGGGGGCGGTCCTCATTCAGAGGGGACGGGTGATAGCCTATGCATCGCGGCAGCTGAAGCCGCATGAGACGAGATACCCTACGCATGATCTTGAGTTGGGAGCGGTGGTTTTCGCTCTCAAGATTTGGAGGCATTATCTGTACGGGGTCCAATGTACTATATACACGGATCACAAGAGTTTGAGGCACATCATGGATCAGCCGAACCTGAATATGAGGCAGCGCAGGTGGCTGGATGTGGTCAAGGACTATGATTGTGAGATCCTTTACCATCCTGGTAAAGCGAATGTGGTTGCGGACACTTTGAGCCGCAAGTCAGCTGGGTCTTCTACCCCGGCAAGGTGTATGAGGATAGCGGTGGATTCCCCGCTTGTGAGCTTGATGAGGGATGCTCAGGTAGAGGGCATGAGACCAGAGAACTGGAAGATGGAGCGGATTAAGGGCGAGAACGCCCGGTTTGTTCAGGATAGCCGCAGATTATTGACCCGACACGGTCGGGTTTGGGTTCCGATGACCGGAGGGATCCGGCAGACAGTGATGGAGGAGGCTCATAAGTCTCACTTTTCTATACACCCGGGGGCCACCAAGATGTACCGGGATTTGAGTTTGAGCTACTGGTGGCCGTGCATGAAGCGAGAAATCACTGGGTATGTTGAGAGGTGCTTGACCTGTAGGATGGTCAAGGCCGAGCATCAGAGGCCGCATGGCAAGCTGCAGCCTCTGGAGATTCCCATGTGGAAATGGGAGCAGATCACGATGGATTTCATTACTAAGCTGCCGAGGACGGCGAAGGGGTTTGATGCTATATGGGTCATCGTGGATCGATTGACCAAGAGTGCCCATTTCTTGGCCATACGGGAGAGTTCGTCGGCTGAGAAATTGGCCGGCATGTATGTCAGCGAGATTATCTCTCGCCATGGGGTTCCAGTTTCTATCGTTTCTGATAGGGATGTTAGGTTTACTTCCCGTTTTTGGCAGAAGTTCCATGAGGAACTGGGTACGCGACTGCATTTTAGTACAGCTTTCCATCCGCAGACAGATGGGCAGAGTGAGCGGACCATCCAGACCCTCGAGGATATGTTGAGGGCGTGTGTTATTGATTTTGGTGGGAGTTGGGATTCCCACCTACCGCTTGCAGAGTTCGCCTACAACAACAATTATCATTCCAGTATTGGTGCCCCGCCTTTCGAGTTGTTGTATGGTCGGAAGTGTAGAACCCCAGTCTGCTGGGGTGAGATTGGGCACAGGGTAATGGGGCGGACAGAGGTAGTTCTGCAGACTACCGAAAAGATACAGCAGGTTAGACAGCGTTTGCAGACCGCTTAGAGTCGGCAGAAGAGTTATGCCGACAGACGCCGATCTGAGTTGGAATTTCAGGTGGGTGAGATGGTACTTCTGAAAGTCTCACCCTGGAAGGGTGTGATCCGTTTCAGGAAGAGGGGAAAATTGGGTCCCCGTTTCATTGGGCCGTTCAGGATCATTGCTAGGGTTGGCAAGGTGGCTTATAGGTTGGAGCTACCGGAGGAGCTTAGTCGGATCCATAACACGTTCCATGTTTCGCAATTGCGAAAGTGTATTATGGACCAGGAGGCAGTGGTATCACTGGATGATATTCAGGTCGATGAGCGCCTGAACTATGTGGAGAGGCCTGTGGCTATCTTGGAGAAGAAGAAGAAGATTTTGCGGAACAAAGAGATACCTTTGGTAAAGGTACAGTGGGAGCATCGGAGAGGATCCGAGTGGACGTGGGAGCCGGAGGCGGAAATGCGGGAGCATTACCCGGCATTGTTTAGTCCAGCGGACTTCGAGGGCGAAGTCTAGTTCAAGTGGGGGAGAATTGTAACGCCCCTATTCCAGGTATGGATTTAAATAAAAGCTTATTTGGTTTTAAGTCCTACTCGACGAGTTGGTTGCCCTACTCGTCGAGTAGCAGCGGGTTTGATGCGCGTGTTTAGTGACTTACTCGCCGAGTCCATTAAGGGACTCGACGAGTAGGAGCTGGCAGATGAAACCCTAAATCCCGGGGTTTTGCACCCTATTTAAAGAATCATAAGCCTCCTTTGGCCTCTTTGCAGTCCATTGAGAGTCCAGAAGAACCCTAACTTGAGTGTGTGTGTATTCTTTGGAAGTTTAAGCTTGGTGGAAGATCTTTGGTGAGGGAATCTCTTGGGAAGCAAGCTAGTTGAAGCAAGAGTTTGTGGGTTTCAAGTTCTGCATCAGAAAGGGCTCTCTTGAAGGTATTAAATCGTTTTTTCCTTGGCTCATTCTCTCCTAAACCCTTTTGTGCATAAGTTTAGAAAAGGATTCTTGTGTTTAAGTCAAGATCTGAAGTTGTAACTTCAGATCTGGACTCCCCTTGGCTTCTGGATTCATAAAGCCATCAGCCTTGTCTAGTATGAGCCTTCTCTCAAGGATGTGACTTCATTGCAAGCTTAGTTGTGTCATTTTAGGGTATTAAAGCCTTGCATGCACGTAAAGTTTGCAACTTTACGTGATAAGCATGCCTAAGGAAGTTGGATCTGCAATTTGGGGCCTTGGCATGGCTTAGAAAGTGTCTGCATGGATAAAGGGCTGAAGAGACTCGGCGAGTCATATGAAGATAGGCATTGAACTCGACGAGTTGGATGAACAACTCGGCGAGTCTGATGAAGATCGTCGTAGACTCGACGAGTTGGATGAACAACTCGCCGAGTCGGATGAGTTTCTCCAGGATATGTATGCGTGTGTATCCGTCGAGTTGCAAGAAGGACACTCGACGGGTGGCCTTAAATTTTGATCGAGATTCAGAGGAACTCGACGAGTCACCTCGATGACTCGGCGAGTAGCCGAGGGTACTCGGCGAGTTAAGGTCAACATGGACTGTTGACCTTGACTGAGGACTTTGACTTTGACCAGGAGTTGACTAGTGGGTTATGGAGTACCTTATAAGGTTAAGGACTTATGAGTTTATTGTGCTATGGTAATAGGTGGTGGAGCCTGTGTCAAGTGATTCGAGAGTTGGGTTTTATCTACCGAGTCGACATCTGCGAGGTGAGTTATCCTCACTATACCGATAGGGTCTAAGGCACCAAGGCCGACCCTTTTTTTAGTTGTTACCGGGATGGTATGCTACATGTGGATATGATCTGTTAGATCGGAATCAGGATGGACAGTATGTTATGCTTTTATGATCCGTAGGGATAAATATGTTAGTGACCTGCTAGGTCAGTGCTATAGTTATGAGTGATTGCTATGATTGGTGATAAGTGAGATAGATATGTTTGATGATTGTATATGCCAGTATATGTTAGTTATGCGCACATGATTATTTGCTTGTTTCTTGGGTTGAGGCGGTCCTGCTCTGTGCTGAAGGCCAACACACCTTATGAGCGGTCCGGGGAGACTGTAGGCCCACGTGGCGGTCCAGTCATGCCAAAGGCTCGGTATAGTTTCAGTTGGACTGTAGGCCCGGTAGGGCGGTCCAGTCAGGCCGATGGCCCAGTATGCATGTTGATTGATTGATTATTATGGATATGGTATTATCAGTGTGGTATTGGTATTTTGGGGGTAGCTCACTAAGCCCTCGGGCATACAATTTTCAGTTTATTATTTCAGGTACTTCAGGAGTTCATGGCAAGGCGAAGGCGTGACCGTACCGCTCCTCATCCTTATGATCTGGCTTTTGGGACACTCTGATTGAATAATGAATTGAAAACACTTTTGTAAACAAATACTATTTGGTTTTATTTATGTTTGAAAAGTTTAAATTTGGCATAAAATTTATGGATGTTACATCGAATTTTAAATCGAGTGATTTTTAGCCGACACAACCTATACGAGAATCGAAGGTCTCGTCAATAGTAGCACAACGGTAAAAAGTCTGACGAAAACGGACGTCGGATGAAGAAGTTATGAATTTTTAACGGATTTCTTGTCCCGGTCTGTTAAAAATAATAATATAAAAATTAAAGTCAAAATTAGCCGACGAAGTCTAAACGAAAGTTGTAGAGCGTAATTTTACCTACGCATGCATATAAAGAACGTCAAAAACGGAGCCCGTATGCGAAAGTTATGGATTTTAGAAATTTTTGCACAAAAACCGAGATAAAGCACAAAATCCGAGGAATTTCGCATTGCCCAACTTCGGCCACGTCACCCTCGTCCGGATCTCGCCCCGTGTCCGCCACGTATCCAAAGCAGCTGCGTGGCACGTCCGAGAAGCGACGCGTGTCGCACAGGTGGCCGAAGTCGATGACGCGTCTGATGACTCCTCGCATCCGAGGTGCTGGACCAGTCCGAAGCCGACGCGTGTTGCGCCGGTGTCCGAACCTCGCACCCTCTATCTGGCCCTCGCATCTGCTGCCGCGTGCAGCCTTTTCAACCGCAGATCTTCAGACTCGCACCCTATAAAGGGGGGGGGGGCTGCGAAACTTGCCGGGTAATATTGATTTTTGCCCATTTTTCACCCCTTATTCCATATTTTGGCTAATTCCACTTCCCCCGAAGCCCCGGTATTTTTAACACCCGGAACACGTCCCGGAGTGCCCGAGAAGCCCAGGAAATTTATTTTTTCGGTTTCAAAGCCCGACCCTCGCAGAGCCCGGTTTCTCAATAAAACTCCCGGTTTTATTAGAAACGATCGTTTTAGGAAACGAATTGATGCCCGATTTTCATTAAATCAGGTGAGTGTATAGTCACTTTCATCTTACACATAGATATGAAGTATTTTATATAAAATACGTGATATGTGTATATATGTTGTTTGTTTATTTGAGATGGATGTTGAATGAATGTTTTATACATGTTTAAAATGATTTAAAATGTATATATATTTTATCTTCAAATATGTTGGGTAAAACATGGGTAGATAAAGTATGAGGGATAGAAGTACAGTATAGATGTACGTTGGTAGCTATGAATTTAGTACAGTATAGATGTACGTTGGTAGCTACAGATTTAGTATGTTGGCAGCTATGGACTTAGTGCCTGTTGTATAAACCTTGGCGACGATGTGACTTCGTGCCTATTAGATAAACCCTGGTGACGATGTGACTTCGTGCCTATTAGATAAACCCTGGTGACGATGTGACTTCGTGCCTATTGTATAAACCCTAGCGACTATGAGACGTAGTGCCTATTGTATAAACCTTGGCGACTATGAGACGTAGTGCCTATTGTATAAACCCTGGCGACTATGTGACGTAGTGCCTGTTGTATAAACCTTGGTAGCAATGGACTTTGGATAAATTCCTTAGGTCAATCCTAGGGAATGATTGGATGAAGGATAGTCGATTCTTGATCGACGTTTGTTAGTGCTTGTAATATAACCCTTGGGCAGCGATGGACTTCGTGCCTATTCCTTAGGATGAATCCTTAGGAATGAGTGAGATTTGATTCTTAGGGTAAATCCTTAAGAAATAAATAAGATAATGGGGATTGGGTAATTGAGTTGATTGTTTGATGTTTAAGCATAATAAATTATTTATTGTGGGTTGAAAACCCTATATGCTCACCAGGATCCCAAGCCTGACCCACTCAGTTTGTTTGTATCACAGGTATCGATACGAAGTTACTTTACACTGAGAGATTAAAAGAGATGTAGATCACTAATGTAAGTGAGTGTAAGTTCTGTTTATGCTTATGTTTCTGTATTGACGATGACATCCCAATGGTTTAAGTGAATAAAATACATTTCTTCAGAAATGATTTGATAATATAATTATCATGTTTTTATGGGAGCAAATTCCGCAACACCTTTTAAAAGGATTACTCTGATTTTATTTTAAAAAGCATAAACGAAATCGGTCTTTTCTGGCCGAGAAATTAAGGAATGTCACAGTTGGTATCAGAGCATTAGTTTAAGCGAACTAGGAATTTGTAGGATTTCTAGACTTAAACTTAGAATGCTAAGCGATGATTGTGAGATGAGTGTCTGCTATATTTTAGATACGAGCACAAGTTTATTTTAGGAAAGATGCCTAACATGTTTTATGTGTTAAATATTTTATGTTATAGCTATAAGGATGCCTTATATGCTATTATTTGTTCGGATCTATAGTCTGTTGCCGACCGGATCTGGAAACTTTATGTGTGTAGGATTCTAAGCGTATGATTACGAGATTAGAACTAACATGTAAATGTTTCAAAGTGATAAGGAGATTTATACGTTTATCGTAAGTAAAGCTTTCCTATCTTAAGTTCTCGCCCAGTACACCGAACGCCTGCTTGGGTGTACAAAACATTATGGTGAAGACTCGTAGAGAATTGAGTAGATGGAGGAAATGAAAAGCTTATGATAGTGAATGATACCTATCAGAAGATATCATAAGAGTGGTATCTTGCCTTTAGAATATGTCTAATAAAATAACGAAACGTTTAGAGGGGTACGGTACGTCTGAAGTACACCTTCGATTGGCAGAATGATGGAATGGTTGGTGTAATTCTTGAATTTGTCCCATCATCTGCAATTTCCATCACCAACCAAGTTGAAGTAGAATTGATGATTGAAGATACGCATGGAAGAAGTCCTAGTAGAGTCTAGGAAAATTCTATGATTAATTGGACACATTCGTATGTGTTAAATTGTTTTGTGATTTTAGGACTTGGGGACTGCGAGACAGTACTTGGGACGAGTATGAGTAGGTGTGAATAGTAGTAGAGATCTATACTACTGGCAGCACAGGACTCACGCTTGGATCAGGGAAAGTCACAAGGTTACCAAGAAACTAGTGATTGATTCTGTTTTATTCGGATATGTCATTACCCTTGTTTCGGTAATGACTAGTAAGTTGGTTGTTATTCCGACCCTAGTGGTCATATCAAATTGAGTCCGACTACGATGAATTTGTTACATGGTTCGGAGGACCAAGTTCGATGTAGCATCTGACTAAAGTCAGAAGGTTGAAATTAATGTGATCGATAGCATCTCGCTCGTTGTTAATGAAGCTTGTAGCTGGAAATGCTATATGCTAAAATGTGATTATATCACATTAAGATACAAACGAAGGTATATTCCATTCTGGAATTTGACTCAAAGAGACTTGAGTCTAGACGTTGCATCATCCGATGAAGGTCATTAGAACATGACCCGTCGATCTGTTACAATAGATAAGGGGAAGTACTTATCCTAAGAAGAAGAAGGAGTCCTCAATAAGGTTTTATTTTGTAACTTGTAGGTTACGATTGAAAGTCCAACCTAGTACGAAGAGCAGGTCTAAGATTGAGCATTATGGTTATTACTTAGGATGGAAAGATAACGTATGGAATCATTATACAAGTCTATTTTCGTTGATGATTCTAGGACGTAATCATCCTAAGGGGGAGATAATTGTAACGCCCGTAGATCCGGGCTAGTCAATTTAAAGACGATAAGCATCAAAAATGACTTTTTGATGGAAAATTATTTAGAAGGATTAATCTTAACCAAGTTGTAGTATGTGGCTCAAAGTTTCCGGATATATAAAGAATGCCGAAATCCGAGTTATAACGAAGAAGTTATGACCTGTCGAAGTTTCACGACAAACCGGCACGGTGCCGAATGTCGTAAAAAGTGAGTTTTTGATAAACTACTTTTTAGCCTTACTGATCTAAATGAAACTCGTAGTGTTCGTTAAACCGAGAGTGGGTATAAAAAGAACACCCAAATCTGACTTCGTATGAGGAAGTTATGATTTTTCGAAGTTTCAGCTTAGCAGTAGACAGCTAAAAACTCGAATTTTAGATCGAGTGATTTTTATCCAACACAACCTATACGAGAATCGAAGGTCTCGTCAATAGTAGCACAACGGTAAAAAGTCTGACAAAAACGGACGTCGGATGAAGAAGTTATGAATTTTTAACGGATTTCCTGTCCCGGTCTGTTAAAAATAATAATATAAAAATTAAAGTCAAAATTAGCCGACGAAGTCTAAACGAAAGTTGTAGAGCGTAATTTTACCTACGCGTGCATATAAAGAACGTCAAAAACGGAGCCCGTATGCGAAAGTTATGGATTTTAAAAGTTTTTGCACAAAAACCGAGAAAAAGCACAAAATCCCAGGAATTTCGCATGGCCCAACTTCGGCCACGTCACCCTCGTCCGGATCTCGCCCCGTGTCCGCCACGTATCCGAAGCAGCTGCGTGGCACGTCCGAGAAGCGACGCGTGTCGCACAGGTGGCCGAAGTCGATGACGCGTCCGATGACTCCTCGCATCCGAGGTGCTGGACCAGTCCGAAGCCGACGCGTGTTGCGCCGGTGTCCGAACCTCGCACCCTCCACCTGGCCCTCGCATCCGCTGCCGCCTGCAGCCTTCTCAACCGCAGATCTTCGGACTCGCACCCTATAAAAGGGGGGGCTGCGAGACTTGCCGGGTAATATTGATTTTTGCCCATTTTTCACCCCTTATTCCATATTTTGGCTAATTCCACTTCCCCCGAAGCCCCGGTATTATTTTTAACACCCGGAACACGTCCCGGAGTGCCGGAGAAGCCCGGGAAATTTATTTTTTCGGTTTCGAATCCCGACCCTCGCAGAGCCCGGTTTCTTAATAAAACTCTCGGTTTTATTAGAAACGATCGTTTTAGGAAACGAATTGCTGCCCGATTTTCATTAAATCAGGTGAGTGTATAGTCACTTTCATCTTACACATAGATATGAAGTATTTTATATAAAATACGTGATATGTGTATATATGTTGTTTGTTTATTTGAGATGGATGTTAAATGAATGTTTTATACATGTTTAAAATGATTTAAAATGTATATATATTTTATCTTCAAATATGTTGGGTAAAACATGGGTAGATAAAGTATGAGGGATAGAAGTACAGTATAGATGTACGTTGGTAGCTATGAATTTAGTACAGTATAGATGTACGTTGGTAGCTACGGATTTAGTATGTTGGCAGCTATGGACTTAGTGCCTGTTGTATAAACCTTGGCGACGATGTGACTTCGTGCCTATTAGATAAACCCTGGTGACGATGTGACTCCGTGCCTATTAGATAAACCATGGTGACGATGTGACTTCGTGCCTATTGTATAAACCCTGACGACTATGAGACGTAGTGCCTATTGTATAAACCTTGGCGACTATGAGACGTAGTGCCTATTGTATAAACCCTGGCGACTATGTGACGTAGTGTCTCTTGTATGAACCTTGGTAGCAATGGACTTTGGATAAATTCCTTAGGTCAATCCTAGGGAATGATTGGATGAAGGATAGTCGATTCTTGGTCGACGTTTGTTAGTGCTTGTAATATAACCCTTGGGCAGCGATGGACTTCGTGCCTATTCCTTAGGATGAATCCTTAGGAATGAGTGAGATTTGATTCTTAGGGTAAATCCTTAAGAAATAAATAAGATAATGGGGATTGGGTAATTGAGTTGATTGTTTGATGTTTAAGCATAATAAATTATTTATTGTGGGTTGAAAACCCTATATGCTCACCAGGATCCCAAGCCTGACCCACTCAGTTTGTTTGTATCACAGGTATCGATACGAAGTTACTTTACACTGAGAGATTAAAAGAGATGTAGATCACTAATGTAAGTGAGTGTAAGTTCTGTTTATGCTTATGTTTCTGTATTGACGATGACATCCCAATGGTTTAAGTGAATAAAATACATTTCTTCAGAAATGATTTGATAATATAATTATCATGTTTTTATGGGAGCAAATTCCGCAACACCTTTTAAAAGGATTACTCTGATTTTATTTTAAAAAGCATAAACGAAATCGGTCTTTTCTGGCCGAGAAATTAGGGGATGTCACACTCGCTCTCTTTCTCTACAAACCATGGCCTTGGTTTCTCTATCAATAAAACTTTTTATGTATGAATTTACTTATGGTTTCTCTCTCTCTACAAAACTTTTTTAAGTATGGATTTACTTATGGTTTCTCTCTCTATAAAGCATTTTAGGTATGGATTTACTTATGGTTTCTCTCACTACAAAACATTTTCAAGTATGGTTTTACTTGCATGGAAAAATAATTTTTAAACATTTTAAAAGTACCATTACTGCACTAGCAGAAAACATGTAACTCTCACCAACCTTATGTTGACCCTCAAAACTACATATATTCTCAAGGAATCACTAAACAAGCATTTCAGACAACGGAATAGTCATGGATTTCAGACAGCCTAGTTTTCTAGTTTTGTTATATTTGCTTACATGTTTAACGAAATTCATGTACTATACTATTATATGTAAGAACCTTGTATTCAAACTTCAAGATGGAATACAACTACTATTTTGTTCATTTTTGTATTTGTGTTATATAATAAGTTTACTTGTGATCCATGAACTAAGTCGCACAGCTCAACATGTTCCTCTGCCTCGATTGGGGGTGTGACATATAATCACTCCCAATGCTAACAAGATTATGAAAGTTAGGTGCTCCAATCCCAATAACAACATAGTTATAACACTGAGAATAACAAGAGATGGTGGTCTTGATCTCTTTCCTAAGAAAATTCATGTCTCAGAACTTACCAAGTATGGCTATTCAGGATAGGAGGAAATAATGCAATTCCTCTCTAACAGTAAGAGAAACTTGTATAAAAAATTGAGAACTGATAGGGTAAACTCATGGAAAATGTTTAGAAGTTAAACTTCATTGCTCCACCTCCTCCTAAACCTTCTCACAGACAAAAAAGAAGAAGAAGACAAAAGTATGAAGATTAAGACATCAAGGGTCTTATTCCCTTTGGTTCCAAACTGATAACAACAACTTGCCCCCAAACACTGTTCCTGAGTGTTATAAGATTGTTTACAGACCATCGATGATGTGTTTGTTGAGACAAGAATGGGAGGATGTGCTTTCAAAGGTATACTGATTTACACAGGGCTACAACACATAATCTACTATGTCTGGGAGATTTTATCAAGGGCAAGCCACTTGTTAAACATTATCATCTTATGATATCAGTGGAATGGAGTAAGAGAAGACATGAGCTACTAAGAGGCTTCTCCTTTTTTTTAAGCCTTAGATTATGTATGAAGCTGTCGAATATGAAAATAGAGTTGTTGGTATTCTTCCTTAAAAGTTTGTAGTTCATTTTGTATACTTTATACTTAAATACTATGTAAATTATAAAGAGTTATTAGTTAGTATAGTTAGTATTGACATTATCAAATAAAGGGAGATTGTTAGGACCCTTGTGATTTGATAATCCAAAAGATGTGCGTCAATTGTTGTTGACACTGATGATCATCATGGGTTACATCCCATGATGACATCAGGAAGCTTCATGAAGATTCGACAGTAGATGAAGCCCTGGCATTTGAAGTTAAGTTCCTTATGGTTTAAGGATAGTAATAAAGATCAGGCTTTCCATATAATAAAATAGTCTAGGGATGAACAAGCCGAACCCGAACCGGACCGGCCCGAAGACCGAA
This sequence comes from Lactuca virosa, assembly GCF_052849685.1. Taxonomy (NCBI): domain Eukaryota; kingdom Viridiplantae; phylum Streptophyta; class Magnoliopsida; order Asterales; family Asteraceae; genus Lactuca; species Lactuca virosa. The sequence goes on along the minus strand of NC_136430.1, from coordinate 372,334,197 downwards.
AATCGTGAATTACCTTACCCGAAAACCGGACCGTTTTTGGGTGTAGCGGGTCGGGGTTCGGTCCGGTCCGGTTCCGGGTACTATACCGGGTTTCAGGTTTTGGACCGAATTAGACTTTGGTAGTGTTGTTTACGGTTTCGGTCCAATCTTGTTCTTATACCAAACTGGGTTTCGTATGTTTGTTGTTTACGGTTTCAGGTTTTGTTTGTCATGTCACTCTCTAACATACTATTTCAAATTATAATCTTATTACGTAAAATCCATCATTCGTATCTTTGTTGTTTGCACAATTCGACTAAAAGAATACATAAAAGAATATGAATACAACGGTATGCTGTGGGACTCTAATTAGAACACGTTCAAATGAGGTGTATGCAAACAAATAAAAACGTTATTAAAAAACTACACTATTTTTATAAAAAAACTTCATTATTTTTATATAAAAAAATCTACACTTAACATCACTATTTTTATAATTAAAAAAAACCGCACTATTTTTATAAAAAAAAATTGCACTTGACAACAAAATATTGCATTATTAAAAAAAAAGAATTGCACTATTTTTATTAAAAAAAATTGTATTAGGAAATAACTTTTGGTTTTTCGAGAAAAAGAAAATCGACACCATAATGCGATCAAGAGAAGAGGCCGAAAAAAAAAATTTGACACTATAATGTGATCTACAGGAGAGGCCGAATCAATTCACTCAGACAACATTTTTTTATTTTGGTAATTCTCGCTTACTGTTTGTCGATAAAAAAAAATAAAAATAAAATAACTTTTAGTTTTCCGGTCCGGTCCAGGTTAAATCCTTTAATTCGGGTACGGTCCGATCCAAACCCAAAACCAGATTATTGATAAAAACCAAACCTGAAAATCGGCCTACTAATATGATAATTCGGTTCGGTTAGGGTCCGGTCCCGATTTTTTTTCCGGTCCGGTCCGATCTAACAGGTCGTATGTTCATCCCTAAAATAGTCCTAAGGGATTGTTTTTCCTTTTGTGTCTATCTTGTATGTTAAGATAGAATTTTATTCTTTTGTTATATATATATATATATATATATATATATATATATATATATATATATATATATATATATATATATATATATATATATATATATAGGGTGAGGTTCAAAATAGAACTATAATTAACTAAGGAATCAAGGAACCAATCTTTTTTTCAACATTTAGAGCTTGTTTTTTTATAAAAAAATTACTAAAAATATAGAAATTCAAAACTTTTTATCATTTTTCCAATGATACCAAATTCGATAAAAAAGAAAAAAATTACCAAATTAACAGTGTGAATCTGAATTCACACGGTGAACTTGAAAAATATATAATTTATTTTTTAGCATTCACAATGTGAAATTAATTTAGAAATTTTTAGTTTTTTTTCGATAAACAATAAGCTCTAAAACTTGAAAAAAAAAATTGTTCCTTGGAGAACTAATAATTATGGTTCTCTATTGATCTCTCTCTCTCTCTCTCTCTCTCTCTATATATATATATATATATATATATATATATATATATATATATATATATATATATATTCTCTCTCTCTCTCTCTCTCTCTCTCTATATATATATATATATATATATATATATATATATATATATATATATATATATATATATATATATATACCTGATTGTGTAAAGGGTTATCGATCAAGAGTGTGTACGTAATTAGAGTATGTTTTCTGATTAGCTCTTGGTTATTGAAACTATTCTTATCAATATAGTTTGGTTTCACAGTTCTTGTTTGCATTCGTGTTATTTGATTTGCATGGATTACCTCTTGGCAATGACTTTCGTCGATGGAAGAAGAAGATGCACTTCCTTGTCACTATTTCTAGAAAGTTGTTCATATTCTAAGGACTCATGCACCGGAACCGATAGAAGATGAAACCATAACACATACCAAAAGAATATGCAAGTGGGACAATGATGATTACATATGTCGTTGGCACATCTTGAATGGTATGTCTTACTCTCTTTGATCTCTATCAAAACCACAAATTGAATGGTATGTCTTACTCTCTTTGATCTCTATCAAAACCACAAATCTACGAAAGATCTTTGGGATGCATTTAAATCCAAATACATTGATGCTTTATTGTTATTTTATCACCATCCAAATACAAAAGATGAAACCATAGAACATACCATCACCACTTCGTTTTTAGAATCCGATTTTTAACATTTTAATCAATAGCATCAATAGAAGGATGTTTAGCCTCAAAAGTACCTAGAATACCCTCACTCACAATGTACTCGTTATCATGTTCGGAATCCCCACCATCATCACTTTCATTTTCTGAACTTTCATCAAAATCATCTCGATCTTCACCCTTAGCATCAGTTATGTCATCATCATCATTCACTATCTTAGGAACCCACTCGGATATCTCCCGGACCTTCACTTCATACTTCAGCCCCTCGATATTTACCATTATCATAACCAATATCTTTGATTTGATACATACGTGGCCACAAGTAATATTTTCCTCTTGATCTTCATCTTGAAATAAGAAAACACTCGTTCACTTGCCACTTTTTTTTTTAAAGCACTAGTCGTCCATGCACACAAGGGTAAGCCTTTAATCTCTATCCAAACTAATCGTCATCTAACCACAAAGTTTTTAGAAACGCTTCAACCTCTTTGAATATCGGATCGACAACCTCACTTTGCTTGAACTTACATGCAAGATCATCATTATCAACAACACATAGCATCAAAAGCCCACAAGGATGCAATGTTAAAGGCCTTTTAAGCATATTTTTTTAAATGTTTAACGACTTGGAATGAGAAAATAAAAAGGCTATAAAAATGACTTTTTGCATAAATCTATGTGAAGCGACTATAAAATGGTATTTGAAATTGTCGGGTAATTATTTGCAATTGCCCCGTTTACAATTTAACAACTCACTACAAACACTTTTCAAAGTCAGAAAAGATATTAACTTTATTTTTTAGGGTCACATAAAAGATAAGCAATCAAACAAAGTATGTAAACCTTTGCTACAATCTTCAAACATCAAATTCTCAATCCTTAACAACCTTTCTTCATAAACCCTTGAAATGACCCTCCCACCCCTGCCCCCACTGCTTCTGCAAAATATTTCACCTGAAAAACTTACCCAACAAAAAAGTTAAATGTGAAAATGCATTTAAATTCAAGTTATCACATTGAAAAAATAAACAAACCTCTTGAAATGTCTTCTTTAGATCAAATGCATCTCTAACTCTCTCATTTAAGAATACCCATGTATCATTAAAATCTGAAAAAAAACAACCCCATTATCAATTTATCATCAATCATTAGTTCATTACAATATGTAACAAAACTTAAACTTTAAAACAAACCTGGGGAATTATCAGTTAGCATGTATATTTCAGTTGTTGAGTAAATTCCACCAAGAACAGTGCGTTTTAGGTACCAATCCACACCATTTCCTTCATCACTTACAGCATGCCAAAACTCATCAACTAGCATTGCTCGTTGTTTAAAGCTTGTTGTGAAGTTTGATGGTTGTGCCTATGTCCATAATTGTGATTGTTTACTTACTTTTAAGGTGATTTAACAGATGTAGCAAATAGCAATAGAACTTACTTGAATGCTTAGAGCTTGAGGCCATTTTGATATGTATGGAGCTTGCAATTCTAAGCGATATCTAACCAGCTTTGCAATGCGTTCACTTGGTACCAAATCTTGTAATTGTAACTCACCAGAGTCGATTGCATCAATAAGCTTTTTCAAGCATTCGTCCATAAAATACTGTAAGACGAGTAAGGGGGATGAAAAGATTAATCAAAGATGATGATGATGAGAGGTGAAAAGTGTGGAAGAATATGTGTATACCTCAACTAGGGCACCTTCTTTTTGTGAAAAAACTCCAACAATGGAAGGGGAAACACCAACATCCCTAGCACCTGCAATCATGGCTGCTTCAGTCCATCCTAACCTAGCCTGGAAAAAGGAAAAAGAAATTGGCATTCAATTAACCAAAACAAACACACCATGACATCACAACCAAGCTTCTGGATCTCTTTGCACAACCTAAGATTGTAATTTAACACTGATCCAGACCAGGCATTCCAATTCATTTGAAGAAACAAGTGCGATAAATACGTATATGCTTCATTCCACAATTAGAATCGAAAATAAGAGCCGAGATTAGTGTGGAATAACACGAACGGAAATTAGGTTGCAATTGTAAAATGAAATCAAACGTACCACGTGAAGAAGAGATGCCGCGAGCACTCGAGCTTGTTCCTCTTCGTAATTAGCCCTAGGTGGTGTTCTTCTAGAGGCACCACTATCAGAAGGGTTGTGAAATTCATCTGTTTGGGTGGACGAAGATGAGGTGGTGGTGTTGGTGTTAAAGCCATTCGGGAAAGGGGAGTCGGATGTCGCCGATGAGAGAAAACGAAAACGAAAACGAGGTGTTGTGATTGGCAGTCGAGAGGTTTGTAAGCAGTGTTTAACAGAGAAATATGAATAGGGAAGCAACCGCTTCGCTGCCGATCGATACATTTGCAATGGTTTGGTATGAACACAGATGGATCGAGGAAGAGAAGAGGGAGGATGCTTGATTGTTTTCTATTTGTGTGTATGTGTGCGACTGTTTTGTTTGATTTTGGGGGATTTCTTGGTTCCACGTTGCGCCATTTCCTGCAATAAAAAGCGTAGGAGACGAAGCGGTTTAAAAGCGATATTTGGGTAACTAAATGGTTAATTTGGTTTACGTTTTTATTGCTATGCAAATTGATTTTAGTTTTCAAAATATACATGTAAATAATTCAAATTAAAATCAAATCTCTTCGGGTCTAACCAAATTATAAAAAGTCACATATAACTAGTTTTATACTCAGTCGATGGAAAGTTGACCGGTATAATTAAAAAAAATATATTTTTGTTTTTTTTTTATTATCATTATTTAATTTGTTATCATATAGAGACAAATCTACCTAAATAAATAATATAGGGATGAAAAAAATAACATTAAAAGACAATAAAATAAAAAATAACAATTCATTTTCACACAAATAAATAAAATTAAGTTAAAATTGTAATTCATTATAAAGATTAAAGACCAAAAATAGTTGGTAAGACGACATTCATTGAATGAGATGTGTGAAATTTATTTGATGAATTTTTTATTTTATTTTCTATTTATTTTTAATATCAATGTGGTTAAAAACATAATTATGTTGATGTTATGAGTTAAAGATAAAAATATGTAGTTTGTTTGCGTTCAAAATAAGAATTGCATTCAAATAAGAATATATTTGGGTTAAATGTTTTTTAAATGTATTGTAAGACTTTAATAGTTTTTCCTCAGTCTCTCTCACTCTCTAGCCTCCTGAAAAACCCTAAATTCGACCTCTTTGAGCCTTTGGCCATTGTTGGTGACCATGAAGAGCTTATTTGGTGGTTTTTGGTCCATTGAAGTGGAAGAGGACTCTTGTGCTGCTTCATTTTGGCAATCTAGCTTCTACCTTTTGGTCTTGCTGAGCTTTTGGACCTCTGTAAGTCATAAAGCTCTTAACTTTTTGTCTCTTGCAGGTTAGATCTAGGTTTTGAGAGCTTTCTTTGCATGGTTGGGTTGTGTAACATGCATGGGGTCCATACGCTTGGTCTTGCTGAGCTTTTGGACCTCTGTAAGTCATAAAGCTCTTACCTTTTTGCCTCTTGCATGTTAGATTTAGGTTTTGAGAGCTTTCTTTGCATGGTTGGGTTGTGTAACATGCATGGGGTCCATAAAGCTGGCAACTTTATGGATTATTAAGACATCTTCTGTATATGAGGCTTTGGATCTGAGTTTTGGTGTTGGTTTTAGACTCCAAGCATGAGTCTTAATCTTATTACCTTTCTTTTGACCTAGTTAGTATCTAAGTCATGCATTGGACATGCATAACTAAAAAGCTACGATTTTTATAGTCCTTAGGTTCGAGGAAGGTCCTCTGGAAGGTCCCAAAGAATATCTTATAGGATTAAGACCTTAGTGCTCAAAGTTGGTCTGAACAGATATCACTACGTGAGAAATGGGAATCTCACGACGTGAGAAATGAGGTTGTCCTAATCTGAGGAATCTGGTTGGATGGGTTGTGACTAAGTCGACTCGATGAGTAGGGCCGAGTCGAGTCCATTCTCACAACGTGAGCGTGAGCTGATCGGAATGTTGATCGTTGACCTTAGGCGGTGACTTTTGATCAGACTAAAGGTTTGCCTTGTATGATTATCTAGGTGTGGTGTAGCACCGGTCTAGCTGACCGTGAGAGCAACAATAGTTCATTGTCGATCGAGAGGTGAGTTTCCTCCACTATATCTGTGGGCCTAAGGCACCAATGTCGGGCCACTAGATTATGTTTGTAGGATGATGATTGTCTTCGTGACAATTACCTGTTATGCATGTATATGTTTGTTGTCTCTGTGATTCTTTCTGTTATGATTATATGCTAGTTGTAGGGGTAAAATATACCTGATATGTAACATCCCAAAATCCAAGACAAAATATTTCGTTTTTAATTTAATAATTCATAAAACAGTTTATTGAAAACATCATCAAGTTATCTCATTTCATAAAAACCCATGAGTCATATGTCTCGAAACATGTCATAAGATAATGATGTCAGAGTACAAATCCCAAGAATCTCATGTGCGGAAAATCATGTGTGTGATGCGCTGCCATTTTGCCGGCTCCTTTCCCTTCGAAGATGAAGTACCTGAAACCAAAACTGAAAACCATAAGCACGAAGCTTAGTGAGTTCCCTCATCATACCACATACCATACAATAAACATACTGTCAGACATATCTGGGTGCCCGGCCTACCCTGCTGAGCATATCGGGGTGCTCAACCTATCCCTGTTAGGCATACCGGGGTGCCCAACCTATCCCTGTCAGACATATCGGGGTGTCCGACCTACCCCTGTCAGGCATATTTGGGTGCCCGACCTACCCTCCGATTTATTTTAACCAATTACAGGGACTATTTCACCCCCCCCCACCACTACCACATAATATCATATCATAAACATACTGCTAGGCATATATGGGTACTGTCTACCCCTTCGGTCTCTTTCAACCGGTAACCGGGACTATTTCACCCCTCCTACCACTATCACATAATATCATAGCATACTAGCACATAAAGCATAACAGATAGTGTCATACCAGCCAATTATCACAAAGACAATCATCCATACTATAAACACCTACTAGTAGGCCGACATTGGTGCCTTACGCCCAATCTACTGGAAGGTAACTCACCTCAAATGTCGTGAAGTAGTTGAATTGTCCTCGGCTCTAGAATCAACTCCACTCAAACTCCTATACAATAAAATCTCCTTTAATTACCCTTTCATACTCATAACCCCCTTAAGAGTCAACTCTGGTTGATGATATATGGTCCATTGGCATGGCCTAGACTGCTCTAGCGCGCCAGCCTGCCCTGGTGCGCTCCTGCCAGCCCTGCCTGGCGTTCCCTTGCGAGCCTTGCTGGGGACTCCCTTGCCAGCCCTGCTGGGGACTCTCCTGCCGGCTCGGCCATGCGCTCCCTCTCCTGGCACTCCCTTGCCATCCTCTCCTGGTGCGCGCCCGCCAGCCCCGCCCGGCGCCTCCGGGCGGCCTCGCCCAGCTCCTTGCTAGCTGGGCCTGAATTGGGCTGGCCCAAGACCTGACCTAATTGTCCCCTATATAATGAACAGTACCTCCTCCATGGAGGAAGATCTTCCCCCATGGCTCAGCCGCCACTACACTCCGGCCGGGTGGCTCAGTCGCCACCCGCCGCCGTCAGCCACCATACACCACCACTAGCACCAAGATGGTTCTCTCCAGCTATGGAGGACCATCTCAGATCTTCTAGCTGATCTAACTTGACCGTCGGAGTCCGCTCCCGGGGCACAGTCCCTGGGGCGGCTCTAACGACTTTGCACTGTGATGTCAGATCTCCGCCGCAGCAGAAGACCAGAAGACTTGCCGGAGGTCGATGTCGCATCATTTGGCGCCATCCCAGACTTGAACAAGCAGCCATCACCTTGTTCTTCCTAGATCTGTTCAGATCTGTTGAGTTCTACATCAGGTTTTCTCAGATCTGTCCATTCTTATCCCTCATTTGATCAGATCCGTTCAGATCTGATTAGCTATCTTTTAGAACTCTTGATCTGATGTGTTTTCATTCAGATCCATAGATCTACTTCGTTTTTAGCTCAGATCTCCTGATCTACTTAGTGTTTTTGTTCAGATCTATGGATTTGCTTTGTTTCTTAGACCAGATCTTTGGACCTGTTCTAGTTTTGGTTCATTCAAAGATTTTTCGAGTTTGCAAAGGCATTTCAGATCAGTTTCATTTTTCTTTTCAATGACCCATTCAGTAAGTTGGGGAGAAAGGAAATTTTTACAAGTTTATCCTTTTATCAAGTTCATATTATTAGAAAATCGTTTTTCAGTTAAGATTTTTTGTGTATAACCTTACTCCCAGCAACATTTGTTTGTAAACAAAGCTGGGATGCTTGTACATTTCAAAAAATCGAGTTCTTACGCACCTTTGTTTATATTTATGATGTTTTCTCTCCAGAAGTTTAGAAAAGGAAAACGAAAATCTGTTCAGATCTGTTTCTTTGTTCATACTTTGATAGCTTGTTAAGCAAGCTGAAGAGTGAAGAGAAGCAAAAAGTTTTCTAAGAAAAATAATTTATTAAATCCGTTTTTGCTTTTTATTTTGAGGTTTTTTCAGAAAGATGAGAAGGAAAGAAGCTTCTTATGAGTTTTATCTCATCCTTTGCTCACATATTATCAGAAAACCCTTTCCAAGTTGTGCATTTTCGTGTATATTTTTACTTTCTGTAACAACCATTTGTACATATAGTTGTATGGCTTGTACAAAACCTTCAAAAACAAAAAAGAGAGAGAGGAGAGGAGAAGTTTTTATGGGTTTTACCCCACCTTCTGATCACACATTTTCAGAAAACTGCTTTACTTATTGTTGTTTAAGAAGATTGGAGGAAAAAATAAGTTTTATGAGTTTTTACCTTTTTCTTTGCTCATATTTCATCAGGAAATCCTTTTAGTCGAGGTTCTCTATGTTAATACCCTTTCCATTTACACAGCTGTTTGTACACATAACTGAGTTGTTTGTACATTTCAAAAAATCTCAACACAAAAAAAAAAAAAACATCAATTTTACCAAAGCACCAAAACCCTCCACAGACCACATTTTTACCCCATCATTTTAGTTTTTACCTTACTGTTTATTACTTAGCAAATAAACTTTTCCTTCGTAAAAAACAAAAAAAGGGATACGAAATGCTTCTTCTAAAAAAAAAGAACTACAAGTTTACAGCTAAATGTAAATATAAAAAAAAAGAGCCACATGAATCGATTTGTCTCTCTTCAACCGAAAAAAAAGAAAAAAAAGGGGGCAGTAGGAGATGTATATTGAACACGCAATAGCAATGTCAGGAGGGAATCCACGTGGTTTGAAATCATCCACATAGCAGAAAATACCCAAAGAGGCGGGTCCCACCTTGGTCCATTTTGGGAGCTGGCCTCCATGTGATTCATCGCTGCTCCGGCCTCCACCTACAAGTTATGAGTCCCGATGAAGAGCCAAACCCACCGGGCAACCTCAAATCGCTCTGCCAACAACCATAGCCCCTCCGATCTACTCACCATGCCTCTCTCCAGCGACGAACCACAGCACCACCGGACTACCTGTTGACTCCAGCCGATAGTAACCCCAACATTGGTCACAGACAGCGCCCCCGTCCGTTGCTACCTCGATCACCGCTAATCATTGCCGACTCCGACAACACATCTCCAGCAGAACCCGCCGGAGACCTAAAGCCAAACAATTGTTGGGTCTGTGATTCCTCGACCTGATCCAGAGCGCCACCCAAAGCCACCACGATCAGCCTCTCCATAAGTCACCATCGGTGACCACAAGCATGGAAGACGAGCTCGCTGTTGCGACCTCCAGCGAGGAACCACCAAAATAACTACTGTTGTACACTTTCAGTAGCACTACCAGACGGAGATGGACCACCAGTCACCACTGTGCCACCTCCTGTCGACCATCGCCATCTCCCGTAATCTCTGACTCGCCCACACCATGGCGACTCCGACAAAGCAACATCTATCGGACCCTATTTTCCCAGCATCTGTCACTTCGGTCGGCGGATGATGCTCCGTCATCACCATCATCTCCAACCGTTTTCACCAGAGCCATCTCCAGTTGGTGGTTGACATTTGCTTTCGTTTGGCTTTTTTCCTTGGCAGATCGTAAAAATGAAAGCGAGGTGTGGCTAGGCGGCTGCGAAGTTCTCATCCAAGCTGACGAGAACACAAGTGGGCCACGTATCCCTAGTAACCAGATCGGCCTATAATCAATAAAGAAAAGATAATGGGCCTGTAATATCCATGTTCTCGTATCTATTGCAACCCGCAAGAAGAAATTGAATAAACAAGTTGGGCCCATGCCCTTAGTACCAAATTATTTAAACAAAAGGAAAAGAACGACACAAAACGTGTTTAGAGCACTCGAAAAAAAAGGCATGGGTCTAATAGACTACAAGTTCGGTTTGGGCTCCTCTCAATTTGGCTATCTCATATTTTTGGGTTACCTCAACAATTAATTGGGTCATTTTTACAAAATATCTTATCGCACGGCCGCCCAATGCTCGTACGTTGCGATCTCGCTCAACAAAATTCAAATCGCAAGCATGCGTTAACGGTCTAGACCACTCAGCATTTTCAAAAAAAAAGGGGGGAGGGAGAAGAGTAGTACATTACTACTACTACTCGTGAAGCATTCCGAAATAGCCATCGGTAACTGCGCTGCGCGGTCATCAGTAGCCGTGTTGACCAATCCCGGGAAGTCTCGCTAATCAACTCTCACATTCATGTTGACCGACCCCCGCTAGTCTTACTGCCCAGCTCTTAGTAGTCGCACAGCTCGACCTTCAGCAGCGACACGACCTAGCTCAGCAGCTGCAAAGCCCAACCACCAGTAGCTACTTTGTCTGACTCCCAGCATTAGCGCTGCTTAGCTCTCGCCAACCGTGCTACCCAATTTTGTTAGTACTTGGGTTGCCTAGCTCTTTCCAGCAGCTATGTATCTCGCCTTTCAGCGGCTATACATCCGTCTTCGCCTCCTCTAAAGAAAAAAAAAAGAGAGGGGGGGAATAGTGTTGGTACGACACTATGTAGAAGTGATTTTTATTCCCAAGGGGAAGAGTTAAAGTACATAAAGAGCTGACAGCATGAATGATGGTGTATCCCCGAGGTGACGTTGATATTCCGGATTGAAAGAGCAGCCTCGTGGTCTAACTCCCGCTAGTCTTACTGCCTAACTCTCAGTAGTCATGCTGCTCATCTATTGCTAGCAGCTCGATGCTCAGCTCTCAACGGCCCTGCTGACTAGTTCCTGATAGCAGCCTCGCTACGCACCTCCTAACAGCAGCTACACTATCAAGCTCTAAGTAGCACTGCCACATAGCTCTCCGCAAACAGCCAAGACAGCGAGGCGTCATTTATTAGTACGACTAGTGATGCAACAAAGCATCAGGTACCATTCCGCTTTAACCCAGACTTATCACACGAGCTAGACACATAGATTGTAGGGTGCTACGCCCAATCATGCGAGGTTCAGTACCCTCGCCTTGAGTCGCCTGGCTTCTCAGCCCGACTCCATTACAGCGGCAAGCTCCGCATGCGAGGTTCAGTACCCTCACCTCGAGTCGCCTGGCTTCTTAGCCCGACTCCATTATAGCGGCAAGCTCCGCATGCGAGGTTCAGTACCTTTGCCTCGAGTCGCCTGGCTTCTCAGCCCGACTCCAGTATAGCAACATGCCCCGACCATTCCACGCGACGCTTTCCCGTGCGATCTATCTACGATCACTAGCAGCCAAGCCCGATCCATTCCGCACGATGCTCTCCCGCGTAACATCTCCATGATCATTGGCTGTTAAGCCCAAGCCACTCTCCATCGTCGCGCACCATAAGTCGCGCATCACAAGCTTATTCCACACCATGATCTTGGTGCTCCCTCCCTCACAGTCATCATGGTTCTCTTGTGCTCGGACGATCGATGAAGTGTTATCCACATTACAACCTGCTATAGTGAGGATACTCTCCAGCAAGAAGATCATCCCGATAGCGGCCCGGCTACCTACGACCCCACATCACCTCTGTTTCCTGGCTCTCAGAAACAGTCCTGCTGCGTAACCCTACATGTAGCCTCGTCGCGTATCCCGCAACACCTCTGTTTCATGGCTCTCGGAAACAGTCCTACTGCGTAACCCTACCTGTAGCCTCGTCGCGTATCCCACAGCACCTCTGTTTCCTGGCTCTCAGAAACAATCCGGCTGCGTAACCCTACCTGTAGCCTCGTCGCTTATCCCACAACACCTCTGTTTCATGGCTCTCGGAAACAGTTCTGCTGCGTAACCCTACCTGTAGCCTCGTCGCGTATCCCACAACACCTCTGTTTCCTGGCTCTCGGAAACAGTCCGGCTGCGTAACCCTACCTGTAGCCTCGTCGCGTATCCCACAGCACCTCTGTTTCCTGGCTCTCGGAAACAGTCCTGCTGTGTAACCCTACCTGTAGCCTCGTCGCGTACCCCACGACACCTCTGTTTCCTGGCTCTCGGAAACGGTCTTGCTATGCAACCCCAACCTATAGCCTCATTGCCTATCCCTCAACAATTCTATTGTCTGGCTATCAGCAATAGTCTCACTGCGTGACCCTCGCTAGTAATCGCACAGCTCTCGGAATATCTACCACTTATATTATGATCAACAACCTTACGGTTTATTGGTTTGACAACATAGTCTGACGCGGCTACCTACGCTACCCACATCAGACTGGGGGGGAATCCAACTAGGTGTAGCCCGAGCAAGAAAGACCCTCAAGACGGTTATTAATGCAGACTATGTAGATGGTCACGGGTGACATCCCATCTCGCATGGCTACCACAACAATCACGTCGGATAACAGTCTCAGGGACTGAATGGCAAGCTTACGCTTCTTAGCTACCCCGACCAGACATTTTATCGACATCAGTGTCGCGTAACACTCTTTAGCAGCCTCGGTCTGCATGATCGCAGCAACAGTTACGTTGCATCACACTGATCAGCTCACACTCCTCTCAGTGAAGGAGTATCAAGTCATCTCAAGCTACATAAGCAATGCTTGGCTAATCGCACAACCCCACGGCTCTCGTGGGCGAGGTTCGGTCATTCTCTTTATTATTTAATGCTTTGGTGCTTTATCTAGTCCGATCCGATTGTCAGCAACCCAATCGCATCAGACTAGGGGGACTTGACGACGCACAGTTTATATGACTAAGTCCAGTCCGATGTCATTGGCCGCGTACCAATAACACCAGACTGGGGGGACTTGATGATATATGGTCTATTGGCATGGCCTAGACTGCTCTAGCACGCCAGCCTGGCCTGGTGCGCTCCTGCCAGCCCTGCCTGACGTTCCCTTGCGAGCCTTGTTGGGGACTCCCTTGCCAGCCCTGCTGGGGACTCTCCTGTGGGCTCGGCCATGCGCTCCCTCGCCTGGCACTCCCTTGCCATCCTCTCCTGGTGCGTGCCCGCCATCCCTGCCTGGGGCGCGCCCGCCAGCCCCGCCCGGTGCCTCCGGGAGGCCTCGCCCAACTCCTTGCTAGCTGGGCCTGAATTGGGCTGGCCCAAGGCCTGACCTAATTGTCCCCTATATAATGAACAGTACCTCCTCCATGGAGGAAGATCTTCCCCCATGGCTCAGCCGCCACTACACTCCGGTCGGGTGGCTCAGCCGCCACCCGCCGCCGTCAGCCACCATACACCACCACTAGCACCAAGATGGTTCTCTCCAGCTATGGAGGACCATCTCAGATCTTCTAGCTGATCTAACTTGACCGTCGGAGTCCGCTCCCGGGGCACAGTCCCTGGGGCGGCTCTAACGACTTTGCACTGTGATGTCAGATCTCCGCCGCAGCAGAAGACCAGAAGACTTGCCGGAGGTCGATGTCGCATCACTGGTCAAAGTCAACGTTCTGGTCAAAGTCAACCTTGTGGGTTGACTCACCTCGCCGAGTTGGTCCATCAACTCGCCGAGTTCCATAAATCACAAACCCTGAAATTGCGACCCAACTCGTCGAGTTCCTCCTATCAACAAAATCAGGATTTTTCACTACAACTCGTCGAGTCTTTCGTTGAACTCGTCGAGTTCTTTAATCTTCAAAACTCAGAAAACCTTAGCCAACCCGCTGAGTCGTCTCCTAGACTCACTGTCTTTGCTCAATAATCAGAAAAGGTTGGGGATCACGATCCAACTCACCGAGTTGGATGAACAACTCGTCGAGTTCCCTTAGTCTAAACTCATTCAGTCGCTTCCAATCGATTTTAATGCTTCCAAACCATAGATCTGGTCTCCTAGGGCTAAGTTACCACATAAAGTTGCTAACTTTACATCCATGCATGGTGTCATGATGTAACGCCCGTGTTTCTGGGCTAGGCATTAATGTTGTTGTAATAGTCTAGGTTAACCTTTGTAAACTCATTTTGAAATAATAAGAATGTGTTATTTGAGTATTATGTGTTTTATGCTTAATTATGCGGCTTAATTGAATTAAGAATAAAAAAATAAGCGTAAAAATAAAATATTAGATAAGCTTGATATCTATGAAGGAAGTTGTAGTGGTCGTGGAAAGGTTTCCAAATATATAAAGAATGCTGAAATCCGAGATATAACGAAGAAGTTATGACCTGTCGAAGTTTCGCGACAGAACCGGCACGACGCTGAAGGACGTAAAATATGAATTTAAGATAGAGCGATATCTAGCCTTAGTGATCTAAACGGAAGTTGTAGATAATGTTAAACCGAGAGCGTGCATAAAAAGAACGTCTAAATCTGACTTCGTATGAGGAAGTTATGATTTTTCTAAGTTTCAGCTTAGCAATATGCAGCCCGAAACTCGAATATGAGATCGAGTGATTTTTAGCCAAAACAATCTAAACGAGAGTCGAAGATCTCGTCGTTAGTAGTCCAACGGTGAAAAGACAGACGAAATCGGACGTCGGATGAAGAAGTTATGATTTCATAACGGAGTTTTCCTAGCCCGACCTACTAAAAATAATATAATAAAAATAAATTCGAAATTAGCCGACGGAGTCTAAATGAAAGTTGTAGAGCATAGTCTCACCTACGCATGGATATAAAGTACGTTGAAAACGTAGCTCGTATGCGAAAGTTATGAATTTTTGAAGATCGTGGCACGCATACCAAAGCTTATCCGAAGGGTACGCCCCGCGTAACCTTTGAGTACGCCCAGCGTACCCCCGTGCATGAACCGCCTCGGACTCGAGTGCTCCAATGACGTAAGCGATGACGAAATCCGAAGAGTACGCCCAGTGTACTGCTTACGCCCAACGTACTCCGAAATTATGCCCAACGTAAATCGAGTTTCACCATCCTATAAATAGAATGTGAGGGCAGCCGATTCCTTTGCTCATTTTCTCTTCTCTCTCTCCCATTTTGCATCGATTTTCGTGCAAGAGATATCCCGGAGCCCCGGTATCATTCGCAAGCCCCGAAGCAAGTCCCGAAGCCCCGAGGATCCCGAGAAGTAAAGTTTCCAAGCCGAAACTCTGCCCGCGAAAGGCCCGGTTTTCAAGAAAAACGTCCCGGTTTTATTGGAAAAGTTTATTTTAAGAGACGAGGTGTTGTCCGATCATTGTCTTATCAAGTGAGTGTATATTCGTTTTCTTCTAACACATAGATATGAAGTATTCTTTATAAAATACGTGCTATGTGTTTATATATTAATTGGTTATTTGAACTAGTTGTTGAATGGATGTTTTGTACAGGTTTTAAGCTATATATAAATGTATATATTTTATCTACTAATATGTTGGGTAGAACATGGGTAGACAGTTGGTGTGCGATGAAATAAAATGATGAGAGGCCTCGATGTCGTTGTTGATCTAGTCATCTAGCAGAGTATGGATGACGACCACGGACTCATTCTAGACAGTCCAGTGGAACACTAGCAGGCTCATAATCTGTAGGTGTTGTGAACGATGTGTTCACCGGTGTACTCTATCCCCCTCATGGTTGCCTTTAGGACATTTATTGCTAAGGAAGCCCCTTACAGTAATGTCTGTCCCGATGAAAATCCTAGATTAGGTCCCTTGTAATAGTTGTTATTTTAGGGACATAAAGTGAGGATAACGGGAATGGGTAATCGGGTTCTTGTTGGTTGGTGAAATTAAATATAATTATTTATTGTGGGTTGAAAACCCTATATGCTCACCAGGCTCCCAAGCCTGACCCACTCAGTTTCTGTGTATTACAGGTAGTGGCGCAAGGGCATAAGTTGGATGAGATTGTCAAGATATTTTTGGATTATAGACCTGTTGTTATATGTAATTGTTGCAAGGTCTATTTTGTATTGTTTATGCTTTTGGTCTGTATCGGAACATGACATCCCGAGATTTTGTTATATAATGAAAAATACATTTCTATATGAAATGCTTTGATAAATTCTTATCATGTTTTGTTTTGGGAACAAATTCCGCAACTCTTTTAATCAAAGGATTACTCTGATTTTATTTAAAAGCATAAATGAAACCGGTCTTTTCTGGCCGTGATTTTGGGGATGTCCCAGTTGGTATCAGAGCATTAGTTTAAGCGAACTAGGAATTTTTAGGATTTCTAGACTTAAACTTAGAATGCTAAGCGATGATTTTGAGATGCGAGCACTAGTTTATTTTAGGAAAATTGCCTAAAATGCTTTTATGTGCTAAATGTTATATGTTTGCCATATATGATATTATTTGTTCGGGTCTATGGTCTGTTGCCGACCGGATCTGGAAACCTTATGTGTTTAGGATTCTAAGCGTGCGTCGACGGTATTAGAACTTGCATGTAAACGTTTCGGCGTGGTTTGGATAATTATCTATCGTGAAGGAGGATCTAAATTCACCTTATTCGGTGTATAGATCAACAATGGCAAGAACAAGAAGCGGAGATGGAAACGCAAACAAAAACAGGAATCAACCACCTGTAATCGAGCAAATACCTGTTGTAGCAGCAGCACCTGAGCCGGTGACAATGGCTGGTGTACAAATGATGATTCAGACGATGTTGGATCGTCAGATGGAAGAAACTAGACGTCTGCTTCGACAAAATCGTGAAGAACTTTCAATCCAAGTTGAAGATCCCGAAGTGAATGGAGGTCCGTCGGAAGGTGGAAACTTCAGTGGTACCGTTGGTCAAGCCAACCCACCAATTGTTAGACAAAATCATCGTGATGGAGGAAATGATGGAAGAGGATGTAAATACAAGGATTTTATGGCATCTAAGCCACCGTGTCTATCCGGAAGCCCGACGCCGGTGCAAGTTATGGATTGGATCTCCGAAATGGAGACAATGTTTGAAAGTTGCGAATGCAGCAACAGGCAGAAGACCGCTCTTGCGATCCCTTTGTTGAAATCTGGCGTGTTGAGTTGGTGGAAGCTGTTAGCCGACTCTATGCCCAAGGGGGAAGCGAGCAAGATGTCTTGGGAAGACTTTATGGAACAACTGAAACTGCAATACTGCTCCGAGCAGGACCTTCTGGAAATCAATAATGAGTTTCAGAATTTGAAAAAGGGAAAAATGAGCGTTACCGAATACGCTGCAAGTTTCACAGAAAAGATGAAGCTTATCCCTTACCTAGTTCCAACAGAACTCTCAAAGGTCAATAAGTTTGCCCTCGGACTACCAGCGGACTATGGTCCAATGGTTAAGCAAGCAACCACATTGAAAGCCGCCATCTGGGCTGCTAAGAATGTTAAGACTCAGATCAGGGAGAAGGGTCTGGAAAGATCAGAGGTTGGTGAGAAGCTGAAGTCTGATGGGACTTCAGGGTCCAACAAGAAAAAGAAATTCTCGAAGTCTAGTTCGAGAGGAGGAGGAGGCGAAGCGAAGTGGTGCGACAAATGCAAGAAGAAGCATCATGGGAAATGTGATGGGGAAGTCACATGCTTCAAATGTGGAAAACCAGGGCACTATGCCAACGAATGCACCCTCACCAAGAAAGTTTGTTATGGGTGTGGGGTGGAGGGGCACATCTCGAGGGATTGTCCGAAAAAAAGGAGGCAGCAAAACCCAACATTCCACCAAAGCCGAAGGCGAGAGCCTTTCAGATGACATTGGAAGCTACTAAAGAGAAGCCGATGTCGCTTCAGGTACCTTTCTCGTAAACGAATTGTCTGCCCAAATTTTATTTGATTATGGAGCCAACTACTCCTTTATTTCGCATAAATTTGGTAGAAAACTAGCTTTGCCTGTTGATAGACTAGATAATGCTTTATTAGTCGAAGTTGCTAGTGGCAAGTTTGTACCTGTTAGCCATCGTATGAAAAACATCTTAATCGACCTGAATGGGAATAAGTTCCACGAGGAATTATTGCCTATCGAACTAAATGGTTTCGACATCGTGTTGGGAATGGATTGGCTTAGCGCCAATGACGCCGAGATATTGTGCCGAAAGAAGATAGTAAAAGTAAACCCGCCAGGGAAAGAGTCGTTTATGGTGTACGGGGACAAACGCAGGGTAAATTCTGGAATCATTTCCCTAATGAAAGCCAGAAAGTGTTTGGCCAAAGGATGTACATCATATTTGGCATTCGTGATTGACGCAAAGATGGAGAAAAAGGAGATGAAGAGCATTCCTGTCGTGTGTGAGTATCCGGAAGTATTCCCCGAAGATCTTCCTGGATTACCGCCTGATCGACAAGTAGAATTCCGTATTGACTTGTTACCAGGAACCACACCAATAGCAAAAGCACCTTACCGATTAGCACCAACCGAGATGAAAGAGCTTATGACACAACTTCAGGAGTTATTGGACAAAGGTTTCATTAGACCTAGTTCCTCACCCTAGGGAGCCGTGGTGCTATTTGTAAAGAAAAAGGACGGGAGTATGAGAATGTGCATTGACTACAGAGAGTTAAATAAGGAAACGATAAAGAACAGATATCCGTTGTCGAGGATTGACGACCTGTTCGATCAACTACAAGGTTCAAGTTATTTTTCAAAGATCGACCTAAGGTCAGGATATCATCAGTTGAAGGTGAGAGAGCAGGATATCGAGAAGACTGCATTCTATACACGATATGGACACTACGAGTTTTTGGTTATGTCGTTTGGACTAACCAATGCTCCAGCAGCATTCATGGATTTAATGAATAGAGTTTGTAATCCGTTCCTTGATAAATTGGTGATAGTGTTCATAGATGACATTCTGGTTTATTCGAAAAGCCAAGAGGAGCATGGCAGACACTTGCGCGAAGTGTTAGAAGTCTTAAAGAAGGAGAATCTGTATGCTAAGTTCTCCAAATGTGATTTTTGGATCCGAGAAGTCCAATTCTTGGGTCACGTGGTCAACCAAGAAGGAATAATGGTTGATCCAGCAAAGATCGAAGCTGTGATGAAGTGGGAACAACCAAAACGTCCCACGGAGGTCCGAAGCTTTTTGGCATTAGCCGGATATTACCGAAGGTTTATCCAAGACTTTTCTTCGATCGCTACTCCATTAACATCTTTGAATCACAAAGGAGCTACTTATGCTTGGAGTGATAAACACAAAAAGGCATTCGAGTTGCTAAAGAAGAAACTATGTGAAGCACCAATTCTTTCTCTACCCGATGGAGTTGAAGACTTCGCTGTCTATAGCGATGCATCTGGTGTTGGGTTGGGTTGTGTTTTGACCCAAAGAGAGAAGGTGATAGCATATGCGTCTCGACAGCTGAAAGAGCATGAAAAGAACTACCCCACTCATGATTTGGAGTTGGCAGCGGTAGTATTTGCTCTAAAAATATGGAGGCATTACCTCTATGGCTCAAAGTGCAAACTTTTCACTGATCATAAGAGTCTCCAGTATCTCTTTAATCAGAAAGAATTGAATATGAGGCAAAGACGCTGGCTAGAATTACTTAAGGACTACTACTGCGAGATACTTTACCACCCCGGTAAAGCCAATGTTGTTGCTGATGCTCTCAGTCGAAAAGTCAATCTTGAAAGAAAAAGGCCAAGAGCGTTGAGAATAGAAGTTGTCTCGACAATTGTGGAGAGTATAAAGAAAGCTCAAGAAGAAGCTTCTGAAAAGAATGACCGAAAGGAGGAACGTTTGGGCAAAACATTAGTGTTCGGTACAAACGGTCATGGACTGAAGATATTCCAAGATCGTATTTGGGTACCTAAGTCAGGAGGAATAAGAGATCTTCTGATGGAAGAAGCTCACAAAACCATGTACTCAATTCATCCTGGCAGCACTAAAATGTATAGGGACCTAAAACCCTATTACTGGTGGCCGACGATGAAGCTCGACATTGCGAAGTATGTGGTGGAGTGTGTGACCTGTGCAAGAGTCAAGGCACAACATCAGAAACCATACGAGAGTTTAGAACCTTTACCTGTGCCTATGGGTAAGTGGGAAGACATCACAATGGATTTTGTCACTAAACTGCCCAGAACGAAGAATGATCACGACATGATTTGGGTGGTCGTTGATCGATTCACTAAGAGTGCGCATTTCATAGCAGCCAATAAGAAATGGTCTATAAATAAGCTTGCGAATTCTTACGTGAAGGAAATTGTGAGGCTTCACGGTGTTCCATTAACGATTGTGTCAGATCGTTACAGCCGCTTCACCTCAAGGTTTTGGAGAAGTCTACAAGTGGAATTGGGTACCAAGTTGTGTTTGAGTACAACTTACCATCCACAGACTGATGGTCAGAGCGAACGAACGATACAAACGCTTGAAGATATGCTGAGAGCATGTACCCTGGAATTCCAAGGTAACTGGGATGAACATTTACCTTTGGTAGAATTTTCCTACAATAATAGTTTCCACTCGAGCATAAAGATGGCACCTTATCAAGCTTTGTACGGACAAAAGTGTCGTACGCCGTCTTGTTGGCTTGAGGCTGGGGAAAAGCAGTTTATGGGACCGGAGATAGTCCATCAAACTGCTGAAAAGTTGAAAATAATTAAGGAGAGAATGTTAGCAGCTCAAGATCATCAAAAGAGCTATGCTGACAAGAAAAGACGACCGATGACTTTTGAAGTTGGAGATTCGGTTTTGCTTAAAGTCTCGCCGTGGAAGGGACTTATAAGATTTGGTAAAAGGGGAAAATTAAGTCCAAGATTTATTGGACCGTTTAAAGTTCTTCAAAGGATTGGGAACCAAGCTTACAAGCTCGAACTACCAGAATAACTGAGTGGAATTCATAACACTTTTCATGTGTGTTATTTGAGGAAGTTCACGGGAGAAGTTCCCGACATGATTCCACTTTCGGAGTTGAGAATTGATGAGAACAAAAGGTTAATTGAAGAACCGGAGGCAATCGTTGACCAAAAGACTAAGAAGTTACGACGTAAGCTGGTCGAATTAGTGCTTCTCTGTTGGAAACATGCGAATGGGCCAAATCTCACCTGGGAAACGGAGAGTGACATGATGAGTCGCTATCCGCATTTGTTTGTTGATGTGTGATTCTGGGGACGAAATCATTCTAAGGTGGGGAGAGTTGTAAAGCCCGTGTTTCTGGGCTAGGCATTAATGTTGTTGTAATAGTCTAGGTTAACCTTTGTAAACTCATTTTGAAATAATAAGAATGTGTTATTTGAGTATTATGTGTTTTATGCTTAATTATGCGGCTTAATTGAATTAAGAATAAAAAATAAGCGTAAAAATAAAATATTAGATAAGCTCGATATCTATGAAGGAAGTTCTAGTGGTCGTGTCAAGGTTTCCAAATATATAAAGAATGCTGAAATCCGAGTTATAACGAAGAAGTTATGACCTGTCGAAGTTTCGCGACAGAACCGGCACGACGCTGAAGGACGTAAAATATGAATTTAAGATAGAGCGATATCTAGCCTTAGTGATCTAAACGGAAGTTGTAGATTATGTTAAACCGAGAGCGTGCATAAAAAGAACGTCTAAATCTGACTTCGTATGAGGAAGTTATGATTTTTCTAAGTTTCAGCTTAGCAATATGCAGCCCGAAACTCGAATATGAGATCGAGTGATTTTTAGCCAAAACAATCTAAACGAGAGTCGAAGATCTCGTCGTTAGTAGTCCAACAGTGAAAAGACAGACGAAATCGGACGTCGGATGAAGAAGTTATGATTTTATAACGGAGTTTTCCTATCCCGACCTACTAAAAATAATATAATAAAAATAAAGTCAAAATTAGCCCACAGAGTCTAAATGAAAGTTGTAGATCATAGCCTCACCTACGCGTGGATATAAAGAACGTCAAAAACAGAGCTCGTATGCGAAAGTTATGAATTTTTGAAGATCGTGGCACGCATACCAAAGCTTATCCGAAGGGTACGCCCCGCGTAACCTTTGAGTACGCCCAGCATACCCCGGTGCATGAACCGCCTCGGACTCGAGTGCTCCGATAACGTAAGCGATGATGAAATCCGAAGAGTACGCCCAGCGTACTCGATGTACGCCCAGCGTAAATCGAGTTTCAGAACCCTATAAATAGAATGCGAGGGCAGCCGATTCCTTTGCTCATTTTCTCCTCTCTCTCTCTCTCTCTCTCTCTCTCTCCCATTTTGCATCGATTTTCATGCAAGAGATATCCCGAAGCCCCGATATCATTCCCGAGCCCCGAAGCAAGTCCCGAAGCCCCGAGGATCCCGAGAAGTAAAGTTTCCAAGCCGAAACTCTGCCCCCGAAAGGCCCGGTTTTCAAGAAAAACGTCCCGGTTTTATCGGAAAAGTTTATTTTAAGAGACGAGGTGCTGTCCGATCATTGTCTTATCAAGTGAGTGTATATTCGTTTTCTTCTAACACATAGATATGAAGTATTCTTTATAAAATACGTGCTATGTGTTTATATATTAATTGATTATTTGAACTAGTTGTTGAATGGATGTTTTGTACAGGTTTTAAGCTGTATATAAATGTATATATTTTATCTACTAATATGTTGGGTAGAACATGGGTAGACAGTTGGTGTGCGATGAAATAAAATGACGAGAGGCCTCGATGTCGTTGTTGATCTAGTCATCTAGCAGAGTATGGATGACGACCACAGACTCATTCTAGACAGTCCAGTGGAACACTAGCAGACTCATAACCTGTAGGTGTTGTGAACGATGTGTTCACCGGTGTACTCTATCCCCCTCATGGTTGCCTTTAGGACATCTATTGCTAAGGAAGCCCCTTACAGTAATGTCCGTCCCTATGAAAATCCTAGATTAGGTCCCTTGTAATAGTTGTTATTTTAGGGACATAAAGTGAGGATAACGGGAATGGGTAATCGGGTTCTTGTTGGTTGGTGAAATTAAATATAATTATTTATTGTGGGTTGAAAACCCTATATGCTCACCAGGCTCCCAAGCCTGACCCACTCAGTTTCTTTGTATTACATGTAGTGGCGTAAGGGCATAAGTTGGATGAGATTGTCAAGATATTTTTGGATTATAGACCTGTTGTTATATGTAATTGTTGCAAGGTCTATTTTGTATTGTTTATGCTTTTGGTCTGTATCGGAACATGACATCCCGAGATTTTGTTATATAATGAAAAATACATTTCTATATGAAATGCTTTGATAAATTCTTATCATGTTTTGTTTTGGGAACAAATTCCGCAACTCTTTTAATCAAAGGATTACTCTGATTTTATTTAAAAGCATAAATGAAACCGGTCTTTTCTGGCCGAGATTTTGGGGATGTCACACATGAAGCTAAAAACACCAAAAATAAGCTTTATAGGATATCTAGGGCATGGAGAAGGGCCAAGGCTTGATAAAGCTGGAAACTTTAAGTCTCATAAGTCCATGAGTGCCTAGATCTAATGTCACACCCCCAAACCAAGGATGGCGGAAACGTCCGGGGGTGGAGGACTTCATGTTCAGTATCATAACAACAATTGTAATAGTAATTCAAGCAAACACAATCAACATATATATAATTGAAAAAGTTACATCATTGTATGAATTACATGTTTACGAATCAATTACAATATGTTGACAAAATATGAAATAGTAGACGCCTTAGCGTCCCATCCTCAAAAACACTTGGTTACCTGTTTAATGATTTCCTGAGAATACAAGTTGTTTGGAAAAGTGTCAACACAAAGGTTGGTGAGTTCATAAGCTTTTGTTTGATATTATTAAAAGCCTTTCGTTTGTAAAAGTAGTATTTGTTTTAGAAAATCCAATATTTTCCTTAAAATGTATACGTAGTCTTAAATTCAAAGACCGAAATGTATAAGTAACTTTTCTTACTTATAATAAATAATGTAAGTTTAAATCGACATAAACTCGTTTAATTTTAATGAAGTTCCCGCAAATTCCAATATTTATTAATACTTTGTGTGAGTTTATTATAACCATGCTATGACCAAGGTTGCCTAAAACGACGTTCTTCGGGCGTCGGAAATGTTATGACATTTGTCACCCCAGACCTATCGGTCTAACTGTTGCATGCAGTTTAGGTGTGGGTTTGTCAAACCCAATATAGATCTATACACAACTATCACGCTCTCCCTCAAGGAGACTCTGGTTACAATACAGGACTTAATGGTAGTTTGAAGTAAATGTCTCACAAAGTCATTAACGGAATTACGTGTTATGAAAACTTGGTACCGTATGGCCGTACCTTGCTTAATGAAAATATCCTTTGTATAAATGTACCCTTTTTAAATGTATGTGTTATGTAATGTATCATAAACTATACCTATTAAAGTTTATCAACCAAGGGTAGTACGTAGTAATGTATGCAAACTATATTCAAAATAGTTTATTAAATGTTTGAATGTATCGGTTGTACTTTGATTATAATCACTTGTTATTCTTTATATTTTATATGTCCAAATCCATTTGTAAACTGATGTGTGTCTAAATATTAAGATGAAATGTCATATATTGCAATAACATATAATCACATAAAGATATACACCTTGCTCAACATGTTACAAGGTGAAATGAAATTGACAGCAACTTTTTGTTGAATACAGTTTCTGTTACTGTTCTTAGAAAATTTATAGAAACATCATCAAAGCTCTAAATCCAAATCCGCAAATTCTGAGAGTTTGGAATATGAGTCTAGTTTGTTCGTAAATTTTATCATGATTTTTAGTGATCTCTAACAGAGGTGAAAATGTTCATAATCACAGACTGGTCCGGGTTTGCCTCTGAAATGACAGGCAGTTTTGTACAAAAATCACCATAAATTGTAGAAAAATCATATGGAGATGTGCAAGTAGC
The DNA here is from genome assembly GCF_052849685.1 of Lactuca virosa. Taxonomy (NCBI): domain Eukaryota; kingdom Viridiplantae; phylum Streptophyta; class Magnoliopsida; order Asterales; family Asteraceae; genus Lactuca; species Lactuca virosa. The sequence continues at coordinate 372,308,913 of NC_136430.1, read as the reverse complement.
CATTTTAAAGCTAAGAGTTTGAACTACTTGCACCTGGAACAGTTTTGAAAACTAAAATATTTAAGTTGACCAAAACAGTCCGTGATCGAAGTTCATCTTTTCTGATGTAATCTGATAGAAAAAGTTTAATTGTGTTCTTGATGATTTTACTTGTATTCCCCCCTTAAAACTTAAGAAAAACATGTAAATGTAGGGGTATGAACTCACCCTATGTGGTTTCAGTAGATGAAAGTGAGAGAGAGGAAGTGTTCAACCCAAGGACACTAAGAAGATGTCTTGATGATTCGAGAATCTAACATCGAATAAGATGGAATTTGTGTAAGATATCAATGATTTGAGTAGAATGGAGTGTAATAATTATATGAATGATGGAGATACTTACTAATTGAAGAAAGAAATCCCTGAAGAAAGCCTTGAAGTTCTTGAAGTTGAGAGAAAAGATGAGAGAATTTTGGAGAGTGTCCTTTGGTTGCTAAGTGTAGAATGAAAGAACTTTATGGAGAATGAGGAGAGATGATCAATCCTCCAGCTCTTAGAACGTGGGAAGAGCTGGAGATTGGGTGTAAAGGTCCACTAAGGAGACAAGGGGTAGTGGGAAAGAGTGGCTGATCATAGAGTGAGGTGGTGGTTGTTTGCTTTTGCCATAAATTAAGGAAAAGCAAATATTCCCTCAATAATTAGTTCAACCACTAATTCTTTTAATATATTTTTATAAAACCCTGGAGATTTATATATTTTGGGGCCTTATTTTATAAAATAAAGTTTTGGGTGAAAATCCCATGTTAAAATAATGAAAAACGGAGTTAAAACGAAGTCGTAGTCGAAAAACCGGTAAAAAGGGGCCGTCTGCGAGACCTCTCGCATGGAGGCCGGATTCGGACCCTCGCATGCGAGGCTGCTGTCTGATGGCTTCAGATTCGGTCTCCTGAGAGGCTTCAGCTTCGGTCCTGATGAGAGGCTTCGGATCCGAGGCCTCGGATGAGAGGCTTCGGTCCTGAAGCTTCAGTTCCAGGTCCTTAAGGCTATTTTACCCGTTTTTACCCCGTTTCAAGCGATTTTTGACCCGGTTAAGGGTCGATATGACCCAAATGATTACAAAAAGTTAAAGTAACTTTTGAGAGAGATTTCAAATAGAAAGAGATAGAGTGAAAACGATTTAGAGAGGTTTCGTTTGTGATTAATTTGAGTGTCCGGCTTCACAACGCAAGGTTCGTAAACCCCGTTAAACCGTGTTTTAGTGTCGTACACAATCCCAATGATTGTGCAATAGTGTTTTATCGCTTTGGTTCGTTGTTTAGCACTGTTAAGGCTAAGGAAAATCAAACACATGAACTTTCCAAATGATGATTTCTCATTAAAATAGCGAATTGTATAGTGACTACATAACGTAAACCCTAACATACAAGGGTTATTGGAGTTGACCGGTTTGACTTGTTGACTTTGTTTGACTTTGACTTGACCGAAATTTGACGGTTGTCACATCTAAAGTCACAACTTCATGATATACTCAAAAATCCCGAAAATGACTTCAATATGGCCAAGAATGACAAAATACTACCCTAGATGAAAATCTAAGTAATAGAAAGCCAAGGTATCAACTTTATACCTCAAATGAGTCGAAAATGAAGCTCAAATTCTGGATCTACTAGCTTCTTCTTGAATCCCCAAGCTTCTCCTTCCTTCACAAGCTTCAAAATTACAAAGAATGCACAAAAATGGCTCAAAACTCTCCAAAAGTGGATTAGGGTTTCGTGGCTAGGGTTTGGGACGATGGAGGCTGTAAATGAGGCCAGCCTTTGTAGGTTAAGGTGATTAAATAGGGTGCAAAACCCCAAAATTAGGGTTTCACTCTGGCAATCCTACTCGTCGAGTTGAGGCTCTCAACTCGTCAAGTAGGCTTCGCATCTCGTGTCCAAATTTTGTTCCCACTCGACGAGTTTGGGGCCTCCAACTCGTCGAGTTCCTATACAAAAGAGAATAAATTTGATTTAAAGTACATACCAGGAACCGGGCGTTACAAAACTTCCCCACTTATTTTAGACTTCGTCCTCGAAGTCTGCTACGCCTGGAAATAGTTCGGGGTAGTGCTCCCTTATCTCATCATCCGGCTCCCATGTCCATTTCGAGCCCTTGCGGTGCTGCCATTGCACCTTCACTAACTCCACCTTCTTGTTCCTCAGCTCTTTGTCTTCCTGTAGAGGATGGCTACTGGTCGCTCGATGTAGTTCAGGCTGCCATCCACTTGAATATCCTCTAAGGGCACCACCGCAGAATCGTCTACCAAACACTTTCGCAGCTGGGAGACATGAAAGGTGTTGTGGATCTGACTAAGCTCAGCTGGCAGATCCAATCGTTACACAACCAGCCCCCCCGGGCCAATACCCTGAACGAACCAATGTATCTGAGGCCCAATTTGTCGCGCTTCCTAAACCGGATGAAACCTTTACAAGGTGACACCTTCAGGAGGACCATATATGCTACCTGAAACTCCAGGTCTGATCAACGTCGGTCGGCATAGTTCTTCTTCCGACTCTGGGCCGTCTGGAGTCTACTCCGGACCTACTGGATCCTCTCTGTCGTCTTGAGTTCCACTTCGGTACTCCCCATGACCCTCTGTCCAACCTCACCCCAGCATATCGGGGTTCTGCATTTCCTCCCATATAGCATCTTGAAGGGAGGACGGTCGATGCTACGTGGTAGCTATTATTGTAGGAAAACTTTGCCAAGGGAAGGTAGGTATCCTAGCTACCACCAAAGTCTAAAACGCATGCTCGCAGCATATCCTCCAAGGTCTGGATGGTCCGCTCGTTCTGACCATCCGTCTGCGGGTGAAAAGCCGTGCTAAAGTGTAGACGAGTACCCAACTCGTCATGAAATTTCTTCCAGAATCTGGAAGTGAACCGTACGTCTCGGTCAGAAATCACGAAAACTAGCACCCCATGACAAGCTACTACCTCTCTGATGTAGATGTCGGCTAGCTTTTCGGCCGAAATGCTCTCCTGAATCAGAATGAAATGGGAACTCTTGGTCAATCGATCCACGATGACCCAAATCGAATCCACTCCCCGTGCGGTCTTGGGAAGCTTCGTGATGAAATCCATAGTAATATCCTCCCATTTCCATACAGGGATATCCAACGGCGGCGTCTTTCCGTGAGGTCTCTGGTGTTCGGCCTTGACCTTCCTGCAGGTCAAGCACCTCTCAACATAGTAGGCTACATCTTCATGCAGGGCCACCAGTAGTCAGGGCGAAGATCTCAATACATCTTCGTCTCCCCAAGATGGATAGAAAACCTGGATTTGTGTGCCTCCTCCATCAGAACCTGGCGTACACCCCCATGATATGGAACTCACACTCTATGATGGAACGTCAACAACCCGCGACTATCATAGTCGAAAGAGGAAATTTGAACCATAATATGCTCACTCTTTCGATGTTCCTCCTTCATAGCCTCCTGCTGAACCTCTCAGATCTGCTCCAAAATCGGAGTCACTACTGTCAACCTCAGGTAGATGTCTCTGATCGGGATTGCGAATGCCTTGCGGCTAAGTGCATCAGCCACAACATTGGCCTTCCCCGAGTAGTGGAGGATCTCAAAGTCGTAATCCTTCACCACGTCCAACCATCACCGCTGTCGTATGTTCAGATTTGGATGATCCATCAGATACCTCAGGATCTTGTGATCCGTGTAAATGGTACAACGGACCCCATAGAGGTAGTGTCGCCAAATATTAAGGGTAAAAACAACTGCCCCAACTCCAAATCATGTGTCGGGTAGTTCGCCTCGTGAGGCTTCAACTGTATCGAGGCGTAGGCGGTGACGTGCCCTCTATGCATCAGCACTGCGCCCAAACCCGAGATGGACGCATCACAGTATACCACAAAATCATCAACGGCCTCTGGTAGGGTTAAGATCGGCGCTTCGCACAACCTCTGCCTCAAAGTCTCGAACGCTGCCTGCTGCTCAGGCCCCCAGCGAAAGAATACCTCCTTCTTCTTCAGTCGGGTCAAGGGTACCGCTATCTTGGAGAAATCCTGAATGAATCTCCGATAATAGCCTGCTAAACCGAGGAAACTCTGAATCTCAGATGGAGACTTCGGAACCTCCCATCTCATAACGGCCTCCACCTTGACCGGGTCGACCAGAATACCGTTTTGGTTGACAAGGTGCCCTAGAAACTGCACCCCGCACAACCAGAACTCGCATTTGGAGAACTTGGCGTACAAGCTCTCCCTCCTCAGGGTATCCAACACCTCACGCAAGTGCTCCTCATGCTGCTCCTGCGTCTTGGAGTAAATCAAGATGTCATCAATAAAGACTATCACACGCTGATCCAACATTGGTATGCATACGCGGTTCATGAGGTCCATGAACGTGGCATGAGCATTAGTAAGCCCAAAGGGCATCACCACGAACTCGTAATGACTGTAGCGAGTCCGTAAAGCAGTCTTCTGTACATCCTCATCTATGACTCTCATCTGGTGATAGCCTAAACTCAAATCGATCTTGGAAAACCAAGATGCCTCCCGAAGCTGATCGAAGAGGTCGTCAATCATTGGGAGTGGATAATGGTTCTTTACCGTTACCTTATTCAGCTCTCGGTAGTCTATACACATCTGATGTGACCCGTCCTTCTTCTTCACAAACAGAATCGTGGCTCTCCAAGGTGAACTACTTGTCCTGATATATCCTTTAACTAACAACTCCTGCAGCTGTGTAGATGTGACATCCCCATTTTCACGGCCAGAAAAGACCGATTTTTTTATGCTTTATAAAAATCAGAGTACTTCTTTTAATAAAAATGTTGCGGAATTTGTTCCCAGAAAAACATGATAAATACGTTATCAAAGCATTTCCGAAGAAATGTATTTTTATTCATTTAAAACATTTGGGATGTCATCGTCAATACAAAAACATAAGCATAAACAGAACTTACATTCATTTACACTAGTGATCTACATCTCTTTTAAATCTCTCAGTGCAAAGTAGCTTCGTATCGACACCTGTGATACAAATAAGTTGGAGTGGGTCAGGTTGGGAAACCTGGTGAGTACATAGGGTTTTCAACCCACAATAATATAATTATTATATTTAAACATCAAACAATCAACCCGATTACCCATCCCCGTTATCTTCTTTAATATTCCTTAAAGAATTATCTTAAGGGTCATCTCCTATATCATATTTACCTCTCATCTTTCTACCTCACATTTACTTATATGCTCGTTCCTAAGGCATGAATACGTAGTTACAACGTCTCCTGAACTTGTAATTCATAGTAAGGGTTAGAGTATCATCGCATGAATATACAGTCACCACATCACCTGGACTCGTAATTCATCACCTACAGGTTATAAGTCTGCTGGTGTTTCCACGGGTTGTCTAGAATATTCCGTGGTCGCCATCTATACTCTAGTAGATGACTACATCTCCAAATTGTCGGACAAGGTTATAGTATCTTTCATCCTACATCACCGATTCATCATCACCTATCCATCACCTAATTATCATCACCTTCCTATCATCACCTATCTCTCATCATTTTATTTCATCACACACCAACTATTTCATCTACCCATGTTTTATCCCAACATATTTGTAGATATAAAATAAATATATATTTAAATCATTTAAAACATGTATAAAATCATTCATCCATCATAGAAAGCAAATATTCAGATAATATGCACACATAGCACGTAATTTATATAAAATACTTCATATCTATGTGTAAGATGAAAGGGACCATGCACTCACCTGGTAAAGTGATGATTCCAAACTCAGACAGCGCTTCGTTACTCTTAAAACAATTTCCTTCGACAAAACCTAGTATCAATACCACTAGGGTTTAGTCTAACATTAACCGCGACTAATTAATAGTCTAGCTATTATTATTATTATTATTATATAAGCGTTAAATAACACTCTTATATAACTCATAATAATATCCCAAATAATTGTTTTAAGGTCCTAATAATGTTACTATAATTAATTAGAAGTTATATTAAAAATAGCGTAGGCGTAGCTCACTTACAGCAAGTTTTTATTAAAAACCGGGCTTCGCTGGAGCAGCGTTTCCGAGCCGAAAGCTTTTCTTCTCGGAGCCGTCGGGCGCTCCGTGGCTTTCTTCTCGTGCTAGGGAGGTTCCCTAGACTTGGGAGGGGTTTAGGGAGGTTAGAGAGAAGTTAGAGAGAGAAAGAAAGGTTTGAAGGTGTGAGGAAATTATGAAGAGTTCATCTCTTATTTATAGGAATTCTATAGTAAAATAGTCTCCAAGCTTCGTCCGTAACTTTCGCATACGAGCTCCGTTTTTGTCTGTCTTTTTACCGTTGAGTTCCTATTAATGAGATCTTCAAATCTCATTTAGACCTCGTTGGCTAATTCTCATTCTATCTCGGATTTACAAAACTGTATCGAATTCGTCGCGCTCGAAAAGTAGAGACTAAGCTTCGTCCATAACTTTCGCATACGAGCTCCGTTTTTGTCTGTCTTTTTACCGTTGAGTTCTTATTAATGAGATCTTCAACTCTCATTTAGACCTCATTGGCTAATTCTCATTCTATCTCGGATTTACAAAACTGTATCGAATTCGCCGCGCTCGGAAAGTAGAGACTAAGCTTCGTCCATAACTTTCGCATACGAGCTCCGTTTTTGTCTGTCTTTTTACCGTTGAGTTCCTATTAATGATATCTTCAACTCTCATTTAGATCGCGTAAGCCAAAAACCGCTCGAACTAAAATTCGAGTTTCGGGCTGTACACTGCTAAGCCGAAACTTCGAAAAATCATAACTTCCTCATACGAAGTCAGATTTGGGCGTTCTTCTTATGGACGCTCTCGGTTTAACGTTTTCTACGACTTTTGTTTAGATCACTAAGGCTAAAAGTCGCTCCATCGTAAATTCACTATTTACGCTTCCCGGTGTCGTGCCGGTTTTGCCGTAAAACTTCGACGAGCCATAACTTCTTCGTTATAACTCGGATTTCGGAGTTCTTTATATGTACGGAAACCTTGAGAAATATTCTACAACTTGGTTAAGATTATTTATTATAAATAATCTTTTGCCAAAAATTCGTTTTCGACACTCATTGCCTTTAAATTGACTAGCCCGGATCTACGGGCGTTACAGTAGACAACTCCTGCATCTCGGGAGGAGCCAACCGATTTGGTGCCTTGGCTATCGGTGCCACACCAGGAACGAGGTCAATCCAGAACTCCACCTGTCTCTCTGGAGGTATCCCAGGAAACTCCTATGGGAACACATTCGAGTACTCCTGCACAATTGGCACGTTGCTCACAGTCGCCTTACCCTCCTCCCGGGTATCTATGATATAGGCGACATATCCTGTGCAACCCTGCTGAAGGTAGCGCCTAGCCCTCGCTGCTGAACATAAAGTCGGCCAACGTTGCGACCTCTCGCCCTGAATCACTAGCTCTCCCCCACTTGGGGTCTTGACCCGAACCAACTACTGCTCACAGTCGATCACTGCCCCATTAGGGCTCAACCATTCCATGCCTATGATGACCTTATTCCCATGCAATGGAATGAGAGCCAAATCCATGAGGTAACGCTCGTCATACAGCCTCAAGACGCCATCTCTGAAAACCTCTGATTCCCGGATGGATCGGTCATCCGTAATCTTGACCTCTAATGGACAATCCAATGTGCCTGAAGACTCAACAAACCTCTTGCTGAGTGCAAGGGATACGAATGATCGGGTAGCTCCCGAATCAAATAACACCAATACTGGAATACCGTTCACATGGAACGATCCTAACAGAATACATGAAACATGAAACATAAATATTAAAACTGACATATAAATAAAGATAGGGAGAAGATACATACCCGTCACCACATCCGGTGTGGCACGCGCCTCCTTGGCGGTCAACTGGAAGGCTCGACTCCTCACCACTGGAGCATCTGTCTTGCCCTGTAGGCCATCCGTGATCCGCAGGGTCGCTGGAGCTGGCGCCACCACTGGCACTCCTGATGTCAATCTCGGGCAGTTGGCCTTTTTATGGCCCTTCTGATTGCAATGAAAGCAAATCAGGTCTGATGTCTGAAAGGTGGGGGTAGGGGCAGTACAATCCCTACCAAAGTGCCCAGTCTTGCCCCACTTATAGCAGCCCGATCCCCCAGCTCTGCAAACTCCCTCGTGTGGCTTGCCACACTTCCCACAACGGCTGCGGCCCTGGTGGCCCTTCAACCTCGACTTGAATCCCTTGAGTTCCTTCCCAGAAACCTCAGTCCTCTGCCTAGTCTCCGCCTTCCTCTTCCTTATGTGCTCTATATCAATCTCCCTCTCCCTCTCTCTCTCTCTCTCTTGCCTTGGCTACCATGTCATCCAAGGTCGGGAATGCCGAGTAGCTGACATGTTTCCGAATGTCAGCTATGAACATGTCGTGGTATCGGGTTTTCCTCATCTCCTCATCACCCGCATACTGAGGCACCAGTAAGGCCCTCTCCCTGAACTTGACGGTAATCTCCGCCACTGACTCAGTAGTCTGTCTCATATCCAAGAACTCCCTGGCTAGCTGCTGGATCTCCACATCTGGCGCAATCTCGGCCTTAAACCTGGTCACAAAGTCCGACCAGGTCATAGCCTCAATGACTGGGGCTCCCAACGTGTCACTGACTGCCTCCCACCAGTCTCTAACTCTGTCTCTCAAACATCCCGTAGCATACCGGACCTTCGACCCCTTAGGGCAGAAGCTCGTCAACTGTGCAGACTCGATGTCTGCAATCCATCTCCTGGCCACAATGGGGTCCTTCACCCTGTGGAATTCTGGCGCACCACATCCCCTGAAATCCTTAAAGGAGAGTGTGTGAGTCCCTGACCAGTGCCATGTCGCTCCTGAATGCCCTAAGGCGATCCTCCATCAGCTCAATGATACCTTCCTTGATCGACCCGAAAATCACCGAGGTCGCCTCAAGGGTGCTTCTCGCAATCTCAGATGCAATGAATGCTCTTAATCCATCATCGACTAGCTCGGAACCCGAACCCGAACCTGAACCTGAACCTGACCCAGACCCTGAACCTCCTGCTCTGTGACGTGTCACCGTCATTCTGAAACAAAACACATAATCATCAGGGTCATATATAACCTCGAGAGGTCTACAGGTTCCCTAGTTCTATCTCAGCCCTCCTTGACTCGAGTACGAATCCTCTGCTTTCAGTAGTACGGGCCCATACTGTTGGGTTATGAGCATTCTAACACTCCTAAGTGTACATGCAACCCTAAATACCTTGGATCTATGTTTTCTCTATTATACATACAATTATGAACATCCAAGGTATTATCCTAATCTAGCATACAAAATAATAAATATAACAAGATAGAATACATACCTCTTTGATGTAGAATGTCTTCATGAAGCTTGAGTGCCTAGTGCCCCAAGTGTGACACCTCAAATGGTTCACACAACACCAAATACACTTGGAATAACTTGAGAGAAACTTGAACACTCCTTGAAATCGTCTAGCCCTCACACTCACACATTAGTGCATGATTTCTTGAGCCATGAGATTCTTTTATATGGTGGCTATTAGGGTTACACCATGTAACTCATAACTTTACCCATTCCTTATGCTCCATGGATTTTAACCTCCATGGAGTATCCATGGGTCACCCCATGGACTTAGTCCAACATAAGGAATCTTGGATCACAAGCCCACATATAGAAGAATGAATGATTTACACAATCAACCCATATATTTAATTAGTCTCCTTTTGATCACTTAATTAATTCCAAATTAATTCTTGATCAATACTAGTTAAATAACCTTATTAATATATTAGAACTTATAATATATTAACCAACCTTAAGTGTTATTTCTCTCATTATAGTCTATCCAAATGCATGATGCCATGCAACCCAAATGGACCATGCCGGGTCGGGTCAAGTCTTACCAATTATAGTTATGGACTTAGACATTAATCCAACAGTCTCCTACTTGGATAAGTCTAAAACTATTATTGCGTATGACTTCAGGAACCGATCAGCAATCGTAGCTCTCAAAAGCTTCTGTCGAACTCTGACCTTATCGATGAACTCTGACCTTTGTCAATGACTTGTCCATTAGATAAGGGAGCATATATTCCTCCATTCTAGATATCATATGGACTGAGACATGGATTATCAATCATTCTCTCTGTCCATTTGTTGTTTCTCGATTTCCGATTCATGATGACTGACTGATTGAACAAATCAAATCAGTCCTGGCTTGGCCAAGCACTCACATGTATCATCTTTAAATCATCGAGGGGCCCACATATATCGCTTTTATCCCGAAGGTAAAAGGAATGGATAAACTTCGACTCATATGGCTTGTTCTACTACTTGTTGAATCATACACAAATGCACGTTTTATAACATCGAGTTACCAATGCGTTTTCGTGCAATCAATGTATAACCAACTCATAGTAACAACTCATATCTCTAGGTTTGAAGAATATAAGATATTATCGTCTCATGATCACTCATGATAAAATCCATGAAGTGATTCAAATGAGCGCGGGTTGAATCCAATACTCAGAACTTATGAGCACTCATGAGTGTTGTAGCACCACTTTGTCCACCAACTTGGACCTCTACAAACCAACCCATGACAGTCTTGATTCATATCTACTTCCAACATATGACCGACTGTGGATGGTTTGAATAACTTAATCATTCAGGAAGAGCGACTTAGTTATTCTGGAAGTCAAAACATGCAAAGTGAAACACAATAATAAATGAATCAAATATGGTATCAAACCCTATGAATATAAATAAACACTTTTATTTATCACCATACTGATTACTCATTATTCATTGTTTCGGTTTTATCAACTTTATACTTGAATTTAAAACAATAGTTGTCCCATGCTCCAAGCATGTACACTATGTTTTCTAAACACTAGTCATGCCATACACCAAGTATGCATACTATGTTTGTCTATGATCTTTACTTTGTAAAATAGATCAATTGAACATCACTCCAATGATCCTCTTTTCACAGTCCCAAATCCTTACTGCAAATGCAAGAATTCCAAATTCATGCCATTTACTGAAATCTGTTAGATTATAAACTTATATGCATTGATCCTCTTAATGATTATGCACAAAGTCAGAAAGACTTGACAACAATCATTACAGAGCATTCCAAAGGAGATCAACTCCTTGGAAACATCCTTCTTTCATTAAGTTTCCTAATCTTACACAGATTGAATAATTTCTAACTTTGAAACATTTCCATATTCCATTTTGACTATCACTTCTGAACAAGAGTTGCCTCCTTACAGATTATGTCAATATGGTCCTTCCAGAATTAACATTATACTTCCAACTGTCCTTGAGCAACCAATCTTTGGTAAACCTTAGATTGTCCTCGACAATTGCTTAATCATTTTAGTCATATCCAATTCTAGACCTTTTCCCTTCATAATGCCCCAGGCATTTGGAAAATTTTAGAAAGGATGAATATAGCACATGTAATCGATCCTATATCCGAAGCATATGGGACACGATTCATGATGTCTCACATAAAGACTAAACCAGTCTTTTGCTATAATATTTCCATTTCAATTTGCCAAGTTCTCAAAATTCAGATTATGAAAAGGGATGCCGTAATCATAATCGAATTTTAGAACGCAAATAATGGACCCATATATAGAATTTCCTTATGTTGAGCCATTCCAACATGAAATTCATATATATATCCTTGATTAAATACGATTAAAATCTCAATCTAAGCTTTTTAGAATTGAAATGAAGTATAATTTCCTCTCCCTTAATTATAGCAAAACAACTTTTTCAACCCCTGCAACCTCACGAATTGAAACTTTTGTTTTCTATAATTAACATTGCTAACTTGCAACCTTAACAATAATTATCATGCTCCCACTAACATGATGATTATTAGCATAACACTTATGCTCCCACTAGCTTTGACATGTACTCAGAAATCAGCTGGACTTCTAGAAATCAATACTTTATTGACTTTCTTACCAAAGTTCAGATTTCTGATACGAGATGCTTTGATAAAACTTTATCAAAATCATACACCTTTCCTTAGATAGCATGCATGTGTGTCTAAACAATTTCAGAACTATGAAAAGGGATGCCGTAATCATTGTCTCAATTGTTTAGACCTTTTGCCATCTGCTTCAAATCTACTTGGTGGAAGTGTTTCCTCACCATCATTTTCATGAATCGGAGAGAAACCTTATGACCCTTACATTTTATGGTGTATGTGTTCTTATCCATGTGAATCGTCAAAACCATAGTCACAAGACAAGGATAATGACAAATCCAAACTCATATGGACTGAACTTATGCAATCTTAACTTCTTGCCACCTGGCAGTACAGGGCCTGCCATTGCTTCCAAGTTATTATGCAACCAATTGAGAACTTTCAGAACTCCTATGCAAAGCCAACTTTAACTGGAATGGGCACAGAATATGTCAACACGATAGGTTATAAACCTCAAGTCGTGTGCTAGTGAAGAACCTCAGGTTTTATTCTTGATTAGTTCTTGAAATTCTTTTTAGGATCTTTAAGACTCCCACTATCCTCTTGACATATAAGACTATCTTGCCAAATATTCAAGAGATAATGCGGATTCTTTATCAAGACAAACACTTCACACAATTGGCCTTAGTTGGTCTTTGTTTTATCCAAAACATCACAACTTACCAATTTCAAATGTACAAGAGTAGGACACTTTTACTCTTACATTTGACAAGTGTTTTAAACCTTTCTTTAAGATATGTCACTCAAGTTACAATCTTGGAGTATGACTCTAAGAATTGTTTTGGAACGAAGTATGACTCATCTTTTTGATTTAACCATTTCAACAATTCATGACTCCTCTTCTTGACTTTAGAGGACCAATTGTGATGTGTTATCTTAATCATTAAGATGATCATAAACATGATACTAAAGTACTCTCCCATCTTTTTAGATTTGAGAAACTTTTATCTTTCTGCCATACTTTGATTCTTCTTATTCATTCTATCTCACATTGAAACTTCTCCAATGCTACAGACTTATACTTAAACTTATAAGTATAACCATATTTACTGAACTTAAGTAAATCATGACGAATAGTCTTCTTGATCTTTTGTGGTGCACTTGACCAGTGCACAAGAATGTGTACTCGATCCCTTAGTCCTTTCCTTATTCACATAAGGAATTAGTCTTAATTTTCCAAGCTGAAAGTTCTCATTCATCATACTATACAACTTGCATGATTCCAAGTTTCGGTCCAATTGAACCTTGGGTGATGAGAATCTTTCCTTATTTGGTAATATTAGACACTACCACAACCGAAAGAATCAAATCCATTTTTCCAATATTGCTATCAATGGAATCTTATAAGCAACAACTTTTCACAAATGCCATTGTAAGGATACTTAAAATAAATAAAATCAAAACCTTTTTTCTTTTATTTTAAAACTTTGCGGAAAAACTTATCCTTACAATCCATATGAAAACCTTGTTGTTATCTATTCCTAAGCAATATAAATATCATAACTCTTAAGTAATAGCCCAAAATTCTGATCACCGAACCATGCGATTGAAATCCATCTTCGCGATCAGAATCAGCATGTACTTAATAGAGTTAGACAATGGACTTTACCTGAAGTAGAGCCAAACTTATTGACTTTAACATCCTTAGGTAAATTTGGCAGCTTCGTAACCAATGCCCCTTCCTTTGGCAATAGTTACCTATGGATCCTTGATAATGGGACTATCTCAGACTTCGCCTCTCTCTTTACCATTGGGTCAACAGAGTTGACTATGGCCGATGCCTTTCCATTGGGAAGAGAGAGCTTTACTGGATATCCAATGGCATCATTGTCAATGTCCATAGCGTTTTAGGAAGTTGATCTTAGCAAATAGATAAGATCATTAAGGGTCTTGTCTTAGTCTGTTTCATAGGATTCCCAAAAGAACTCACTATGTGACTTAGAAAGTAGTTGAGCCACCAACTTTCTCAAGACTTTGACACCCAACTCTCCCGGCTTGTCAATATGTGACTACATCTCCAAGATGTGATCACACCTAGACCTTGCCTTGCCAATAGGGCTTGAGTGACCTTAAACTTTTTAGGAACTTGTGGGTTAGGGAGAATAATTAGAGGAGGTGAAAGAAGTATGATATCCATGGGACATCATCTTCATTTAGGAAAGCTTGTTTCAAGAGATTTGGGAAGATCATAAATGTCTAGACCAGACATCTTTTTGGGAGATATTCAAGATAGTTGATTTAAAGTCCTTAATATGACACCTAATATGAAATATTAAGGCTAGGACCCAACAAACTATTTTATAACTTAGAAGAGGGATGCCGTAATCCAAGCTATAAAATATTTGAAGGTAGGTGAATGACGATTCACCAATTTCCACCATGAAAAACGAAATAATTTATTAGGTTTTAATTGGATTTGAAAGTCCTAGATCTTTGAGATTCATTGAACTGTTCAAAGGCATGTTTCAATCTCGAGTGTGCCCTTCAGGTTTTGTGACTGGGATGTCGAGGATCACAAAACAAGGTGTGAATAACCATGCAAATATACTTGGTACCCTTAATATTTACCCCTTAATCAGTGTGCCGGTTAACCACACACGCTCCACCGATACTATGATAAATATTAAGTTACCCTTTGCCTACCTTGTTAAGTCCAGGTTAGTGTGCCGGTTAACCACACACGCTCCACTAACGACTTAAGCAAAGTGCAAAGTGTAATTTCATGGGTTAGCACCAAATTCACATTTTCCTAAGTAACTAAGATTGGGTATTAATAAGAGTTTAGTTACTTAGTATTTATCATTAATACTTTTAATGAAAGGAGAATTATAGTCCTTGTCCTACCCGTTCGGCTAACGACCCTCCACCAGTCAAGGAAGCGGTGGGTGAGAGTGGACACCCATTAAACTGCCATTTTATAGGCAGTAACCTTATACCCCCTTATAGACCGGCTTCGTGAATGAGGCCTACTAACGGTAAGACTGACTTGCTCTTATACATATATTTATTATTAACTTATAATACTATAAAGTATAAGGGTTGAATTTTAACTTTTAAAATTCTAAGGGCTAACTTGGAATTAAAGTATTCATGGGGAAAACTTTACAAATTCCAAAACTTGAGGGCAAGTTTTGAAAATATTCAAAACTAATTAATTCCATAACTTATGTGTTTAAAGTAGTTTTAATTAAAAAAAAAAACTCTTCAAGTTCCATAACTTGAGGACAAGTTATGGAAGACTTTAAACTAATAAAAGAATGTAACTTTTCTTTATTTTTGTAACTTATGGAACTAATTAAGGTTACACATTTTATCATTTAATGAAGTGACTCTTGAACCTCCATAACTTGAGGACAAGTTATGGTGTCATAAAACCATTTAATGAGGACAAGACTCTTCATTTTTGTAACCATTGCCAACTTTTTATGAGTTTTATGAAACTTAAATGTGACTTTTCATATAACTTGAGGACAAGTTACAAAAACACATTTTAGAATCAACTCTTAGATTAAAATGGATTGAAAACACATAATCAATTAACTTTTCTATTAATCTAATAAACTCATATGAACAAAGATAATTCACATCAAATTTTTTTTCAAGTAATTAGCATAACTTTTAAACTAATACAATTCGATTTTTCAGCTAATTTTGCAAGTATAACAAGAAAACAAACCTGGCTCTGACACCACTGATGGGTTATGAGCATTCTAACACTCCTAAGTGTACATGCAACCCTAAATACCTTGGATCTATGTTTTCTCTATTATACATACAATTATGAACATCCAAGGTATTATCCTAATCTAGCATACAAAATAATAAATATAACAAGATAGAATACATACCTCTTTGATGTAGAATGTCTTCATGAAGCTTGAGTGCCTAGTTCCCCAAGTGTGACACCTCAAATGGTTCACACAACACCAAATACACTTGGAATAACTTGAGAGAAACTTGAACACTCCTTGAAATCGTCTAGCCCTCACACTCACACATTAGTGCACGATTTCTTGAGCCATGGGATTCTTTTATATGGTGGCTATTAGGGTTACACCATGTAACTCATAACTTTACCCATTCCTTATGCTCCATGGATTTTAACCTCCATGGAGTATCCATGGGTCACCCCATGGACTTAGTCCAACATAAGGAATCTTGGATCACAAGCCCACATATATAAGAATGAATGATTTACACAATCAACCCATATATTTAATTAGTCTCCTTTTGATCACTTAATTAATTCCAAATTAATTCTTGATCAATACTAATTAAATAACCTTATTAATATATTAGAACTTATAATATATTAACCAACCTTAAGTGTTATTTCTCTCATTATAGTCTATCCAAATGCATGATGCCATGCAACCCAAATGGACCATGACGGGTCTGGTCAAGTCTTACCAATTATAGTTATGGACTTAGACATTAATCCAACACATACTACCTTCCACATTTATCCGTACTTTCCTCAAGGATTTCCTTGACTTCACCAAGTCCCTCCTACTACTATTGCTCTCCATGCTAATCTCATCCTAGGTTTACCCTAGGGTAATCTCCGACCTACTCTCCGCCATCAGTTGCGTAAGAAGTCCTTGCTATCTCCCCCTAACTAGCTTGCGAATACCATTACATATTACTAAGACCATATAATTCTTCGAATGAGAGGTCCTACATTACAACAATTAGACTTAAACGAGAGCTACGAAATAAGGATAGACCTAACCTTCTGAAACTATTTAGTCCTTGTAATATGTAACTTAACATATTTGTTTACTAGTTAGTTAAAGATAACTCGAACTCCTAAAAGCACAAAGCAAGCAGCATTCGGGATTTGAGTGTGACAACCCGAAAGTCTTGGATCAAGCAAAGTCTAAATTGTAACCCTATTACAATTAAACCTTGAAACCAAAAGGGCATAAGTGCATGTATATAGGTATATACACTTTGGAAATTATATAACCTCTTGAATGTAAACCAGTTTCATCAAAGCCAAACTAGACAAATAAATTGGAATAGGAATCATGGATTTAAAAAATTGTTTATTAGTATCGAGACTTAGTACCCCACCCACCCTAGAACACCAAAACCGAAATCACAATGCTTAGGAAGTACTAAGACCGAAATCAACACCACACAAGCCCATTAAGGCCGAAAACCCACACTAAGGATCCACTAAGGCCGAAATATCCATGGGAAAATGTCTAGGACCGAAATCATAAAGTAAAGACACTCCTAGGACTGGAATCACATGTGATTTCGGTTATGCTAGGATATTTTATAAGAGTTTGCGGCCTAGGATAAGAAAAAGGTAAGGAAAGTTGACTTTAGGATGTGAAAACTCACCCATTCCCAATGAAATCACAGTAACCCACGTATTATCCATCAAATATCAATGCTTTAACCTCCATCCTTCCAAGCAAATATCTTATCATCACTTTTCTTTTATTAAGCACGAAAACCACTCCCTCACATATCACAAACCCATTTCACTTACTGTAAAACTCTAATTTCTCTCAAGAGGTCAAGCTTCAAGCTTAAGAGAGGCTTATTTCTTCAAGCAATTTCCTAGGTTTGGTAAGTAAATTCGAGGCTCCTTAGCATCCTTTTACATCCATATGTTTAATTCATTCCATTTACACACTCTAAATGTGTTAAAACACTTAGGATAAAGCCATCTCCAAGGAAGTTCCTCAACCCCATTCAAGTTTTTAGACTTGAAAAACTTCTCAACACCTCTTCAAATCAACCAACAAACCCCTCAAGGTGAGTTCATACCCCCATGTTTTTAAGCTTTTTCATGATTTTAGAGGGGGGAATACAAGTAAAAACTTTGTTATCACACAAATTTTTATATGTTTTCATCTTATGTTAAAGATTAGGGAATATTCACATAACATATGGTTAATACTAGTTTTGTATAAATTATTTGTGAAATATATTAGTTTGAAATGCAAACCTAACAAAACAAACATAATATATGTTATAAAATCATAAGAAAATTTTATGTTTTGTAAAACTCCATGATTTTTTTGGAAATTTTTAATAAAAGTTAATTGTTCTAGCAAAAATAGTTACATTACAGTCATCTACAAACTTGGTGGATTACAACCCAAAAACATTATGTTTTGATTTCATCTTTTGATACTAGATAAGAATACACATACACATTTATATAAAGAATTATATGAACATTTTCAAACAAATCAAGTTAAACTATAAACAATATATTTTGATGGGTTACACAACCATACGATCATTTTCAGAGGATACATATAATTATTTAAAAGTACAGTTATTTAATATTACAAGAAAAAGGGAGTCACAGTTCACGAAAATCTGTTAATGCTCTAGTGAGACGTTCTCTTCACCGTACCTACCTAGCGTACACCTTAAGTCATGCATTATAACCAGAGTCTCATGGAGGGAGAGCGAGACTGTTGTGTATAGATCTATACGGGATTGACAACCCCACACCTCAGCTGTTCGCTACAGTTAGACCGGCAAGTCTAGGGTGACAAATGTCTTACCAGCTCCAACGCCTGAAGAACATCGTTCATGCATATCATTCATATTAGCATGGTTATAATAACTCACATGGGGATTAGCGAAACTACTTGGTTTACGGGAAGCTTACACTTCATTAGTTTTATAAAAAGAAATAAAACTATATACTATTTTCAGTACACCATTCACTTACATCTTGGTCTTAGGGTTTAAGACTACATCTCACCTTTAAGAAATATTGGATTTTCTTGAAACATACATTATTACTTTACAAGGAAAAGATACAAAGGAATTACATACAATTACAGTTCATATCAAAGAAAATATCGGATTTTCTGGAAATATACATTATTACTTTACAAGGAAAAGATACAAAGGAATTACATACAATTACAGTTCATACTAAAGAAAATATCGAATTTTCTAGAAATATACGAAACCATTTTTCGCGAAACAGCTACAAACCCTTTCATAAAAAAATGCTTAATAACTCACCAACTTAATTGTTGACACTTTTCAAAATCACTTGTATTCTCAGGAAACCAGTAAACAAGTATTTAACCCTTCTTGAGGGTCGGCGTCGTCGTTTCATGTTTTCTACTTTTCAGTTATTTGTACTTAACTTTTGAACAAACAAAGTGTTGTAAAC
This sequence comes from Lactuca virosa, assembly GCF_052849685.1. Lineage (NCBI taxonomy): Eukaryota > Viridiplantae > Streptophyta > Magnoliopsida > Asterales > Asteraceae > Lactuca > Lactuca virosa. The sequence goes on along the minus strand of NC_136430.1, from coordinate 372,289,732 downwards.
AGTGTAAACTTGTATTATCAATGTATGAATCTTTGGGTTGTTATGTTTCATTTATATTCAACTGTTATGATATTGTACATGAAGTCACTCCATCCGCCCCCAGACGTTTCTGCCGTTCTGGTTTGGGGGTGTGACATTGAGTAACCAAACCAAGCATATCCTAATCAGGCCTTCATATTACTGACTAATCGGTACTAACAGGTAATTCAATGAGCACATATAGCAGGCACATAAGGCAACTTCCTAGATCCTTAGCCCTAATCTAGCATGTAGTTCTCATACAGTAGGCATATAAGGCATCCTTCCTAGATCCTCATCCCTAATCTAGCATGCACTTCTCATAATCATATCATATAATAAAATAACATGTATTGGTATCTTGGGGAAAACATACTTGAGCTCGGGTGATTGCACGCATCACACTCCTTGTTCTTTATCAAAAAAACTCTTTGTTTTAATTTTAGAAAAATTATTTTCTTGTAAAAATCTTTCAAACCCTCGATTTGAGTCCAGACACCCCCGAAGGTGTATCCGAATCCCTCAAACCAAGGATCTGATACCAACTTGTAACATCCCAAAATCCAAGACCAAAATTTTCGTTTTTAATTTAATAATTCATAAAACAGTTTATTGAAAACATCATCAAGTTATCTCATTTCATAAAAACCCATGATTCATATGTCTCGAAACATGTCATAAGATAATAATGTCAAAGTACAAATCCCAAGAATCTCATGTGCGGAAAATCATGTGTGTGATGCGCTGCCATCATGCCGACTCCTTTCCCTTTCGAAGAGGAAGTACCTGAAACCAAAACTGAAAACCATAAGCAGGAAGCTTAGTGAGTTCCCCCATCATACCACATACCATACAATAAACATACTGTCAGGCATATCTAGGTGCCCGACCTACCCTGCTGAGCATACCAGGGCCCTCAACCTACCCCTGTTAGGCATACCGGGGTGCTCAACCTACCCCTGTCAGACATATTGAGGTGTCCGACCTACCCCTGTCAGGCATATCTGGGTGCCCGACCTACCCTCCAGTTTATCTTAACCGGTTACGGGGACTATTTCACCCCTACCACTACCACATAATAACATATCATAAACATACTGCTAAGAATATATTGGTAGTGTCTACCCCTTCGGTCTCTTTCAACCGGTAACCGAGGACTATTTCACCCCTCCTACCACTATCACATAATATCATATCATACTAGCATATAAAGTATAACAGATAGTGTCATACCAGAAAATTATCACAAAGACAATCATCCCTACTGTAAACACCTACTAGTGGGCCGACATTGGTTCCTTAGACCCACTTCTATAGAAAGGTAACTCACATCAAATGTCCTGAAGTAGCTGAACTGTCCTCGGCTCTAGAATCAACTCCACTCAAACTCCTACACAATAAAATCTCCTTTAATTACCCTTTCATACTCATAACCCCCTTAAGAGTCAACTCTGGTCAAAGTCAACGTTCTGGTCAAAGTCAACCTTCAAGGTTGACTCAACTCGCCGAGTTGGTCCATCAAATCGCCGAGTTCCATAAATCATAAACCCTGAAATCACGACCCAACTCATCGAGTTCTTTTACGAACCCGTCGAGTTCCTCCTATCAACAGAATCGATACTTTTCACTACAACTCGTTGAGTCCTTCCTTAAACTCGTCGAGTTCTTTCATCTTCAAAACTCAGAAAAACTTAGCTAACCCGCTAAGTCGTCTCCTAGACTCACCGAGTTTGCTCAGTAATCAGAAAAGGTTGGGGATCACGATCCAACTCGCCGAGTTGGATGAACAACTCGTTGAGTTCCCTTAGTATAAACTAATTTAATCGCTTCCATTCGAGTTCAATGCTTACAAACCATAGATCTGGTCTCCTAGGACTAAGTTACCACGTAAAGTTGTTACCTTTACGTCCATGCACGGTGTCATAAAGCTAAAAACAACAAAAATAAGCTTTATAGGAGATCTAGGGCATGGAGAAGGGCCAAGGCTTGATAAAGTTGGCAACTTTAAGTCTCATAAGTCCATGAGTGCCTAGATCTCAAGTCACAACTTCATGATATACTCAAATCCCGAAAATGACTTCAATATGGCCAAGAATAACAAAATACTACCCTAGATGAAGATCTAAGTAATAGAAAACCAAGATATCAACTTTATACCTCAAATGAGTTAGAAATGAAGCTCAACTTTTGGATCTGCTAGCTTCTTCTTGAATCCCCAAGCTTCTCCTTCCTTCACAAGCTTCAAAATCACAAAGAATGCACAAAAATGGCTCAAAACTCTCCAAAAGTGGATTAGTGTTTCATGGCTAGGGTTTGGGACGATGGAGGCTGTAAATGAGGCCAGCCTTTGTAGGTTAAGGTGATTAAATAGGGTGCAATACCCCAAAATTAGGGTTTCACTATGGCAGTCCTACTCGTCGAGTTTGTTGGATAAGGTGTCTAAGTCCATAACTATTTCTGGTATGTACTTGACCTGACCCGGCATGGTCCATTTGGGTTGCATGGCATCATGCACTTGGATAGACTAAATGAGAGAAATAACACTTATGGTTTATTAATATATTATAAGTTCTAATATATTAATAATATTATTTAATTAGTATTGATCAAGAATTAATCTGGGATTAATTAAGTGATCAAAAGGAGACTAATGAAATATATGGGTTGATTATGTAAATCATCCATAACTTGTATAGTGGGCAAAAGACTCCATGGATATCAAGTTGGGCTAAGGTCCATTGGATGCTCCATGGATGCTCCATGGGAGTTACAAACCCATGGGTCATGGAAATGAAGAGTCATGTTACATTAGGGTTTACATGGTGTAACCCTAATGCAACACACTATATAAAGAACATGTGACCTACCAAATCGGCTACACTAGTGAGACAAGAGGGCTAGGCCGATTTTGTGTGTTAGACATTTCTCTCAAAGTTTATTCCAAGAGCATTTGGTGTTGTGTGAAACATTTGAGGCATCACACTTGGGGTGCTAGGCTCTCAAGGTTTTCAAGGAATCAAAACAACTACAAGGTATGTAAATATAACTATCTTTTATGATTAAAGTTCCCCATGCATGCTAGATAGGATTATAAACCTTGGAAAAAGTATTGTGCATGTATTTTAGACAAACATAGATCCAAGGTTTTCTAGGGTTGCATGTACACTTAGGAGTGTTAGAAATGCTCAAAACCCATCAGTGGTATCACAGCCTAGGCTTGTTTGTTGATACTTGATGCAAAATAGTGGAAAAAAGTCGAATATCTTGCTGTCTGCACAGGGGACTCGCCGAATCCATGGGGGTACTCGATGAGTCCAAGCGTATCTTCAACCCACTCGGCGAGTCAGTTGTTGCACTCGACGAGTTGGCCATGCAGAGTGCAGATTTTTGCTGCTGGAAATGGACTAGAAACATTACCCTAAACTGTTTTGGTGTTATTAAACTTGTTTTAGATGGTGTAATGATTATTCTAATCCATTTACAATGGCTAATATCAAAATTACATGATTATATGTGTTCATATGTTCTTGAAATTTTGATATGATTATTCATGTTCTTATGAGTTCTTGATAGATCATAGAAATTACTTGTTTATTGCTGAATTCATGATCTTTATGTGTTTTAATGGAGTCCATAACTTGTCCTCAAGTTATGGATAACCAAAAGCATCTTTGTCTTAAAGCCATTAAAAGAACACATAAGTTACAAAAATGAAGAGTCTTCATTTTTAATAACTCATAAGTTATGAATTGAAAGGTTTTGTAAAGTTACAAAACTTGCCCTCAAGTTTTGGAACATGTAAAGTCATCTAGTAAACTTTAAGTTCCAACCCCTAGAATTTTAAAAGTTAAAATTCAACCCTTATACTTTATAATATTATAAGTTAATAATATATATATATATATATATATATATATATATATATATATATATATATATATACATATATATATGTATAAGATCAAAGTCGTTTTACCGTTAGTAGGCCTCATTCACGAAGCCGGTCTATAAGGGGGTATAAGGTTGTTGCCTATAAAATGGCAGCTTAATGGGTGTCCATTCTCACCCACCGCCTCCTTGACTGGTGGAGGGTCGTTAGCCGAACGGGTAGGATAATGACTTAAAATTCTCATTAAAAGTATAATGATTATTATAAAGTAACTAAATGTTTTATAAATTCCCAATCTTAGTTACTTTAGGAAAATGTGAATAAGGTGCTAACCCATGAAATTACACTTTGCACTTTGATTAAGTCGTTGGTGGAGCGTGTGTGGTTAACCGGCACACTAACTTGGACTTAACAAGGTAGGCAAAGGGTGACTTAAGGTTTTTCATAGGTCGGTGGAGCGCGTGTGGTTAACCGGCACATCGATTAAGTGAAAAAACATTAAGTGTACCAAGTAATTTGCATGGTTACTTCACACCTTGTTTTGTGATCCTCGGTATCCCAGTCACAAAACATGAAGGGCACACTCGAGATTGAAACATGCCATTGAAAAAAGTTCAATGAATCTCAAAAGAATCTAGGAGTTTCTAAAACCAAATAAAAACCTAATACATAGATATTTCGTTTTATGGTGGAAATTGGTGAATCGTCATTCACCTACCTTTCAAATATGTTATAGCTTGGATTACGGCATCGCTCTTCTAAGTTATAATATATTGTGATTGGATCCTAGCCTTAATATTACATTTGGGTGTTTTATTAAGGACTATCTTTATATCTAAACTAAACTTGTCTTTTCTTCTTTTTAGATGTTTTCCAACAATGCTGCTTCTGGCTCAAACCCTACCGGCTCCTTCTCTCTCATGAACCTTTGTGGGAGAGTCATCTTTGATGGATCCAACTTTACAGATTGGATCAGGAACATCAGGATGATCACTCGGTATGAGAACAAAGAATATGTTCTCGACAAGGAGCTTAAGGTACCCGAGCCAACTGCTACTCCTGAGGAGTTTGCTGAATATGAGGCACATGAAAGAGATGCCACCAAAGTGGCATGCATCATGATGGCCACTATGACAGCCGAGCTCCAGAAGTCCTATGAGGACTACTATCCTTTTGAGATGCACCAGGATTTGATGGACCGCTAACATCAGAGTGCTCGTCAAGAGCGATATGAAATCATCTCCTCCATGATCACAACCCGAATGAAGGATGGTGAACCCATCACGGGCCACATGCAGAAAATGCAAAGGTATGTGGACCGTTTAATGAAGCTGAATGTGAACTTCCCAGAGGAGCTAGCAATAGATATCATTTTGCACTCCTTACCATCGTGTTATGATCAATTCTGCATGACATATCACATGAACAAGGAAGAAGTCACCCTCATCAAACTTCAAGGACTCCTAAAGACCGCAGAATCAGGTCTTAAAGGTAATTCGGTTGTGTCCACTCCTACTACTACTCCAAACTCAGCACCTGTCCTGGCAATCGGGAAAGGTAGAGGGAAGAAGAGGAAGAACCCTTTGAAGGGTACCAAGGGTAAGTCCCTTGATGGCTCCTCTTCAAGCGGAACCAAGAAAGGTTTCGTTACACCTTCTTCTGATCCCAAAGAGGCTGAATGCTTCTATTTCCATGAAAAGGCGCACTGGAAGCGGAACTGCCCAAAGTACCAGCAAGATTTGAAGGATGGGAAAGTGAAACCTAACCATGCAGGTATTTACACTATATTATCTAATAACTCACCCTATTCTAACTCTTGGGTCCTTGATACCAGCTGCGGTATTCATATTTGTTCTGATTTGCAGGGACTAAGAAGAAGTGAGAATGCGGAGCATGGAAAGATAAACTTGATCATGGGGAATAGGAAAGTTTCACCTGTCACCATGATTGGAGTTTATACTTTGTTGCTAAGTAGTGGGTTTACTTTAGATTTGAATAAATGTTGTTATTCGCCTGAAATGGCAAGAAATGTTATTTCCTTTCATGCTTTGTACAAACAAGGGTTTACCTTTTCTTTTGATAATGAAGTTGGTGGAATAAATGCTTTCTTTAATAATGTGTTTTATTTTAAAGCATTACCTTGTGATGGTATGTATGAAGCTGTGTCTGTTGTAGATAATTTAGGGAATAATGTGTTGTGTATTGATTCTACTAATGATAATAACTTGGATAAAGCATCATTATGGCATTGTCGTCTTGGACATGTAAGCAAGAAACACATAGGCCAACTCCAAAAGGATGGAGTCTTGGAGTCATTTGACCTAAAGTCAGATGATAGTTGTGAATCATGCTTATTTGGAAAAATGACAAAGTCACCCTTCACAGGTTCCTATGCTAGGGGTGAAGGTTTGTTAGATCTAGTGCACACAGATGTGTGTGGACCCTTCAAAACTGCCACAAGGGATGCTAATCGTTATTATGTGACTTTTACAGATGATTATAGTAGATATGGATATGTCTACTTAATCAAGCATAAGTCAGAGACTTTTGATAAATTTAAAGAGTTTAAACAGGAAGTAGAGAATCAATTGGGCAGGAACATTAAGATGCTTCGATCCGATCGTGGTGGTGAGTATCTTAGTACAGAGTTCCTCGACTATCTTAGGGAATGTGGGGTTGTCTTACAATTGACACCTCCCAGGACACCACAGTTGAATGGTGTAGCTGAGAGGTGTAATCGAACCTTGTTGGATATGGTTCGTTCCATGATTAGTCGAGCTTCGCTACCAATCTCATTCTGGGGGTATGTCTTAGAGACTGCCGCCCATATCCTGAATCTGGTCCCTACAAAGAAGGTTGCCAAAACACCTCACGAGATGTGGACTGGAAAAGTTCCTAATCTAGCTCACATCAAGATTTGGAGTTGCGAGGCTTTTGTGAGGCGTGAGACTCACGATAAGCTCGAACCTCGAAGTGAGAGGTGTATTTTCATCGGCTACCTACAGAAATCCTTTGGTTACCTCTTCTACAGACCCAGTGAGAATGTGGTCTTTGTAGCAAGGAGGGGAGTCTTTCGCGAGAGAGAGTTCATAAGCCAAGGAAACAGTGGGAGGCAAATTGACCTTGAAGAAATTCAAGAGTCAAGTGGTGAAGGAACCTCAAATCCTAGCAATCAACTTGAGGAGGAAACTCCTGTTGATCCAATTGACAAGTCCACACCTATAAGGCGTTCCACAAGGGTTAGGAATGCACCTGAGCACTACTATGGTTTCCATATTACTGTGGAAGATGAGACACTTATCAGTGATGAGACACTGGTAAGTCTAGATGAACCAAACAGCTATGCGGAAGCCATGGCAGGCCCCGAGTCTGCTAAATGGAAAGAGGCAATGGACAGCGAGATACAGTCCATGTATGACAATCAAGTTTGGAACTTGGTTGACAATGTACCAGGTCGTAAGACAGTTGGGTGCATAAGAATATGGATGGTAATGTACACACTTATAAGGCTCGACTGGTTGCAAAGGGCTTTTCTCAAACTCCGGGAGTTGATTATGATGAGACCTTTTCACCAGTAGCCAAGATTAAGTCTATTAGGGTATTGTTAGCCATAGCTGCATTTCATGACTATGAAATATGGCAAATGGATGTCAAAACCACTTTCCTTAATGGAAATTTGACTGAGGATGTTTACATGAATCAGCCTGAGGGTTTTTTCAGCACAGAATACTCTAATAAAGTGTGTAAGCTTAAGAAATCCATCTATGGATTGAAACAAGCACCTCGCAGATGGAATCTTTGCTTTGATGATAAAGTCAAAGAGTTTGGCTTTTCGAGGAGTGAAGATGAATCTTGTGTATATGTCAAGGCTAGTAGGAGTATAGTTAGCTTTTTGGTACTGTATGTGGATGACATACTACTCATAGGAAATGACATCCCAACCCTGCAGGAAGTGAAGTCCTGGCTTGGGAAGTGTTTCGCTATGAAGGACCTAGGAGAAGATGCCTATATTCAAGGGATAAGGATTTTGAGAGACCGGAGTAAAAGACTAATTGGACTTAGTCAGAGTACATACTTGGATAAAGTGCTGAAGAGGTTCAGCATGCAAGATTCTAAGAAAGGAGAGTTACTCATCCAGAGTAACGCTAGATTGAGTAAGACTCAGAGCCCGAGTACCGAGGTTGAGATAGCAGAAATGAGTCGAGTACCTTATGCTTCAGCTGTAGGCTCGATCATGTATGCTATGACGTGTACTCGTCCTGATGTAGCCTTTGCTTTGAGCATGGTTAGCAGGTATCAGGGGAATCTTGGTAAGGCTCACTGGATAACGATAAAGAATATCCTCAAGTACCTGCGGAGGACTAAGGACTGGGTCCTTACCCTCGGTGGGAGTGATGACTTGAGAGTTATAGGGTATAGTGATGCTAGCTTCCAGACTGATAGGGATAATTTCCGCTCTTAGTCGGGCTGGGTCTTTACCTTAAATGGAGGAGCAATTTCTTGGAAAAGTTCCAAGCAGGAGACAGTGGCTGATTCAACTTGCGAATCAGAGTATATAGCGGCAAGCGAGGCAGCAAAGGAGGGGATATGGCTGAAGAACTTCATTGGAGACCTTGGAGTTGTACCAGCTATAAAGGAGCCCATAGAGATTTTCTGTGATAGTGAAAGTGCAGTTACCTTAGCATAGGAACCAAGGGATCACGGGAGATCCAAACACATTGACAGAAAATACCATTTCATCAGACATCGAATAGAAGAAGGACTCCTCGTGGCAAAGAGGGTATCATCGGATGAGAACCTAGCAGATCCCCTCACGAAGGGACTGGGTAGGGTTAAGCATCTCCAACATGCAAGGAGCATAGGGCTGAAGGATGATATTAGTTTTAGTAGTTAGACAATTTTGAAATTTGTAAAATGTAATTGACATTTGATGATGAATAAAAGTTGTCTTTATTTATGAGTAAAGTGTTGCTATCTTTTTTCAATCGTTTACTATTATTTCTTTTGCATGTTTTGACTTCCAGAATATTTATGTTGTGTTTTACATATTATTCAAATTATCCACAGTCAGTCATATGTTGGAAGTAGATATGAATTAAGACTGTCATGAGTTGGTTGTAGAGGTCTAAGATGTTGGACATGGCCTCAACACTCATGAGTGCTCATAAGTTCTGAGTATTGGATTCAACCCACGCTCGCTGGTATCACTTCATGGAATTTATCTCGAGTGATCGCGAGACGATAATATGATATAAGTCTTCAAACCTAGAGATATGATTTGTTGTCTATGAGTTGGTTATACATTGATCGTTCGAAAACGCATTGGTAATTCGATGTTATAAAACGTGCCTTTGTGTGTGATTTAACAAGTAGTAGAACAAGCATATGAGTCGAAGTTTATTTGTTCCTTCTTGGATTAGAAGCGATATCTGGGCCCCTCGATGATTTGTTTTGACCTTTGTACCGGGCCCGGTCAGAACTAAATTGATGTGTTCAATTAAGTTCTATGTCAAACAAATCAGAAATCGGGAAACAAACTGCTGGACAATAAGTAAGGCAGTGTTCCATGTATTTGTCCGGCTGATATGTAGAACAGAGGATTATATGATTACTTATCTTAAATGGCGTACCATCATCTTCTCAGTTCCGAGAGACCTTGAAAAGAGCTACGATTGCTGATCAGTTCCTAAAGTCATACTTGCAGTGATAGTTATTAGACTTATCCAAGTGGGAGACTATTGGATAAGGTGTCTAAGTCCATAACTATTTCTGGTATGTACTTGACCCGACCCGGCATGGTCCATTTGGGTTGCATGGCATCATGCACTTGGATAGACTAAATGAGAGAAATAACACTTATGGTTTTTTAATATATTATAAGTTCTAATATATTAATAATATTATTTAATTAGTATTGATCAAGAATTAATCTAGGTTTAATTAAGTGATCAAAAGGAGACTAATTAAATATATGGGTTGATTATGTAAATCATCCATAACTTGTATAGTGGGCAAAAGACTCCATGGATATCAAGTTGGGCTAAGGTCCATTGGATGCTCCATGGATGCTCCATGGGAGTTACAAAACCATGGGTCATAGAAATGAAGAGTCATGTTACATTAGGGTTTACATGGTGTAACCCTAATGCAACACACTATATAAAGAACATGTGACCTACCAAATCGGCTACACTAGTGAGACAAGAGGGCTAGGCCGATTTTGTGTGTTAGACATTTCTCTCAAAGTTTATTCCAAGAGCATTTGGTGTTGTGTGAAACATTTGAGGCATCACACTTGGGGTGCTAGGCTCTCAAGGTTTTCAAGGAATCAAAACAACTACAAGGTATGTAATTCTAGCTATTTTTTATGATTAAAGTTCCCCATGTATGCTAGATAGGATTATAAACCTTGGAAAAAGTATTTTGCATGTATTTTAGACAAACATAGATCCAAGGTTTTCTAGGGTTGCATGTACACTTAGGAGTGTTAGAAATGCTCAAAACCCCTCAGAGTTGAGGCTCTCAACTCATCGAGTAGTTTCACATCCCGAGTCCATTTTTTATTCCTACTCGACGAGTTTGGGGCCTCCAACTCGTCGAGTTCATAAACAAAAGAGAATAAATTTGATTTAAAATACATACCAGGAACCGGGCGTTACATGATATCGGTTGAAAGATACCGAAGGGGGTGAAACAGACCAGGTACGGTTGAAAAATACCAAAGGGGGTGAAATAGACACAGTGCCGGTTGAAAGATACCGAAAGGGGTGAAATAGACCCAGTATGGTTTTGACTGTTATGTATGTATGGTATGAGATATTTTGGGAGAGCTCACTAAGCTTTGTGCTTACAGTTTTCAGTTTATGTTTCAGGTACTTCCAGCTCAAAAGGGAAGGGCCCGACTTGATCATATTGCATCCGCCCATGTTTTCCGTACTATGTGATTTTAGGATATGTACTCTTATATTATTATTATTCACTATGATACACTTTCGGTTGTTTTGATATGATTATTGGATGTTTGAAATGATTTAAAATTAAAACTTTTGCCTGAAATTTTTTTGGATGTTACAAGCTGGTATCAGAGCCTTGGTTTGAGGGATTCGAGCATACTCTCGGGTGTGCCTGAACTCAAATCGAGGGTTTGGTAGATTTTTCCATAAAAAGAGATATTTTAATTAAGGAATTTTAGTAAAAGAAAGGGGTGCAATGCATGAAATAAGCCGAGCTCAAGTAAGTCTTCCGAAAATACCCATACATGTTATATGTTTTACGCTATGATATGAGAATTGCATGCTAGATTAGGGCTAAGGATCTGCTTAGAATTGCATGACAGAATTCTAGGAGATATGTCTTTTATGTGCCTATTGTATGAGCTTATAGATTTGCATGCTAGTATGAGATCAAATATCTGATAGGATGGCCTATTTAGGATGTGTTCTTATTTGAATTGCTTGATGCTCGAATGTTGCGTGCTTTGTGCTTTTAGGAATTTTCTTTGTACTAACTGACTAGTGGACGAATTGGTTATATATTATTGGGATTAGATAATTTTAGAAGGATAGTTTTAACTCTATCGTGCAGCTCTTGTCTGAGTCCAACCGTTGTAGTGTGGGACCTTTCATTCAAAGAATCATCTAGTACCGATAGTGGGAGTTCCTTTTACAGCTGATAGCAGAGAGTTGTGAGGAACGGAACCCTAGGAAGTTCCTGGAGTATGTATTGGTGCGTAGGACGCCTTATAGTATGAGGAGAGTATTAGATAGGAATGAGTGACTTGGAGGAGTTGGGGTAGTCCTTGAGGAGGGTATAGATCGATGTGGAAGGTAGTACTGGGCCCGTACTACTGGAAGCATAAGATTTATACCCGAGACCAGGAAGACCACGATGAATCTAGGAAGCTTAAGAGTGTGAACCTCTTCATGTGTTTACTGATTGTTTATGTGGTTATGCTTCAGCATGGTGGTGACACACAATGGAGGAAGGGGTTCAGGATCTGGATCTGGTTCGGGCACGGGCACCGAACCAATTGATGAGGGATTGCACGAGTTCATTTCATCGGAGGTTACTAGTGGCACCCTTGATGCGACCCCGGTGATGTTTGGGTTGATCAATGAGGGTATCATGGAGCTGATGGAGGATTGCCTTCGGATCTTCAGGTCCGATCTGGCCGCTACCCAGTCTGGGCCCACCCGCACTCTCTCCTTCAAGGATTTCAGGGGATGTGGGGCACCAGAATTCTTTGGGGTGATGGACCCTATTGCTGCCAGGCATTGGATAGCAGATATTGAGTGTGCCCAGATGACAAGCTTCTGCCCTGAGGGGTCGAAGGTGAGGTTAACTTCAGGATGTCTAAGGGAGCGAGCTCGGAATTGGTGGGAAGAGGTTGGCTATACTCTGGGAGCCCCAACCATTGAGGCCATGACCTGGGCAGATTTTGTGACCCGCTTTCGAGCGGAGTTTACATCAGTTGTTGAGGTGCAAAATCTAGCGAGGGAGTTTCTGTATATGAGACAGACGATTGAGATCGTGGCGAAGATCACTGCCAAGTTTAGAGAGGGGGAGCCATATTGGTACCTCAGTATGCTACAGATGAGGATATGTGGAAGACTCGGTACCATAACATGTTGAGATCAAATATTCAGGAGTTTGTAAGTTTTTTCGTCTGCACGCCACTGGATGACATGATATCTAGGGCCCGGTAACGGGAGATTGATTTGGAGCATATAGGGAAGAGGAAGGCAGAGCACGGTCAAATGACGGGGGTTTCAACAAAGAAACTCAAGGGCTTCAATTCTAGGTTGAAGGAATAGCAGGGCCTAAGATGTTGTGGCAAGTACGACAGGGCACATGACGTGGTCTGCAGAGCGAGTGGTTCGTCCTGATACAAGTGTGGCAAGACGGGGCATTTCTGTAGGTATTGTACTGCCACTACCACCACCACCCAAACATCAGATTTGATTTTTTTCCATTGCAATCAGAGGGGCCGTTAGAAGGCCAACTACCCGAGTTTAGCATCAGGAGGACCAGTAGAAGCACCTGCTCCGACAACTCTATGGATTACTGATGACCGTCAGGGCAAGGTGGATGCTGTTGGATATAGTGTCTAAGTCCATAACTTTATTTGGTATGTACTTGACCCGACCCGGCATGGTCCATTTGGGTTGCATGGCATTGCAATACTTGGATAGACTAAATGAGAGAATAAGGCACTTATGATTATTAATATATTATAAGTTCTAATATATTGATAATAGTATTATTTAATTAGTATTGATCAAGTATTAATCTAGTATTAATTTGGTGATCAAAGTGAGACTAATTAAATATATATAGGGTCGATTATGACAATCATCAATTCTTTTATGGTGGATTAATGATCCATGGTTTATGGGTTTGGTTATAACCATATGGAGCTCCACGGATAGTCCATGGGAGTTACAAACCCATGGGTCATGAGAAATCAAGAGTCATGACAATTAAGGGCATTCATGTGTAAACCCTAATTGTGACAACACTATAAAAGGAACCCTATGGCTAGCAAAATCGTGACCTAGTGTTACTAGAGAGGGCATAACCGATTTTGAGTGCTAGAAGTATTCTCTCAAGTTATTCCAAGTCTTGTGGTGTTGTGTGAAGCATTTGAGGCACAACATTTGGGGTGCTAGGCTCACAAAGTCTTGAAGGAATCCAAGCAACAACAAGGTATGTATTTCTACTAGTTTTTATGTTTTATGTAATCCCCATGCCATGCTAGTTAGGAAATAACCTTGAAAAAGAAATTTGCATGTATATAGAGAAAACATAGATTCAAGGTTATTAGGGTTGCATGTACACTTAGGAAGTGTTAGAATGCTCAAAACCCATCAGTGGTATCAGAGCCTAGGATTGTTTTCTGTATACTTGATGCAAAACTGCTTAAAAATCGAAAATTCTGCATTCTGACGACTGGACTCGCCGAGTCCATGGGGAGGACTCGCCGAGTCCATGAACAAATTCATCCTACTCGACGAGTAGAATAATGCACTCGGCGAGTAGGAGCGTGCTGGGCAGTTTTTTCGAGTTCTGTTGCTGGAAATGGATTAAGATCATTATCCCAATCTGTTTTGGACTTGTAAAATCTGTTTTTCAAAATGATAATGATTATGTTAACCCATTTTACATGACTTTTATCAATTTTCAAGTATTGTATATGTTTATACGATTTTCTTGAAATTGCTTGACATGAATTTGTGTTCTTATGAGTTTTTAGAAGATCATAGGAATTATATGTAACCTCCATGTATGTTTAATTCATGATCTTAATAGCTATGATGGTGTCCATAACTTGTCCTCAAGTTATGGATAACCAAGAGTCACTTCTTTTAATTATGATTAAAGAACTAAAGAGGTTTCATAAAATGAAGAGTCTTCATTTTTATGAACCATTAAAACTCATAAGTTACAAATTGAAGAGACTTGGAATAGTTTCAAATCTTGCCCTCAAGTTTTGGAATTTGAAAAGTCTTACACTTTAATACTTTAATTCCAAATTAAACCTTAGATTTTTAAAAAGTTTAAAAATCAACACTTATACTATTATTATAATTTTATTATATAGATATGTATAAGAATATGTCATTCTTACCGTTAGTAGGCCTCATTCACGAAGCCGGTCTATAAGGGGGGTATAAGGTTGTTGCCTATAAAATGGTGACTTAATGGGTGTCCACTCTCATCCACCGCTTCCTTGATCGGTGGAGGGTCGTTAGCCGAACGGGTAGGATACGACTTTAAATACTCGTTAAAAGTATAATGAATTATAAAGTAACTATACATTATAAATTCCCAATCTTAGTTACTTTAGGAAAATGTGAAATTGGTGCTAGCCCATAAAATTACACTTTGTACCTTACCAAGTCGTTAGTGGAGCGTGTGTGGTTAACCGGCACACTAACATGGACTAGTAAGAGTGGCAAAGGGTAACTTGACTTTATTATAGATCGGTGGAGCGTGTGTGGTTAACCGGCACATCGATTAGGTAATATTGTTGAGGGTACCAAGTCAATTTGTATGGTTATTCACACCTTGTTTGTGATCCTCGGCATCCCAGTCACAACCTTGAGAAGGCACAATCGAGATTCAAACATGCCATTGAAAAGTTCAATGTATCTCAAAAGATCTAGGAGTTTCAAAACCAATAAAACCTAATAATAGAATATTTCGTTCTTATGGTGGAAATTGGTAAATCGTCATTTACCTACCTTCAAATATTTTATAGTATGGATTACGGCATCCCTCTTCCAACTATAAATAGTTTGTTGGATCCTAGCCTTAATATTTCATTTGGGTGAATTATTAAGGATTCCTAATCTAATGAAACTTGTCTTTCTTTCCTTTCAGATGTCTTCCAACAATACTTTTGGCTCAAACCCAACAGGCTCCTTTTCCCTCATGAACTTGTGTGGTAAGGTCATCTTTGATGGATCCAATTTCAATGAGTGGATCAGAAACATCAGAATGATTACCCGCTATGAGGACAAAGAATATGTCCTCGATAGGGAGCTTAAGGTTGTGAGTGAAGCCGCTGCTACTCCTGAAGAGTTTGCGGAGTTTATTGCACATGAGAAGGATGCTACTAAAGTAGCATGCATCATGATGACCACCATGACTCCTGAACTTCAAAAATCCTATGAAGATTTCTACCCCTATGAGATGCACCTGGATCTGATGGAAAGGTACCATCAGAGCGCGCGTCAGGAGAGGTATGAAATCATCTCCTCCATGATAACCGCAAGGATGAAGGATGGTGAACCCATCACCAGTCACTTGCAGAAGATGCAAAGGTTCGTTGACCGGTTGCTGAAGCTAAATGTTGACTTTCCTAAGGAAATGGTGATTGACATCATTCTCCATTCCTTACCTCCAAGTTATGATCAGTTTCGTATGACTTATCATATGAACAAGGAGGAAGTCACACTTAGCAAACTTCAAGGACTCTTAAGGACAGCTGAAAATGGCCTTAAGGGTAAAGCGGTTGCTACTTCTACTCCTTCAACAGCCCCTGTTCTGGCTATTGGGCAGGGAAAGGGTAAGAAGAGGAAAAGCCCTTCGAAGGGTACCAAGGGTAAGACTCTTGATGGTTCCTCTTCAAGTGGGACAAAGAAAGGTCCCATTACTCCTTCTTCAAACCCAAAGGAAGCACAATGCTTCTATTGCCAGGATAAGGGACACTTCAAGCGAAGCTGCCCTAAATATCTGCAAGATGTAAAGGATGGGAAGGTTAAACCCACCCATGCAGGTATTTACACAATATTGTCTAATAACTCATCTAATGCTAATTCTTGGGTGCTTGATACAGGTTGTGGTATTCACATCTGTACTGATTTGCAGGCACTAAGAAGAAGTGAGCAAGTGGAGCACGGGAAGATAAACTTAGTCATGGGCAACAGGAAAGCATCACCTGTTACCAAGATAGGAGTTTATTCTTTATTGGTTAATAATGGGTTAATGTTAGATTTGAATAAGTGTTGTTACTCGCCCGAAATGGCGAAAAATATTATTTCTTTTCATGGCTTGTACAAACAAGGTTTTTCATTTTCATTTGATAATAAAAATGGTGCTATTAATGTTTATTACAATGATGTATTTTACTTTAAAGCATTACCTTGTGATGGTGTATATGAAGCCGTGAATGCTGTAGACAATCTAGGAAATAATGTGTTGTATATTGATTCTTCAGATAGCTTGGATAAAGCATCCTTGTGGCATTGTCGTCTTGGACATGTTAACAAGAAGCGCATAGGCCAACTCCAAAAGGCTGGAGTCTTGGAATCATTTGACCTCAATTCAGATGATAGTTGCGAGTCTTGTTTACTTGGAAAAATGACAAAGTCACCCTTCACAGGTACTTGTGATAGGGGTGAAGGTTTGTTGGACCTTGTACACACGGATGTGTGTGGGCCCTTCAGAGTTGCTACAAGGGATGCTAATCGCTATTATGTGACTTTTACTGATGATTACAGTAGATATGGATATATTTACTTGATCAAGCATAAGTCAGAAACCTTTGAAAAGTTCAAAGAGTTTAAGCAGGAAGTGGAGAATCCTTTGGGCAGGAACATCAAGATGCTCCGATCCGATCGGGGAGGAGAGTATCTTAGCATTGAGTTCCTTGACTATCTTAAGGAATGTGGGATTGTCTCACAATTGACACCTCCCAGAACACCACAGTTGAATGGTGTAGCTGAGAGGCGCAATCGAACCTTGCTGGATTTGGTTCGTTCCATGATGAGTCGAGCTTCGTTACCAATCTCTTTCTGGGGGTATGCCTTAGAGACTGCCGCCCATATCCTTAATCTAGTCCCTACTAAAAAGGTTGCCAAAACACCTCACGAGATGTGGACTGGGATAGTTCCCAATTTGGACCACATCAAGATTTGGGGTTGTGAAGCTTTCGTGAGGCGTGAGACTCATGATAAGCTTGAACCTCGAAGTGAGAGGTGTATTTTCATCGGCTACCCACAGAGATCCTTTGGTTACCTCTTCTACAGACCCAGTGATAATGTGGTTTTTGTAGCAAGAAGAGGAGTCTTTCGTGAGAGAGAATTAATAAGCCAAGGGGACAGTGGGAGGCAAATTGACCTTGAAGAGCTTCGAGAGTCAAGTAGTGAAGGAACCTCAAATGCTATCAACCAACCTGAGGAGGAAACTCCTGTTGATCCGATAGATGAGTCTGTACCTCCAAGACGTTCCACTAGGGTGAGGAACACACCTGATTTTTATTATGGTTATCACATCACCACTGAAGGTGATACATTTATTAGTGATAGTACACTAATAGATTTGGATGAACCTAATAATTACAGGGAAGCCATGGCAGGCCCTGAGTCTGCTAAATGGAAGGAGGCTATGGACAGCGAGATTCAGTCCATGTATGACAATCAAGTTTGGAACTTGGTTGACAATGTACCAGGTCGTAAGACAGTTGGGTGCAAATGGATCTTCAAGAAGAAGACCGACATGGATGGGAAGGTACACATTTATAAAGCGCGACTGGTTGCGAAGGGCTTTACTCAAACTCTGGGAGTTGACTATGATGAGACCTTCTCACCAGTAGCTAAGATTAAGTCTATTAGAGTATTGTTAGCCATAGCTGCATTTCATGATTATGAAATATGGCAAATGGATGTCAAAACCGCTTTCCTTAATGGAAAGTTGGCTGAGGATGTTTACATGGCTCAACCAGAGGGTTTTGTCGATGCAAGATACCGTAATAGAGTGTGTAAGCTTGATAAATCCATTTATGGATTGAAACAAGCATCTCGCAGATGGAATATTTGCTTTGATGAGAAAGTCAAAGAGTTTGGCTTTTCTAGGAGTGAGGATGAGTCTTGTGTGTATGTCAGGGCTAGTGGGAGCATAGTTAGCTTCTTGGTGTTGTATGTGGATGACATACTTCTCATAGGAAACGACATCCCAACCTTGCAGGAGGTTAAGTCCTGGCTTGGGAAGTGTTTCGCTATGAAGGACCTTGGGGAAGCTGCCTATATCCTAGGGATAAGGATATTAAGAGATAGGAGTAAGAGACTAATTGGACTTAGTCAAAGTACTTACTTGGATAAGGTGCTGAAGAGGTTCAGTATGCAAGATTCCAAGAAAGGAGAATTACCAATCCAGAGTAATGCCAAGCTGAGTAAAACTCAGAGTCCGAGTACAGAGGCTGAGATAGCTGAAATGAGTCATATACCATATGCTTCCGCTATGGGCTCGATCATGTATGCTATGACTTGTACTCGCCCTGATGTGGCCTTTGCTTTGAGCATGGTCAGTAGATATCAAGGGAACCCTGGCAAGGCACACTGGACAACGGTAAAGAACATTCTCAAGTATTTGCGGAGGACTAAGGATTGGGTCCTTACCCTCGGAGGCAGTGATGACTTGAGAGTGGAAAGATATAGCGATGCTAGCTTCCAGACTGATAGGGATAATTTCCGCTCTCAGTCAGGCTGGGTCTTTATCCTAAATGGAGGGGCAATTACTTGGAAAAGTTCCAAGCAGGAGACAGTAGCTGATTCTACTTGTGAATCAGAGTACATAGCAGCAAGTGAAGCAGCTAAGGAGGCGATATGGCTAAAGAACTTCATCGGAGACCTTGGAGTTGTACAAGCTATAAAGGAGCCAATGGAAATTTTCTGTGACAGCGAAAGTGCAGTTGCTTTGGCTAAGGAACCAAGAGATCACGGGAGATCTAGGCACATTGACAGAAAATACCATTTCACCAGACATCGAATAGAAGAAGGACTCCTCGTGGCTAAGAGGGTATCATCAGATGAGAACCCGGCAGATCCCCTCACGAAGGGACTGAGCAGGGTTAAGCATTTACAACATGCGATGCGCATTGGGCTGAAGGATGATATTAGTTTCAATAATTAGATTCCTGAAACTTGTAAAATGTAATTGACATTTGATGATAAATAAAAGTTGTTATTTATTTATGAGTAAGGTGTTACTATCTTGTGTTGATTGTTTACTATGTTTCAATTTTGCATGTTTTTACTTCTAGAATAATTATGTTATTATTCAAACCATCCACAGTCAGTCAAACTTTGGAAGTAAGTATTGATTTAAGACTGTCATGAATTCGGCTTGTATGATTTGTCTAAAAGTGCTTTGGACAATGCAATGGTTGCTACAACATTCATGAGTACTCATAAGGGCTGAGTATTGGATCCAACCCACGCTCACTTGCATCACTTCATGGAATTTATCTCGAGTGATCGTGAGACGGTAATATCATATAAATCTTCAAACCTAGAGATATGAGTTGTTGACTATGATTTGGTTATTCATTGATTGTACGAAAACGCATTGGTAACTCGATGTTATAAAACGTGCCTTTGTGAATAATTCAACAAGTAGTTAGTACAAGCATATCAGTCGAAGTTTATCTGTTCCTTCTAGAAATAGAAGCGATATATGGGCCCCTCGATGATTTGGTTTTGACCTATGTACCGGGCCCGGTCAGAACCTAATTGATGTGTTCAATTTAGTTCTATGTCGAAACAAATCAGAGATCGAGAAACAAATGCTGGACAATAAGTAAGACCATGTTCCATGTGTTTGTCCGGCTGATATCATGAGAACAGAGGATTATATGATCACTTATCTTAAATGGCGTATCATCATCATCTCAGTTCCGAGAGACTTTGAAAGAGCTACGATTGCTAGTCGGATTTTGAAGTCATATTGGCAAATATAGTTATTAGACTTATCCAAGTGGGAGACTGTTGGATATAGTGTCTAAGTCCATAACTTTATTTGGTATGTACTTGACCCGACCCGACATGGTCCATTTGGGTTACATGACATTACAATACTTGGATAGACTAAATGAGAGAATAAGGCACTTATGATTATTAATATATTATAAGTTCTAATATATTGATAATAGTATTATTTAATTAGTATTGATCAAGTATTAATCTAGTATTAATTTGGTGATCAAAGTGAGACTAATTAAATATATATAGGGTTGATTATGACAATCATCAATTCTTTTATGGTGGATTAATGATCCATGGTTTATGGGTTTGGTTATAACCATATGGAGCTCCATGGATAGTCCATGGGAGTTACAAACCCATGGGTCATGAGAAATCAAGAGTCATGACAATTAAGGGCATTCATGTGTAAACCCTAATTGTGACAACACTATAAAAGGAACCCTATGGCTAGCAAAATCGTGACCTAGTGTTACTAGAGAGGGCATAACCGATTTTGAGTGCTAGAAGTATTCTCTCAAGTTATTCCAAGTCTTGTGGTGTTGTGTGAAGCATTTGAGGCACAACATTTGGGGTGCTAGGCTCACAAAGTCTTGAAGGAATCCAAGCAACAACAAGGTATGTATTTCTACTAGTTTTTATGTTTTATGTAATCCCCATGCCATGCTAGTTAGGAAATAACCTTGAAAAAGAAATTTGCATGTATATAGAGAAAACATAGATTCAAGGTTATTAGGGTTGCATGTACACTTAGGAAGTTTTAGAATGCTCAAAACCCATCAGATGCGCCATTTGTTCAGAGTAGGGCATTTCACCTGACAGCCGAGGAGGCTCGTGCAACACTCGATATGGTCGATGGTATGTATTTTCTCCCCATTTTCTTATTTATGTTATTTTTCTTGCTTATATGTTTGTATTGTTGATTAGGGTCGTTCCTTGTGAACGGTATTCCTGCGTTGGTCTTGCTCGATTCGGGGGCTACCCGATCTTTTGTAGCCCTTGCTCTTAGCAGGAGGTTCGACGATGTCCCTAAAGAGTTGGATTACCCACTAGAGGTTGAGATTGTGGATGACCGTCCAATGCGAGTGTTGAGGGTTCACTGGGGATGCACTTTGAAGTTATTCAGTGAGCGGTATCTGATTGACTTGGTTCCGAATCCCCTGTGCGAGAGCAATGCCATTGTGGGGATGGATTGGTTGAGCCCCAATGGAGCGATGATTGATTGCGGGCTTCTGTTAGTGCGTTTTCGGACCCGAAGTGGGGGAAAGGTTGTGATCCACTGTGAGGGTGATCAGCGTGGGATGGCTCTATGTTCGCCAGCTAGAGCCAGGTGTTATCTTCAACAAGGATGTTCAGGGTTTGTGACCTATGTGACGGATACCCGGGAGAAGGGTGAGATGACTATAGGTGATGTACCGATTGTTCGGGAGTACCCGGAGGACTTGCTGGGAGTGCCTCTGGAGAGGCAGGTGGAGTTTCAGATTGATTTAGTTCCAGGTCCAGCTCCGATAGCCAATGCACCTTATCAGTTTGAACCACTAGAGATACATGAGTTGTCTATGCAACTGCAAGAGTTGCTAGACAAGGGATTTATTTGTCCGAATAGTTCACCATGGGGAGCGCCGATCTTATTTGTGAAGAAAAAGGATGGGACACATCGGATGTGTATTGACTACCGGGAGCTGCATATGCTAACGGTGAGAACCATTACCCGCTCCCGAGGATCGATGATTTCTTTGATCAGATTCATGGCGCATCTTGGTTCTCCAAGATTTATATGCGTTCTAGTTATAACCAGATGAGGGTCAGAGAGGAGGACATGCAGAAGACAACCTTCTGGACTCGTTATGGTTATTACGAGTTCGTGGTGATACCTTTTGGGTTCACCAATGCTCCAACCACATTCATGGATCTCATGAATCGCATATGCAGGCCCATGTTGGATCGGTCCGTGATTGCAGCAGAAGCCGCCGGAGCAGCCCCTGCCACCACCGTCGTCGCTGTTATGGAACCACTGCTGCCGATAGTTGTTGCTTCCATCAACACAGCCCTCCAAACACAACCCTCAATCCCTCTCCCGCTAGCCACCACTCTCGTTTAAGGGAACAACCTTTCTCCCCCCTTCTCTTTGGTTTCGTACAAGATCACGAGACCCAACGTGGGTCTCGATTTATTTTGTTTTGATTTCACGACCTGCAAGTTGTTCATGAATGGAAGAAGAAGTGCATTGTACAAACATCAATTTATTTTAATTAAAATAAACCCCCAACTTTCTGACTTCTACGACTTTGGCCCCTCATTCGAAATCTCTCACAAAATAAATCCAAACCTCATTTAAATTAAACAGAAACAACCCCTCCACCGAAAATCTTAACAATTTAAGTCATGAAGCTCCAAAATAGTTTTAAATGTACATGTTTAGCTCCTGTTTTGAGAATAGTTTGCAAGATCAGTCCCTAGAGGATGATTTTGGCAAAATCAATCCCTAGAGTTTATTTATTTTAACAAAGAACACCATATACTTAATAATTAATACCAAAACTACCTTTGGTTTATTAGTTGATATAAATAGACTCGATGATTCATTTTAAGAGAAAGGAATGTTACGTAGCAATTTTCACGACAAGTTTCACACCACGAATCTCGTTCACGCTACAAATGTTAGTGTTTACGACCCCTTATTTAATAATTTTACGCTTTGGGGGAGAATGCATGTGCTATATATATTTACTATTCGTGACAAACACTTATCGATTTTAAAACTAGTTTATAAATATTATTCTGCTAAATAATAGTTCATTTACAAATAAACGAGTCATAAGTATATGTATATATGTTATAGTTGTTTTTAAATAATGCAACTAGTCAAAACAACATATTATTCTACTAAAAAATATTATAATTTTATGACAAAGTATGTTAATAAAACTTATGTCATAAAAAGTTACCACTCTCGTAGTATTTCAAGTTCACATCATTCATGCATATATATATATATATATATATATATATATATATATATATATATATATATGTGTGTGTGTGTGTGTGTGTATGTGTGTATGTGTATATATATATATACACACACACACACACACAGACACACGAGTTATCAAATTCATATTTTGAAATCATTTATGTACTTGTGTACAATACCAAGAGATTTCCCATTTATTTGAGCGAGTATTATACTCTTTTATGAAGTTTCTTATCGAGCATACTCGGCTTTTCATGATGAACATTAGTTAAGGGCCTTATGAGTGAGATAAATGGGTTGATATTTCCAACCCAACCTATTTATTTAAATGAGTTGATATTTCCAACCCAACCAAACTTTTCAGATAAATGAGTTGTCAACGGGTTGACCTGTTTATCTAGTTTCCAACCCAACCTATTATATAAATGGGTTAAACTTAGGTTGACCCATTTAAAATAAAAATTAATTAATTAATTAACTAAAGATTATACCACTTAAATAGTTATAAACTAAAATAAAATTTCAAAGTATGACAAAAACACAAACCAATTCACATATAAAAACAAATTGTGCAAATAACATTAAAGATATGTAATTTCTAAGTGCTTTTGGAGAGTGACTAGTGTTTTCGATACCAAGAAAAAAAGATAGAATTAGGATTCCATTTTTTAAAACATAAATAATAATACAAATATTGTAATTTATAAAATAATACTTACATTAATACATGATAATATTTAAATAATTATTAAATTAAATATAAATTACATTTAAATGGGTTGGTGGGTTGAAAACGTGTAGATAATTTTTACCCGACCCAACCTATTTAATTAAATAGGTTAGATGGGTTGACCCATTTAAGTTAAATGGGTTTAAAAACTCAACATAACCTGCTAATTTTGGGTTGTGTTCAAGTTGGGATGGTGGGTTGGGTCGATTTTTGCCAGCTTTAGGTTTCGGGGCTCGCAAAAACATTTCAAAAGTGCTTGGAGAATGTCATGGTCACGGTGATTTCAAATATTTAAATGGAATTCAAATCCGATATACGGATCTCCGTGAAATGACGTTTGAAGTTTCGCGTCAATCGGGTTCTGATTCGTCAGTTTTCGCGAATCTGATTTTGGTTCGGGATAAAAAAATATCAGAATAGTAAAATCAAATACTAGACCGAAACCTGAGTTCAGAAATGTGTTCAAAATTTATTTACGAGATGGCTAACTACTTCAAACTGAGCAGTGTAGTGTCCGGTGCCATGTAAAATCAGGTATACACATGTTTAAAAGCTTAAAACATGCATAACTTTCTCATACGATCGCCGTTTTGGAGGTTCTTTATATCCACGGAATCCCGAGAACATGTTATATCCAATTTTATCATTTATGGCCCCCATGTAGGTCAATTGCAAAAAATTGATTTTTAGGGCATGAGATCTCACTCATTTTTGAACTGTTTTTCTATTTGATGACGATGGTCAACTTTTCGAGCATTTTGAGGTATCCCAAAGGCACTTATGAGTAACATGATCTCATTTGTACTTAAAATCATCGACGTACTACATCGTAGGTCCTACCACATTGTGGTTCGCGGTAAATTGATTGTCTACAGATTTAGACCTAGATTCCGGGATGTCACATCCATCGGTTATTTCATGACACCATCAAATGTTGGAGAAAGAATTGTAGAAAAAAATGGTGTAACTGATGTATGTGGTTGAGACGATGGTGGTGGTAGAGGACCAGCAGGTGGTACGACTGTAGTGGTTGTAGTGGTTTCAAAAGTCTTCATCCCTTCACCCATGTTGAAATTTGTGTCCTTATTAGATAAGTTCACAATGATGTCTGGAGTTTCGACCTCCTCTAAATTGGACTCAGTATTCGAACCCATGGTTGGTATGAATTTCGACCGCTCAGGGATTGTTGTATTCTGTTTTTCACTAGAATCGATGATTACATTCGTATTAGATATTTTTGCATTGACATCGGGAGTACTTGTCGCCTCGAAAGTCGACTTAACAGAGGTATCCTTTCATGATGACACATGAAATTAACCTCCTATATCTTTATCGTTGTCATCATTGTCATGATCTGATTCGATAATAACATCATCTATCTTATCCTCAATAGGAGTTTGCGTTCGCTTCTTCAATTTGTGAACCACATCCAAAGCACTTCTGTTTCGTGAGGCAGGAGAATTAGGAGACTATATTTCCCTAACCACAACTCCTTTTCGTGTAAATTGAAGCTTCTCTACCCTCTTGGAACCCCTCTTTTTCACAACACGTTCTCCTTGAGTAAGAATTTTCATAGCAACTGTTTCAGATTGAGTCACAACAATTTCAACTATAGGTTCATTAATGGATTTTGTGGGTTCAGATTCTGATGGTTTTTTTGCAGGTTTCTTTGGTGTTTTAAGTACCCCTTTTCCATTCTTTGTAGCTATAGTCTCCTTAACAAACTCTATTGCTACTTCTTTTGGCGTCTCATCCTGTTTCTTTCTTATGGTTGTAACACCTGGTTTTCCGGATCGGGTCGATTTAGGGTTTCAAGGAGTCAAGGCATGGTTTTTTTGGTAAAACCAAGACTCACGACATGAGCCATAGAGAGGTCACGACGTGAGCATCAAACAATGAAGATTCTTATTTAAGCTGAGCTCACGGCGTGAGGTACACTGCAGCCCAAGCCCACGATCTTTTAGGGTTTCCATCGTATTTAAACCCCATAAACTTTATTTTATGGTTCCAAACCAACCTCCTTCATCTCTAAACTCAGTAAAACCCTAACTCTATCCTCTCCTAGTGTTTCTTGAGCTTTTGGTGGAGTTTTGGAGGTTTGAAGAAGAAAAGATCACCATGGAAGCATAGTTGCAGCTTGGAAGCTTCATTTGCAACCTTTAGCCACACTTCTGGACCAATGTGAGTAATCAAGATCCAAGCTTTATGTTTCCTTTTTGTTAGATCTAATATTTTATGCATATTTATCCAAGATCTTAAAATTTAGAGTGTTAGGACTCCATAAAGTTGGCAACTTTATAGGTTCTTAGGGTTACGAGATACTTATATGTCATGGATCTGAAGTTTGAATGATGTTTGAGTTCATGCATGAGAATTTATCTTCTTTTTCTCCATGAATGACCTAGTTTGAGCCCAAGTCTTGTATTGGACATACAAGACCTTAAAGCATCGATTTTTATGATCCTTGGAGTGTTAGGAAGCCTCCTGGAACAGAATGGATTAAGAGGTTTTTGAATCAATATGGCATTCAGACGGACCTCATAACGTGAGGAGATGCATTTCACGTCATGAGGGTGGTCAGACTCGAGTATTTTGTCCTGTAGTGGCTCACGACGTGAGCCATAAATGGTCACATCGTGAGGGTCTACAGACCGTTGAATTTTTAAATAATTTTCACTTTGGGTCAAACTTGAGAATTTTGGGCTATTGTTTGAGATTCTATCTGGTTCTGGTGTTAGCGGATTTATGGGAGTAAGTAGTTCTGAAAAGAGGTCGTATCACAGTGTTTAGATTTCTTTGATTCAGGTGAGTTTCGCCTCATTGTACCACAGGTCGAAGACACCAATGCTGACCCACTAGTTTCGGTTATCTGTCAGTAGAGAGATGCCTTAGGGACTGCATATAGTCATGTAGGTTAGACTGAGGACTCTTGATCTAGTCTATTTTACATGTTCCTCGTTGGGTTGTGGTTCTAGAGTAGGATCACCTGTCTGGGTGCCTATCTCACCTCTAAGTATATACGGTTATGCATTCCCTGGATTGTTGATATTTAGTATGTTATGCTGTAGTGTTCTGTTAGATCTGTATCCTGGTATATAGGATTTTGCTATGATGTAACGATCTGTTAGATCTGTATCCTGGTATATAGGATGTTGTTATGCTGCAGTGATCTGTTAGATCGGTATCCTGGTATATAGGATGTTGCTATGTGGTAATGGCATGTAGAACTGTATGTTTATCTGTACTTGCTGGTTATCATCTAATGGAGTGCCCTTGGGACTATATGTAGTCATGTAGGATAGTCTGAGAACTCTTGATCTAGGCTTTCTTGCCTGTTCCTCGTTTGGTTGTAGCTCTAGAGTAGGATCATCTGTTTGGGTGGCTATCTCACCTCTAGGTACTTATGGTTATGCATTTCATGAAGGTTAGCTGGTAGCAGGACTGTATGCTATGATAGGACTAGTAGGCGGTAGTGGCTGTATGATTGTTGTTTTACTGTATTATGTGCCTACTTGATCATGATTGTTTATATGTCGACATATGATAGTGGTGAGTTGAGGCGGTCCTACTTTGTGCTGTAGGCCAAGATACCAGGTGCGGGTCGGCTGCAAGCCGAAGGCACGGAGGCTCGGGAAGAGCGGTTGGGTTGAGGCGGTAGGCCAACTGTAACATCTGGATTTCCAGGTATCATAAATTGAGTATTTATTTTTGATTCAAGGAGAGGGACTCGACGAGTTGACGCCTAGACTCGCCGAGTAGGATCGCGACTGCTGACTTGGCTTAATGAATGGACTCGACGAGTCGGCGAGTCGACTCGACGAGTCCGCGCTGTGGACAGAAACCCTAAATCTTCGGGCATGTGCCCTATTTAAGGGTCCTTATGGCCCTCATTGCGGCCACACACCCACTTGAGAAACCGTAAGAGACCAGAGAGCATAGAGAGTGGGGGAAAGAGCTAATTGTACCACCTTTAGTGCATTCTTGCAAGAAGAAGAGAGGGGATTCAAGCTAGGCTGATTGAGGAGCTCAGATCTACCATCATTTCATCAAGGGCTTCTGGTTGAGGTATGGATCCATGCCCATTTTCGTGTATAAAGTAGATTTATGGAATCTAGGGTTTCCTTACACTTCCTTTAGTTGAAATATGGAGCTTGTGAAGTCCCCTTTGAGAAATAGACTTTAGATCTGGACCTTGAGAGGTCCAGAGTGTCCTAACAACCAAGCTTTATGCTGTTACATGAGAGTTTTGAGCCTAGGGCTCCATTTTTAGAACTATTTCACCAAATAGAGCTTTATGTGTGATGCATGGACGTAAAGTTCAGACCTTTACGTGACTTTTGGGTGTTAGAACGTCAGATCTATAGGTTAGAGAAACAGATCTGACCTCAAAAGGTCGTTTGAGCATTCTCATGGAAGAAACTCGCCGAGTCCATGAGAGGACTTGACGAGTCGGGTCGTGTTGCACCACGATTTGTGACCAGTGGTAACACGTCGAGACAAGGGTTAACTCGACGAGTCGAGTAAGCCCTTAAGAGGACTCAGAGGACACGCATGGACTCGCCGAGTCACCCGAGTGCACTCGACGAGTCTGGTCAAAGTTGGACCGTTGACTGAGGTTGACTTTTAGGGTTTGGTCAACATTTGGACATTGGACCATTGGAGGGGTAAAATGGTCTTTTCCCCTTCTGAGGGGTTGTAGGAAGGGATTAGTCTAGCCTATGAGAATCATTGTTGATTAAAAAGTATTATCATTTTGATAGACGGAGGCTAGATCGGGGATATCGAGCACGAGAGTTTTCTAGACGTCATACGAGGTGAGTCTTCTCACTATACTTTACTTAGAATGGTAACTATGAGTGACCGGAAGGTCTTATGTGTATAAGTTATGAGACTTTATGTGATATGTGACCAGAAGGTCTTATGTGCTTTGACGAGTATGTGATATATGTTCCTATGTGATATGTATATGTTATGTATGTTATGAGTAGCATGGTAAGGACCAAAAGGTCAGCATGGTATGGACCGGAAGGTCAACAGGGTATGGACCGGAAGGTCAGCAGTGTATGGGCCGGAAGGTCAATATGGTATGGACCGGAAGGTCGACAGAGTAGGACCGGAAGGTCTACTCAAAGGGTGGGACCAGAAGGCCCCTGAGACACATTGACCGGAAGGTCTCGTAGAGTTATAGCCTCGAGTGGCTAGTTGTATGTGCGTGGTATTTTGGGGAACTCACTAAGCATGCATGCTTACCATTTATGTGATATGTGTTTTAGGTACTTCAGAGGACCGCGGGAAGGCACCGTCATGATTGTACACACACACTATGTATGGGAGGAGCTACTGTGGATCCAGGATTTTATGAGATGATTCGAAAACTTTGTTAAATGAATATTTGATGTTGAACAATATGATATATGTTTTTATGAATTAAAAATGAAAAATTTGGTTTGAATTTTCACGACTTTACAAGTTGGTATCAGAGCCTTGGTTTGAGGGATTCGGATACACCTTCAGGTACATCTGAACTCAAACTGAGGATTTGAGAAAAGTTTTCAAAAGAAACAATTTTCTAAGATAAGTAAAAGATTTTCAAGAAGCGGAAAAGAGCGGTGTGTACAATCAGCCAGCGCCCGAACGGTGATTTCCCAAAATACCCTTATATTATGTGTTATGAGATATTATGTGATGTGCTCTGCTTGCTAGAGTAGGCTAGGTATTCGCAATTAGGACTAGAGTGGGCCTGATTTGTGATGCCTTAGCCTAGGAGTTACTGCTACTATGAGATACTTCGAGAGCAAGTAGGTAGCAGCGAGGAGTTTATGAGTGGTCTACCGAGGGGTAGCATGTGTTTAGCGAGATATAGAGTACTTGTGATCTGGGATCCTAGGAGGAGGACTTGGGGTGAATACCGATGCGTTGTGGAAGGTAGTATAGGGCCCATACTACTGGAAACACCGGATCGGTGAGCAGTACAAGTAAGAATCCTTAGGGTACTAAAGAACAAGTAGGGTTGAGTAACGAGTGCCAGTATACTCGAGCGAATCTCTGATTTCGTTTGTGTTGTATTTCAGAGACATCATGGTTAGGACGCGCCACAACCCAGGAGGCAGTGGTACCAGTGATGAGGAGATCCGTAGGAAGATTCACCAGGAGGTGGCCGCAGCCATACGAGCTGAGATTCCTGAGATGTTTGGGTATATCATGACCACCTTGATTGAGAGGTTTGACGAGCGGTATGCTTCTCTTACCGAGGCTGCTGTTGCTACAGCCACCGCAACCGTCGCCGCTGCTAGGCCACAGGGGGGTGACTCGTTGCTGTACCGAGAGTTCAGCAACACGAAGCCACCAGAGTTTGATGGACACAGGATCTGATAGCCGCTATGAGGTGGATCTCTGACGTTGAGGGATTTTTCTACACTTGTTCCTGTCTGGAACATCTGAGGGTACGGTTCGCGCTGAACCAGCTTCGCTTGGGAGCGAAGGACTGGTGGAAGTTTGTGACGACAGATTTTACTCCTACAGAGCTTACCGCGGTGACCTAGGAGAGGTTCACCACTATGTTCAGAGACGAGTATGTTCCCCCGGTGGAGAGGGAACGTTTGGCCCAGGAGTTCTTGTCCCTTAAGCAGGGGACGGAGTCTGTGATGGTGATCACGCGGATGTTTCATGAGAGGGCGTTGTTTTTCCCTGAGCACGTGTCTACCGAGTAGGCACGCATGAGTCGATATTTGAGCATACTGAGGAGAGACATTCGGGAGTTTGTGGCAAACTCGACTTACCGAAAATTTGTCGAGCTCTAGGAAAATGCTCGGAAGAGGGAGATTGAGCTAGAGACTCAGGCCAGTGAGGAGGCCGAGTTTCAAAGGAGGGACAGGCGGCCGGTGCAGTCTCAGCCGGCAGCCAAGTGGGCAAAGCCTGCCGATACGAGATCTGGAGGCCAGAAGGGCCGCACTTGTGGGAAGTGCGGTAAGGGACACGATGGAGTTTGTCGATCAGGTGCTTGCTACAAATATGGCAAGGAGGGGCATATAGCCAAGGATTGCCCCAAGGGATTCATGGTTTGCTTTCACTACAATCAGACTGGCCATCGGAAGGCCGAGTGCCCACAGCTACTTCAGGGATCAGCACAGGGATCTGCACCTGCTGCTAGAGCTACCGAGGTCCGGCCAGCGAAGGCCGAGGCACCGAAGGATCGCAAGAGAGTCTTCCAGTTGATAGCGGAGGAGGTCCGCGCAGCGCCCGATGTCGTGGCTGGTATGTATCCTCTTACTTACTTGTTTTGAGTTTGAGATTTTGTGCTTATATTGTGGTATGCATAGGTACTTTTCTTGTGAGTTCTGTACATGCTTTGGTGTTATTTGACTCGGGTGCGAGTCGATCTTTCGTGTCATTAGCATTTAGTCACCACATTAGTGTCCGACGAGAGGCGTTGAGTCAACCTCTACGAGTTTCTATAGCCGACGAGCAAGTGGTGTATGCTACTGATGTGATTCGAGGATGTGTACTCGAGATCTTCGGTGTTGAGTTTCTGAAAGATCTGGTCCCGATTGCGATGGGGGATGTTTGTGTCATTGTGGGCATGGATTGGTTGAGCTGATTTGGAGCTGTCATAGACTGCGATCGTCAGATGGTGACGATATGAGACCCTAGTGGGGGAGTGCTGACAATATATGGCGAGGATACCCGGTCTGTGTCAGCGTTTTGATCGGCTGCCAGAGTGAGACAGAGTCTACAGCAGGGCTGTAGAGGGTTCGTAGCCTATGTGATGGATACGCGAGTTGCCGCAGAGAGGCCGAGTTCTGTCGGTGAGGTACCGATAGTGCGAGAGTTTCCGGATGTTTTCCTTGAGGAGTTGTCGGGTGTGCCTCCCGATAGGCAGGTGGAGTTCCGCATCGATTTGGTTACGGGGGCAGCACCTATTGCCAAGGCACCCTATCACCTTACGCCACCGGAGATGCGGGAGTTATCCTCACATCTTCAGGAGCTGTTGGGGAAGGGATTCATCCGACCGAGTAGCTCGCCGTGGGGAGCGCTGATCCTTTTTGTCAAGAAAAAGGATGGTTCACACCGGATGTGCATTGATTACCGGGAGTTGAACAAGTTAACAGTCAAGAACCGTTATCCATTGCCGAGGATCGACGATTTGTTCGATCAGTTGCAGGGTGCGTCTTGGTCTTCCAAGATAGATTTGAGGTCTGGATATCACCAGATGAGGGTGCGTGACGATGATATCCAGAAGACGACGTTCATGACTCGTTATGGGCATTACGAGTTCGTGGTGATGCCTTTTGGGCTCACCAATGCACCAACGGCGTTCATGGACCTCATGAACCGAGTATGTAGGCCGATGTTGGATCGATCGGTGATTGTGTTCATCGACGACATTCTAGTGTATTTGAGGTCCAGAGAGCAGCATGAGGAGCACCTGAGGGAGATCCTCGAGGTATTGAGATCAAAGAGGCTTTATGCCAAATTCTCCAAGTGTGATTTCTGGTTACGAGAGGTCCAGTTCTTGGGACATCTCGTTAATCAGAATGGGATATTGGTTGATCCGGTCAAGATTGAGGCTGTGATGAGTTGGGAGGTGCTGAGATCCCCCACCGAGATCATGACTTTTCTGGGGTTGGCCGGCTACTATCGGAGATTTATCCAGGATTTCTCCAAGATTTCCGTTCCCCTTACCAGATTGACCCGGAAGGGCGTTGCTTTTTCTTCGGGTCCAGAGCAGCAGACCTCATTTGAGACCCTTCACCAGAGACTATGCGAAGCCATGGTGTTAGCCCTTCCGGAGGGAATGGAGGATTTTGTGGTGTATTGTGATGCGTCCATATCGGGGTTGGGTGCGGTGCTCATGCAGAGGGGGCACGTGATAGCATACGCATTGAGGCAGCTGAAGCCTCATGAGACGAGGTATCCCTTCCACGATTTGGAGTTGGGGGTTGTAGTGTTCGCCCTCAAGATATGATACCATTATCTGTATGGGGTTCGGTGTACTGTATACACGGACCAAAAGAGTTTGAAATATCTGATGGATCAACCCAACCTGAACATGCGTCAGAGGAGATGGTTGGATGTGGTAAAGGATTATGACTGTGAGATCATGTACCACCCGGGCAAGGCGAACGTGGTAGACGATGCTCTGAGTCGCAGGGCGGAGAGTGCCCCGATTCGACACATATGTATGAGGATGACGGTGATGACTCCAGTGTTGGATACTATTCGAGAGGCCCAGGCAGAGGCTGTGAGACCGGAGAACCGCAAAAGGGAGCGGGTGATTGGACAGGTGTCCGAGTTTGTGATGGATAGCCGAGGGCTCATGACTTTTCGTGGTCGGATTTGGGTTCTGTATACGGGCGGGGCACGTAGCACTCTGATGGAGGAGGCGCATAGATCGAGATTCTCGATCCATCCCGGGGCCACTAAGATGTATTTGGACCTGAAGAGAGACTACTGGTGGCCCTGTATGAAGAGGGATGTTGCATGGGTAGTAGAGAGGTGCTTGACCTGTCGTCGGGTTAAGGCCGAGCACCAGCGTCCGCATGGAAAATTGCAGCCATTAGAGGTTCCCCAGTGGAAGTGGGAACAGATTTCTATGGATTTTATCACCAAATTGCCGAGAATCGCGAGGGGTGTTGACGCAATTTGGGTGATTGTGGATCGGCTGACGAAGAGCGCTCATTTCCTTGCTATCAGTGAGAGCTCTTCCGCAGAGAGACTGGCAGAGATGTATGTGAGAGAGGTGGTGTCGCGACATGGAGTGCCAATCTCGATTGTGTCAGACCGAGATGTACGTTTTACTTCCAGGTTTTGGAAAAAGTTTCATGAGGAGTTGGGTACGATATTACACTTCAGTACTGCTTATCACCCACAGACGGATGGCCAGTGTGAGCGAATGATACAGCACTCGAGGACATGCTTCGAGCATGTGTTATGGACTTCGGTGGAAGTTGGGACACATACCTACCTTTGGCTGAGTTTTCCTACAACAACAGCCACGATTCGAGTATTGGTATGCCTCCCTTCGAGCTTCTATACGGGAGGAGGTGTCGGACTCCCATCTGTTGGGGAGAGGTAGGGCAGCGAGTGATGGGTAGCACTGAGATAGTGCTTAAGATGACTGAGCAGATACAGCAGGTCAGACAGAGGTTACTGACATCCCAGAGTCGTCAGAAGAGTTATGCGGATAGGCGGCGATTCGAGCTCGAGTTCCAGGTTGGAGATTTCGTACTCCTGAAGGTATCTCCTTGGAAAGGAGTGATTCGGTTCAGGAAGAGGGGCAAGCTGGGGCCCCGATACATTGGTCCGTTCAGAGTGACCGCGAGGGTGGGTAAGGTAGCATACCGTCTGGAGCTACCCGAGGAGCTGAGTCAGATCCATGATACCTTCCACATATCCCAGTTGAGTAAGTGTATAGCCGATGAGACGGCGGTTGTGCCACTAGAGGATATTCAGGTGGACGCGAGTTTGAATTACATTGAGAGGCCAATCGCGATATTAGATCGGAAGATCAAGGTTCTGAGGAACAAAGAGGTGCCCCTGGTTCAGGTACAGTGGCAACATCGGAGAGGGTCCGAGTTGACTTGGGAGCCAGAGACGGAGATGCGGGAGCAGCATCCAGAGTTTTTTGTAGAGCGAGACTTCGAGGGCGAAGTCTGATTCTAGTGGGGGAGAATTGTAACATCCGGATTTCCAGGTATCATAAATTGAGTATTTATTTTTGAGTCAAGAAGAGGGACTCGACGAGTTGACGCCTAGACTTGCCGAGTAGGATCGCGACTGCTTACTAGGATTAATGAATGGACTCGACGAGTCGGCGAGTCGACTCGACGAGTCCGCGCTGTGGACATAAACCCTAAATCTTCGGGCATGTGCCCTATTTAAGGGTCCTTATGGCCCTCATTGCGGCCACATACCCACTTGAGAAACCCTAAGAGACCAGAGAGCATAGAGAGTGAGGGAAAGAGCTAATTGTACCACCTTTAGTGCATTCTTGCAAGAAGAAGAGAGGGGATTCAAGCTAGGCTGATTGAGGAGCTCAGATCTACCATCATTTCATCAAGGGCTTCGGGTTGAGGTATGGATCCATGCCCATTTTCGTGTATAAAGTAGATTTATGGAATCTAGGGTTTCCTATCGAGCTTGTGAAGTCCCCTTTGAGAAGTAGACTTTAGATCTGGACCTTGAGAGGTCCAGAGTGTCCCAACAATCAAGCTTTATGCTGTTACATGAGAGTTTTGAGCCTAGGGCTCCATTTTTAGAACTATTTCACCAAATAGAGCTTTATGTGCGATGCATGGACGTAAAGTTCAGACCTTTACGTGACTTTTGGGTGTTAGAAGGTCAGATCTATAGGTTAGATAAACAGATCTGACCTCAGAAGGTCGTTTGAGCATTCTCATGGAAGAAACTCGCCGAGTCCATGAGAGGACCCGACGAGTCGGATCGTGTTGCACCACGATTCGTGACCAGTGGTAACACGTCAAGAGAAGGGTTAACTCGATGAGTCGAGTAAGCCCTTAGGAGGATTCAGAGGACACACATGGACTCATCGAGTCACCCGAGTGCACTCGACGAGTCTGGTCAAAGTTGGACCATTGACTGAGGTTGACTTTTAGGGTTTGGTCAACATTTGGACATTGGACCATTAGAGGGGTAAAATGGTCTTTTCCCCTTCTAAGAGGTTGTAGGAAGGGATTAGTCTAGCCTATGAGAATCATTGTTGATTAAAAAGTATTATCATTTTGATAGACGGAGGCTAGATCGGGGATATCGAGCATGGGAGTTTTCTAGACGTCATACGAGGTGAGTTTTCTCACTATACTTTACCTGGAATGGTAACTATGAGTGACCGGAAGGTCTTATGTGTATAAGTTATGAGATTTTGTGTGATATGTGACCGGAAGGTCTTATGTTCTTTGACGAGTATGTGATATATGTTCCTATGGGATATGTATATGTTATGTATGTTATGAGTAGCATGGTAAGGACCAGAAGGTCAGCATGGTATGGACCGGAAGGTCAACAGGGTATGGACCGGAAGGTCAGCAGTGTATGGACCGGAAGGTCAATATGGTATGGACCGGAAGGTCGACAGAGTAGGACCGGAAGGTCTACTCAAAGGGTGGGACTGGAAGGGCCCTGAGACACATTGACCGGAAGGTCTCGTAGAGTTATAGCCTCGAGTGGCTAGTTGTATGTGCATGGTATTTTGGGGAACTCACTATGCATGCGTGCTTACCGTTTATGTGATATGTGTTTCAGGTACTTCAGAGGACCGCGGGAAGGCGCCGTCATGATTGTACACACACACTATGTTTGGGAGGAGCTACTGTTGATCCTGGATTTTATGAGATGATTCGAAAACTTTGTTAAATGAATATTTGATGTTGAACAATATGATATATGTTTTTATGAATTAAAAATGAAAAATTTGTTTTGAATTTTCACGACGTTACACCAACAAACCCTGGTTATTCCAGCCTGATGGCTGATTGGACCCGTTGCATGTTGGCATTCCATTTTGAGGACTGATTGGGCCTGTGCATTCCAACCGGGAGGTTGTGGGCCGTCATGCATGCTTGTATGTTCATCGTATGGGGTATTTTGGGAGAAAGTCACTAATATTTGTGCTTACTTAGTTGTTTTATTGTTTCAGGTATCATCGGTCATTATGGGAAGGCGAAGGCGTGACTGTACACATTCATAAACAAAAATGGAGATTCATGCGCTTTACTATTACTTTGATTTTTATTAATTGTATCTAAAATAAACGTTTTCTTCATAATGGATTTATAATTCGGAAGTTTTACTTAAATAAATTTAAAAATTTTTGGTTGTGAAAATGGGACGTTACAAGTTGGTATCAGAGCCCTAGTTTGAGCGAATTGGAGGAACACTTGTGTGAATCCAGTCTCAAACTAGGATCCAAGAGTTTTTGCAAAATGTTTTTGAAAAAGAAATTATAATAAAAGGTTAGGTTAGCGACATGGGTTCGGTCTCTTGTCATGTTCTTGTTTGATTGTTGGCTTAGGATCAGGAATATGGACCTTGATCTAACTTTGGTTTACAGGAAGATGCGGTGTGTACAGTCAGCTAGAGCCTGAACAGGAGAGTGGTTTCGAAAATACCCATACTTGTTATATTTGTTGAGTTTGATTTTGCTGATATACAGATTGTTAGAAAAGCATGCTAGTGGATAAGCTTCTTTAGAAACTGTTGTATATAAATGTTTGATCTCTGTGATGCCTTATGATACATGGAGTTGATTGCCTGATATATATTACTTGATTTATGATTGTTGTGTGTATGTTGATTAGTTGTGTGTATGTTGATTAGTTGTATATGGTCGGGATTGAATAGCCTTAGAATGATCGACTTAGCCTTAATTCATGTTCCTTGTTTGGTTGTGGACTTAGGACAGATTCGATTATTCGACAGTCTATTTGATCTCGTATTGTGTACAACAAGCATGCACAAAAGAAACCGGTGGTGCGAGAGATAGGATAATCCTGGGAAGAATAACTAGGAAGTTAGTTGAAGCTCGTAGGAGAAGTGGTTGTTAGTACACCTAGGATTGGTCTAGTGCAGTGACTTAGGACCTTAGGATGAATTTTGAATCAACTACGGATATGTGTGGAAGGTAGTATGGGCCCGTACTACTGAAATCACAAGATCTGCATGAGATTCAGGAGGAATTTTGAGGCTGCTAAGGAACTAATATGAGTAGGACCTAGTGTGTTGAGCAGTGTATTGTGATGTCTGATCTTTCCTTGATGTATTTCCAGTATGGCGGCTGTTGGGTGTTTAGGATTAGGAGCGGGTAGTACTGGGAGAGCCGGTCTGAGTGAGGAGGAGATTCGTGGGATCATTGTTACAGAAGAGGCTGAGGCGATCAGGGAGGCTACTCCATAATTGTGTGGGATGATTAAGGTCGCCATGATTGAGCTATTCGATGATCGTTATGCTACACTTTCTGAGGTTTCTGTTGCTGCAGCTACCGTGGTTATTGCTGCCATTGGGGCTTGAGGAGAGAGAGCTTTCCAGTACCGGGCCTTTAATAATACGAAGCCCCCAGAGTTTGATGTGGTCTCGGACCCGATCGAGGCGATGAGATGGCTGTCTGATGTGGAGGGTTATTTCTTCACGTATTCTTATCCAGATGAACAAAATATCAAGTACGCCCTAAACCTTCTCAGGTTGGGGGCAAGGGATTGGTGGATACTGGTGTCTAGTTCTTATACTACTGAGTAGAGGGCCGCGATGACTTGGCAACAGTTCTCGGAGATGTTCCGTACAAGGTATGTTCCCCTGGTAGAAAAGGAGAGACTGACCCAGGAGTACTTGGATCTGAAACAGACGACCGAGTCGGTGAAGGAGATCACCAAGATGTTCACTGAGAGGGCTTTGTTTAGTCTTGAGTTTGTTGCCAACAAACCCTGGGAATTCCAGCCCCATGGCTGATTGGACTCATTAGATGTTGGCATTCCAATTCGAGGACTGATTGGGTCTAGGCATTCCAACCGGGAGGTCGTGGGACGTCATGCATGCCTGTATGTTCATCGTATGGGGTATTTTGGGGGGAAACTCACTAAGCTTTGTGCTTTCCCAATTGTTTTATTTTTTCAGGTATCACTGGTCATCATGGGAAGTCGAAAGCGTGATTGTACACATTCATTAGCAACAATGAAGATTCTTGCGCTTTACTATTACTCTGATTTTTATTAAATGTATCTGAAATAAACGTTTTCTTCATAGTGGATTTATAGTTGGGAATTTTTACTTAATTAAAAATGAAAATTTTTTGTTGTGAAAATGTGATGTTACAATGGCCCTTAGATGCTTTTGAAGAACCTTCAGCACCTTTAGATGGAATCTTTGGTGGTAAAATACCAGATGGAGTAGGGTCCATTGAAACTCGATAATGAATCAACAATTGATGAGTGGGTTCACCAAATTGAGCAGTGAATCTGAAATCCGAGCAACCACAGGAAAAATCGTAGCATCATCCACAAAAATCTTAGGAACAGACATAGATGGAAACTCAACCATATTAACATCTGTAGGAAAAAGAATATCTTCATGTGTATATACTTCCTTCAAAATTAATCCCCAAAACCTAGCACTCGAAACTCCAGATGCCAGTTTTGAATGAGAAATAGAATTCCCAAATTCTTCCCACAACAAAGATGCATAATCAACAGCTACTCCATATTATAACCCAACCATAATCAAATAGACTTCAAGCTCAACCTTATCCAACCAAGAACTTCTTCCAGTTAAACATCTTAGAATAATACCGAAGAGAAAACTCTAAACACTGGGCAAACTCGACTTCTTGAATTGATTTATAACAAACA
The DNA here is from genome assembly GCF_052849685.1 of Lactuca virosa. Lineage (NCBI taxonomy): Eukaryota > Viridiplantae > Streptophyta > Magnoliopsida > Asterales > Asteraceae > Lactuca > Lactuca virosa. The sequence continues at coordinate 372,250,500 of NC_136430.1, read as the reverse complement.
AAGTGGGGTAATGACCCATCTCATTGAACATATGAATAACTTGTTCAGTATAACTTCATAAAACGTACCAGAAGAGGGTAACTTCAAGATTTGGGCGATCTGCTTCTTTGTCAATTGCTTCTTCTTTTGAGAGATCAACTGGAACGTAACCACCTTGGTTGTTTTGTTGTAAACTACAGTAGAAGCCGCCAAAGACAACCATTTCATCGGAATTGCAAAAGAAGATGATGATGCATTACTAAGAACAGAATTGTTCAAAACCAATATGATCATTCTGAGTTCTTTAGGGTAAATTTCAAGTGATGGATTAAGCCAAAGTAAACTTTTCCTATAATGTCTTTAAATCTACAACGTTTATTAGAACATTTTTAGGACGTGTTTGGTACGACGCGTTTGAGAGTTTCTAGCTTCTATTGTTTGACAAAACGTTCCGTTTTGAACAAAAAAATCACGTTCGGCACTACAAAGCTTTTAACGTTTAGTTTAAAAAAAATGCTTTAAATCTAAAACATATCTCACATAGAGTTTAACATAATGCTACGAACTACCAGTTAGTTTTATTGAACACGCCTTAAATATTTATTTTAGAATTAGAAAATTTTCTTTTCCATTGAATGGTTCAATGGCTACGGAGCTCCAAAATCTATTCAATGCAAGATGACATCTCAATATCTCACAATGATAAAGTTCCATCCACTGAATAATACTAGGTTTTCCACCCCATTAAACTTTCACATTGAACCCTCCATTATGGATGCCTTTATTAGAAATCTAAAAGTATGGCATATTGCATAACTAACGGTCACCTCCACTATGCCATCCTTAGATGCTACAACGTATCAGTTGAGGCCATGATTTTTTTTTTAAATTTTATTTATTTATTATTATTTTTTTGAAAGAAATGATGTTAAGGCCATATAACTTGATAGAAAAGAAATTGGCCCAAAAAAAGTGTTTTAGCCTCATGTGAATGAGTTTTAATTACATTGACAAATAACTTCAAATTTTAAGACAACATTTTGCTTTTGAATGCGGATATAGATTTAAAGTACAACAGTTTTCTTGATGAGTGTAAAGTCAACCCAAAAGTGAAAAGTCTCTTGGTTGATGGACAACTGAATTAACAACTTCCTTCTTTACCTTTCTTTATATAAGGCTACTAGCCTAGGGGCAAGTTCACTACTAGAATCATATCGAACCATGTAGTGTCGAAAATGTTTTGGGCCAAAAATAAGAACCAAATACCGCACCAAAATATAGAATACGGTAGCGGTTCGGTTTGAAAAATCAGGTTCAAATCCTCACCTCTACCACTAACAATAGTTTCTAGAGACAAAACTTAATTGGAAAATGGAGAATATGTGTCTAATTTTCATTATATTTGGAAATTAAAGTTTATTTTTGTTAGAATAAGTTAGATATACATGACCTTACACATTGCCATATATGAAGCAATGATTTTAGATAAAACTGTCTTCTAAAACATAAATAAACTTTACCCCAAGATGATAAATGTATTTGATATAGATAATGTAATTCTATTTTTACCGGTAATAGCAATAACAATATACTTTTATTTCCTTACCTAAATTACCTACATAAGCCGCGAGGAACTTTAACTTGCCTCAAATAATCAATTTGTAGGGACTAGGGATACACTTACACAATTGCTATTGAATGCATTTTCTCTTTGATTTGATTGCGAGCCATGTGTTGCATTTACATGCATAACAACTCATTATTTGATTCAGACATGTTTGTTTCCACACTCTTCACTTGACAAGAAATCAAGAATGTTCCTAATCTAAGTAAAACAAGATTATGGATCTACGTAATGTAGTCTTGCACGTGAAGGCGAGAGCTCTCACTAGATTCATTCCTTGATGTCATCATCCATCGGCTTCACCCCAGCCTTCTTTATGCCACGTCCTTCCTCAGAAGTCCAATTCATATAAAAAAAATTACTCCCTCAAACACTTATCTTTTCAATTCTTCTTATTGCTTCCGTTAGGTCGATTCTTTCATCTGGCTCATCTGCAGTACAAACACCACCGACACGGAGAAGCTTCTCCATTTGTGCAACAGACGCCTCCCCCTCCGATGATATCTCCGGGTCGATTAAGCTTTTTTCCCTCTTCTCTGCAAGAGCCGATCGTACCCATTGGACAACGTCCGTTCCACCCTTTTGGTTATTGAAATACTGCGACGGATATTTCCCTGTCACGATTTCCAGGATGATGATGCCAAGACAATACACGTCGCTTTTTGGGCTAATTTTCTGGTAAAGCATCGCTTCCGGCGATTTAAAAGCAAACATGCATTGCGCTGTCGGCGTTTCATTAACCATTGGATGGAAAGCGTAATCACTGAGAAGCGGCTCGAAGTCTGACCCGATCAGTACATTGCTCGATTTCAGATTCCCATGAGGCAACGGATACGATGAAAATTCTGAGTGAAGGAAACCTGTTCCTCGTGCAACTCCTTTTATAATCTTTAATCGGTTAGCCCAGTTTAACTCGGCATGGGAGATCCCACGATCTCCTATAAGTGTATATACGAATCATAAGTTCATAACATGTTGTTGTATACAGAAAAAAAAAATAATAAGCAAAAAATATAATAGTCAGATGTTGTAGATTCTATACAGAAGCTCTCACCATGCAAAACATAGAGAAGGCTGCCTTTGGGGACATATTCCGACACCATGAGTTTCTCTTCTTTCCTGAAATGATATGCCAATGGTGTCAATATATTTTGGTGCTTCAATCTCGCTAGCTTCTTCATCTCTGTATCAAACACCTCCCTGGTCATCTGGTTCATCTCTCTCACCCTTTTCACCACCACGGACACTCCATTTTGCATCACCGCCTTGTATGCAGAACCTAATCCGCCATTTCCAAGCACCTCGGCTGCAGCCTTCATCAAGTCTGATAACCCAAAGATTCCCCTTTCTTCATTCACCATCACGAGGTCTCCTGCCGCCGGTCGCACTGGTAATTGAGGAATTACTTTTTTGGCTGTGCGGGCGGGTGTATCTTTGGTCTCCTTGACATTGGTGCTAGGGTTAACGGTAATGTTGGTGGCGGTGGTGGGTGGCGTGGGGGTGACGGTGGCGGTGAGTGGGGCGGGGGTGACGGTGGCGGTGGCGCTGCTGCTGCTGCTGGCGCCGCTGCTGTTATTGTTATTGCTTGGGGGCTCCATGTTAGTCTGCGGTTTCTTACCAGAGCTTGTGGATCTATTGATGACGGGTGGGATATTGACAACAGCTTCATTAATACCTCCCTTGCCCAAATTAGGTCTCTTATTATGATAATCTTCATCTACTTGATTTACTCTGGCAAAAATGATGCGGATTAACAAAGCCAAAACGACAACCATAATGATCCATGGTGTTGATGATTTTGTTTCCGTTGAGTCTTCTAATCCCGGTTGATTTGGAGGTGCGTTGCAGTCTCTTGATAGTTGTCCACCACAGAGGTCGGCATTGTTATCGAACGCTTTGGCATCAAAGTTCTTTAAACTTTTGGGTATTTCTCCTTGTAGTCTGTTGTTGGATAAATCAATGGTGGTTAGGATATCTGGGTCTGAAAAAGCAGGAATGGGTCCTGAAAATTCATTGTATTCTAAATGGAGCTCCTTGAGATTTGGCAACTCTCCAACCGATATTGGAATCTGTCCAGAAAAGTTATTACGCTGTAACCAAAGCTTCTTCAAGGAGCCCAAGGTCTGGAAAAAGTCTGAAGGTATGACGCCGGAAAACCAGTTGCTACCGCCATAGAAAGCTTTTAAAAAACGAAGACGATTGATTTCCGGCATGGGGCCGACGAGAGCATTGTTTTCCAGGCTAATAGCTTTAAGCCCGTCAATGGACTCCAAAGCACCAATGTCGGGTTGTCCTTGGAGATCCATTCCGGCGAGGTTGATGCTGTTAATCTGGCCATCGGAACAGATGATTCCGATCCACACGTTATTTGGGTCGCATGGATGGGATCCATCGTCTTTCCAATTGGTTAACGAATCGCATTTGGAAAGTGAATTCTTGAAATGGAGGAGGGCAATAGAGGGGGACTGCTGAGAGAGACATGGAGGGAAAAAAAGGAAGAGGGAAAGGAAGAGGATGCAATGGTAATGGCGGCGGCAAACAACGGACATGTTTGCTTATGCCGATCGGAATTGAAGATAGCTCCGTGAAGAAACAGACCGCTGTCTGAATTGGGAAAATGGTGGGAATTTTGGGTGGTGAGAATGGAATGTTGGGTGATTGCATGCATGGTGATGATGGTGGTGTTAGAGAAAAACAATGATTGGTGGGTAGAAAGTGGAAAGTTGACAACTCCGAATGTATAGTGAAAGAAAAACAACCGGATGGTGGTTACTATTTAATTACATCGTCAAACATTCTTACCTCAATAATCGGATGGATGGATAAAGGACTTTCTTCACTATACCTCCACCTATAAGAATAACCTTCGTTGAAAAAAATGTGGAGTAAATTTCAATTGTTTTTTATGTGGTCTAAATAATATTTTTATTAAAAAACTTTTGTGGTAAGCATTAATCTTATGCTTTCGTTCTTTAACACTAATTTCGTTTAATTTTTGTTGTTTTATCCTAAATGCAAACATGTCAAAGTTAAAACTATGTATTTTCTATTTTCATCCGATTTTATTAATTAAAATTATTATCGTTTATTATTATTATTATTATTATTATTATTATTATTATATATATATATATATATATATATATATATATATATATATATATATATACCTTAATAAGCATTTACCACCAAATGCTGAATTTTAAGAGGTACAAGGTTTATCGCAACATATACAACCATTTTATGCATTAAAAAAAATACTAAAAAACATATCTGCAAAACAAATCGGTTAAAGCTATCTACAAAATGATTAAGTCAAAGCTAACCATATTCCCTCATTTTCAGTATCAATTGAATCAGTCATATGAGTCGTCTTCATTTTCGGTATCAATTGAATCGGTCATATGAGTCGTCTTGAAGGATGAAATCCAGGCAAAAATCTCTCAAAGTTGGTCGTCTTCCTCTATATCAGGCCCTATTCAATTCTATTTAGCATCCACATAGCCTTTCTCTCTCTAAAACATTGACCCAAAAATTTCTTCTTCGTTTCTCTCAGCCTCCACCACAGCCGCCAAACTCTTCATCCGACTCTACTATGCTCAATTTCTCTTTATCCATCACCACTTTCCTTCACATCCATCATTATTCACAGCTTCTTTGACGCTTTTAATCATCACCCGCCTGCTCACTCTCAACGCCTCCTCTCTCATATGTATCCATATGTTGCACCATGGCTCATTCAAGTCGCCATCGCCATTTTCCTTCATCAACTCCACCATCTCCCATGGTTTATCTCTTTGTAATCACCATTACCTGTTGATTTTCTTTTGCCTTTAACCAACCGTTACCACCATCCATCACCCTCTCCCTCCCTGTCACCATAAACCCTTGACATCGTCGCCTTCTTTCCAAACCTTAGAAGCCCGTGTCGGAGTTGTAACCACCTCCTTCACATGTATCTTCCATATGCCTTAATTAAATTCGACCCTGTGCAACTTCATGGAACGAAATACTCCCAATGTCTCTCTTTCTCCCTATCTACATCAACGATGCTTGATGGAAACGAAGGTAAGAAAGTAAATGCATATGTGTTTGATTTTTTTATAGTATAAAATGATTTGAATTTCATTTTCCTTCTAATTTATGTCATGATTCAAAGTTTCATCTTGATTCAACTCTTTAAACATATTCCAATATCTGAGTTTGTGGTTTTGATTTCAATATTTGATGTCTGAATGTAGATTTCAAAAATGACAATCATGCCCTTTTGACGATTTTGTCAAAATAATCCATGTAAGCTAATTTCATAATTGTCCTGATAATTTTGTCCCATTTTTCTGCTAAATCTATGAGTATATTAACTATAACAAGGTAATTGCAGATTGTGAAAATGACTACTACACCCTTGTGACCCTTTTGAATATTGTTTATATGTTGTAAAATTGAACAGAATGTACTACCACTCCATTTATCTTGACCAAATACTTGATTGTACTTTACAATAAACCAAATGAATATTTCACAAGGTATAACTTCTTGGGGACATCATGAAGAGGCTTAGGCGGGTTGTGGTTGTAGCCTCCAACCTGTAGGTAAATTGTTATTAACTTTTTTTTTCCAGTAAATTTTGATAGATATTTGACTATGTCTGGAAAGCCCAATGTAATGCCACTCTTGATGGTGAATGGGTGAAAATGTCTCTGATTGATGATGTTTCTATAAGGTTGGTCGCTGAATTCTGCCCTATTTTCACTCAATTCTGCCATCAATATATTTTTTACCAATTTCCTTAAGATGGTTTGTAAAATAAGAATTTTATGAGCCTTCCAATTGATTGAAGTGACTGTTTGGGAGCATAAGAATATCTCTTAAAAATAAGAAGCTTATGATTTTTTTTTCGGTTTTTTGCCACATGTATACTACAGTTACATTTGCGAATATCTTTTCCATGGTTATGTGAATTTACATAAAATGGCCACTGGTTAACTAAGCAGTTAATATCGCCGATTTCCAGGTGATTTTCAGGTGGGATATCGATTATCGGTACTTTTCAAAATAACGGTGTCAAATATCGGTCCAAAATATCGGACTGCAAAAATCGGTGATATTTACCGATATTTCCAGACGATTTCCAGGTGGGATATCGGTTAAGTAATGTTACTTGCTTTTTTTAGTGTTAAGTCATGGCCTTAAGTCTTATGGACTTAACTTAACTGAACCTGCTATTATGTTAAGTACTTAATTGTTAGTTTTAGGTCATAGACTCATGTTTTAAGTATTAACCGGTCTTATTTTTATGTTAATTGTTACATACTTAAGTGTTAACTTGCTAGTTTCTATAGGTTTGATCATGTTGATGTGTTAAGTACATAATTCTTAAATGATGATGATGATATTGGAGTTGATGTGGATGCTATAGATAAAATAATTGGATGCGTTGGTTGATGTGGACTTGGAGGAAGATTCCATGGCTTACGTAAGATTATGTTTCAAACATTGACAGTTTTGAATTTTGACTTTTTATATTACTTTTATATGTGTTTTATGTTTATATATATTAATTATGCATGATATAAAAATACCGATATCCCACCGATATCCAACCCCGATAACCTATATCCCAAATATCGGCCCTTAACCGATATTTGATTTTGGACCGCTATAACTGCCTAGCTGGTTAAGTAAAAAATACAAAAAAATGACTGTTTTAGACTTTTTGGTAAATTTGACCATCTTTTTGTCATTTAGATGAATTAAAAATAAAAAAAAGAACTTTATAATGATATCAAAGTCTTATATCATTAATTTATAATTTTTTGGAGAAAAAAATAACAATTTTGACTTTCTTTAGTCAATTTGCCAATTTTTGTTCTTTTTGGTCATTTCAACCAGTTAAAAAGGAACAAAAAAACTTATACTAATATGAAGCAGTAATAACAAAAGTTCGATTTATTTTTGTGGTTCCAATGATCATTTTGGTGTTTTTGGACATTTTGGTCATTGTTACTATTTTTTGTTACTCTTAATTTGGACCACTTAAATCACATATGTTGAAATCTTCCCCGTTCTCTTGGTTTGATTTTAGGGTGACATTGACCGCCTAAATCTCCCATGTTCCATGACCAGGAACACCAAACACTCCTGTTCTGGTAATATATTTTTAGATCATTGTATGTATTTTCAGGATTTATGTCTCTGTTATCATGACTTAATGTGTTTGGTATTGTCCTTTTTGCATATTATTCTATTTCTTTGACAAAACTGACATTCCCATTCTGGTCATTTGAACCTTTAGCTCATTATACATCAGTTTTGCATAAAAATGAATCTTTGATATGTGTTTAATGTGATAGGTTTTGGGACTTAATACACATGACACAACAGCAATCAGTGGTAAATACTTTAACTATTTTTACAATCACCCCCTATCTCTCTACTTACTCGAAGTATGTATCCGGATGTCAATGATTTATTGTAAATTATTTCAAGCTTTTATTCTAAACCCATCAGTCATTTCAGTATATTAAGATTGTATGTGTGTAAGAATTTGATGAGTCTAACGATAATAATGTTCACATGTATTTATGTGTTTTTTGTCATGTTAGGTGATGATGGAAAAAAGTTGGCCTTCCGTTTATAATTAAACCTGTTTTTTTGGGTTTGGATACATACTGGTGTCGCCAAGACCAAAAAGGTATGAAGTTATGCTTTTGTTTCATATACATGTTGTGTTTACCTCATTTTTTGCTTCTCATGGCTAGCAATTAGAAGTTAATTGATATTTTTGTTTCTTTATAAAATATGAGATACGGTAGCTTGTACACCTTATTGGGTTGCTATGAGGGTTATCTTTGAAACAAACCCTGATCACATTTTTATGTACAGATAATTCCTCAGGCTTGATAAAATATAAACGATACACTCATAAAGGAAGTACTTAAAGATAATGCAGATTTGAGGTGTTTGTGGGGTGCAACAGTGTGAACATACTTAAGTGGGACAGATGGAAAAGTAAGTTGTTTTTTCTGTGACTTATTCAATTTATTAACATTAAATCCATTTGCAATTTCATTATTTAAAATTTGATTGTTGCCACTATTTTACTGATAGGATCTATTGGTTTTCTGTATGTGAAGTCACTTCTATACCTTTGCTTTAGTATGGTGTTGCCATCAAGAAACTGTTCTAACAGAAAAATTAGTTTTTGGATACAATGTTGTTAAAGGTAATAAATCTTTTGTATTCTCCATAACATCATATGAGATTTTGTTGCGACATGTAATTTCTTTTTCTTGCTAAGGTTATGTTTTTTGGATAATTGGTACTATTTCTTGGGACGTGTATTACGCAAATGTAATTTTAAATCTTTATTGTAATTGTATAATTCTTAATTTCAAGAAGTGGGTTTCTTTGTTTATTTATGACTTTATAATGGCTTGGTTGCTTTTTTTGTTTTATTTTTTATTACTAAATGTTCAATGTTGAAATTAAAACTACAATCATAATTACATAATATAATATAAATGAAAATAATAATAATAATAACAATGGGTGGCTCAAACAACCATAAAGTCTGTAATGATTGTAAGTTTTCGATTTAAATTAAGCAATGCCAAGTACCTACTTTCAATTTCTTATGGATTAAATATCAATTTTCGGTTGAAGACAATAATGATTATTTTAAATTTATTAAGTATAGCAATGTTTAGGGCATGTGGTTATTGTAATCATCAACAAATTGAAAATGTGTTGCTACTAAGACCACCACGATTCGTAGTCTGTATGCGTGTCACTCACCCAACAAGTTAAAAAAAAAAGTGTGACACTCACCCAACAAGTTATAAAAGAAAAAAATGCAAGAAAAAAAACTATAACATTTTAAATTATTTAAATAAAAATTATTTGATACAAATAACTATATAAATAAGTCTAACATGTGGAAACTAAAAGTTTATTTCTTTATGTATTGCAAGGGTTACAACTATTCGTTGCGGTAAACCGACCGATAACACTATATGTATAAAAAAACTAATCGTCTTTATAACAAATTTTTGAAAGAAATTATTTGCACCCGTCGCTTAGCGCGGGTAAACGGCTAGTATATATATATATATATATATATATATATATATATATATATATAGATATATATATAAAGGGAGTAGGTAATCGACTGAGTCAACTACTATTCATCGGCTTCGGCTTCTATTTTGCTTTGTCATCGGCTTAACGTTGCTATCCTCCAATGCATTTGTTCCATCTGTTGTATTTCTCATTCCTACATCGTTTGAAGGTTTGTTATTCAAAGTTCTTCAATATCAATCTCAATTTCATCTGATGGAGAGTTTTCATCGGATTCCTTTCTAGCTTCCACTCCATCTCCACCTTCTAAGGTTTTCTACTACGCGATTGTTCCACAAAGCCTTGTTTTTTTGTTGTTGGCAGCAAATCAATCCCAACAACTCTTTCAGAATAAAATTGCTAACAAACGAGATGATACTGGGAACAACATCGATGGGTGAAGGAGAACCAACTGTCTATTGGAGAGGAACAACGGTAGGAGGCTAATGGAAATTATTTATTGAATGAAATCAAGCCTCTGCAACTCTAAATTGATCCAATGCATTTATTGGTGTTTTTACCCTATTTTTTTTAATTTGATTATAAAGATTGAATTCTTATTCCATTCTATTCAGTGTTGGTTCTTTTTTTTTTCGATTTCCCCGGGTTTCAAATTGAAAAACATAACCACTTGGGTTGTGGTGACTTGGTAAGGCATGTGGAAGATATGGTGGATAACCTATTGACCCATGTTCAAATCCTGGCACCACTCAGCCCTTGTGGCCATGGAGGTTCGCCTGCAGTGACTCCAAGGAATGAGGCAAAGCCTCATGTTTGCAGCGGGGGATTAGTCGGTGCGCGAAAGCTGGCCCGGAAACCCTCGTTAGGGAAGTTCCCTTTCAAAAAAAACATGTAATAGTGAAGCACAACTGCGCAAACTTCATCTGTTTGATTAGATAGAAAATATCAAGCATCCACCTACATGTTACTATCTAGGGTTCGGTATCTCCTATGGATATTTCATTGATTTTGGAAATGAATTCAAACAACATTGATTGACAGTGAAGAACTTTAGGAAATTGATTCTAGTTTTCATTTAGGTAAATTTAAACTTTCCCTTTGGATTCACTTTGTTTCACTCTTAAGAGAGTTGAACTTTTTTGCAGTTAATGAAGAAGATGAGGTTTCAATACTAACGATGATTCGAGTTTTGGATGCTGGACCAAACAATCCCATTTTCACAATTATTTAATTTCTATAATTAACATTAGAAAGATTCAATTTTTAATGTGTTAAAGAAAACATGAAGAACAAAATCCCCAATCAGAAAAAAACAGTTAGTCTTCTGATGATCCGAAAGGCAGTAAAAACAACGATTTGATAGATCAAAATGGTTAATATTTTAATTGTCCCTTAGTATATTGGTTGACTATTTCTTAGTTCCTAAAAATATTAATCAATTATGCTTAACCAAATTTCATAATATGATGATGATGCGAAAGGAGATCATGGAAATAGACAAGTAGAGAAAATGTTGTTTTCTCAAGGGAGAAAGGTTTGATATATGCTTTAAATTTCAATATATCTTTAAACAATGGTAATGGATAATTCTCAATGCCTACCATTAGTCAATGAAACTTGTGAAGAAAGTCAAATGACATTATCAAGATGTTCCACATGTCTAATCCATAAATGAGATTCTATTTCTGAACAAAAATGTAAGTTTTTATGAATTGTACAATTTTCTTTGAACTTAATGGTTTTATTGATGTTTAGAAATGAATGGACAGGTTAAGGACTCTCAAGTGTTGTTCTTCTTTGTATAAAAGTAAATGATTACTTACCGATAATACAAGTAATAATGAGTATAAACATTATAGAAGAGGGATTAAGTATAATAACTCTTAATAGTTAAACACTAAGCTTCACAAGAAGAATAATTAGGGAGTCTTTGATCTTTAGTATTGAAAATATTAGACAATAATTAGTTTCAAGTATTTGGTTCGTATTTGACTATTCGTTGTTAGTGGTGGTTCCTCCTCAAACCACTTAGTTGTTTTGGGTATGTTATTAAACATGTTTACCATTGATTTTCCTGTTTCAACATGGTGTTGATTTGAAGCTTTAATATTTCTATTATGGAGCAGTTTTCCCTGTTGTTGTTTTTACTGTCTCTAGAAGCTTTAGAACACATTGACTTTCTTGGTTCCTTTAAGATCTTACCATGATAGGTTAGGTTTTTCCTCTGACTGAGTTTTGGGTTGCTCTTGGAGGCTTACGGGTATCAGATGCTTTTTGATTATGTAGTATTGAGGTCTGATAGATTTGGAACATTTTACCCCTACACTTGATGCATACGGTGTTGCTTACTCTGATGGTTTCATTCGGACTTTGTTCACATTGTTGGGCCCTACCTGTTTAGGCATTGCTTTTATGGATTCCAATGTTGGTGTTTTTTATGATTCTGGTTGGTACTTCAAGATAATTGTAACGACCCAATTTTTCAAAGAAAATTTTCATTTTTGATTAATCAAATACATTTCCATATATTAAGAAATCCATTCATAATTGCTTTCCAAAACACATGTCAATTACAACTTTTATTCTAAACATCAGAGTGTCCATAAAACGCCTGGGAGAGAGTGCACGTTGCGCCATCACGCCTTGCCCTTGCCCTTGGGATCTGAAGTACCTGAAACAAATTCACAACCTGTAAGCTAAATGCTTAGTGAGTTTCGCAGAGCATACCGCACACACAATACACAATACACATATCCTGTTAGATATAAAAGCTACCTATAACACATAAGCCATGCATATATAAACCTGTAAGGATGCCATGGGCTCCCCCAGGGTCTTACGCCTTCGTGTCATGGGCTACCCCACATGGTCTTTACCTAGGAATGCCACAGGATACTCTACATGGTCTTAGATCCAACATGCCATGGGCTACCCCACCTTTTCTGCATCCGGGCAAGAACTCGTGCGCTGGGCGTTCTTGATATCCGCCACCCAGCGTCGGCTAACGATGGGGTCCCTGACCCCGAAAAATTCTGGCGCCCCACACGCCTTGAAGTCCCAGAATGAGGGAGTTCGGGATCTGGTCCGCAACAATCTCGGTTGTGAATGACCTGAGCCTCTCCTCCATAATCTCCATAATCCCCTCCTTGACCGTCCTAAAGATCACTGGGGTAGCGTCAAGGATGCCCTTCGTAACCTCTGTTGCAATGATCTCGCGCAGCCTCTCATCAACGGGCTTTGCACAGCCTCCCGATTCGGATCCAGATCCTGATCCCAATCCTGATCCCCCAGTCCCAAATCGTGTCACCACCATGCTGAACTGAAATGACATAAACCATAATAATCAGGACATATATATATATATATATATATATATATATATATATATATATATATATATATATATATATATATATATATATATATATGGCAGAATTTCATATACGCCCTTCCTAAACAGCTAAATATCGTATTTGTCCGGCCTAAACTCTAAATATCATATATGCCATTCTTAATGTTTTTTAATATCATATATACCAAAATCTATTTTTTGGTAATTTTTATTGATTTATAATTGTTTTTCATAATATTAAATCATTATAATTAAAAATCATTTTGAATGGACAATAATACCCTTCATTATTGCTACAACAGATCACGTTTTCACCTGTATCACAAAATCACGTTCGACCTGATACTTTCGATCGCTACTCCCCTGTATCCAACAATACACAAACCTTCCAATGAAGAAATGCTCTGTAGAAGATGACTTATTCTTGTACAGTTTATATCCAACTCTTCTAAACACTCTAAACTTCCAAATTCCTCTGACAATTTCTGGACTTGACTACAAAAGGGGAGATAGAAATATGTCAAAAGTTTCATCTTACAATTCTGTTTGGAATATCTCCTAAGGATGCACATTTTTTCAGGTTTATCATTTATCAAATGATGGGAACGTAGCTTGACTGGAATTTCTTTAATAATTGTATCGATGGCTTCAGCTTCATGCCTGTATATTAAACAATATTCAAGTGGGTTGCTCAAGAATATCCCATATAATCAGTTAGTTTCAGCACTATACCATACAACCATACGCAATTAATAATAAGATACACATATTTCATGTGTCTATATCTGTCTAGAATGTTGCAAAATAAGAAGTTCAAATCTATGCTACTTGGTTTTAAGGCTCAATTGAGAAGAAAAAAAGTGATTTTTTGCAGCTGTGGAAAAAGGGGAAAATATATGACAGAAGGGCTTAAGGAGCTGTTGCAAAAAAGGCGAATATTCCTCTTAAATTCTTTAAAGGAAACAATTACAATGGATTGCAATACAAAGCGTGGAAATACGTAGTACTTATAAGCCTATGGCTTCTAAAATTTATATACTAAAATACTAAGAATCTAAGCTATACTTCAATAATCAATGAAGGAATGGGTATATACAGGGGAGTAGTATCAGGGCGACAGTGATTTTGTGATATAGGTGAAAACGTGATCTGTTGTAGCAATAAGGAAGGGTATTATTGTCCATTCAAAATGATTTTTAATTATAATGATTTAATATTATGAAAAACAATTATAAATCAATAAAAATTACCAAAAAAATAGATTTGGGTATATATGATATTAAAAAATATTAAGAAGGGCATATATGATATTTAGAGTTTAGGCCGGGCAAATATGATATTTAGCTGTTTAGGAAGGGCGTATAAGAAACTTTACCTATATATATATATATATATATATATATATATATATATATATATATATATATATATAGGGGATCTTCCCACACCGATCCTCCTTAGAGCTGTCAGATCTAACATTGGTTCGGGTACAGGTCCTGTGCTTTCAGTAGTACGTGCCCAATACTACATTCCACACCTACCTGCACCTTTTTCCAAAGCTCTACATGATAACTCCAATTCGTCCCAAAATAAATCATATACCACAAACCACTGCATAACCCAAATCCCAGGTTGTCCTAAGATTTGCTCTACCCATATCAATCAGACCAATCATAACAGGTTGCCTTTATGCATGCAAATTATACACAGTAAAGGATCAAATAGACTTTCGAATAAAAGATTCTATCCTAGGACCACAACCAGACAAGGAACAGGAAATAAGACCAAATCAATCATTCTAAGGCTATAAGCTCCTAACCGTATACAATTTTAGAAGCATACACCTAGCAAGTTTCATACGATTATCAAGCTCAAATATCAGTATAACATGGCTAACACATCGGGGAACTACTTACTTGGCTCGGCCGATCACGCGTGTTACACTCTCCTCTTTTCATTCCTTAAAAGTTTTTAACCTTATTTTAAAACAATTTTTACAATTTCCTTAGTTTGAGTCCTGACACACCCGAGAGTGTGCCTGAATCCCTCAAACAAAGGCTCTGATACCAACTTGTAACGACCCAATTTTTCAAAGAAAATTTTCATTTTTGATTAGTCAAATACATTTCCATATATTAAGAAATCCATTCATAATTGTTTTCCAAAACACATGTCAATAACAACTTTTATTCAAAACATCAGAGTGTCCATAAAATGCATGGGAGAGAGTGCACGCTGCGCCATCACGCCTTTCCCTTGCCCTTGGGATCTGAAGTACCTGAAACAAATCCACAACCTGTAAGCTAAATGCTTAGTGAGTTTCATGGCTAGAAAAGACCGATTTTTTTTATGTTTTATAAAATCAGAGTACCTCTTTTAATAAAATATTGCGGAATTTGTTCCCAGAAAACATGATAAATAGGTTAACAAAGCATTTCCGAAGAAATGTATTTTTATTCATTTTCAAAACATTGGGATGCTATCGTCAATACAGAAACATAAGCATAAACAGAACTTACATTTAATTACACTAGTGATCTACATCTCTTTTAAATCTCTCAGTGTAAAGTAGCTTCGTATCGACACCTGTGATACAAATAAGCTTGAGTGGGTCAGGTTGGGAAACCTGGTGAGTACATAGGGTTTTCAACCCACAATAATATAATTATTTATGTTTAAACAACAAACAATCAGCCCAATTACCCATCCCCATTATCTTCCTAACTCTTAAGGGTCTACCCTAAGAGTCATCTATCTTGCATTCGTTCATTCCGAAGTCCATTGCTTCCAGGGTTTATAAGACAGGCACTAAGTCTATAACTGCCAATTCTCGTTCGTAAATCACTAATTCCATAGCTGCTAAAGTTCATTCATCGGGTACTAAATCCATAGCTACCAGTGTTTATCTAATAGGTACTAAGTTCATAGCTACCAACGTTTATCTAACAGGTACTAAGTCCATATCTACCAACGTTTATTCAATAGACACTAAGACCATAGCTGCCAATGTTATTTGTTAGGCACTAAGTCTATAGCTGCCAATGTTCACTCATATCATCTTTCATCTCTCATCATTCATCTACCCATGTTTTACCCAACATATTCGTAGATATAAAATACATATACAGTTTAAATTATTTAAAACATGTATAAAATCATTCATCCAGCATAGATAACAAGTATACAGATAATATGCACACATAGCACGTAATTTATATAAAATACTTCATATCTATGTGTAAGATGAAAGTAACTATGCGCTCACCTGATAAGGTGGTGACTCGGTACTCGGACAACGCTTCGTTACTCTTAAAACAATTTTCCCTTGAAAAAACCTAGTATCATTACCACTAGAGTTTAGTCTAAGGTTCGACGAGACTAATTAATAGTCTAGCTATTATTACTATTATATAAGCGTTAAACAATACTCTTCAACCACTATGTACAGACAGGGGCCAGACATGGAACACCGGAGGGCAGGATCATTTTGGCATAAAGCACTTCTGAAATCCAGCAACCCAAGCGGCCCTCCAAACCAGATTCCCCGTACCGCGAGTGGATAAAAATATATTATAACGACACTTATATAACTCATAATAATAGCCCAAATATTTATTATAAGGTCCTAATAACATTACTATATTTAAATAAAAACTATATTTAAAATAGCGTAGGCGTATCTTACCTATGAGGGGGTTTGGATAGAAGCCGGGCTCTGCAGAGGAAGAACTTCCGAGCCAAAATCTCTTCTTCTCGGAGTCGTCGAGCGCTCCGGGGTTTTCTTCTAGCGCTAGGGGAGTTTTGGGAGGTTTAGAGAGAGTGTAGAGAGAAGAAAGCATGGGAAAGGTGTGAAGAAAATGAGGGTGGGAGAGGTTCTATTTATAGGGTGAAATATGGCAGAACTTGGTGCCACATGTCACCATCTGGTGGCAAGACTTGGGGAGAAAACAATGGCCAAGATTGTGCCACGTCACCCATTTTCGCACAACACAGTTCCGACTTCTAAAATCCATAACTTTCGCATACAAGCTCCGTTTTTGACGTTCTTTATATCCACACGTAGATAAAAATAAGATCTACAACTTTCATTTTGACTCCGTCGGCTAATTCTTAACCAATCTTAAATTTAACAGTAGGAGGAGATTATACTGTTAAATGACCGCGAAAAATTTGTAACTCCTTCACACGGACTCCGTTTTCGTCTATATTTTTATATTTGAATTCCTATTAATGAGATCTTCAACTCTCAATTAGGTCGCGTAGGCCAAAAACCGCTCGATCTAAAATTCGAGTTTCGGGTCGTGCACTGCTATGCCAAATCTTAGAAAATTCATAACTTCCTCATACGAAGTCAGATTTGGGCGTTCTTTTTGTGGAAGCTCTCGGTTTAACGTATTCTACGACTTTCATTTAGATTACTAAGGCCAAAAAGTCCTCTATCATAAATTCACTATTTACGTCTCCCGGTGCCGTGTCGGTTTTGCCGTAAAACTTCGACGGGCCATAACTTCTTCGTTATAACTCGGATTTCAGCGTTCTTTATATGTACGGAACCCTTGTAACATATAATACCATTTGGTTAAGATTAATCCTTCTAAATAACCTTCCATCAAAAACTCATTATTAATGTTTATTGTCTCTAAATTGACTAGCCCGAATCTGCGGGAGTTACAATTATCTCCCCCTTAGGATGATTACGTCCCAGAATCATCAACGAAATAAGGATTGTATAATAACTCCATATGTTATCTTTTCATCCTAGGTAATAACCGTAACTCCTATGTTCCTTCGAATGAGTATCAATCTCTTGGACTTCTGGACTACAGGCGGTCCTCGATCTTGCATCCGCTCTCTATCTCACGTTGGACTTTCAATCATGACCTTCAATTCACAATATCGATCCTTATTGGAGACTCTTGCTCCTCCGGAAACAGTCTTTACTTCGATTACCATAACAGACTGATGGGACATGTTCTAATGACATCTCGTCATATGATGCAACGCTTAGACTCAGGTATTTTAGAGTCAAATTCCAGAACGGAATATACCTTCCTTCATGTTCTAATGTGATATAATCACATTCTAGCATGTAGCACTTCTAGGTACAAGCTTCTAATATTAACAACGGTTGTGATACTTCTATTGATCACTTCGATTATCTTTCACTTTAATCTTCTGACTTAAGTCAGATGCTACATCGATCTTGGTTCTCTGAACCATGTAACATACTCATCTTAGTCGGACTCGACATGATATGGCCACTAGGGTCGGAATAATAATCATCTTCTTAGTCATTACCGAAACGATGGTAACGACATACATGAACAAAACAGAATCAATTACTAGCGCCTTGGTAACCTTGTGACTTTCCCTGATCCAAGTGCAAGTCATGTGCTTCCGGTAGTATAGGCCTCTACTACCTTTCACACCTACTCATACTCGTCCCAAGTATTGTCTCGCAGTTCTCCAAGTCATTATCACAAAAACAATTTTAACACATACAAATGTGTCCAAACAATCATATAATTTTCCCTAGACTCTACTAGGACTTCTTCCATGCGTATCTTCAATCATCAATTCCGCTTCAACTTGGTTGGTGATGGAAATGTCAGACGATGGGGTAACTTCATGGATTATACCAAAAATCTTTCTTTATGCTAGTCAAAAGTGTACTTCTCCCGTACTAGACGTATTATTTATTAGACGCATTCTAAAGGCAAGATATCACTCTTATGATATCTTTCGATAGGTACCATTCAATATCGTAAGCCTTCTCATTTCCTCCATTTACTCAGTTCACTACGAGTGTTCAACATGATGTTCTGCACACCAAAGCAATCGTTTGGTGTATCAAGACGAGAATATAGATAGAGGAAGGTTTAGATGCGTATTCCTCCTTATTATTTCGAAAAATTACATGCCAGTTCTAATATAGTAATTAAACGTTTAGAAATCTGAACACATAAAGTTTCTAGATCCGGTCGGCAACAGACCATAGATCCGATCAAACGATAGCATCATAAATCATCGCAAATCATTTAGCACATAAAAGCAATTTAGGCATCTTCCCTAAATGAGCTAGTGCTCGTGTCTATTCAGGTGTACTTCCTAAAATATATTACACACTTCTCACGATCATCGCTTAGCATTCTAAGTTTAAGTCTAGAAATAAATCCTTATTCTTAGTTCGCTTAAACTAATGCTCTGATACCAACTGTGACATCCCCATTTTCACGGCCAGAAAAGACCGATTTTGTTTATGCTTTATAAAATCAGAGTACCTCTTTTAATAAAAATATTGCGGAATTTGTTCCCAGAAAACATGATAAATAGGTTATCAAAGCATTTCTGAAGAAATGTATTTTTATTCATTTTCAAAACATTGGGATGCCATCGTCAATACAGAAACATAAGCATAAATAGAACTTACATTTATTTACACTAGTGATCTACATCTCTTTCAAATCTCTCAGTGTAAAGTAGCTTCGTATCGACACCTGTGATACAAATAAGCTTGAGTGGGTCAGGTTGGGAAACCTGGTGAGTACATAGGGTTTTTAACCCACAATAATATAATTATTTATGTTTAAACAACAAACAATCAACCCAATTACCCATCCCCATTATATTCCTCACTCTTAAGGGTCTACCCTAAGAATCATCTATCTTGCATTCGTTCATTCCGAAGTCCATTGCTTCCAGGGTTTATAAGACATGCACTAAGTCTATAGCTGCCAATGCTCGTTCGTAAAGCACTAATTTCATAGCTTCTAAAGTTTATTCATCGGGTACTAAATCCATAGCTACCAGTGTTTATCTAATAGGTACTAAGTCCATAGCCACCAACGTTTATCTAGAGGTACTAAGTCCATAGCTACCAACGTTTATTCAATAGGCACTAAGTCCATAGCTGCCGATTTTATTTGTTAGGCACTAAGTCTATAGCTGCCAATGTTCACTCATATCATCTTTCATCTCTCATCATTCATCTACCCATGTTTTACCCAACATATTCGTAGATATAAAATACATATACAGTTTAAATTATTTAAAACATGTATAAAATCATTCATCCAGCATAGATAACAAGTATACATATAATATGCACACATAGCACGTAATTTATATAAAATACTTCATATCTATATGTAAGATGAAAGTAACTATGCGCTCACCTGATAAGGTGGTGACTCGGTACTCGGACAACGCTTCGTTACTCTTAAAACAATTTTCCCTTGACAAAACCTAGTATCATTACCACTAGAGTTTAGTCTATGGTTCAACGAGACTAATTAATAGTCTAGCTATTATTACTATTATATAAGCGTTAAACAATACTCTTCAACCACTATGTACAGACAGGGGCCAGACATGGAACACTGGAGGGCAGAATCTTTTTGGCATAAACCACTTCTGAAATCCAACAACCCAAGCGGCCCTCCAAACCAGATTCTTCGTACCGCGAGTGGTTAAAAATATATTATAACGACACTTATATAACTCATAATAATAGCCCAAATATTTATTATAAGGTCCTAATAACATTACTATATTTAAATAAAAGCTATATTTAAAATAGCGTAGGCGTATCTTACCTACGAGGGGGTTTGGCTAGAAGCCGGGCTCTGCAGTGGCAGAACTTCCAAGCTGAAAGCTCTTTTTCTCGGAGCCGTCGAGCGCTCCGGGGTTTTCTTCTAGCGCTAGGGGAGTTTTCGGAGGTTTAGAGAGAGTGTAGAGAGAAGAAAGAATGGAAAGGTGTGAAGAAAATGAGGGTGAGAGAGGTTATATTTATAGGGTGAAATATGGCTGAACTTGGTGCCACATGTCACCATCTGGTGGCAAGACTTGGGGAGAAAGCAATGGCCAAGATTGTGCCACGTCACCCATTTTCGCACAGCACACTTGGCAAGACTTCTAAAAGCCGTAACTTTCGCATACGAGCTCCGTTTTTTATGTTCTTTATATCCACGCGTAGATAAAAATAAGATCTACAACTTTCATTTTGACTCCGTCGGCTAATTCTCGACCGATCTTAAATTTAACAGTAGGAGGAGATTATACTGTTAAATGACCGCGAAAAATTCGTAACTCCTTCATACAGACTCCGTTTTCGTCTGTATTTTTATTGTTGAATTCCTATTAATGAGATATTCAACTCTAATTTAGTTCGCATAGTCCAAAAACCGCTCGATTTAAAATTCGAGTTTCGGGTCGTGCACTGATGTGCCAAATCTTAGAAAATTCATAACTTCCTCATACGAAGTCAGATTTGGGCGTTTTTTTGTGGACGCTCTCGCTTTAACATATTCTACGACTTTCGTTTAGATTACTAAGGCCAAAAAGTCCTCTATCGTAAATTCACTATTTACGTCTCCCGGTGTCGTGCCGGTTTTGCCGTAAAACATCGACGAGCCATAACTTCTTCGTTATAACTCGGATTTCGGCATTCTTTATATGTACGGAACGCTTGTAACATATAATACCATTTGGTTAAGATTACTCCTTCTAAATAACCTTCCATCAAAAACTCATATTTGATGTTTATTGTCTCTAAATTGACTAGCCCGAATCTGCGGGCGTTACAGTTTCCCAGAGCATACTACACACACAATACACATATCACATATCCTGTTAGCTATAAAAGCTATCTATAACACATAAGCCATGCATACATAAACCTGTAAGGATGTTGTGGGCTCCCCCCAGGGTCTTACACCTTCGTGCCATGGGCTACCCCACATGGTCTTTACCTAGGAATGCCATGGGCTACCCCACATGGTCTTACATACAACGTGCCATGGGCTACCCTACATGGTCTTTACCTAGGAATGCCATGGGCTACCCCACATGGTCTTACATCCAATAACACACAAGCACATAGCATAACAAATCATAGAAATGACTAACACATATACAATAATCATATAATGGGCCGACCTTGGTGCCTTAGACCCATGGGTATGGTGAGAAGACTCATCTCTGTCCGAAGAATCTGAAACTGCTCTCCTAACTGTCTGTAACCTTTCATGCTGAATAATAACATTAACCCATGTTAAGACATCATATAATCAAAGGGGACCCAAACCCCAAGTCCGTCCATGAAGGCCCAAATATCCTGCCTTTGTTAATGGGCCCAAAGTCCATGACCAAAAATCATTAATGCGCCTCTTGGCCCAATAAGACCCTACCATAACACTAATGGCCCAATACAGATAAAATGGTCCACTATTCACTGAATGCAACCAAGTCCAATAACCAAATGAGGCCCAACAGATCAAAGGCCCAAAACAGATCCAAGCCCATCTAATGCGTACGCTTAGCGTACCACCCTGGTACGCCCAGGGTACTGGGGCTCTGGGACTTACGCGTAGCGTACACTGGGTTACGCCCAACGACTAACAGATTAAGCACTTTTTCCATTAAGTGCTTAATACTCGATTCTTTTACGTCTAAAAGTCAGATCTACGTTTATTAAGATGACCTAGGGCATAAAGTTGGCAACTTTATGCCTTTGCATGCCTTATATGTTCCCAACACCCCCATTAACACCTTTCTAAGGTTCTTAACCCATGCATGAGATCAAAACACCCACCAAGACTCCATTTTTATGTTGAAAAAGGACCAAGGGACCTCAGATCTGTCATTTCCATCCTCTGAGTTGCTTAACTCACAAGTGGAGGTCCAAAATCAACCAAAGGGACAAAACTAGAAAACCCTAGCTAGATCTAGAGATTAATATGGAAATGTCCAAGCTTTATACCTCCAAAAGCTCCTCAAGGTCGACTATATGCAGATTCTTGAAGCCAAATGACACTCCAAGCTTCCTTGACAACTTCTCCTTCTTGAAAGAACACTATAAGGACCACAAATGCACTCTTAAGGCTCAAAATGCACTCACAAATGGTATTAGGGTTTTCAAAAACGTTTGAAGGTGAAGGAGGCTGTCTAGGGTGAGGCTTAAATGAGTTAAGGGTGTTTATATAGGTCTCAAGTCCGGATTTTAGGGTTTGGACATACGGCACGTACGCCCAACATACGTGCTGCCCCTCCGCGATCCTCCTTGTCATGTACGCTAAGCGTACCCGCGTACATAATGGCTTCTTATGTTATATGTGAGATACTTCAAGGGCTAAAAGGTCATACCTGATTTGGAGTGTTACAATAATCTTCCTTTTTTTCTTTTTTTACTTATTATATCTTGTGTTGTTGGATAGCTTGTTGTAGTACATTTGTTGTTCTATTCTTTGTTTAGCCATCAGGTGATTTTTCTATCTATTGTGTTGCTTTGCTGTTCAAAAAAATAAAGATAAAAATCAAAGATGTTATATCAGATAAACACACATAAAGTTGACCGAAGAAGAAGAGGATGAACATTATCTCAAAGAGGAAGAAGCTGGAGCAGGATATAAACGTCCCTTGGTAATTCACATCAAGTCCAAACCCTTTCAAAAATTAAAAGTAACCGATTATAGCGTTGCACTTTTCATTTTTTAAAAATAGAATTCCACTTACATTTTTCTTTTGAAAAACTAACATATCAATTAAATAATAGCATTATATTTTCATTTATTTTTGAAAAGCTTAAGTTTCTACCATTGCATTCCAATATTCTTGAAAAACATACCCATAATGAAGTTGCAATTCTATTTTCTTTTGAAAACTAAGTTGAGTTATATTTCATATCAATGACAAAAACACTTTCTGAAAATAGCATCCTACTTTCTGAAAATAATACTTTTATAGAAAGAAATGAAAGTAGGATGCTATACTACACTTTAAATGAAAAAAAGAATTGGAATCATACATTTAGGCAATATGTTATTTAGACAATAAAATAAAAGTACATTGCTATTTCTTTCATATACATTAATCTTGGGCTACAACTGGAAATACCAATGTACTTTTTTCAAAAGCATAATCCCTCATTGAGAAGAAAAAGCTACAATCTTATAATTGGTTAAATATTTCAAGTAACCATTATTTTTGTAAAATACAATAAATAGCAACAGAAGGGACAACTAAGACAAAATATATTATGGGAAATTATTTTTTTTTGTCGAAAAGGACTATGTCACCTGTTAATATTACACATTATAATTTAATTTCTTTTGATGTCACATTAAACGAATTAACACCGAGAGTTAAGGTAAAAAGATGATACATTGATTGAAATTATGTGTGTGTGCGTAATTCTGTATATATTTTTATATTTGATTTTGGATGTTTTATAGTGTACTAAAGGAGAAGCTTCCACCAACTAATTCACGACTTAGATATGATTAGAGGCTTTTGGGGTATGACGAGTATGACATGCTAAATTATGAGAAATTAAGCTTGGAGACACGGCAAAGAATGGTATGCATTTCATGCTTATTCATATCAGATGGCCATTTTAGACTTTTCACTTAACATAATACACGCATGGTAACATACTTTCATTTTCCTACCAATAAGGGCAACATACTTTTTTTTACGCTCCTTTACATATAATAGCAACATACTTTATTTTTTTTACTTTTAATATTAACTGATTACGTTCGTGTATGTTACTATTATGTCTTACATATTGATATTATTAGTTAAAATGTTAGTACATTCCTGTTACGGGTAAAAAAACTAATTGCATTGATTATATCTACCAAAAAAAACAAAGTGAATTGATATTTCCAATAATTTACCCTTTTGTTTATTGATGGGTATTTTAGACTCTTTGACCTATAATCAAGTACTCTTCAAACTATAAATTAACAATTCGAAAAATTATTGCGATTTCAAATTATAGATCTTATAAATTATAATGTACAATTATGCTAGGTTAATTGCCTTCAAATGTTCATGTTTGTGGTTCTTGTGCAAAAATTATAGTTTTGTCCTTTCCAGAGAATATGAAGACATAAGATTGGTTATGTTTAGCTCACACTGAATTGAAACACTCTTTAAATGACAACCACCTATTCTTATTGGTTTCAGTTCTATTGGAAGGCAAATTTATTATCCATCTTTGAAAATTATATTTACTATAGCATTGTAATTTTAACTTGTTTTCCTTATCTAGACATTGTACTTTGAAAAACCTATCCAATTATAGTAGTGAAAATTATTTTGTATTTAGATCACACTACTATAATAGGGTAGATATCCTCCTGTTACACTGTACCGACCCACGCAATGCGCACGGTTCCTTATAGTTATTATTATTATTATTATTATTATTATTATTATTATTATTTCCTAAAATCTATTTTTCTTCCTAATTGTCCTCTTACGAATTTGACATTATGAATGAAACACAACTATATGCGGTTCAATCCCTTGATATTGTATGATGTTTGTTGTGTCTCATAAACACCAACTAAGGTTCCTTGATATCGTAGCTGAGATTCCTTGATATAACATGCTGTTTATTGTGGCTGCAGAAAGAATGAAATTCTTTTGTAACATCCGTTTTCTAGGAATGCTTCTCCCGAGTTTAATTATTTAAATCTAAGTTTGGGGTTTTATCTCTTCCTCTACTACAGATAGTGGTCGATACAACTGATAGCCTCTTAACCTAATCTTCGGTGTTCCCAAAAGGGACTATTGGCCATAATGAGATCTTCGTCCAAGAACTTCAGATGTGAAGAGAACATGCACGTCCCTGAAGGCATGAATCTAATGACAACTTGCTCTACACTCGCGATTCGACCACACCTTAAATATTTCGTGACCATGAACGATTCTGATGGATCCTTGAGATGATGATGAGAAAACTTCCTAACCATGATCAATTTTATTGTAGCATCCATTCCTTATCTTATGCATAAATAAACCTCATCCAAAAGTCTCACACATCTGAACCGCAAATTTATATGATCCATTGGTTTGAGGGATTCAAGCACAAACAGTTTGAGTTTAGACACACCAGAAAGTGTGCCCAAATCCCTCAAAACAATGGGTCAAAGGAATCTGCGGTTTAGATGTGTGAGACTTTTGGATCAGGTTTATTGATGCATAAGAGAAGGAAAGAAGGCTACCATCAAAGTGCTCGGGGTTAGGTTTGCTCTTCACGTTCTCAAGGATCATTCGGAATCCTTCATGGTCATGAAATATTTAAGATGTGGTCAGATCGTGAGTGCAGAGCAATTTGTCATCAGGTTCATGCCTTCAGGGACGCGCGTGTTTTCATTACATCGGAAGGTGTTGGACGAAGATCTCTTATGGTCAGTATTCGCTTTCGGGAACAACGAAGATTAGGTTAAGAGGCTATCAGTTGTATCGATCAGTCTGGTTGAGTATTAGTTGTCAAGGGATTGGTTAGCTGATGTATTGACTGCTATCTATAGTAGAGGAAGAACGGTTGTTAATATGTCAATCAGCTTCAGGGTTAGGTATGTGTACTTTTGCATGGGTTTTGTTCAATAGTGTGTTGAATCATTGGATTAGTTATCAATCCATTTTCGATCATTGGTTATTTTGTTCATTGTCAACAACGGAGGTTATTCGAAGGTTTCGAGCTGTGTTAAATTGAAAATGCAGTTTCTGAATTGACCGTTCGCTATGTTCTGTCAAATGTATACTTAAGTTTCTGAGTAATTTGGTTTATCGGTTGTGGAATTGTTGTTCTGGTAGGCATATGTTTAGCAATTATCCTTGGATATTAGAAGTTTGTATGTTGGAGTGTCATTGCTCGATTTTCCTGGTGTGACAGCGGGTCTACATAAAGTTCAATTTGAGATGTCACGTCTTTGAGATTGGAATTTATGGAGGAACCGATCATGGTTCTGGCAGCTTTTTGTGTTATTTTGGAATCTTACTCCGAGTTGGGATAGTTGCATGTGACATTCCCATTTTCACATTCAGAAAATACCTTTTGTTTTATGATTATTTTAAATCAGAGTTTATTTATAACTGCGAAATTTGTCCCATAAAAAGTATTTCCAAACAAATATTTTTCATTGATTATTAAAAACTTGGGATGTCATAAATAATACAATAAACATAAGCCTAAACATAGTTATTACTGGACTTACAACATCTAATGTCCTACATTTCCTCAAATCTCTCATCAGATCCAAACATCATATACCTTTGTACCGCTACCTGTGATACACAGAAATTGAGTGGGTCAGGCTTGGAAGCTTGGTGAGCACATATGGTTTTCAATCCACAATAATATAATAAATTAGTTTAATTATCTATTTCACATCAAACAAATAACCCGATTACCCATTCCCGTTATTCTCACTCCCTGATCCCAAACCGATGATCTCAAGGGATCTATCCTAAAGGATCTCAAGGGATCTATCCTAAAGGATCTCTAAGTGGACAAAACTGCCTCGGGGATTCCTTAGCAACATGTGTTAATAAGACGACCATGGGGTGAACAAAGTACCCACATAAATAATTCATTCATACCTACAGTTTGTAGTCCTATCGGTATGAGGTTCCTTAACATCTACATCCCGGAGACCTGCCCATGTACAGTACAGTAACACCTAAAAGTCGTAGACCTGCCCGCATATAATTCATTAATACCTATAGGCCGCAGACCTGTCTGCATGCAATTTATTAACATATACATATTGTAAACCTGCCCATGTATGATCGATTAACACCTACATGTTGTAAACCTGCCCATATATGGCTTATAAACATGTACAGGTTGCAAGCTTGTCCATGTTTGACCCGACTTGTCTAGAATAGTCTGTGGTCATCATCAATACCCTACTAGGTGACTACGTTGTTAGTGTAGTAACATTATAAAAATCACGGCCTCTCATCATTATTTTCATCTCTCTTTACCCTTCACTACCCCATATATTATAAGTATGAAAATACATATATGGTTAAAGAAAATCAACTCATATTGTTTCATCTAATACAAAAGGTCTTAATAAAAAATACTAGGCACATATAGCACTTAATTAGCTAAATACTTCATATTTATGTGTAAGATGAAATTAACTATGCACTCACTTGTAGTAAGTGGTAAGTGGATGACTCGTGAATTCGGTAGCACTTCGCCTAGTACCTTGACTTTACCTTTGATATGACCTAGGTTTAATCATCACCAAGTCTTAGTCTAATATTCCTCGTGACTAATGATAGTCTAGATTCATCAACAATCCCAATGTCTACATCAAGATCTATCATGTAAGGAGTAACTAAGTAAGATCATATCGGAGGTAGGGTTCGTTTAGTATATAAAGTATACTATTTGGAAATCCCACATTAAACACCTTACTAAATCTAGCGTAGAAATCACCACCGTAAGTAGATCAATGAGTATAATGACTTGGAATCACTGATAAATCTTATTTATAAACTCATAACAACGACTATGAATATAAATATAAGATAAACTTCAAATAAAATAAGTGCATCTTAACTTACAGATGTTTTAGCGAAAAGTCAAGAATTACACCGACAGAACTCCAATCCGAAAGCTTCTAGTTGTTAGACCCTCCGATGATCCAGAGTCTCACTAAAAACTTCTAAAATCTAAGAAAAGTAAGATTTTTGAGAAAAGAAACGACCCAGAGAGAAAGGGAGACGAGGGTGTGAGAAAATGAGGAAGAAAGCAGCTGATTTAATAGAATTCCTCCTAGGCGCGTTGTGCCCTCTTGCTATCATGGTTCCTCTGGTTGCTTTCCTCATGTCACTGCCTTATTACTTGAATGCAATAAAGGATAGCACAGGGAAGCAGTGTCGAATCCTCAGGGACACTGCATAATGGTCAATGTATCTTTGCATAAGGCACATACTAGTCAAAACAGAAAATATAAAGGGGGGCGGGGTGTAGGGGGGGTGGGGGTGATTATTAGCTAAAGTAAAATAGAAGTGATTATAACTAAAGAAAATTCAATAATAAAAAATGAATTCAGTTCTGCTGCGAATTTCCTAATTATGCAATTAATCCAGACTCGGTTATTCAGAATGTATTTTATCTAAGCTGGTACTAAAAACTATTAACAAGCTATAGTAAGTTCTCTTTTACCTAATTAGTTAACCAAAATAAGCTCTTCAATTAACCATAACTTTTTACTGATCTAATTAAACGAGCTCTTAATTAAACTCCGAAAAGTTGCATTAAGATCTCTGTAAAATTTTAAGCAATATCCAATACTTCTCAGAAGCTCAGAAGCATAACGATATGAAATTTCAGTTTATAATAAAGTCAAATCAAAACATTAGAACCAATTTATTACTTTTTACTTATTACCAGATTGTCAAAACAATTATGGTTTTCAACAGATTATTAACTGGAATGATTAAACCCTAGCTAATGAACAGACTAACAAGAATCAAAATCAAACATTCATTAAGCACAAAAGTAAAATTACTAAATAGAATCACACAATGAAAACCAAATATGATGACTATTCACATGAAAAGTGCTAGTCTTTTGCAGAACTGAAAACTAAGATTTTAGCCAGACATGGCTAAAATTTGATCTAAAATAACGAAAAGAGAAACTAAATAAACTAATCTTACTAAACTAAACTGAGTGAGATGATCTGCGTCCTTCATATCTTCAAAAAGTGATGAAAAAGTGCAAAAGATTGCCTTCGAAAATTGTTTTCGTCGTTTGGGAACGTCCAGGGTTTAAACTGATCACAGAGGGAGCCTTTATATACGAGCCAACAACTTCCAAAGCAAGAAAGTAAAAAATGTGATCGTAGCAAAAATCTTAGAAACTTCGTTTAATGAAGTACGTTGCTATTTTGATCACTTTTTAAGACATCGAAGGAAAAATGTGATCACATTCTGGGAATATATAATTGAATTTTTTCCAAAAAGACTCCAAATGAATTTTTTGGTCTAACAATTCCTTGATGCATAAATGTGATCACATTTTATGAAAAGCACGATCACAGTTTTATAAAATGCGAGTTTCGGATGCGAACTCATCATTTTCAGCAAATCCAACCTAGCTTTGAACTTCCTCAAGTGTTTTAGCTCCATTAAGCTTATAATATGCATCCAAAGCTGCTCCCAAAGTACTGCTGCACTCGAAATATCTGAATTGTTTTTACCAGTGACTTACATGTGATACAATTTACATTTTATTCATGCGAATTTGCATTCGTTTATCATAAATAATCGTATTAAATATGTAAAATTGTACCTTAAAATTTTTGTGATGTAGTACATGGTTTGAAGTGTGAAGTGTTTTGTGAGAAAGTAGCTTAGCTCGGCTCATGGAAGGGTGAAGCATTGATTTTTCAATGAAGATGATCAAAAAGTTTGTACCACCAATCTACTGTGAGAGAACTACGATCTCTCCATTGGCAAGGTTCTTTGGAGAAAGGATCTCTTTGAATAAGACTGGATAAAACCGGAATCCCATATATTTCTGTTTATATAGAATCTTGTGAAAAACCGGGTTTACAGTCTTCTCTTGGCGTGTGTGATTCCTGCTGGGGTATGGGTGGATAAGGTGATAAATGGAAACATGAATTTTTGATCGGCGCTCTTATCACATTCAGGATGATCGTTCCTCAATATATTCTCCAAAAACATTGGAGTCTTATCAAAGTATGTCCAATAGTTCCTTGTGCGAGTTCTTCACCAAAGAGTATAAGTGCCTTTCGATGTTAAGATATGCAGAAATACAGTATAGTTGGCTTGTAGCATTAAAATGTTATGAATCTGATAACTTTACTTTTCGTTACCGCATGCGTCACGCTGCAACCTTTTCTCTTTTGTGATAGCTACTTAAAAAGGGATATGTGTCGACGTATAGCACTCAATTACACACACTTGATTGCTTTTGCACTCTATTAATCAAGTTCAGTAGCTTTGTTCATAAAAAAAATTGTTACCCAATTTGAATGAGTACTTCAACGATGTTGTTGAGCTGATATTTCATAATACCAACAAAAGTCTTTGCTTAGATTCTAAATTTACGCACACAATTTGATAGGGTTACATATGGAAGTGAAGAATGAGTTTGAGGAATCATGTGCTTGTGGGTTCTATAAGGATTGGATAGGGCCAGATGAAAATTTTATTTGATTTTCCCTAAATGTTGAAGACCCGATCAAACTTAAAAATACTTTGAGATCAACTATCATCTAATATTTTTGTATCCTTAGTAATGTTAAAAGGTTGGTGTAGGTACAACTTTGAATAATTAGGTATCAGAAAGATAGGATTAGTGTTGGATATGTGTTTTGTATGAGACCTTATTCACGTCAGTAAAGGAGTTGAACCATAGGTGGTCGAACCATATATATCGAACCATTGGTGCCCAACCGTATGTACCGAACCATAATGATTGAAGCATAGATGCCCCGACCCACATGTACCGAACCATAGTGACCGAAGCATGCCGGTCCGTAGATGACCGAAGCATAGATGCGCAACCCACATGTACCGAACCATAGTGGCTGAAGCATACTGATCCATAGATGATCGAAGTTTAGATGTCGAACGATAATTGCCCGGACCATATGTTAGAACTAGTTAGCAAAACATAACACTCACATTCATAGAAGGAACCAATGAATATAGGTGAAGAATTTCATGTGGGCATTTCTACGAGCGGTTGATGTGCAGCTTGTGTGAGGGGTTATCAATGTGACATCTCCATTTTTACGGCCATAAAAGACCGGTTTGTGTTTGCTTATTGAATCAGAGTATAAAAATATTAATTATGCAGAATTTGTCCCAAAAACAATATAATAATATTATTAAAGCATTTTCGAAGAAATATGTTTTGTTTATATTTTTAAAACCCAAGATGTCATAACTAATACAAAACATAAGCATAAACGGAGACTTACAATGTCTCAACTTATTAACGGTCTACATCTCCTTGAATCTCTCATTGTGCATGTACCTTTGTAGTGTTACCTGTGATACAAAGAAGTTGAGTGGGTTAGGTTGGAAAACCTGGTGAGTACATAGAGATTTCAATCCCACAATATTATACCGTGTGTATATATATATATATATATATATATATATCTCAAAACTCGCCATACACAAATATCTCTCTTGTAAGCAATCCACCCCATCTCGTCGATCCTCACATAGTCCATACTCTCGGATTCAAAAATGAATGCTTACCCAATCCATACTCTCGAATCAGAATAAATAACTATATCAAATCCATACTCTCGGATCAAGAACGATTGACTATGTCTAGTTCGTACTCTCAGAACAAGGACAAATGATTATGCCTAATCCATACTATAGGAACAAGGACAAATGATTATGCCTAATCCATACTCTCGGATCAAGGACAAATGATTATGCCTGATCCATATATACTCGCATATCAAGAAAAAATGATTATGCCTAATCCATACTCTCGGACCAGTGGTAGATGATTATACCTAATCCATACTCTTGGACCAGGGACGAATGTCAGAGTTATACCCTACTGTGTATATCTTACACGTATTCTTAAGGAGATACAACCCAATATCCATCTTAATTAACTTAGGTCTTTTGTGTTAGTCTTATTTTATCTCTGGGAAGACTATGACGCTCTACTCCTAGTACTTATATCATGAAATATATATATATATATATATATATATATATATATATATATATATATATATATATATATATATATACTAGCCGTTTACCCGCGCTAAGCGACGGGTGCGAATATTTTTTTTTTCAAAATAAATCTAAACAATTATTACCAAAGAGCTTATAGTCTAGCGGTATCCTGTATTGCCCTCCCTCCTTGAGGTTAATGGTTCAAGTCCTGTCGTGGACATAGGTGAACTTAAGGTGTAGTATAGGAGTACGTTAGATTTGTTGTTTAAAAAAAAAATCTAAACAATTATTAATAAGAGTCATGCTAACAGAAACTGTCATTTGGCGAATGGTTTCATTGAAGGTATGTATATTGATAACGTATTTACCCATTTACATCTACTTTAGGCGAATAGTTTTCCTTGAATATATATGGTTTACGCTCCATTAGGTGAATAGATTTTTTTAAGGTATAGGGTTTACACTCCTTTAGGCGAATAGTTTCCTTGAAGGTATAGGGTTTACACGCTCCTTTGGGCGAATAGTTTCCTTAAAGGTATATGGTTTACGCTCATGGTTTAAGGCATAGCTTTATGTTTAGTGTTTACGCTTGAGGTTTAAGGGTATATAGGTAAAGGGTGCTTTTGATTTTGAAAATAAAAAAATCGATATCTACGGTTTTCGGTTAAGCTTTGGTCAGAAACCACACCATGGTCTCCCCTAGGTCGTATTATTGTTTAGAGTAAATTACACGATTCGTCTCTGGTCCAAGTGCCAAATTGCGCGTTTAGTCCCTATTTTCAAAAATTAACTCGAATCGTCCCTTATATTGTTAAAAGTTGTACGTTTCGTCCCTAAAATAGTTTACCAGACATAAAATGTCTATTTTGCCGTTATCTATTTATTTTTGATTTATTTTTAAGTTGTTTATTATTATTTATTTTATTTTAAATTAAAAAATGGCTTCCATTATTAATCTATTAATAAAAGAAATAGGCCCCACCCTTATACACCTCTTCTTCATCTCTCGTCTCAAAGACTTCTTTCCCCTCTTGTTCATCACCGAAAACCACCGTCGGAAAAAAGATTCTCTCCGGATCAGCCACCACCATTGTTCCTCTTTAAAACCATTTTCCGTCTCCAATTTCTCTTATTTCTCATCTAAAAGGAAATCAGTGTAGAACAAGAGAATTTGTGAGGAATAAAACTCCACCTGAACCCATATGCTTCTGCTCCTTCGTCTTCTCCAACCAATTTACCAGTTGAAGGCATGGTGGCGGTGGAGGCTCCGAGTTGAAATACATTTCACTATCCCCTCCAGATCCAGAAATCGAGGTATATATTTGAGATGATGGCGACATTCAAGGGTTCTGCCGGAGACTATGGTGATGGCGGGCATCAGAACTTGAGAGATGAAGAGATTGAGTCATGGTGGTCGGTGGGTGTGATGCATTTCTCCAGCAGCACTACCCAAAGGAATTAGAGAGTTGATCTCAATCATAAAGATCGACGAAGTGAAGTGCAGATCCACAGAGCTACAACCCATTTAGGGTTTGGTGAGACAATCTTCAGAGTTTTCTGGATAAGTTTTCCGACTGCCCCCATTTGAACACCACCTATCACCGCTCCTAGCCTCCTATTGGAGTTTAAATCTTAACGGTAATGTAGAAAATTGGGGAGAGGTGCAGAGGTAGAGATGCTAAAGGCGAATGTGGTGGTATAGGCGGCAGAGCTTGTGGCGGTGTTATTGGTTAAAAAGATAAATACGCTACTATTAGTGGTAGAGCCAATCCACAAGGGTGTTCACACGAAAAGGACAATTGAACCATGGTCCAATCCACAAGAAGTACGTTCCAAATTCTTAGGACCATAAGGTCCAAACATAAAATTTTCAAATACCTAGCTTTTTCTAATTCTACTTATCTTTGCAATCCAACTGTTGAAATATGTGTAATGTTGTATGAACCATTATCTTTGTAATTCAAATGTTGAAATATGTGTAATGTTGTATGAACCATAATGAGAATGTCTATACATCCCTTTTTCATTTAAAAAGTTAATGTCTTAAGACAAAAGTTCCATTTAAAACTAAACATAAAAAGATTATTTACAGTATTAATTATTAAATTTAAACTGTATTTTAACCATTCAAACACCTTACCCTATTTTTAATAGTTCTATGGGAACATTGTATAAAATGATAAATTTGTTATATTCTAATGTATAAATTCAGATAGGATGGTAAAAATGATAATTTGTTACATTCAATCCTTAAATAAACTATGGTTTAAATAATCCATAATTTTTTAATAGTTTTATATATAATTTCGGTAATCTCATTAAACAACCCCAAATCCCCCATGGATTGAAAGGGAACTTACTAAATTGCCTCTAAGAAGTAGTTAGTGTCCCTCTTCCAAGACCTGTCGACTTGGGAAGGATAACAACAAAGAGATACCAAAGAGAACGCTTCCACACTTTCTTCATCATAAGAACTCACTGCATAAATTAATAATATATCAAGGTAAAGGTATTAATAGGAAATTGATTAAAAATATATTGCTATTAAAGAAGAAAACCAATTGCTAAGGAATGGACATGGAAGCACATGAACAACCATTACTACTTGAAGCTACCAGCTGAAGCAAAACAAAAAGGTCATCAAATAAATATATTAATAATATTTTTACCATTCAGCACGTTTTAAAGCTTAATACCCAAAGATATCCAAGAAGAATCCTTAAAATCAATATCAATTTTCTTTATTCTTTTCCGCGTATATTTGGCAAAAGAAAAATAGTGAACTAAGAGCTGGGGTGGGAACCTATCGATGTGTGACAAGAAGATAGTGATGAAGTTAAATCAAAGAAAAGATGTGAGTGAGAGTCTGGTTCACATCTGCATAGAGGATACCACAATCGAATATCATCATCCCATTTTTTCACTTTATCTTGAGTTTTTTGTTGAAACCACACCAGGTGAAACCATTCAACCCCTACAAAAGAAAGGGAGACTGAGTTTGATTAACCCCTGCAAAAGTAGGAGATTGAGTCAATTTTTCTTTAGAATATGAAGTTCATGAAAGGAGATAATGATGGTAAGGGACCCAAAGAGATATAAAATGTAATGCGTTTTCAGCCTCATTAGTAGCTAAATCAAAGCATACACATAAGATTTCAAACTTTAGGATAGAATCTCCAGAAAAATAGATATGGATTAAATATGAGAGACTTATTTAAATCAAGTTCTTAATTTCAACCATAAGAGGCGGTCACATGATTTATGACTTAAGAGTAAAACTTTACCAGAACGATCATATTCCATTGACCAACAGATGGATCGCCCCTGACACGTGATACTTGATTTGAAAAATGAGAGTAAATAAAAGTTAAAGCCAATGTAATGAGACCATAAAATTATGTATATATAAGAATTTCAAAACATGGCAATACCAACAAAAAATCTCAAACCAAAAATAGGGAGAATATGGAAAAAAAACATTGTAATCCTTTCAATAGAAGCATCTATCTACATTGCATCATTCACATGAAGTAGGGAAAACATAAAAGTGGAAGTGTATTGCCCTGAAGAGAAGTAAGTATTTTAGATGAACTACATTAATAAACTGTTATCACAATTGGCATACAGTGACATAACCCAATCTATATATGGTTTAGGAAATTCATCCCCTAGATTAGATGTGTAAATGACCAAGGCTTTCTTGTAATTCAGATTTAGAGATATAACTGAATACTTGATTGTGAATTATGTATATACACCAACACCATGGAATGACAGAGGCCTTCGATAATTTCTAAAGATGTAGAAATCAAAGTGTTCCGCATACAATTATTATTAAAATAATTTAATAGTTTGATTTTTTAAACATACCGTATAATGAGGTATTTACTGTAGATTTACGTGAGGTAAGAATGGAGTGGATGGACGATGGCATATACAACATCACAAGTATCTCCCATATATATCCAATAAAACATCAAACTCTAAAAACAATAATTGAAACATCAGCAGGGAAGGGAGACTGGCAGTATATATAATACATGCTAATTCGAGATAGGATTGAATGAACCTCTGATGATCGATCCCCAAACAATAAGGGGCGGTTTGATAAAAAGTCACAAAAATTCAGTTTTTTAAATTAGATAATAAGTAAGGTAGCTGGGTCATAACTTCTAAGTCTTTTTTTTTTGGTAGAAAAAAGAATCGCCCTAAAACAAAGTTTGATTACTGGAAATTGGGATGATAATTGCATCATCATACTCGATTGGAGACCATATTCATTTCCATCACCTAGAAACATAGATAATTTATCATTACAGTTGAAAAGGGATCTATCTACAAGTAATGAAAACATTCAAAACTAATTGCTTACCGATAATTGTTTTTCATATCTCGACCATATATAAGTATAATCTGATAAAGACTGTCATTTTTCATGTTTGATTTGTAACAGATGAGTTGTTATTCTCATTAACCTTGAACATTTTCACTACTTACCATAGTAACTTATGCGGCCTTTTTTCAAGAGAACATGTGCAAAAGATGGAAAAGGGACCTGAAAGCAGATGATGTTGGAATCAAGAGAATGAAAAGATTCATGAACCGGAGTAAAACCACGAAAAAAAGATAAAAGTAAACCTGCCAATCAAAAACTACAAATGATTGGATACCCAAAGATAAAATCAAAACATCAAATGGTAAGGGTTTACCTCTTAGTTATCTCTGACTATTATGCTCGAACCTATTAAATCAAAAAAGAAAAACCATTATGAAATCAGAAGCAAAACAAAAATGGATGTCAAGGAACATAGTGGATGAAACGTAAAAGTATAAAGAAGAAGAACAAATGAAGAAACTTTTCGTCTTCAAGCCACCATATATCTAATCACCTGCAACCAATCGAAACAGTAAACGAAATGATCAGAAGAAACTACAATCAAAATTATTTATAGAAAAACACTCATCGTATTTGTGTGAAAGAGAAAAATGGATTAGGGTTTGTGTGGGGAAATACTACAAAATTGGGAGCATTGACCATTTTGAGAAACGATGGTTACCATGGCTGCTCAGTAGTCATGATTACTATGTGGTGGTAATGATATTCTTGTGATGGTGGTAAATGGAGGTAGATGGTCACGTTTAGGGTTCTTATTAGAGGGAGCAGAGAGATGGAAGAAGGATGAGAGAGAAAGAGACGGAGACCATATACGGTGGAGAAGTTAGAAAAGGATGTCGGATATAAGGGAAGCAACCATAATCCATTCATATTTGGGGAAATATCACCATTTAACGTAGACTCGATCAAAAGGACGTATCAATTCAACAAAATCGAGCAAAATAAATCAATATTTACTGGGGATTCAATGAAGGTGGTGGTGGAGGCTTCGATTAGGCTTCAGACATCGAGATGGAAGCAACAACGTTCGATCTAGTGTTATTGGAGAGAAAGCGCACGGCTGTGTAAAGCTTCAACGTGAAGGCGATAGTGGTAAGTGAGAAATTTGAAGAAATCGACGAACCTAGATGGAGAGTTTGTATTTCAAAACTTAAATTCACATAAGAAAATGAGGGGAGGCGCTCAGGATTTATTGGGATGCAGGAAGAAAACGGTGGTCGGCGTAGGATTTCCTGCATATCAATCTTATCTCCATTAATAGGAAAATATAATGTGTATTTCTTCTTGACCGAATCAATTGGTCGAACTTTGAGGAATATTGGTCCATATTTGACCCATTCAATTTGAAGATAAGTGAAGGAGACCGGATAAGATTTATTATCCATAAAGTTGTTGTAAATGCTGGTTTAAGGGATGTACCTCTTAAAATTCAGCAAAACATGCTAAATGCTTATTAAGTGTAACATCCGGACTTTTAGGTATATTATTGTGATTAATCTTGAGATTTATGGAGTGACTCGGCGAGTTGTGAGTCCAACTTGTCGAGTAGAGTCGAGTGTCCATGTGGGATTAATGAATGGACTCGACGAGTCAGAGAGCCGACTCGCCGAGTAGGTGCTAAGTAGAGAAACCCTAATTTCCCGGGGTTGGGGCCTATATAAGGGAACTTATAGCCCCATTTGCGCCTCACCAGTTACCCTACATCCCTGAGAGAAAACCCTAATCGCCATTAGAGCTAGATAGTAAGTGAGGAGCTAAGTTGGTGGATGTTGGTGGATTCTTTTAAATATGCCGACTTGATCATCTTCTAGGGAGATCTTGAAATGGGAGTTTTTCTAGGGTTTTCTTCCATTGCTTAGAGTCTTTGAGCCTTTTATGTATGATTTGAGGTTGAAACCTCAGATCTGAAGTGTGGAGGGTCTTGAGAGCCCAAAGACATGAACTTTATTGAGCTAGAGACCAGACTTTGAGCACCTAACCCTTTGTTAGACTTTGTATTGGCATTTTGGGCATATATGCCATGCATGAATGTAAAGGTCGATACTTTACGCAACTTTTGTGCATTTAAGGGCTAGATCTAGAGTCTAGTGTGGTAGATCTGGCCTTGTACGTCTGAATGAAAAATCAGATCGAAGTAACTCGCCGATTCCGTGAGTTGACTCGACGAGTCGGTGAGGGTTTGTCCCGATGAGCTTTATCGTGCGATAACTCGGCGAGTTTGGGGTCAACTCGACGAGTTGAGCTGGACCTTCTTGAGACTTCTGAGGAAATGAGGGGACTTGACGAGTCGCAAGAGTGCACTCGGCGAGTCGAGTCAAAAATGGATTGTTGACTCGAGTTTGACTTCTGATGACTTTAGGGCTTGGTCAACATGAGTAATGGAGACCATGGAGGGGTAAAATGGTCTTTTACCCAATTCAAGAGTTATAGAGAGATGAATAACATTTGGTTAATTAGAGTCGAGAATCGAGTATTAATTAGAGATATTTATCCTATGTGTTAGGCGGTGGCTAGTTTGAGATTCGAGTTCGAGGATAATTGCTTGCTTTCTTGCAAGGTGAGTCTTCTCACTATACTTTACCTAGAGTGGTATCTATGTGTGATCAGAGGGTCTTATGTGTTTATTTGAGTACTGTGATATTACTACATTATGTCTTTGTGATTTATGCTGTACATTATGTTGAGCCTTAAAGAGTTAGGACCGGAGGGTCCCAGAGTTAGGACCGGAGGGTCCATCAAAGTTGTGGGACTGGAGGGTCCCACTGAGACACATTGACCGGAGGGTCTTACAGAGTTATAGCCTCGAGTGGCTAATGTGTATATCTGGTAATTTGGGGAACTCACTAAGCTTCGTGCTTACCGTGTTATGTGTTATGTGTTTCAAGTTTTTCTCAGGATCGCGGGAAGGCACCGGTTGATTGTACACACCAGAGAAAGAGTTATGTTTCGAGGATCCTGGATTATTAATCAAACAAACATGGGGTTGCATTTTGTAAATTAAACAAATGAGATTTTTATGAAATGTGTTACGAGAATCATGTGATTTAAAAATGAAAAATTTGTTGAAAATTTACGGTGTTACAAGTTGGTATTAGAGCCTTGGTTTGAGGGATTCGGATGCACCTACGGGTATATCTGGACTCAAACTGAGGATTTGAGAAAAGTTTCAAAAGAAATGATTTTTCTTAAACAAGCAAGTGTTTCTAATAGAAAAACGAGAAGGAACAGTGTGTACAGTCAGCCAGAGCCCGAACGGTGATTTCCCAAAATACCCTTACTTATTTGTGTTATGAGTTATTATTGAGATATTAGAGATGCATGCTAGAAGATATGCTAGGTATTTCATATTTTAGGGCTAGAGTTGCCTGATTTGTGATGCCTTAGGCTAGGAATTTTGCTATCTGTGATGTGCTTTGAGTATGTGCGGAGTAAGAGTGTCCAACAGAGATCTTTTAGAGAGAACTTGAGTAGAGGAGTAATCTAGGAGAGATACCTAGATAAGCATTCGAGGAGCCTACTGAGAGAGTAGTTAGATACCCGAGAGGGGGTAGAGTTGCTTGAGTTTGGTGATACCATTTTGAGAGAGCAGAGCAAGTGGAGTTGTAACCTAGAGTGGTTTTTCGTGCTGATAGAGATTATTCGATGTCCGAATGCTGCTTGCTTCGTGATTTGTGGAACTCTTGATGATGGGAGTCAGCTACTAAGTGAATATGACGATATTCAAGAGGTGGATGACTGGCATCATAAGGAGTTCTTCAGCAGCTGATGGCAGAGAAGTGAGGGAACCTAGGAAGAGCCTAGAGAGTGGCCTTAGTCAGATTAGTATGCTGATAGAGGAAAGTATTCACTAGGAAGCAACCTGATATGACGGGATTGGTGATCGGGAAGGTTGAGCAGCTACTTAGGAAATATCAGACGATTTGTGTGGAAAGTATGGGTAGATGTGGCAGGTAGTATGGGCCCGTACTACTGAAAGCAGAGGACCCATACTCGAAACAGGGAGAATTCCATAGGTTCTAAGTAGCAGATTGAGAAGAGAGATAACATGGTTCAAGTACCATGATTCGTAGTAGATTGAGAGGAGATAACATGGTTCGGTTACCATGATTCGTAGCAAATTGAGAGTTGATCACATGGTTCGAGTACCATGATTTGTGACGGTTAGTGCTTCTGGTTTTACCAGTTATCTCGTTGTGATTGACTAGATCGAGATCAGATGTGATAATGTGTGGGGCCCGAGGGCCATGTCGAGCGAGTTTTAATGGAGCCTACCTTGAGAGGGAAATCGAGTTAGTTTCTGGGAGATTTATTTGGTGAGATGCCAGTTGGAGTCGCAAAACTCAGGGATGAGTAGAGGTGATGCTTATTGGAGGATCGCGGTCTGAGTGGAGCAATCGACCGATAGATGAGATGTCACCTTCTGAGACAAGAGTTGTGATGTCCCCATTTCTGGGAAAAGCGAAGGAGATAAGAGTTTCCGGTTTCAGAGTTGGAAGTAAACCCCATGGGGTAGCATAGGGTTGTAACCTTTCACCAGAGTATTTAGGCAGTATGTTTGTTGCGAGGTAGTCCTTAGACCATAAGAGAACTATTAGTGGAGACTAAGATGAGGACGAAGAGATGACTTAGTCGAGTCAAGTATGTTTTTAGCAGCGGTTCCAAGTGATCAAGAGGAGTATATTGGGGCAGTGACCCTCGTCGTTATGCTGTGTATCGGCCGTGAGAGTGAGGTATCATCCTTTGATGATGATTCCCATATTGGAAGGCTGGTCAAGGAGTCAGAGACGAGGTGGGTAATAGTGCATTATTTCCGGACCGAGAGTTAGGATTATTTCGGAACAATTGGGGTGTCCAGCGGTGTGTCGGTCTGAGGCTTCGAGATGACTAGAGACAGTCACGTCGATAGGATTCTGAGATTTTTGTCTGTGTTACGGGATATTTGGAGTTGCTTGGTTTCTATCGGGAAGATCATTGATGTGACTACGTTGTACGTTCCAAGAGTTAAGTATGATGTGCCCGGTGAAACAGTCTATGGAAAAGACTGTTGGTATGCCAATTGGTGATGGTTCGAACCATGAGTGGGGGAGCACTGAATACTTTATTGAGAGTATCATAGATTTGTTCAAGATCAGTTAGAGGACTGGATATAGTGACTTGCGTTATGGATACATGAGACCAGGGTTATTGGTGGTCGAGGCGAGGTGCAGAGCGAGATAATGCATGTTGTACGTGTTCAGGAATGGATGAGTGTCTCCACGGCAGGTGGCCATTGGTCAGAAACCTTGTGGTGATTAGGGATTCTTCAAGGTTGTAATGGTAAATTCGAGGTGGTTGGCTCGTAAGGATAGTTTCGGCAGTTGAGAATTTATGGTTCAATGTATGGGTTGTGATTGGGCAGCCAACTTCAGGGTCAGTATGTGTATTCGTGCATAGGTTTTGAGCAATAGAGGAGGGAGCTTCAGATTGTCGTCAACATGTTATGAGTCATTGAAGATTCCTCCGTGTTTCAATTGAGAGTTGGAATAATCCGAAGTTATGAATTGTGCGAGAGTAAGATCGGTGGCGGAGTCGAGATATTGTGAGATTCTGGATGGATACATTGCGGTATCCGAGTATGATGCCATGGGTGGCGGATCAGTGGTTGAGGCAAGACATCGTGAGATGTTGTGATGGTGTCTGAGGTACCCGAGTGATTTATTGTTCCAGTGGGAACCCAACGGTTAATTGTCATCAGAGTGGGACTATCTAAGGGTGTATCTGTGCTGAGGAAAGTGACTTGCCTACGAGAACTTACATCAGGAGTGGTGGTGCATAAACTGAGTGGGTGTGTGCACTTAGCTATGTTGGGTTGTGGGGCATGAGTTAGTGAACTCAGTGTAGTGATGACTTGATGATGAGATTTTGAGGTGATAAGAGAGCGAGTGGATTCGAGTGGGGGTAGTCACTTAGGATTATCGGGGAAAAACCATGGAGTGAGCCCATGGTGATTCAGTGAGTAAGAGAGTGTTGTAAGACTACGGGGAGCCATAGAATCCATGATTCAGTAAGAGAAAGAGTATCATGTGACTGCGGAGAGTCGCAGCATACGTGAGTCAGAGAAAGGGTATCGTAATACTGCGGGGAGCCGTGGTATTCACTAGTCAGCGAGAGAGTATCTTGATACTGCGGGGGGCGTAGTATTCACTGGTTAAAGGGAGAGTGTTGTGATACTGCGGGGAGCCATAGTATTCACGAGTCAGTGAGAAAGTGTCATAGGCCTGTGGGGAGCCGTAGCCTTCACGGGATAATGAGAGGGAATATTATGATACTACGGGGGGTCGTATTATTCGCTAGTCAGAGCATGACGCAGAATAGTTTTTAGGCTTGGGTAGCCTTATTCTTTGAGTTTTAGGGAACCTGAAGGTCGGACCAGGGGCGAGACTGGGGTCTCCTTAATGATCGGGAATCGTTATATTTTGAGTTAAGGTGTGGTTATCGCAATCAGATGGAATTGGAGAAGTGATGTATGCGTGAGTTGCGGGCCATGGGTCGTGAGTTGAGTGCTTCATTGGGACGAGTGGTTCCAATTCTGAGACGGACCAGACTCTCGAGTTAGAGTTTGGCTCTAGTGATGTACTGAGTAGGAGAAATGAAATTTCGGATCTAGAGAAGGGGTTCCATTTTGAAGGGCATTGTTTGTCATCTGATGACTTAGGCCTGAGTCGGTCAGTTCGTTGGTACGGGAGGTATCGCGAGTCTCATGGACCAATGAGTAGTAGACGACAGAGGTCGGGGTGAGATGACCTTCAGTTGGGATTATAGTAATCGCACGGGGTAAAGCAGACTTCGTGACTTGTGTGTCACACTGGGCCGAGACAGTTAGCGTGGGAAGGAAGTCAGTGAGACATGTTGAAGTATGCAATGGGTAACCTTTGGAGGTCCAACTGCTAGGTCGGGAGATGACCTGGTGCTCAGTGTTGAAAGGGATATTGGAGAAGGGAGCTGGGATTTATGATTGCTAGATGACAGAGGATAATTCTCAACAAACATGATCATTGTCTTGTGTCTGAGGACAGGGTATTCAGAGTTCATTGTTCAGATGGGTTTTGATTGCAGTACAGTGGATGGGACCCTGGTGTGATGTGATCCTTTCATTCTTTGGAGTATGATCTGAATTGGTTAACATGTCTGGTATAAGCAATCGATAGTCAATTTTGGGCATTGACTTCTTTTATCATTTGCAACGAGAGAATCAGAGGGGCAGTGAGTTGTCAGGGTCTGTTATTCGAGTAGCGAATAACATGGTGATATCCTGAGATGGCGGTCAGGCAGTGAGACAGACCACTAGAGTTTCCAGATTCTG
This sequence comes from Lactuca virosa, assembly GCF_052849685.1. Taxonomy (NCBI): domain Eukaryota; kingdom Viridiplantae; phylum Streptophyta; class Magnoliopsida; order Asterales; family Asteraceae; genus Lactuca; species Lactuca virosa. Next base: position 372,206,228 of record NC_136430.1, on the reverse strand, counting down.
GAGAGTCAGAAGGGTTATCGTAGCGGCAGAAGGGTCTGTTCTTTTTCTGGGTGGGAGTTCCTGTTTGGATTTAGGTGTCCATAGAGGGAGATAGTTGTGTGGTATGAGATCCTTTCGGTGGTGCTTTTCGGTTATTGGGTTCGATCTATGTGTTAATGAGGAGTGATTTCAAGGGCGAAATCTAATTCAAGTGGGGGAGAAATGTAACATCCGTACTTTCAGGTATATTATTGTGATTCATCTCGAGATTTATGGAGTGACTCGGCAAGTTGTGAGTCCAACTCGTCGAGTAGAGTCGAGTGTCCACGTGGGATTAATGAATCGACTCGACAAGTCAGAGAGCTGACTCTCCGAGTAGGTGATGGGCAGAGAAACCCTAATTTTCCAGGGTTGGGGCCTATATAAGGGAACTTATAGCCCCATTTGCACCTCACCAGTTACCCTACATCCCTGAGAGAAAACCCTAATCGCCATTAGAGCTAGATAGTGACTAAGGAGCTAAGTTGGTGGATGTTGGTGCATTCTTTGAAGGAGAAGTGAAGAGTATTGAGGTTGGGGCAAGAGGAAGCTTTGGATCCACAGATTCAACAATGTTTGCTTGAGGTAAATATGCTGACTTGCTCATCTTCTAGGGAGATCTTTAAATGGGAGTTTTTCTAGGGTTTTCTTCCATTGCTTAGAGTCTTTGAGCCTTTTTTGTATGATTTGAGGTTGAAACCTCAGATCTGAAGTGTGGAGGGTCTTCAGATTCCAAAGACATTAACTTTATTGAGTTAGAGACCAGACTTTGAGCACCTAACCCTTTGTTAGACTTTGTATTGACATTTTGGGCATATATGCCATGCATTAACGTAAAGGTCGAGACTTTACACATCTTTTGTGCATTTAAGGGCTAGATCTAGAGTCTAGTGTGGTAGATCTGGCCTTGGACGTCTGAATGAATAATCATATCGAAGGAACTCACCGAGTCCGTGAGCTGACTCGACGATTCGGTGAGGGTTTGTCCCGATGAGCTTGATCGTGCGATAACTCGGCGAGTTTGGGGTCAACTCGAAGAGTTGAGTTGGACCTTCTTGAGACTTCTGAGGAAACGAGGGGACTCGACGAGTCGCAAGAGTGCACATGGTGAGCCGAGTAAAAAATGGAATGTTGACTCGAGTTTGACTTCTGATGACTTTAAGGCTTGGTCAACATGAGTAATGGAGACCATGGAGGGGTAAAATGGTCTTGTACCCAATTCAAGAATTAGAGAGAGATGAATAACATTTGGTTAATTAGAGTCGAGAATCGAGTATTAATTAGAGATATTTACCCTATGTGTTAGGCGGTGGCTAGTTCGAGATTCGAGTTCGAGGATAATTGCTTGCTTGCTTGCAAGGTGAGTCTTCTCACTATACTTTACATAGAGTGGTATCTATGTGTGACCAGAGGGTCTTATGTGTTTATTTTAGTACTGTGATATTACTGCATTATGTCTTTGTGATTTATGATGTATATTATGTTGAGCCTTACAGAGTTAGGACCAGAGGGTCACAGAGTTAGGACCGGAGGGTCCCAGAATTAGGACCGGAGGGTCCATCAGAGTTGTGGGACTGGAGGGTCCCACTGAGACACATTGACCGGAGGGTCCCACTGAGTTATAACCTCGAGTGGCTAATGTGTCTATGTGGTATTTTAGGGAACTCATTAAGCTTCGTGCTTACCGTGTTATGTGTTATATGTTTCAGGTTTTTCTCAGGATCGCAGGAAGGCACTGGTTGATTGTACACACTAGAGAAAGAGTTATGTTTCGAGGATCCTGGATTATTAATCAAACAAACATGGGGTTGCGTTTTGTAGATTAAATAAATGATATTTTTATGAAATGTGTTACGAGAATTATGTGATTTAAAAATGAAAAATTTGTTGAAAATTTACGGTGTTACATTAAGGTATATATATATATATATATATATATATATATATATATATATATATATATCTTAACACATATAGAACTGTACTTGGTTCACATATCATATTTTAACCAATATTTTCTTAACACGTATTCCAGGTAATAAGCATATAGCTAAAATATACTATTTAACATATTTTAATACTTTAATTAATACTTGTATTAAATTCATGTTCATGAAAGGGAGTATGGACTTACATGATAAAAATGGGTGACAGACGATTTCGGCAGCGCTTCGCTTCATACTTTGAAAAGACATAGACGCATAAAGTAATATGCCTTAGTCTAGTTTCATAATCCTGGCGACCATAATAGTTATAGTCTAGATTCCTCACTAATCCCAATGTCTACATCAAGATCTATCAAGTAAGGATAAACCAGGCATAATAGTTGGGAGGTAGGATCATTTTGGCGTGTAGCCTTTCTGAAATCCAACAACCAAGCCATCGTGAACATTCTAGACACCTCTCCGGTAAGTAGATCAATTAGTATAATGACTTGGAATTACTGATAAATCTTATTTATAAGTTTATAATAACGATTTATGACTATAAAAATAAGTTACATTGAAAACAGAAGAGTGTAGCTTAACTTACAGAGCTTTTTAGTGAAAACCGGGAAAATACGTGCGGACAAGATTCTGGCTCGGGTACTCTTTCTTGTCGAATTCCTAAATATGCTAGATCCCCGCTAGAATACTCAGAATTCCAAAAAAAGTTGGATCTTAAGAATGGAAATCGAATGAGTATTTTGGTGAATTGGTGAGGAAGTAATGGAATTTTTGGCAGCAATTTATAGGCAAACAAGGGGGCGTTCCGCGCACCATACCCATGCGTTCCGTGCACATCTGGTGTGTTGGCTCCTCTACCACCCTGTCACGTGTCCAGCTCCCGTTCGTCTGTGTCCTTTCTTCTAGAACTTCGCCACGTGTCGTATTTTTGTTGCACCACGTATCGCAACTGTGTGCTGCCACGCCACCGAGTCTCTTGGAGGAGTGGGCGGCAACCATGCCATGTGTCGCCTCTAGAACGTGCCACGTCATCGCGCTCGCCACACACTTCGTGTACGCGAAATTCAGATATTCAAAATGGCTTAACTTCTTTATACGAGCTCCGTTTTCGACATTCTTTATATCGCCAGAAAGCACTCGACGAGATCTATAACTTTTTTTAGACTCCTTCGGCTAATTTTGAATTATTTTTAAATCTATATTTTAAACAGACTTAGACTGTTAAAATATATTTAAAATTCATAACTTTCTCGTACGATATCCGTTCTCGACTATCTTTATATCGATGGAATCATATGGACAAGATCTTCAAATCTCGTTTATATTGTTTTTCCTAACAATCAACCGATCTCTACTTCGGTTTCTGAGCTGGATACTATTGTGCTGAAACTTCGAAAAATCGTAACTTCCTCTTACAAAGTCAGATTTGGACGTTCTCTATATGCATGCCCTCGGTTGAATGACTGCTACGACTTTTGCTTAGATCACTAAGGCTAAGAAGTAATTTAATAAAAATTCACTTTTTACGACACGTAGAGTTGTGCCGGTTTAATCGCAAAACTTCGAAGAAGCATAACTCCTTTGTACGAAGTCGGATTTCAATGTTCTTTATATGTACGAATCCTTATCACATATACTATAACTATTGTTAATATTATTTTTCCTAAATAATCTTCTACCAAAAGTTATTTTCAACACTTATTATCTCTAAACTGACTAGCCTGTATCTACGAGCGTTACAATTATCTTCCCCTTAGGATGAATACGTCCCAGAATCATCAACACATCAACGTTTTTATAATGACGTCACACGTTACCATTCCATCCTATGTAACTCTTACGTCCTTTCTATTGAGTTTCTAACTTTTAGAGTTATTGACGGTTGATGGTGTTGCACATGCTTTTGCTCTTCCTTTTAAATTCGATATTCATCAGAGACTCCTGATCTTTCTAGAATAGACTTAACCTATGATAAGATATTTACATCGTCTACCGTAACAGACTGATGGGTCATGTTCTAATGACCTCTCGTCGTATGATGCAACGGTTAGACTCAGGTCTCTTTGAGTTAGACTCTAGCACGAAAGATACCTTCCTTCATGTTCTAATGTGATATAATCACATTCTATCATGTAGCACTTCTATCTAAAGGATGATTAATCTTAACGGCGAACGCGATACCTCTACTGATCGCTTCAATTATCTTTTCATTCAATTTAAATTTGGGTGCTACATCGAACTTACTTCATAGATTAGTCGGACTCGATTCGATATGACCACTAAGGTTAAAATAATATTTATCTTCATATTCATTAACAAAATAAAGGTAATGATGGAAATGAACAAAATAGCTTGATTATTTAGAGACTTAGTAACCTTGTAACTTTCCCTAATCCAAGTGTGAGTCCTGTGATTCTGGTAGTATAGGCCTCTACTACCTTTCACACCTACTTATACTCGTCCCAAGTATTGTCTCGTAGTTCAAAAAGTTATCACAAAAGGAAATCGCACAAAAAACATATAACATAATTTAGGAAATTGCATTATCTCCGAAAACGGTTACAAGATTTATTTATTTTACATGCCTATTACATTAGGCCACTCATTCTAATATTACTAGCTTCCTCCTTCATATACCAATCTCCGGATAAGCCGCTCTCTATTCTCGACCTATTGATGATTCATCAAGGATAATATGATACGCCCTTGCCTTTGACTTCGATAGAGTATTTGGCCTATTTGTTCCTCTTTTCTTTAGGCAATCCTTGTAGAAATGGCTTTGCATTCGTTGGCATAGTGACCAGTCTTCCCACACTTGAAGTAGTTCACATTCTCGGTGCATCTCCCAAAGTGCTTCTGTGATAACCCGAAATTTCTATCTTGTACAGTTATTCAATTCAATCAAATTCAGACTCATTTCTGCTATCATTTAGCATTGTTTAGGGTCTGTTTGAGTGTTCCAAGTCTTGTACATTCAAGGATAGAGTATAGGAATGAGATACCAAAGTTCATAGTAGCAAAATCGGGCCAAACACTCCTTCATGAGGAGTGTACGGCCGTACACATGGGTGTACGGCCGTACACCCATCTATGGCCGTGAACTCTCTTCTATAAAGTAGATACTTAGCCTTCATTCAACACTTTTCTAACTTCTAAGCCAAGAATTCAGATTCTCTCTCAACTATCTTCAACTTTCATCATCTAGATCTTCAAAAATGTAAGAACTCCTTCCATTTCTTTGTGATTATCCTTCATGATCTTAGATCACCCTTTGATTTCATCCATGAAATTCATGTTTTTTGGTAGATCTTCAAGTGTTCTTCACTTTCACCAAGAACACCAAGAACACCTACTAGTTCTTAGTGGCCGTGAACCCTCCTCAAAGCCTCCAAATTGTGAGTAACTGCTTCCTATGCTTGTTACCTAATAGAATCACTTGATATTCATCTTAAACCATCGTCCAAAGCAAGAACTTCAAGGGTGTACGGCCGTACACAGCTCATGTGGCCGTACACCCCTTGTTTAGTGCATATCTAGACCTTCAACTCATGTTAAGTCCCAACATTAGATCATGGACACTTACATGATGCTAGATAGGGCCGTAAAACACCTTCTTGGCATGTTCTGCAAGGAGTGTACGGCCGTACACTCCAAGGCCGTACACCCAGGTGGCCATACACACAAGTGGCCGTACACACACTAGTGTGGCCATAAACCCCTTTTATGCAATCCTTTGTACTTGTAACACTTCAATCTAAGTGTTTCCTAAGTCCTAAGGTGTTTTCCTTACATGATTAGTTGTATAAACACTAATTATATACATATATGTGTCATTATATGCTTATTAGGATCCGCTTGTGCTCGAGTTTTCACTTGACACTTAGCATCTTACAACCGATCTTACATTCGTATCACTCACTGCAGGTGAGTTCATACCCCTTAACTTACCTTTTAAATGATTTTAAATGCTTTTATGGGGGGAATACAAGTAGAAACATTATAGTTATTATATCAATCACATGTGATTAATAACTTTCAAACAGATGGATTTCTTATACTTCAAAATGTGTTTTCAAACAAATGGATTTCTTATACTTCAAACTGTGTTTTCAAACAAATGGATTTCTTATACTTCAAACTGTGTTTTCAAAAAAATTGTTGCAAATCGTTTTACATACTCTTTTATATGCAAAACTCTTTATCAAACTCTTTTAAACTTACTTTTTGTCAAAATCATGTCTATATAGATATAGTTATATAAGTAGGATTCAAAGGACTTAGGACTGATAACTCGCCTTATTTCATGTTCCTTGTTTGGTTGTGGACTTAGGGTATCGGTTGTTTGTCCAAAGGTCGTTTGAATCTTAGTTATATATTATATGTATGTATATAGATACAAAAGTCCTTCATTCAGTTCAATACATTTGGGTAGCAAAGGTGTACAAATATGTGCAGTCATACAAACAACATTGCTAGTAAACTATAATGGGTATAGTTTAGGAAGTCACTACTTACTAATTCTAGAACAATGAAACATACAGGAGTCAGTTCATACATGAGTCATTTCAAACATACTATAACGAGAAACAGTACATACTATAACGAGAAACAGTACATACTATAACGAGAAACAGTACATACTATAACGAGAAACAATACTCACTATAAAGAGAAACAGATAGAACATACTACACACTAGACAGAGAGAACATACACTACACTAGAACATACTATACAAATACAAGAATACTATAACATTAATGTGAGATACTACTTCATGGCGCGACAATATACTGCTGTATCACGTTTTGTACCCAGAGTCTCCTGGAGGGAGAGCATGAATTTGTGTATAGATCTATACGGGATTGACCATCCCACACCTTACTGCTTGCTATAGTGGGACCTGCAGGTCTACGGGTGACGAATGTCATATCATTTTCGACGTCTCGAACGTCATGTTATACTAGTCAATCAAGTATCGTTACAATCTTATCACATTTTACCTTAATTAAACAAACATGTTTAAGGTAGTTAGTACATTGGTAGTTACTTAGATAAAACTACAGTACATCTTTATTTTCCCATTTCATTCACATTGTGATCTTCTCACATAAACGGTAATGAAAACTATATTTTGGTAATGATAGTCATACTTTGGGAAAACACTCAGTTTTACAAAAGAACAAACATAAAGAACACTTGGGTCTTGGTAGAAGACTACTTTAGTAGAAATAATAGGATTTTCTAGGAAGTTTACAAACATTTACATCAAACACTTACAAACTTTTACATCAAACATTTACAAACACTTTCTTCAAGCTTATACAAATAATGACACTAAAATACTTATGAACTCACCAGCTTTAATGCAGATCTACGCTTTCAAAATAACTTGTATTCTCAGGTCACCAGTAGACAGGTACCGATGACCAGGTTTTGAGAAGATGGAGCACATTCAAGACTCGTCTCTTATTTTGATTCTTATTTTTTGTGTCTTATAAACTATACAGAACACACTTGTATTAAATTATATTATTAATACAATGGATGATGTTGTTGCTTGTTTTGCTATTATGCATTGTTGTGATACTGTACATGACGTCCTCCTCCCCTGAACGTTTCCACCATTCCGGTTTGGGGGTGTGGCAACTTCTTTTTGCACTTGTCACACCATTGTGACTTTCCGCTACTTTCAAGCTCATTGTCGTTAGACTTTGAAAATATACTCTTTTTATTGGATTTAGAAGATCCTTCGATCTTCCTCTTCTCTCCCTCCTTAGTTTTCTCCAGACTCTTTTCCCTTATTTGGATCTCCACATTCTTGGTTGACCAGATAGCCTATTTCAAAGCCTTTTCTAACTTTACCAGTTGGACCAAAGTCCGCTGGTAGTCCGTTAGCGAACTTATCGACCTTGGAAAGTTATGTGGGTATCAGATAAGGTACCACCTTCATCTTTTCAGTGAAGGCTGCAACATAATTGTTGATGCTTAGTTTACCCTTCTTCAGATTCTGGAACTCATTTTTGATAACCAGAAGGTCTCACTCGGTGTAGTATTCTCTTTTCAACTGCATCAGGAAGTATCCCCATGATATTCTCCTTGCTTAACCTCTTAGAATCGAATCATCCAACAGATTCCACAAGATCAAAACTCCACCCTTTAGCTGTCGGGCAACGAGGATTGTCTTCCGCCTCTCCTTACAGTCACAGCTTTCAAACACCATCTCCATCTCGGAGATCCATTCCATGAATTGAATTGGGGTTGGATTCTCGGCAAAACTTGGTGGTTTGGTTGCCATGAAATCTTTATACTTGCATCCCCCTCTCAACCCTATCATCGGAATTGTTCCTTCTCATTACTTGGGGCTCAGTCTGTCTAACAGTCTAGCTATAATTTCCTTCCTCTGACTTTTATTCTTCAAGCCTACATTGTATGACGAGTGTAGTGGGTTCATCTCTATTACCATGAAGTAAACGCCTTGTCTCCTCTATTTGACAGTCTATAATCATCTGCATCATTCCTTGTACTCCTGCAATCGTGATTGGCTTGGGTACAGTTGCTACCTCTGGTGCACGTTCAATCACTCGTGGTTCAGGCTATTGTTTTCCATTAGCGTTTCCTAATCCGCTGCATGTTCTCACCATGACGTTCTATACAACAATGTAGAAATTCAGTGCATTGAGAAGAGAATATAGATAGAGAATATAGATAGGGAAGGTTTAGAGGTGTAATCCTCCTTATATCTCCAAAAATTTATATGTCAGTTCTAATACCATAATTAAGCGTTTAGAAACCTGAACACATAAAATTTCCTAATTCTAGGTCGGAAATAGACCTTAAAGTAATCTAGATAGGCAAACTAAGAAACGTTATTCTATAGATCATTCAACACCTAAAGAAAATTAGGCATCTTATCCTAAAGTAAGTTTGTAACATCCTGTTTCAAGAAGTTCTCATTTCAGGATTATGGACAATAAATGGATCAAATGGATGCCTTGGGCTACAATTTAATGTATTTTAGACTCTATTAGAGGTGTATGATGTTTGACAAGTAATTAAAACATTGGATTGTTCGATGGAAGATAAGGGGTAAAACCGGAAAGGTTATGTTTCATTCTTCTAGAATAAATTAAGGATTTTACTTCGATATGTTTTTAGTAATAAGTATCAAGATAGAATTATAGATCTCATCGATACATTTCCATGGATATAAACATCATTGAAAACGGAGTTGAAACGAAGAAGTTATGGCTGTTGAAGTTAAGATGGAAAAAGGGAGTTTGGCAGTACGTTGGGCGTACACCAGCTAGTACGTTGGGCATACTAGGCTGAAGGGTTGTGTTTTTAGGGCATTATGATGGGCGTAACTTTGGGTACACTGGGCGTACAACCATAGAGTAAAAACCCTATTTTCGTGGTTTTGAGCCCTATTTAAGGACTCTAACCCCTTGGGGTCCTTCCTAACATCAACCTCTACCCTCTTGAGCCTCCAAATCGAAACCCTAAGCCCCTAGATAAAATATTGAGCCTTTTTATTTGTTTTGAGTGCATTTTGGATGAAAGAGAAGTTCAAGCTTGCTTATTGTTGAAACTCAATCTTGTGGATCCAGAGCCTACATTGCTTTTATCAACTCTAAAAGGTATAAAGCCTGAATCTTGATGATGTATTTGTTAGATCTAGCTAGTTTTGGGTTTTATGAGCTTTTTGGTCACTCTAGTGCATAATTTTAGTTCTTGAAAGTTTGTGACCTTGTTATGGATAAAGTTGGAAACTTTATCCATCTAAACATCATATTGATTTAGATATAAAGGTTGGAGACTTTGACTTAATAGAATAAGTTTAGAAAGATGCATTTTTGGTCCCTTTGAGACTTAAAGACTAGATCTTGGTTGTTTGGACCATCCTAATGGATAAAGTTGGAAACTTTATCCATTATGAAGCTATTAGGAGTCATAAAATTGTGATCTTGGTCCCTTTTTTCCTCCATGCAATAGTCATGATGCTTTGGTTTATGTATTAAGTTAGGATTTTGGTGTATGGACTCCTTCTAGCCATGGAAAGCCATAAAGTTGGAAACTTTATGACTTAGAATGTTATTTGGGACTAGATTTGAGATTTGGATGTGAGATCTTAATGAAATAAGCACTTAATGAAGAAAAATGGATTTGGTCGAGTATGTTGGGCGTACCTGGTAGTACGCTGAATGTACCACGCTGGAGCCTTATAATCTGGATGGGATCTACTACACTGAGCATACTGACTAAGTACGTCAGGCATACTCAGTCTGTGTTGACCTCCTTTGACTTTTCGACTTTGACCAAGTTTGACCCAAGGGAATTTTGGGAAATTTAAATAGTAGTTTAAGATTTGGATCCCTGTTAATTGTATATGTGACCGGTAGAGATATTTTTTGGAGCAGTGATCGGCGCAACTATTCTTTCAGACTGTAAGGTGAGTCTTCTCACTATACTTGTGGGTCGAAGACACCAATGCCAACCCACTGGATTGTGTTATGTACAATGCTAGCCGTCTTTATGACTCTTGTAGTGTGATTGGGTTGAAATATACCATAGGGTTAGGCCCCAGGGCTTGGCTTATTATTGTATGTTGGGTTGAAATAAACCCAGGGCTAGGCCCATGATTGTATGTTGGATTGAAAGAAACCCCAGGGTTGGGCCCATTCTTGGATGTTGCGTTGGAATATACCCCAGGGCTAGGTCCAATGATATTTATGGTACATGGTATTTTGGAGAACTCACTAAGCTTTGTGCTTAAAGCTTATGTTTATAGTTTCAAGTATTTCCATTTCCAAAAGGAAGAGCCCGACTTGATCACACTACATCCCCTAGAGTTTTATTTTGCACTGAATGTTTACAAATTACTTTGATGTTTTGAGAATACTTTGACTCTCATCGTCTTTTGGAACAATAAATGAATGGCTTTAACTTATTTAAAATGATATTTTTACTCGATATTGAAGGGAGATTACAAGTTAGTATCAGAACCTTGGTTTGAGGGATTTAGCCACACTCTCGGTGTGTCTGAACTCAAACTGAGGAGTTAATAAACTTATTTTAAAAGAAAATGATTTTTCCAAAAAGGTTTTTAAGAAAAAAGGGGTTCTATGCATGCAATCAACTGAGCTCAACTAATTATTTCCCAAAATACCCATACATGTGTTACACTTATTGTTTTGGTATGAGTTTATGAGAATTGTATGCTAGATTAGGGCTAAGGATCTGCTCAGGATTGTATGATAGTATGCTAGGAGAGATTCATGTATATACTTATTGATTGAGCTTTTAGAACTGCATGCTAGTATGAATTCAGATATTGGATAGAATGGCATGATTTGTGATGCTTTGTAGCCTTAGAGGAATTGGATGTTATGACAGATTTGGAATGTATGTTGGTGGAAATTATTGCGAATTGTATGCTTTAAAAATTGTATACGATTAGGATCATATAGCCCTATAAGGACTGATATGGCCTTACTTCATGTTCCTTGTCTGGTTGTGGGCTTAAGTAGAATCATTCATTTGACAGTCTATGTGATCCCATTTTGTGTATAATTTTCATGCATAAGGTAATCGAAAATGTAGGTAGAAGTTCCTAGCATCACAGAATCAAGACTAGTTGGAGGATGCCTTTTTATGTTTTATGTCCTATAGAGTGTTACTGCCCGAATGCTGCTTGTTTTGTGCTTTGTGGAACCTATATTGATGTGAATTAACTATTAAATGAATATGTTAAGTTACATGCTGCAAAGGTTAAATTATTCTAGAATGATTGATTTGGCCCTATTGCTTAACTGTCATTTGAGTCTAAACATTTAGGTTTGGGTGTTTTATTCGAAATATTATTTAAGGTTCGTTGCATGTAACTGTATTCATGAAGTAGTTAGCTGATATGAGTAGGGGTTCTTCTACATCTGATGACATGGTGAGGTGGGAATCCTAGGAGAGCCTAGGAAGTTCCTTAGAGGAATGGGTGTGATGTTTAGTGGTGTATATACATTTGAGAGAGGGTATATGTGATTGGTAGTAGTGGACATGAGTAGTTACTTAGAGGATCCAGAACGATTCTTGAGGAAAGGAGAAATCGTACTCTACTTGATATGGTACAATCAATGACGAGTCATACTTCCCTTCCTCATTCATTTTGGGGTTATGCCCTCGATACCGCAACTCAAACTGTAAACATGATCCCCACTAAAAAGGTTAGTAAGACACCCTATGAGTTATGGCATGGAAAAGTTCCATCAATATCTTACTTAAAGGTATGGGGTTGTGAATCATATTGTAAAAGAGAGACGTCTAAGAAGCTTGAACCTAGATCTCAAAATTGTATCTTTGTGGGATACCCAAAAGAAACCATGGGTTATTACTTCTTCCAGAAGGAAGAGAACCGAGTGTTCATAGCCCAGAAAGTCGTGTTTCTTGAAAATGACTTTATCTTGCATAAAGAAAGTGGGAGCCCCATTGATCCCGGAGAAATTCGAGAAACACAACCTTTAGTTGAGAATGATAATCAACAAATCATTATTGAACCTGAAATTATCGTTCAAATTCCAGAAACCACACCAATTGTATGACACTCCAGTAGACCTCATCAAAAACTTGACAAATTTGGATTTTTCATTACTAAAGAGGAAGTCTTCTTGATCGATGAATGTGAGCCCATCAATTTCAAGGAAGCTACTGCAGACCCAGAGTCTGATAAATGGATTGAAGCCATGATAGTTGAAATTCATTCCATGAATGACAATACAGTATGGTACTTGGTTGACTTACTTCCTAACAACAGGGTTGTTGGAAGCAAGTGTATCTTCAAGAAGAAGATCGACATGGATGGAAATGTACAAAAATTCAAAGCACGAATTGTTGTGAAGGGGTATACTCAAATTCAAGGTGTTGACTATGATGATACTTTCTCGCCAGTTGCTAAGATTAAATCTATTAGGATTATCATGGCCATAACTACATATTACGACTATGAGATATGGAAAATGGATGTCAAAACTGCTTTCCTTAATGGATATCTTGAGGGAAATATCTATATGGAATAGCCTGAAGGTTTTGTTAACCCATATAACCTAAAGAAGGTGTGAAAACTAAATAAGTCCATTTATGGTTTGAAACAAGCATCTAGGGCATGGTATCATCATTTTGATGAGAACATCAAAAAGTTTGGTTTCTCAGAAAGTCTCGATGAACCATGTGTATACATCAAATCAAGTGGGAGCCAAACTATTTTTCTAATTCTATATGTTGATGAAATATTACTGATCGGGAAAGAAATCCCAACATTAATGAAAGAGACTAAGGCTTACCTTAGTAAGTCCTTTCATATGAAAGATCTAGGGGTTGCTGCATACATAATTGGTATTAGGATCTATAAGGATAGATCCCAAAGGCTCATTGGTTTTATTCAGAGCACATAAATTGACAAAGTCTGAAAACACTTTTCAGTGGATAACTCAAAATGAGGATGTCACAACCAGGAAATTCTATGCTTTTGTAAACATTAACAAGGATAACATTTGTAACTAAAAATTGAAAGCATGCATGATGTTTATTCAATGACAAAAAAATTCCATCAAACACTCTATACAAACACTTCAAATAGTCAACAAAAGATTGGAAACCCTAAAAATCTCGGTTTAAGTTCATTATGGACTAGGATTTTCTTATTGGACCTAATGGACCAATAAGTTTCCAATTTGACTAGTTTGGGCTTAAAACCCTTAATTGGGCTCTAATTCAACCCACCTTCATGAGATTTAACATTTTGCGCCATATTGGGCCTAAAATGGAATAAAGTACTCCACTAAGCCTTATTGGGCCATAACTAACCTAATTAGCCTTAGTAGGCCATAAAACCCATTCTCTTATGCTAATTGGGCCGTGAACCATCCAAAGACGCCCAATGGGCCGAAAACTAATTATGGGCCTATGAAATTCGAACAAAGCTATGAATAGCCCAAGAAAACCCATTCCTCCCTTTTAAATCCCAACAAAATCGGCCCATATACACATACACACATTCAAACATATATATATATATATATATATATATATATATATATATATATATATATATATATATATATATATATATATGCAAAACAAAAAAAAATGAAGTGAATTATGTGCATGAGACACCTCACTATTGCATGTAGGGTATCCATGCACATCACCTCATCCTCTCTCTTCCCCCCTCTCTTCTTATCCTCGGCCGAGAATCACACACACACACACACACAACTCACTTGAAGTTTCTCTCAAGAACTCACAATAACAACCTCTTATTTCCTCTCAAAAATTTCGAGAATCATAAGAGCTTCAAGGAGGATTTCATCCAAAAATCACTTCAAATTATATTCTAGTGGTAAGATCTTACAAACATACTTTCTTTATACACTCATTCACCCCTCTTACAACCTTAATCTCTTGATCATACTCCATAGAACTCATCAAAGTTTGAAGGTCCCTTCAAGAAGCTTGCTAAGGCCGAAAACCACACCATCTTGTTCCATTTCTTCTTCAAAACTGAAACCACAAACCCAAGGTGAGTTCATACCCCCTTGTTTTCGGTTTTTACTTGTTTTGGGGGGGATAATACAAGTATTATGTGTTGATCTATGTGTGTTTGCATGTTATATGTGATTTCTTTGGTTTGTGTTGTGAAAATATGATATTATTTGCTATATCTCGAAATCTATGGCTAAAGTATGAAGGATACATAAACAAAAACATAATAAACAACATATTTCAAAGATATAAGAATCTTTATGTTTAAGAAGTGAAAAACAAGGCCAAAGATTTTCATAAGTGTCATTTTTGCAAAAATAACAAAGATTTGATTAAAAGATGACATTTTTGGTTTTTACAAGGATAATATGGTATATATCTATATAAAATATGATTTTTATGGAAATAATACTTCTCAAAGGACCAAAAATATAACTTTTTGCTTATTGGGCTTATATTTGGGCCCCAACGGTTTTTGGGCCCAAATTTGCTAAAATATTGAAGATTGGGGCTTAAATTGTAAATTTATCAAAGTACAAAATCAAATACGTGAATGAATTAAATTCAGGGGCTGAAAATGACCTTTTTCGCTAAATTGGACTAATAATGCAAAGTTTTTAGATTTTGGACCAAAAGTGTAAAACTTACGGCAAATGGGCCAAAAATGTAAATTTCTAGCAAATAAGGGCTGAAAATGTCAAAGGTGGTATTTTGGGCTGAAATTCTAAATTTAGATTTTGTTTGGGCCGAAAATGTCAAGTTAAATAATTCCAATTCGTGCTTATTGAGCCGTCGTGGCCCAATTATACGATTATTGGGCCAAATATAATCAAAACATGTATATTGGGCCTTGGTGACCCAATTATATGCCCAACGGGCCTTTAACAGCTTCGACATGCTATTGGGCCTTAGTGGCCCATTTACATTGCTAATATGGTCCTAAACATTCATCATATGCTTAATGGGCTATAACATGCCCGTAGCATACTCGACAGCCGTTAATAACATACAAAATTAATGGGCCTCCGTTGTCCTCTTTCTTGTCTGTTAGGCTTACCTTATATTCACATAAACATAAATCGGGTTGTAAAACAATGTTATTCAGTTTCATTGGGATTTAGTGAGAAATAACGGGTGGCACCAATAAGTGTCGGTCGTATCCTGTAGTTATAATCATAGTCTCCTGGAGTGAGAGCGAGAGTTTGTGTATAGATCTATACGGGGGTGACTCCCCCACACCTGAGTTGTTCGCTGCAGTTAGACTCGGTCAGTCTAGGGTGACAAAATCTTGATCAAAACCGGCGTTTGGAAAAATGCCAAGACAGGTGAATTAGTCATTATTATGCATGGTTATAACGACTCACATAGAGGTCCATTACCATCTAAGTATTCATGGGAAATCATATTCATACACTGTGACGATGCAAAGTGATTATACAATAATACAAAACTATCATACTATTTAAATCGGAAAACATTGGGTTTTCCGGGGAACGACATAATTCACTTCTACTTACAACGACTATAATACAAGGAACAATTATGAAAAGCATTTCACCTTTACATGTTTTGAAATCACATACACGTATACTTATGGATCATCACACCTTTTTCGTAAATAGTTTTTGTTACAGAAAATATCGGATTTTCTGGGTTTTACAAACAATACAAACTATTTTTATATCAAACCTGCTTATGAACTCACCAACATTATATATGTTTTGGGATTATGTAATGTAAACAATGTACTTGATGTGAACAATGTCAGTTGCAATGTATTAATGCATGGTGATGCTTATGTTATGTTTCATGTATATTCATTGTGATGATATTTCAATTTAAGTCACACGAGCCCTCGGACGTTTCCGCCGTCTGGTTTGGGGGTGTGACAGGTTGGTATCAGAGCTTTGTTTATAGTGAACTGGCATATCGAACTACACATTGATATGCAACTATAAACCCAAAGAGGGACTAAATAACTCTGAACAAAACAAATAAAATATATATAGTAATAAACACTCTTACTTGTGCGACTTAAAAAAAATAAACATAATAACAATTCAAATAAGACAATGGGAAGAATCATGACATCTCGGTTAAACCAGGACTGTTCACAGTTGTGTTAGGGATGAATGTAGCCTGATCAACTACATTTCCTTCAGAATACAACTATCACATGCCCTGGAGTGATCGCGATGGTCAGTAGACCTAAGGCATACCCTTTTGATACCCAAGAGGAGAACATCAAACCAATTATAATAACAACTAAAATATTTTAGGAATAATAATGGTTTATTTATATACATTCATGCAGACAGTATGGTTGGCTTCCATCTTCCTGGAGATCCGTATTTCCCTAATCCGGGGAATAACGGATGGCTTGAAGAGGAACCTGAGGAGGAACCCGAGGAGGAACCTGAAGAGGAGTCTGAGGAGGAACCCGAGGAGGAACAAGAGGATGGGATCGAAGACGGACCTGTGGAGCGTGTGGCGGGCTCTGGAGGGGAGGAACCTAGCGACAATAGTGACGATGACTCGGACGCAGAGTCCGTAGTCATCAACCCACCATTTCCAGTTAGGGTGCCAACACATCGGATGGGCCCTAATGGCCCTACACCCCCATGGGGAGTTGACATTTGGAG
This sequence comes from Lactuca virosa, assembly GCF_052849685.1. Classification (NCBI taxonomy): domain Eukaryota; kingdom Viridiplantae; phylum Streptophyta; class Magnoliopsida; order Asterales; family Asteraceae; genus Lactuca; species Lactuca virosa. The sequence continues at coordinate 372,189,088 of NC_136430.1, read as the reverse complement.
ATGGAGTAGGCAGCAAGGTCAGTGACCCCCGTACGGCATGGAGAGGGAATTCTATGACCTGAGGGATGGAGGACCGGCAGACTGAGCACTTCCTGTTGTGGTAAGACGATTGAGGGATACCGGCAACCTAGCTCAGAACACTGCTGACCACATGCATCAGATGCGAGAGAGAGTTGCAAGGGCCGAGCAGGAAACGCAGGAGGTTATCACGGAATTCCACATGAGACAGGAGATGTGGGAGGCCCGACTTCGATACACGGAGCGACAGGTGGCTCGACTCCAGGGAGCATCCACATCTACAGCACCACCCCCCGATGCATCTCGTCGTGATTAGGACCAGCTTTACCAACTACCAGTGTTACTATGTTCTCTTATGTTCACCATGTTATGTACTACCGACTTTATGTTTAAGTGATTACACTACTCATAGAGTCGTTATGCTGCCAAACTTTGTACCCTTATGTATGCCCTTTTGGGCAAATTTTCATGTATCAAAGTGCGGATATTATTAGTGGAAAATATTATGTGTTTTATCGTGATGTTGTAATCTGCTATGTGTTTTATATTCTTATTATTTGGTGTAAATATATGGAACCACTTACATGCACAATCGATTCACGGAATTCCCAACTTAAATACAATGCGTACTCAACATCTTTCTGTTCCATAACAACAAGATGCCGCAAAGACCAACCCGTGGAAACAATCAACCACCACCGCCACCAGAAGTCAACTCAGTTGCATTTCAAGCAGCTGTATCTGCTGCAATCACAGCAGCACTGACGCAGTTTCACAATGGAAACAATGGTGGAGGCAACGGACAGGGGGCCGGAAGTTCAAACAACGGGATGAACCAAGGACCTACCAAGACATGCTCTTACAAAGATTTCACCAACGCCAAACCACGAACCTTTAATGGCATAGGGGGAGTAATAACCCTGAAAAGATGGATTGAAAAGGTGGAATCGATGTTCGAGATATGCGGATGCCCTGAAGAATTCAAGGTGAAGTTTGCAGCATGTACATTTGTTGATCAAGCCCTCACCTGGTGGAATGGACATGTGGAGGCTATGACTCTTCCGGTGGCTAATGCCATGCCATGGGCAGAACTGAAAGAAATGCTAATGGCTGAATACTGCCCGTGTGGCGAGGTTCAGAAAATGGAGCAAGAGTTATGGAATCTCATAGTCCGAAACTCCGACATCGATACCTACATATCAAGGTTTAGTGAACTGTCTCTGTTGTGCCCTGGCATGATTACTTCGGAAGGAAAGAAAATCGAACGATTCATCTCGGGATTAACCTTCCCAATTCAAGGAAACGTGATAGCCGCAAATCCTGAAACCTTTGACAGTGTCAAGAGGTTGGCCAAGAAGTTGTACGACCACAACAAGAAGAAGAGCGAAAAAGAAGGGGAAACGGAAAACAAGAAGGAGAGCGACAACAAGAAGGGAAAGAATAACAAGCGGAAGGGACGATGAGGCTCAGAGTCGTCAAAGAAACAACAAACAGTGACAATTCATGCTGCAACCACCCAAGTTCCCTCCACACCACATGCTCCAACCTCATCCACCCCAAGTGCCCCTAAGCAGTATTCCAGAAATCTCCCAAAGTGCAACAAGTGCAATCTCCATCACAATGGTGAATGCAGGGAGATGCATTGTACCAGTTGCAACCGAAAGGGTCATACGGCAAGATACTATTGGACCTATCCTCCCCAGAACCAACAACAGGGAAACAACAACAACAACAACCGCAACAACAACAACAACAACAATAACAACAACAACAACACCAACAACAACAACGACAACAACGTTGGGGCTAGCCACACTTGTTACGGATGTGGAAGGACTGGTCATTTCCGTCGAAACTACCCTAATGTCAACAACCAAGGGAATGGAGGAACAGGGAGAGTGCTGACTATGGGCCAAGGGGAAGCGGTTCAGGATCCCGCTGTTGTCACCGGTACGTTTCTCCTTAACAACACATATGCATGCATCATGTTTGATACTGGGGCAGAGCGGAGTTTTGTGAGTAATAAATTCAAACATTTACTAAAGCAACAACCCCAGAAGCTTAATGAAACCTTTACGGTGGAAATGGCTAATGGGAAAACAGAATCAGCTGAGGAAATCTACGTAGGATGTACCTTAACCTTAAATCACCATGCATTTCAAATAAACTTGATGCCTGTAACTATTAGGAGTTTTGATGTGATTATCGGCATGGATTGGTTGAGCCCCCATCATGCTGAAATTATGTGTCACGAGAAGGTCGTTCGCCTTCATCTCCCTAACCACGAAACCCTAATCATATACGGAGAAAAACCTAGTACGAACCTTCTGTTGGGTTTTTGAGCATTCTAACACTCCTAAATGTACATGCAACCCTAAATACCTTGGATCTATGTTTTCTCTATTATACATGCAAATATGAATTTCCAAGGTATTATACTAACTAGCATACAAAACTTTGATTCATATGAAATATAACAAGTTAGAATACATACCTCTTTGATGTCGAATGACTCCATGAAGCTTGAGTGCCTAGTGCCCCAAGTGTGACACCTCAAATGGTTCACACAACACCAAATACACTTGGAATAACTTAGAGAGAACATCACACTTCATAAAAATCGGCTAGCCCTTTTTGTTCACACATAGTGGCCGATTTTGTCAACAACAAGATGCTTATATAGTTAGTGACAATTAGGGTAAACCCTAATTGTCATGGCTTTCCATTTCCTTAGATCCATGGGTTCAAACATACCATGGAGCATCTTATGGGTTTTAGCCCAACTTGACAATCCATGGAGCACTAGCCCACTATACAAGTATGGGTGATTTACACAATCAACCCATATATTTAATTAGTCTTCTTTTGATCACTTAATTAATTCTAGATTAATTCTTGATCAATACTAATTAAATAATCTTATTAATATATTATAACTTATAATATATTAACAAACCTTAAGTGTTATTTCTCTCATTATAGTCTATCCAAATGCATGATGCCATGCAACCCAAATGGACCATGTCGGGTCGGGTCAAGTCTTACCAATTATAGTTATGGACTTAGACATTAATCCAACAGTCTCCCACTTGGATAAGTCTAAAACTATTATTGCGTATGACTTCAAGAACCGACTGGCAATCGTAGCTCTCAAAAGCTTCCGTCGAACTCTGACCTTGTCGATGATCTCTAACCTTTGTCAATGACTTGTCCATTAGATAAGTAATCATATATTCCTCCATTCTAGATATCATATGGACTGAGACATGGATTGTAAATCATTCTCTCTGTCCATTTGTTGTTTCCCGATTTCCGATTCATGACGACTGACTGATTGAACAAATCAAATCAGTCCTGGCTTGGCCAAGCACTCACATGTGTCATCACTAAATCATCGAGGGGCCCACAGATATCGCTTTTATCCCGAAGGTAAAAGGAATGGATAAACTTCGACTCATATGGCTTGTTCTACTACTTGTTGAATCATACACAAAGGCACGTTTTATAACATCGAGTTACCAATGCGTTTTCGTGCAATCAATGTATAACCAACTCATATTAACAACTTATATCTCTAGGTTTAAAGAATATAAGATATTATCGTCTCATGATCACTCGTGATAAAATCCATGAAGTGATTCAAATGAGCGTGGGTTGAATCCAATACTCAGAACTTATGAGCACTCATGAGTGTTGTAGCACAACTTTGTCCACCAACTTGGACCTCTACAAGCCAACCCATGACAGTCTTGATTCATATCTACTTCCAACATATGACCGACTGTGGATGGTTTTGAATAACTTAGTCATTCCGGAAGAATAACCTAGTTATTATGGAAGTCAAAACATGCAACGTGAAACACAAGAATAAATGAATCTAATATGGTATCAAAACCTATGAATATAAATAAAACACTTTCTATTTATCACCATACTGATTACTCATTATTCATTGTTTCGGTTTTATCAACTTTATACCTGAATTAAAAACACTAGTTGTCCCATGCTCCAAGCATGTACACTATGTTTTTCAAAACAATAGCTTTTCCATACTCCAAGTATGCACTTTATGTTTTTCTATGATCCTTACTTTGTGAAATAAACCAATTGAACATAATTTCAATGATTCTAATTTCACATTTCCAAATCCTTATCGAAAAATGTGAGAATTTCAAATTCCTATCATTTATCGAAAACTGTTTAGATTTTAAACTTATATGCACTGACCCTCCTGTAATGAATATGTACAAAGTCACAAAGACTTTTCAACAGTCATTATAAGGTATTCCAATGGAGTTCAACTCCATGGAAACTAAGTCTCATATTCAAAGTACATTGCTTTGAACATGCTTCTTGCATTAAGTTTTCTAATCTTACACAGATAACTTCCACCTATGGAGACAACTCCATATTCTCATTTTGACTATCACTTCTGAACAAGAGATGCCTCTTTTCAGAATATGTCAATATGGTCCTTCCAAAATTAGCACTATACTTCCAACTGTCCCTGAGCAACCAATCTTTGGTAAACCTTAGATTGTCCTGGACAATTGCTTAATCATTTTAGTCATATCCAATTCTAGACCTTTTCCCTTCTTAATGCCTCTGGGCATTTGGAAAATTTAGAAAGGACAAATATTATAGCACATGCAATCGATCCTGTACCCAAAGCAAATGGGACACGATTCATGATGTCTCACATAAAGACATGATTCTTGACCAGTCTTTTGCTACAATATTTTTATTTGCCATGTTTTCAAAATTTAACTATGAAGAGGGATGTCGTAATCATAATCGAATTTTGAGAACGCAATATATGGAATTTCCTTAAGTTGAACCAATCTAACATGAAATTCATATATATATATATATATATATATATATATATATATTCTTGACTAAAGATGATTAAGGTCTCAATCTAAGCCTTTAGAACTGAAATGAAGTATATTCTCTCCCTTAATTATAGCAAAACAACTTTTTTCAACCCCTGCAACTTCACGAATTGAAACTTTTGTTTTCTATAATTAACATTGCTAACTTGCAATACTTATCATAATTATCATGCTCCCACTAACATGATGATTATTAGCATAACACTTATGCTCCCACTAGCTTTGACATGTACTCAGAAAACAGCTGGACTTCTAGAAGTCAATACTTTATTGACTTTCTTACCAAAGTTCAGATTTCTGATACGAGATGCTTTGATAAAAACTTTATCAAAATCATACACCTCTCCTTAGATAGCATGCATGTGTTGATGGGTTTTGAGCATTCTAACACTTCCTAAGTGTACATGCAACCCTAATACCCTTGGATCTATGTTTGTCTAATTATCATGCAAAGTTGAATTCCAAGGTTATATTCCTATCTAGCATACATGGGGAACATTTTTAACTTGAATGAAAGATAGAATAACTTACCTTGTTGTTGATTATGATCCTTGAAACCTTGTAAGCCTAGCACCCCAAGTGTGATGCCTCAAATGCTTCACACAACACCAAATTCAAAGGAGTAAACTTTGAGAGAATCTTACACTTGCAAAATCGGCTCTAGCCCTCTTGTTTCTTAGTGTCACCGATTTTGGGGAGAACACCTTTGTTTATATAGTGTGTTGCATTAGGTAAACCCTAATGTAACATGACTCTTCATTTCATGATCCATGGGTTAACTCCATGGAGCATCCTATGGGTGGAACCCAACTTGATAATCCATGGAGCCTCTTAGCCCACTATACAAGATATGGAAGATTTACATAATCTACCCATATATTTAATTAGTTATCTTTTGATCACTTAATTAATTCTTGATCAAACTAATTAAATAATATTATTAATATATTAGAACTTATAATATATTAATAAACCATAAGTGTTATTTCTCTCATTTTAGTTTATCCAATTGCATGGTGCCATGCAACCCAAATGGACCATGTCGGGTCGGGTCAAGTACATACCAGAAATAGTTATGGACTTAGACACCTTATCCAACATGTGTGTCTAAACAATTTCAGAACTATGAAAAGGGATGCCGTAATCATAGTCTCAATTGTTTAGACCTTTTGCCATCTGCTTCAAATCTACTTGGTGGAAGTGTTTCCTCACCATCATTTTCATGAATCGGAGAGAAACCTTATGACCCTTAGATTTTATGGTGTATGTGTTCTTATCCATGTGAATCTGTTAAAACCATAATCACAAGACACGGTTAATGACAAATCCAAACTCATATGGACTGAACTCAATCTGAATTTCTTGCCACCTGGCAGCTCAAGGGCCTGCCATTGCTTCCAAGTTGTTATGCAACCAATTGAGAACTCTAAGAGCTCATATGCAAAGCCAACTTTAACTGGAATGGGCACAGAAATAGAAATATGTCAAGACGATAGGTTATAAACCTCACGTCGTGTGCTATTGTTAAACTACAGGTTTTTATTCTTGATTAGACCTTGAAGCTTTCAGAATCTCTAAGACTCCCACTGTCCTCTTGACATATAAGACTATCTTGCCAAATAATCAAGAGATAGTGCAGCTTCTTTATCAAGACAAACACTTCACACACTTGGCCTAAGTTGGTCTTTGTTTAACCCAAAACATCACAACTTACCAATTTCAAATGTACAAGAGTAGGACACTTTTACTCTTACATTTAACAAGTGTTTTAAACCTTTCTTTAAGATATGTCACTCAAGTTACAATCTTGGAGTATGACTCTAAGAATTGTTTTGGAACGAAGTATGACTCATCTTCTTGATTTAACCATTTCAACAATTCATGACTCCTCTTCTTAGTCATAAGAATGCACTAAGATGTCCTTAGAAGACCAATTGTGATGTGGTTCTTTAATCATTAAGATGATCACAAAACATGAAACTAAAGTACTCTCCCATCTTTTCAGATTTGAGAAACTTTTATCTTTCTGCCTAATTTGATTCTTCTCATTCGTTCTGCCATACATTGAGACTTTTCCAATGTTTCAGAATTATACTTAAACTTGTAAGTATAACCATATTTACTAAACTTTGGTAAATCATGACGAATAGTCTTATCGATCTTTGTGGTGGACTTGACCAGTGCACAAGAATGTGTACTCGATCCCTTTAGTCCTTGACTTGACTAACACATCCATGTGAACAAGTAATTAGTCTTAATTTTCCAATGCTTGAAAGTTCTCATTCATCATACTATTCAACTTGCATGATTCCAAGTTTCAGTCCAATTGAAACTTGGGCGATGAGGAACTTTCCTGATTTGGTAAATTTAGACACTACCACAAATGAAAGGATCAAATCCATTTTCAAATATTGCTGTCAGTGGAATCATATAAGCAACAATTTTCCACAAATGCCATTGTAAGGATACTTCAAATAAATAAAATTAAACAATTTTCTTTTATTTTAAACTTTGCGGAAAAACTTATCCTTACAATCCACATGGAAACTTGTTGTTATCTATTCCTTAGCAATATATCATAACTTCTTAAGCAACTGCTCAAAATTCTGATGCGATCGAAATCCACCTTCGCGATCAGAATCAGCATATACTTCCTTTAAGCTTTCTCTCTATTCTTTGATTCTTAAAACATCAACATATGACCCAGTCACATCATGTAATGAGGATCCCAGAATAGAAACTTAACAGAGTTAGAAAATGGGCTCTACCTGAAGTAGAGTCAAACTTATTGACTTTAACATCCTTAGGTAAATTTGGTAGCTTTGCAATCAACGCCCCTTCCTTTGGCAAAATAAACATATGGACCCTTTGGTAATGGGTCTATCTCAGACTTAGCCTTTCTCTTTACCATTTGGTCAACCGGGTTGACTATGGCCAATCCCTTTCCATTGGGAAGAGAATGCTTTTTCTGGATTTCCAGTGTCACCATTGTCACTGTCCATAAAGTTTTGGGAAGTTGATCTTCTAATCAAATTTGCTTTACTATCGTTCCAAATCATTGTTGATTCACCAGCACCAAGCAAATAGATAAGATCTTTAAGGGTCATGTCATAGTCTGTTTCATAGGAGTCCCAAAGGAACTCACTATGTGACTTAGAAAGTGATTTAGCATCCAACTTTCTTAAGACTTTGACACCCAACTCTTCCGGCTTGTCAATATGTGACTTCATCTCCAAGATGCGATCACACATAGACCTTACTTGCCAATAGGGCTTGAGTGACCTTAAACTTGTGGGTTAGGGAGAATAATTGGAGGAGGTGGAGGAAGTGAAGTTCCAAGAGATTTGGGAAGATCATAGATGTCTGAACTAGACATCTTTTGGGAGATATTCAAGATAGTTGATTTAAAGTCCTTAATATAACACCCAATATGAGATATTAAGGCTAGGACCCAACACAATACTTTTATAACTTGGAAGAGGGATGCCATAATCCAGGCTATAAACTATTTGAAGGTAGGTGAATGATGATTCACCAATTTCCACCATGAAAACGAAATAATTTAATTAGGTTTTACTTGGATTTGAAACTCCTAGATCTTTTGAGATTCATTGAACTTTTCAATGGCATGTTTCGATCTCAAGTGTGCCCTTCAGGTTTTGTGACTGTGATGCCGAGGATCACAAAACAAGGTGTGAAGTAACCATGCAAATTACTTGGTACCCTTAATATTTACCCCTCAATCGATGTGTCGGTTAACCACACGAGCTCCACCGATACTATGATAAATATTAAGTTACCCTTTGCCTACCTTGGTAAATCCAAGTTAGAGTGTCGGTTAACCACACACGCTCCACTAACGGTTTAAACAAAGTGCAAAGTGTAATTTCATGGATTAGCACCTTATTCACATTTTCCTAAGTAACTAAGATTGGGAATTTATAAGTGTTTAGTTACTTAGAATTTATCATTAATACTTTTAATGAAGGGAGAATTATAGTCCTTGTCCTACCTGTTCGGCTAACGACCCTCCACCAGTCAAGGAAGCGGTGGGTGAGAGTGGACACCCATTAAGCTGCCATTTTATAGGCAACAACCTTATACCCCCCCTTATAGACCGGCTTCGTGAATGAGGCCTACTAATGGTAAGACTGACTTGCTCTTATACATATATATATATATATATATATATATATATATATATATATATATATATTATTAACTCATAATATTATAGAGTATAAGGGTTGAATTTTAACTTTTAAAATTCTAAGGGCTAAACCATTTAATTCCATAACCTATGTGTTTAAAGTAGTTTTAATTAAAACTCTTCAAGTTCCATAACTTAAAGACAAGTTATGGAAGACTTTAAACTATTAAAGAATGTAACTCTTCTTCTTTTGTAACTTATGGAACTAATTAAGGTTACACATTTTTATTATTTAATGAAGTGACTCTTGAACCTCCATAACTTGAGGACAAGTTATGGAGTCATAAAACCATTTAATGAGGACAAGACTCTTCATTTTGTAACCATTGCCAACTTTTATGAGTTTTAAGAAACTTTAATGTGACTTTTCATGTAAGTTGAGGACAAGTTACACAAACACATTTTAGAATCCACTCTTAGATTAAAATGGATCAAAGACACATAATCAATCAACCTTTTCTATTAATCTAAGCAACTCATATGAACAAGATAATTGGAATCAAACTTTTTCATGTAATTAGCATAACACTTAAACTAATACAAAACATGAATCTATTGACAATTATCTTTGAAATTGGATTAGCATGAACATTACCACATCAAAAACAAGTTTATAAGTTCAAAAACAACTTATGGCAATGTTCCTAGTCCATTTCCAGCCAAAAAACTCGAAGATATGCTGTCAGGGGGTCCAACTCGTCGAGTGCATGAACCAACTTGGAGAGTTGGATCATTTTGAACACTTTTAAGGCATGGACTCGGCGAGTCTGTTGTTCAGACAGCAACAAAATTCGATTTTTCAGCCATTTTTGCAAGTATAACAAGAAAACAAGCCTAGGCTCTGATACCACTGTTGGGTTTTTGAGCATTCTAACACTCCTAAATGTACATGCAACCCTAAATACCTTGGATCTATGTTTTCTCTATTATACATGCAAATATGAATTTCCAAGGTATTATACTAACTAGCATACAAAACTTTGATTCATATGAAATATAACAAGTTAGAATACATACCTCTTTGATGTAGAATGACTCCATGAAGCTTGAGTGCCTAGTGCCCCAAGTGTGACACCTCAAATGGTTCACACAACACCAAATACACTTGGAATAACTTAGAGAGAACATCACACTTCATAAAAATCGGCTAGCCCTTTTTGTTCACACATAGTGGCCGATTTTGTCAACAACAAGATGCTTATATAGTTAGTGACAATTAGGGTAAACCCTAATTGTCATGGCTTTCCATTTCCTTGGATCCATGGGTTCAAACATACCATGGAGCATCTTATGGGTTTTAGCCCAACTTGACAATCCATGGAGCATTAGCCCACTATACAAGTATGGGTGATTTACACAATCAACCCATATATTTAATTAGTCTTCTTTTGATCACTTAATTAATTCTAGATTAATTCTTGATCAACACTAATTAAATAATCTTATTAATATATTATAACTTATAATATATTAACAAACCTTAAGTGTTATTTCTCTCATTATAGTCTATCCAAATGCATGATGCCATGTAACCCAAATGGACCATGTCGGGTCGGGTCAAGTCTTACCAATTATAGTTATGGACTTAGACATTAATCCAATACCTTCGTCTTATCTCATGTATTAAGGCACAGAAGTGTCTACAAAAGAAGGACTCTGTGTTTCTGGCTCACATTGTGGATAAATCCAAGGAAGAGATTAATATTCGAGACATCCCAGTAGGTTGCGATTTCCCTGACATCTTTCCTGAAGATCTTCCGGGGATACCCCCAGAAAGACAGGTCGAGTTCCGAATCGACCTTATACCAGGAGCTACACCCATCGCCAAATCGCCCTATAGGTTGGCTCCAGCGGAGATGCAAGAATTGTCAAGCCAACTCAGCGAACTCTTGAACAAAGGATTCATTAGACCCAGCTTCTCGCCTTGGGGAGCTCCGGTCCTTTTTGTTAAAAAGAAGGATGGATCCTTTAGGATGTGCATCGACTATAGAGAGCTGAATAAGCTCACTATCAAAAATCGCTACCCACTTCCACGAATCGACGATCTATTCGACCAACTTCAAGGAGCAAATTACTTCTCTAAGATAGATCTGTGATCCGGCTATCATCAACTCAAGGTCCGAGAGGAGGATATTCCCAAGACCACTTTCCGAACTCACTATGGACATCATGAATTTGTTGTAATGCCCTTCGGTCGAACGAATGCCCCTGCCGCCTTTATGGACCTGATGAATCGAGTTTTCCGTCCATTCCTTGACAACTTTGTAATCGTTTTCATCGACGATATCCTGGTCTATTCTCGAAGTGAAGAGGAACATAGTCGACATCTCCGACAAATCTTGGAAACGCTGCGAGCCGAAAAGTTGTACGCAAAACTCTCTAAGTGTGAGTTCTGGCTCCGTAGCGTAAACTTTTTAGGTCATGTTGTCAGCCAAGAAGGGATACATGTGGACCCTTCCAAGGTTAAACCCATTGAAGGATGGGCAGTCCCAACGACACCCACAAAAATTCGTCAATTTATGGGTCTCGCAGGCTATTACAGAAGATTCATCCACAACTTCTCCAGAACAGCCAAGCCTCTTACCATGCTTACCCAAAAGGGCGTACCATTCGAATGGACAGAAAAGCGGGAGGTTGCCTTCCGAACTCTGAAAAGAGCTCTCTGTAGTGCACCAGTACTATCATTACCAGAGGGAACTGAGGACTTCGTAGTTTACCGCGATGCTTCGAATCAGGGTTTAGGCTGTGTACTCATGCAGTGTGGGAAGGTGATAGCTTATGCATCCCGACAACTAAAGACACATGAGGTGAATTATACCACCCATGATCTCGAATTGGGAGTTGTGGTCTTTGCTTTGAAGATTTGGAGGCACTACCTTTATGGTACAAAGTGCACCATTTTCACTGACCACAAAAGCCTCCAACACATTTTAAATCAAAAAGAGTTGAACATGAGGCAGCGAAGATGCGTTGAGCTGCTAAATGATTATGAGTGTGAAATCAAGTACCACCCAGGAAAGGCTAACGTGGTAGCTGATGCCTTGAGTTAAAAGGAATACTCGAATCGTCGTGTGAAAACTCTTTCGATAACCATTCAATCCCATCTATTCTCGCAAATCAAAGAAGCTCAGTTTGATGTCATGAAGACAGAAAACATGACAAATGAAGCGTTACGTGGAATGGAAAAGAATTTCGAAGTCAAGGAAAATGGAGCATATTATTTCATGAACCGAATTTGGGTCCCTAAACTTGGGGGATTCAGAGAGGTAGTCATGAATGAGGGCCATAAGACACGATACTCCATCCATCCGGGTTCAGATAAAATGTACCTGGATATCAAGCAATATTATTGGTGGCCTAACATGAAGGCACAAATTGCCACTTACGTTAGCAAGTGCCTCACTTGCGCTAAAGTGAAGGTAGAATATCAAAAGCCCTCGGGACTATTACAACAGCCGGTAATACCCGAGTGGAAATGGGAAAGGATTACCATGGACTTTGTGACCAAATTACCCAAGACAACTGATGGATTGGATGCCATATGGGTGATAGTCGATAGGTTGACAAAATCCGCTCATTTCCTGCCGATAAAAGAATCATACAAGATGGAACGATTGACTAGAATCTACATCAAGGAAATTGTGAGACTCCATGGAGTGCCAATATCTATCATCTCAGATCGAGCTAGTAGATTCACTTAACGCTTTTGGCAATCACTTCAAAAGGCTATGGAAACACAACTCGACATGAGCACTGCTTACCACCCACAGACGAATGGTCAAAGTGAGCGAACCATTCAAACGCTTGAAGATATGCTTCGAGCATGTGTGATAGACTTCGGAAGGTTGTGGGATACCCACTTACCTTTGATTGAATTTTCGTACAATAATAGTTATCACACGAGCATTAAAGTTGCTCCCTTCGAAGCATTATATGGTCGTAAATATAGATCACCGTTGTGCTAGGCTGAGGTAGGTGACACTCAGCTAGCAAGAGGACATACACCAAACAATGATTTAACAGGGCCAGAAATCATACGTGAAACGACAGAGAAGATAGTTCAAATCAGAGCTCGACTTCAAGCGTCACGAGACCGACAGAAGAGCTATGCTGATAAACGGCGAAAGCCCTTGGAATTTCAAGTCGGGGATCGAGTGTTGTTAAAGGTGTCTTCCTGGAAAGGGGTAATTTGTTTTGGGAAACGGGGGAAACTAAACCCACGATACATTGGGACATTCGAGATTCTTGCCCGAATCGGTCCAGTGGCCTATAGGCTGCAGCTACCTGTCGAGCTCAGCAGCGTACACCCCGTGTTCCATGTTTCCAATTTGAAAAAGTTCTTATCCGATGAAACTCTCATCGTCCCATTGGAAGAAATTGAAATCAACGAGAATCTCCTGTTCATCGAGGAACCGGTTGAAATCATGGACAGGGAAGTGAAGCGTACTAAGCAAAGTCGCATTCCGATTGTGAAAGTTCGATGGAACGCAAAGTGTGGACCGGAATTCACATGATAATGCAAAGACCAGATAAAGCAAAAGTACCCTCACTTATTCTTGTATTCTCAAATCTAGCTTCAAAAAGAATTTCGGGACGAAATTCCCTCTAACGGGGGGATGATGTCACAACCAGGAAATTCTATGCTTTTGTAAACATTAACAAGGATAACATTTGTAACTAAAACTTGAAAGCATGCATGATGTTTATTCAATGACAACAAAATTCCATCAAACACTCTATACAAACACTTCAAATAGTCAACAAAAGATTGGAAACCCTAAAAATATCGGTTAAGTTCATTATCGACTAGGATTTTCTTATTGGGCCTAATGGACCAATAAGTTTCCAATTTGACTAGTTTGGGCTTAAAATTCTTAATTGGGCTCTAATTCAACCCACCTTCATGAGATTTAACATTTTGGGCATATTAGGCCTAAAATGGAATAAACTACTCCAATAAGCCTTATTGGGCCATAACTAACCTAATTCGCCTTAATGGGCCATAAAACCCATTCTCTTATGCTAATTGGGCCGTGAACCATCCAAAGAAGCCCAATGGGCCGAAAACTAATTATGGGCCTATGAAATTCGAACAAAGCTATGAATGGCCCAAGAAAACCCATTCCTCCCTTTTAAATCCCAACAAAATCGACCCATATACATATATATATATATATATATATATATATATATATATACACACACACACATTCAAACATATCTATATATATATATATATATATACATGCAAAACAAAAAAATGAAGTGAATTATGTGCATGAGACACCTCACTATTGCATGGAGGGCATCCATGCACATCACCTCATCCTCTCTCTTCCCCCTCTCTTCTTATCCTCGACCGAGAATCACACACACACACACACAACTCACTTGAAGTTTCTCTCAAGAACTCACAACAACAACCTCTTATTTCCTCTCAAAAATTTCGAGAATCATAAGAGCTTCAAGGAGGATTTCATCCAAAAATCACTTCAAGTTATATTTCTAGTGGTAAGATCTTACAAACATACTTTCTTTATACACTCATTCACCCCTCTTACAACCTTAATCTCTTGATCATACTCCATAGAACTCATCAAAGTTTGAAGGTCCCTTCAAGAAGCTTGCTAAGGCCGAAAACCACACCATCTTCTTCCATTTCTTCTTCAAAACCGAAACCACAAACCCAAGGTGAGTTCATACCCCCTTGTTTTCGGTTTTTACTTGTTTTTGGGGGGAGAATACAAGTATTATGTGTTGATCTATGTGTGTTTGCATGTTATATGTGATTTCTTTGGTTTGTGTTGTGAAAATATGATATTATTTGCTATATCTCGAAATCTATGGCTAAAGTGTGAAGGATACATAAACAAAAACATAATAAACAACATATTTCAAAGATCTAAGAATCTTTATGTTTAAGAAGTGAAAAACAAGGCCAAAGATTTTCATAAGTGTCATTTTTGCAAAAATAACAAAGATTTGGTTAAAAGATGACATTTTCGGTTTTTACAAGGATAATATGGTATATATCTATATAAAATATGAATTTTATGGAAATAATACTTCTCAAAGGACCAAAAACATAACGTTTTGCTTATTGGGCTTATATTTGGGCCCCAACGGTTTTTGGGCCCAAATTTGCGAAAATATTGAAGATTGGGGCTTAAATTGTAAATTTATCAAAGTACAAAATCAAATACGTGAATGAATTAAATTCAGGGGCTGAAAATGACCTTTTTTGCTAAATTGGACTAATAATGCAAAGTTTTTAGATTTTGGGCCAAAAGTGTAAAACTTACGGCAAATGGGCCAAAAATGTAAATTTCTAGCAAATAAGGGCTGAAAATGTCAAAGGTGGTATTTTGGTATGAAATTATGAATTAAGATTTTGTTTGGGCCGAAAATGCCAAGTTAAATAATCTAACGGACTAAAATGTCATTTTTCATCAAAAAGGACAAAAACTGTCATTTTGTACCATAAAGGGGCTGAAAATGTAAATTTTATATGAAAATGGGACTGAAATGGTCAAATAAACATTTTGAGCCAAATATGTAAATTCTAAACAATTTGATCAAAGATATAAATTTTTATAACAAGAAGGTCTAAAAATGGTATTTTTATAAAAACTAAAAATATCGTTATAAACCAACATTGAGTATTTTAACGTCAAAAGTAAACATTAAGTGTATACCAAATCCCATACTACAACTTAACGACAAAACAGATAAACCATTCAAGGGTTGGGCACAATATTTCCAATTCGTGCTTATTGAGCCTTCGTGGCCCAATTATACGATTATTGGGCCCAATATAATCAAAACATGTATATTGGGCCTTGGTGACCCAATTACATGCCCAACGGGCCTTTAACAGCTTCAACATGCTATTGGGCCTTAGTGGCCCATTTACATTGCTAATATGGTCCTAAACATTCATCATATGCTTAATGGGCTATAACATGCCCGTAGCATACTCGACAGCCGTTAATAACATACAAAATTAATGGGCCTCCGTTGTCCTCTTTCTTGTCTGTTAGGCTTACCTTATATTCACATAAACATAAATCGGGTTGTAAAACAATGTTATTCAATTTCATTGGGATTTAGTGAGAAATAACGGGTGGCACCAATAAGTGTCGGTCGTATCCTGTAGTTATAATCATAGTCTCCTGGAGTGAGAGCGAGAGTTTGTGTATAGATCTATACGGGGGTGACTCCCCCACACCTGAGTTGTTCGCTGCAGTTAGACTCGGTCAGTCTAGGGTGACAAAATCTTGATCAAAACCGGCGTTTGGAAAAATGCCAAGACAGGTGAATTAGTCATTATTATGCATGGTTATAACGACTCACATAGATGTCCATTACCATCTAAGTATTCATGGAAAATCATATTCATACACTGTGACGATGCAAAGTGATTATACAATAATACAAAACTATCATACTATTTAAATCGGAAAACATCGGGTTTTTCGGGGAACGACATAATTCACTTCTACTTACAACGACTATAATACAAGGAACAATTATGAAAAGCATTTCACCTTTACATGTTTTGAAATCACATACACGTATACTTATGGATCATCACACCTTTTTCGTAAATAGTTTTTGTTACAGAAAATATCGGATTTTCTGGGTTTTACAAACAATACAAACTATTTTTATATCAAACCTGCTTATGAACTCACCAACATAATATATGTTTTGGGATTATGTAATGTAAACAATGTACTTGATGTGAACAATGTCAGTTGCAATGTATTAATGCATGGTGATGCTTATGTTATGTTTCATGTATATTCATTGTGATGATATTTCAATTTAAGTCACACGAGCCCTCAGACGTTTCCGCCGTCTTGTTCGGGGGTGTGACAGAGGAATTGTAACCATACTTCCTGGCACCATTCTTCTAAAACTAACAGCCCTAGTACTGCATATGAGATCAAAAGAATGGGTCGCATACCATATGCTTCAACAATAGGTTCAATTATGTATGCTATGACATGTACAAGGCCAAATGTAGCTTATGCCTTTAGTTTAACCTATAGGTAGCAAGCTAATCGTGGGGGAAAACATCGGATGTATATAAAGAACATACTTGAGTACTTAAGAAGGACTAAAGACATGTTCCTAGTTTATGGAGAGTTGACAAAGAGCTTACTGTAAGATATTACATTCATGTTGTTTTCAACACTGATCGAGACAACTCTCGATTATAGTCAGGTTATGTTTTCATACTTAATAGAGGAACCATTTCCTGAAAATGTTCAAAGCAAGAAGTGGTCTCACTTTCTACAATAAAACCAGAGTATATAGTTGCGTGTGAGGCAGCCCAAGAAGTTGACTGGATGAAGAAATTCATCGGTGATCTAGATTTTGTTCCAAGTATCAAAAGTTCTATTGAGATGCTTTGTGATAACACTAGTGTTATCGATATCGCAAGAGACCCGATGGTTACCAATAAGACTACATACATTTAACGAAAATTCATTTTCATCTGTCAGGAATTGGAATTGGGAAATGTATGCATTGAGAAGGTTCATACAAATGATAATCTAGCAAATCCATTCAGGAATCATCTTTCTCAAAACAAGTTTGAGAGTCATGCAAAAGGAAACGGTATTCGATTAGCTAGTGACTGGATTTAAAATCTATACTTCACTAATATCTGGATATTTTGAACTATGTAGCAATGATATGTAATATCTTTTGATATATGTAACGCCCCGATTCTCAGGTATGGTTTAAATAAGAATTTAATTGGTTTCAAGGCCTACTCGACGAGTTGGTTGCCCTACTCGTCGAGTAGCAACGGGTTTGTTACGCGTGCTTAGTGACCTACTCGCCGAGTCCACTAAGGGACTCGACGAGTAGGAACTGGCAGATGAAACCCTAAATCCCGGGGTTTTGCACCCTATTTAAGGAATGATAAGCCTCCTTTGGCCTCTTTGTAGTCATTTGAGAGCTCAGAAAACCCTAATTCGTGTGGTGTTTCACTTTATGAGTGTAAAGCTTTGGAGAGGAGATCTTTTGAGAAGAGGAGCTTGGGGAACAAAAGGCTTGGAGCAAGTAGAGTGTGGGAATCAACACTTATCTCAGTTATCACCTTCTGGAGGTAACCAAACCGCCTTTTTCCTTGTGAATCTCTTCTATTGGTTGAGTTTAGGGTTTTTGTGAGATATTAAGTTGGAAGGATGAGCTATGGGCTAGGTTTGAGGTTGTAACTTCAGATCTGGACCCTCCTCGGATTCTAGAAGCATAAAGTTACAGTTTTGGTCATGATTGAGGTCCCTCTTGAGCATGAAGCTCCATTAAGAACTTAAAATAGGCATTTAGATCCTTTATAGCCATGCATGCACGTAAAGTTTGCAACTTTACGTGATAAGCATGCCCTAGAAGCTTGGATCTGTGGTTTGGATCCGCTGCATGGCTCAAATCAAGTCTGTATGGGAAAAGGACTGAATGGAATCGGCGAGTCACGAGGTCGACTCGGCGAGTCACATGAAGATGGCCGAGAACTCGACGAGTTGGATGAACAACTCGGCGAGTCTGATGATGATTACCTTAAGACTCGACGAGTTGAAGAACAACTCGGCGAGTCGGATGAGTTTTCCCTAGGATATATATGCGTGTGTATCCGTCGAGTTGAAAGGAGGGAACTCGACGGGTGGCCTTGAAATTTGAACGAGAATCGAAGGAACTCGACGAGTCACCCCGATGACTCGGCGAGTTGGGAAGTGCTTCAAGGAACTCGGCGAGTAGCCGAGGGTACTCGGCGAGTTGGGTCAACATGGACTGTTGACCTTGATTGAGGACTTTGACTTTGACCAGGGGTTGTCTAGTGGGTTATGGAGTACCTTATAAGGTTAAGGACTTATGAGTATATTGTGCTATGGTATTAGGTGGTGGAGCCTGTGCCAAGTGATTCGAGAGTTGGGTTTTATCTTCCGAGTCGACATTTGCGAGGTGAGTTATCCTCACTATACTAAGGGGTCTAAGGCACCAAGGCCAGCCCATTGGATATGATATCCTAGTAGTTGTATTACGTTGAGTATGAGTTGGTTATGCATGCTAGTTTGATATGCTAGAGGGTGGGTCTGTAGGACTACCTGTGATATTGATTGATTTCCTGTATGTGCATTATCTGTTACATGTTGATATGTTATGTGGGATGGGTTGAGGATGTACTGCTCCGTGCGGTAGCCAACAAACCCTAGAGTATTCCAGATATGAGCTGAGGGCCCGGTAGGCATTCCAGACTCATACTGAGGACTCGAGAGCATTCCAGATATGAGCTGAGGGCCCGGTAGGCATTCCAGACTCATACTGAGGACTCGGGAGCATTCCAGATACGAGTTGAGGGCCCGGTAGGCATTCCAGACTCATACTGAGGGCTCGATGGTATTCCAGATACGAGCTGAGGGCCCGATAGGCATTCCAGACTCGTACTGAGGGCCCAGGGGTAATCCAGCTTGTAAAGTTGTGGACCCATTGCATGCTGTTATGTTCAGTTTGTTATGATATGTTATTGTTGACATGGTTATGTGGACTGTATGTGTATCGGTATTTTGGGGGTAACTCACTAAGCTTTCGGGCTTACAGTTTCAGTTTATTGTTTCATGTACATTAGGGGATCGCGGCAAGGCGAAGGCACGATCGTACAGCTCCTCCTATTATGTTTATGTTTCTGGGAATACTCTGATAGAATGTATTTTGAAAACAAAGTTGTAATGTTTTGATGAACTTGACATGTTTTGAAAGTTTAAATTTGTTCGAAATTTTTGGGTGTTACAATATATGAGATATCTCTTTTGTGTTAAATATTACTATGTACTATGTTAGCATGTTATTTAATCCTTGAATAATGTAATTATTCAAAATTGTCCATAGTCAGTCACTGTTGTGGGAGCAACTGTGAATTAAGACTAATATGAATCAGCTTGGTTGATTTCAAGTCGTGAAATAGAAAAGTGTTGCATCCAAATTCATATGTACTTGTTAGAGAACAATTGTTGGATATGACGCGCATCAAGAGTGGCTTCATGGATCATTATCATAAGTGAATTTTGAATAGAGATTTTTATCGTTTGACATGGTTAAACATTGTTTGTAACTATGCAGTGATAAAAGCTTCTGTTTGGTATAGCATGAACTATGTGAGAGTGTGTATGTAGTCAAGATGGGATTTGTTCCTCTTATGTATTGAGAGTTAGACATCTAAGGCACGTTACTTAAAGTAAGATGTCAAATGAGAATGATTATGTTCCGTGTCTCATATCCAATATGATATATAAAACAAAGAGAATGTTGATACACTTACCTTATACTTCAATTGTAGCTTTTGGGCTCCTGGAATTGGATGTTGATTGATGGGAAACCTTCATGTGTTGTTAGGGGCAGTAGCCTATTGCAAGACGAGATACTTTCTATGTCAGTCTATAATGAATCATGTGCAAGTGGGAGATTGTTGGATCTATATGCCCAAGAATTATTATTGAGTGATATTGCTAATAACATATGATCTTATAGGGTCACACCTTAATCAAGTTGGTACTTATTGAATGTTAATTAAGTATTTGATTAAAAATAAACAGATTAAATCTTGTAATTAATTGGAGAATTAGTATTGTTTTATGAAAATAATAATAAAAGAAACAACAAACTAGCTATTATATCATATGGTATGATAAACAAGTCATGTATAAAGTTCTTGGACACTTTGGGCAAACATGACTTAATTGGTTATTTTAGTTTGTTTAATAAAGAAACCAACCAACCATTTTTGTCTCATTCAAGGCCTTATGGCTGTAGGTTTTTAAGGGTATGGAGGTTTCTTGTCAATCTCCATGTCTTGCCTCCATGCTTTGTCTCCCTTACCTTTATGCTTTATAATACTTTAGAGTATTATATTTCTTGGACCTTACTTTGCATGAGACTGTATAAGAATGATTTATGCATGAGAGAGTGCTAGTTTTTTAGTCTTGTTTTTCTCCCAAAAGAAAGAAGAAACCGTAGCTTCTTCATCCTCTCACCATCTCTCATTTTGAAGTTTGTTTTTCGTGATTGAAGCTCTCTTGTATTTTCTCCTTAAATGATTATTTTTTCTAAGTACTTTAACGCTCAAGATACACAAGAATACAAGAGGGAACTATCATTCCAAAGTCCCTTAATTTTGGAGGTGGATACTTGTAGAGAAGTTCAAGCTCCTTGTTCTTTGCATCTTCATCAACACCCCAAATCAAAAAGGGTCCAAAGGATCCAAAGGTTTTCATTCTAAAACATCCTATGGTTGCTTTTAATATCATTCTAAGCTCTTCAAAAGGATCCTTGATGTTTGTTTTGTTATAAACTCGAAAATTACTAGAATTTTTAGTGGTTCCTTTGCCGTTTTTTTATTATGAAAAACTCACTATTTTTATTGGTTTTGTGCTTATAGGCCCACTGAGGTGCAGGTCGTGGGTTTTCATTCCTGTGGTAGAATGATGTCAAGAACGATGTAGAACCATGGGCTTCTCATTCCAATGGTTGAATGGTGTCACAACCTATCGTGGACCATAGTGGATTTAACTTATGTGAGTTGGACTCGACAATTATCTAGTGGAGACCCGTATGTTGATTCGTTAGTTCATTGACATAGTTGGGTGTTTGAGCGGTATGGTATTGGTATTGATGGCACAGTGGTCGATAGGTTTGGGGCGGGCTTTTGTAAGAGGTGACTTGTTGGAAAAGTCACAATTTTTTATCGGTAGTTCCTTGTTGAGTTCCTTCTTAGTTGATCCTTGCTCGTTTTTGTGAGAATGGTTCGTGTGAGTTAAGTTACCCATGATGGAGTCTGTTGTACGTCTCTTGTACAATTTGTCAAACGGTTGTGCAACTGTGCTGGTGTGGGAGTTTGGATGGCACACAAAGTTTTCTGTTGGATTGACCAATATTATGCCCGTGGGAGCAGTTGATCTATGATGACTTGTCTGGAAGTCAAGTGTGTATCTGAGGCCTTTTTGACATAGTTATGGATTTGGGATTGGTTGAAATTTACGATTGGAAGGTTTTTGAATATTCATTTTTCATGGTGGGCGTGGTAATCCTAATAAGGAAATTAAGGGTTGGTAAAATAAGTGAATGATCATCAGGCTTGAGTATGGTCTCTGGAGTTTAGTCTGTTGAGTTCTCAGTCTTATGAAGTGTAGTGATTGAGTTGGTTAGTAGTTGGAGTTATGAGAGTTTCCTGCTTTGAGTGGTTTTCGTTATGAGGTGGGTCTTACAGATTGGAAGAGTGAGGTAGTTTTTGCGATGGTGTATTTTCAATGATTGGGTGGTTTGTTGGAAATGGTGGAGTTCCGAGTGGCCTCTCGATCTTTTTTATGGATGCCTTGATTTTTGGAAGTGACTGGCGAGAGAGCTTATGGACTTTATTGGTGTTGTATTCAGACACCCTAACTGAGGCGGATTTCGAGGATGAAATCTGATTCAAGTGAGGGAGAGTTATAACATCCATTTTCTAGGAATTTTTCTTTCGAGTTTAATTATTTAAATATAAGTTTTAGGGTTTTGGCTTGGCCACAACGTGGTAATGGAGTGATCACGGCGTGGGATCCTTGCTTCAAAGAATGTGCATTCACAAGACACCATGACGTAGCAAGGTTTTGGCCACGACGTGGTGATGATATTATGTGAAACCCTATATTTTCGGGCCTTGAGCCCTGCTTAAAGCATGTGATGGCTAGGGTTTCCTCCACCCTTAGCCTTCATTACCTCCAAGGAGCCCTTGATCAACCCTAGCCTCCCTTGGAAAATTTTCACTCATTTTTGGTGATTGTGTGATCTTGGAATGAAGAAGAAGGAACTCTTGTGTATAGATCAAGCAAGAAACTCGTTTCTACTCATTATGTGCATCGTCTGGACTCCTTATAGATGTAGGTTATTTAGCATGTTTTGGATCATAAGTGAGATTTGAATGGTTAGACTTTATGGCTTACCTTGGTCCCTTGTTCATTATATCTTTTGGATGTAGTAGTTGGGTGCGTTTTGGAAGTCATGCATGAGTTTTTGGGTCATTTTCTCATCTTTTGACCTAGTTGGGTGAAGGACACACATGGCTCATGCATGTCCATAAACTTTGGATTTTTCTGGATCATTAAGTTCCCAATAAGTTTACTGGAAAGTATCAACAAGGGGATTAACAGATTAAGGACTCAACCTATTAATCTATCCAAATGCAGTGACCACAACATGGCGAGATGGTTGCCACAAGGTGGTAAATTTAGTTTTCACGACTATTTTGTCTAGACTCTCTCACGACGTGATGGCATGTCTACCACGACGTGATGGCATGTCTACCACGACGTGGTAGTGTATTTTTTTATCACGCTTGAGTTGGAAAGCCACGATGTGGCCATGGTCTGGCGACGGTATGGAGACCGTTGACCGTTGACTTTTTGACATTGTTGACTTTTGGTCAAATTGTTACTTTTAGAGTGTAGATTGAGGTATGACCTTGGATGTTTCATTAGGTGGGTTATAGCACCAGTTTCTCGAGTTTGCAAGCTATGGTATATCCGACTACAAGTGCAAGGTGTGTTTTCTCACTATGCTTTGTAGGATGCTAGATTGTATTTGTGACTCTTGCATGTATGATGAGCAGGGCCCGTCAGTCGTATGGGTGGGGCCCGATGTTATGTATGGTATGTGGTATTTTGGAGAACTCACTAAGTTTTATGCTTACGGTTTTGTGTTTAAATGTTTCAGGTACTTCTGGTTCTAAAGGGAAAGGTCCGACCTGATCGTACTACATCTTCTATTATCTATATTTATTTATTCTGATGTTTGAGAAATAAATTATACTTGGTTGGCTTTTGAGCAAATGATTGTATGGTTTTGGTGGTTTAAAAATAAAAATTTTTACTAGTATTTTTTGGGATGTTACATCCTTTTTTATCATCGTTGTTGTCATTGTTGTATTTGTTTGCTTCTAATAATGAGCACGAGACTCTAAGAACCAACTAAAAGTCATAGTAATGGTAGGTGAGGAATGAGAGTTAGCGGGGCTCTTGTCAGGAAGGGATTCACAAGTAAATGATGTGCGTGGTGACTAGAGTTCTAAGGGATACGTGGGGTGCAACCCAATATATAATAATAATCCATAATTGTTCTAAACCATGAAGATCATAATAAGCAAAATAAGAATATCAAGAACAAAAAATATAGGTAGAAACATTTATGGAAAAAAAAAACCACAAGGCAAAACTTGGTATATTAGTGAAACTTTATTATAAAAAATAAAGTTAGAAATTAAGGGGAAAGTAAAGAAAAAGTTGTAATGAAATGAATCACATATCTAATGATTTTAATTTATATATACATACCCTTAAAAAGTGTCTTAGCGATTATATAATAACCACATAATTAATGATATTTTTCGATTCCAAATGAAATAATATACATGTAGCTACTAATTTTAAATTAGTAGCTTCATAAAAAGAAAGTATTATGCTGATGTAACACAAAATAATACAACACTTAATAGAAGGTTGAATATTCGACAACAATATATTGGCATGCATAATAGGATTTTAGATTATTTTTAACAAACTTCGTCTTGATACTAAAAAAAAAACATGACCAAAATAACCTTCAAAACTTCATAAATAGTCAAAATAATTGTAGTGCCCAAGCCTCAAAGGACTATACTATCTCGAACGGTATGGAAAAATGGTAATAGATTAAATTATCCAAATGTCACTAGAAACGAATGTTAGGTGCATTTTGTGCACCTTTTTGCACACATTTTCTTCATTTTTATGCATCCCTTTAGTGTCATTTATCTCATTTTATATGCATTTTATTAAAATTCAGGTTAGTTGCAAGAACAACCCTATTTGCATATTTTTATGATCTTTTCAGGTGATCCAGAGCTGGAAACACGCTTTGGGAGGTGTCAGGAAGGACAGGTAAAAATATCAGGATGATTGGACGCAAAATGGAAAACGTCGGGAAATCAAGTTGGTTCATGGAAACAGAAAGAAACACGAGGGGTGTTGGAATTGCACTGAAAGTTGAACACATGGTGTATTTGATTAAATTGGAGCTGTTGAATATTGTTGAACATGGGCCGTGTTAATTTACCATATTTTGACACGGGTCATGTTCAACCCAATAATTGCCTTTTGGCAATTTTTCTTTTCACTTTATCTCAGGATTTTGGGCAGTTTTACACATACACTTCATTTCAGAACACTTCGAGAAGGATAATTTCGAACATGATTGCAAGGTTTGGATTGTAAACCTTTGGAAACATTTGTCGTTACATTTGTAAGCCTCGTTTGCAGATTATTTCATATTTTCTAGACTTGTTGATTGTTCTGGTCATATGTGGCTATAACCATAGTTTCTCCAACTTTATGTTTTGACTTTTTGGTTGTGAATTAAACCATATGACTTGATGTTTGCTTTCAACTCCTATCTAGTGAATTTGATTTTGTTTTAATCGGATGTTTGATTCTCATTTTAGTTCTTATTGGCAATTTGAATTAGGGTTAGGTCATTTAAGTTATCTAATTGTAAAATCTGTAATTGTTTTGTGAATTAGACTATGTAATAAGCGCTAAACTGATTTCCATTGAATGGATTTCGTGTAAATCTTATTCACACACTCTTACGCTCACAAGCTTGTGAGGAGTATTGGGTATGGGAAGATTCACATCAAACTTAATGCAACCTTTTGATTTCTATATAAGAGCTTGTTTAGACTTAAATTAAAAGGTTAGGTTACTTTGAAAAAGCTTATTTTAAATTACAACTTGGTGAATGGGAAGTGTTGTTACTTGTTAACATTTTCAAGTACTTAGGTAAAATTGAGTAAATAGCATGTGATATTTGAATCACATTGATAAGTTGTCATACATAGAGTTGGAGTCCTTACAAATTATGAATCTATTTTAACTAGTTAATCATTTACTCATTTCATTAATCATTTGCTTACATTATTACATACATACTCCCCATTTTTGTGACCAAACTACCTTACACAAAGAGGTGTAGACGTTAGCCTTGTGTCTATGTGGATCGTCTCTACTTTCCTTGTACTACCTTTTAGTCTAATATAGTAATGTTTTTTTAATACTAGAAAACATGGAATGGGATACGCCTATTTTTGCTAATATAATACGGATAATCATCCGTATTCTATTGGGGGTGTATCCTATTACAAGGGAAATAGAATACAGTTAAAACACAGTATGTTATGGTGTATCCTATTTACCTTGTCGTATCCTATATGGTGTATCTTATTGTATGTGGTGTATCATATATGGTGTATCCTATTTACCTTGTTGTATCCTATATGGTGTATCTTATTGTATATGGTGTATCCTATCCGATATGGTGTATCTTATTGTATGGTGTATTCTATGTATATCCTATCCTATTTATAATTGGTGTATCTACTAGAAGTGTATCCTATCATATTTATCAGCCAACATTCTATCATCCACTAGAATGTAATAAATTGAAGTAAATTGCAATACAAGATAAAAAAAAGAATATTTTTATTATATAGACGAAATAGCTATATGTTATGTTCAATATGAGGCAAATGTACTAAACAACGTATTGTTATGTTCAACTAAAATCTTAATTACATTTGCTTATTTCTTTCCATCTCTAATTCTAGCCCGTTTTGTATGTAGCTCTTGAGGTCTTCTTGGTCACTACCATAGCATATTCCAAATCTGTTGAAAACATTGACAATATACACAATTAACTTGTAGCTTGAAAGAATCATTTAACATAAATAACTTGTTACTGCAATAATAATTTAAGATTATGATTTATTTTATTCATTCATATCCACTCAAAAAATACATTTTTGTAATTTATTTCCAAATTTGAATCAATCGGAAGATAAAAAAAGACCATTATAATAGTAATAACAACTAACCATATAACATACCTTCATTTCAAATAGTTCTCTACAAAAGATGTCATCCAAAACTCAACAAAATCGTCCAACTCCACATCCGGAAATGGTATTTTATCGTTCCAAAGGTACATACAAAGTAATACAAAATACTTAATTTAATAAAAATTAATGTTTAGTTTTAAAATTAAAAAAACTACTTACTTTAGGAAATCCCTGTTGTTGTCTGTACAACACCAATTCATGCATGCAATTTGAGGTGTAATAGCCACACTCCTAATTGGACGTTTGTTGGTTGCACTAAATATAAAATACACACACACACACACACACACACACACACACACACATATATATATATATATATATATATATATATATATATATATATATATATATATATATATATATATACTATCAATTAGAAAACCTTGTGAAAGTCCATGTTATTGCACGTGATCTGGATTTGGATTGTTTATTAAGCGTTGCAACAACTCTAAAAAGTAAACATTATTGATTTCTTAGAATCTATAGAAAAAATAGTAGTCACAAAATACAAAAATAAGAAACTTCTTACTTTTCGATATGTGTTACGATATCATAGTCTTCAAACGTCTTCATACCTTGACATGAATCCAAAATGTAGCACACATGTTGACGAGGGCAGATTACAAATAGTATGTAGTGTAACCTAGTAAAGTTTAAACATATCAGCAAAAATTATTGACAAACATACAAGGCGTATAGCATTTTCTAGAATATTATACCCTTGCAAATACGATGCTAGGAAAATATCTTTTTCATGATGAAAGTTGATCGCATCAACTAACTCATTTACAACACTATTTGTTCCGAATTCCTCATCGGTTCCACATTGCAAGCCTGTGATTTTTTGCGGGTTTATGAAGGCACATTTATTATCGTGTTGAAACATTGAATGTAGCGTCCTATATATATATATATATATATATATATATATATATATATATATATATATATATATATATATATATATATATATATATATATTATAAAGGTAAACTACTATGAAATATTAGTTATTTAAATGTTAACATACTCACATCTGAAAGCAAAAAATTGAATCAATATCGAATAATTGAATCAATATCGAGTTGCTTATTCGTCATAAGCTTTTTAATCACGCCCGAATAGATTAGAACCTGGCTCACTTCTAACATGAATTGGATATTTTAGTCCTCCCAACTCCAAAGATCCCTGGCTCACTTCTAACATGAATTGGATATTTTTTGCGGCTCATAAAATTTTTATACAATAACTTGATCTCCGGCCTGCCATTTAGTTCTTTTGGCATTACAAATTGTTGTATTTTCTTTGCAAGGGGCAAAATGTTGGTTTCCTCGTACTTTCTTTTTTCGTGTATCTACATTAAAAAACCATTTGATCAGCTAAAAGTTTTAAGGGCTAACAATAAGTTTAAGCTACTACTTCATCACCAGGATTATAAGTATTAACCTGTGTTGATGATGGTATCGGTGTTGGTATCGTTGTCGATGTATGGATAAACAAAAACTATATATATTATTGAACAAAATTTTAAGAAAAAATCACAAATAACTTATTACAACATAGAACTTAGAAGTCCGCATAGATGAATTGGATTGAGGTTTTGTACAATTGGGTATTTAGTTGTTTACAGATAGTATGAAGAAGAGTGAAGATGGTAGCGTGGTCACGTAGTAAAATCAGAACAAACAATTCAAAAGAGTCGACTAAAAGAAACAATTTACCTAGTGGTCGACGACTGTGAAGGTGGTGGCAGAGGTTTGACGGATGGTCACCGGTTATGGAGATTTTATTGCCAATTGACAGATGAGTTTAACTGATGGTCACCGGCAGTGAAGGGATAGTTGATAGTGGTCGCCGGTGATGAAGAATTGTTAGTGGTCGTCGTCTGTGTAGACGATGTTGCAACGTGTTTGGAGACGGGTAAACCGACGGTAATTTTTGGAAGAGAATACGTACCAGTCGAATTTAGGGTACAGGAGGGTAGTTTTGGATGGCGGGGATTTTAAATATTTTGGGTAAATTACTTTCCAAGTTTCAATAACCGATCGGCCCAATTGAATCTTTTCAATAGTATCTATACACAAATATCACACTTTTAAATTAAGATGTCGTCCATTAAATTATCTTATGTAAACTATAAAATTACCTTTAGATTTCCAAATTTACCTTTAAATAGTATCTATACACAAATATCACACTTAGATTTCCAAATTTACCTTTCCATGTAAACTATAAAATTAACTTAATATAACAATTAATCTAGTTTTAATCAAAACTACGATCAAATTAACAAACAAAAATATAATATCAATTACTAACTAAAAGAAAACTAATTTGAGTGATAAATGATTATATAAAGATTATTAAAGGAAAATAAAAAAAACATACCTCAAATAACCAAGTAGGTCGTCGATTTGATTCTCAATTAAGCAAATAGGTTGTCGATTTGATTTAAAATAAATTAATGTTACGGCTTCAAATTTACATATAATAGGGTTGAAGTGTTTATATATATAATAGGGTTGAAGTGTTTGTATAGTAATGGTTTATGAGTAAAAATAGGGATTAAATAAGATTTTTAGATAAACAGATGTTGATTAAATAAGATGTTTTAGATAAATAGGAATTAAATACGATTTATTAGGTATAAAAGGGCATTTGATTTAATCTAAACCAAATAAAATACACCAAATAGAATACGGCCTATTTTGTTAGTGTATTCTATATCTTAAATAGAATACACTAAATAGAATACATCTACTACTATTCCCGTATCCTATTTCTTTGTAATTTATATTTGATATAGGATACACTTAATAGAATACGGTTATTTGATATCATGTATCCTATTTCCCATTAGAATACGAAACTAGTTATATCCGTATTATATATGGTGTCTCCTATTTGTTATTTTCTAGTAGTAAAGTATTTTAAATGCACCAAAAAACTGTCATGATGTGTAATCATTCGTGCCAAAATGGTCTTCATATAAGATCATATAACATACTTTTGAATGCACTCACGAACTAAATCTGGCACCTTGCTTAAATAAGGCTCTATCAGAATTAGAGATAAGATATTAAAAAGGTAAAATCTTTAAACCAAATTTCATGAGGCATAAGCCTCTTTAGACCAAAACTTTCCTAACGGATGTATACATTCTAGTATCATATTACTTGAAAAAATTTAACGACTTCAAACTATTTTTCTTCAATAAACAAGTGACGCGATCTCATGATCCCACCACTACAAGTCGGAATTTCTAAAATTTAACAACATTAAGGACAATGTCATGAAGCTCCAAAGGAGTTCAATCCATAATGAAATCTCATGGATTGTGAATGATCCCAAACATCTTTCCTCTTGCAAAAATCCAACGCATCATCATAGTCATTTGAGCCAAAATATTTGTCATCTTCACTTGCAAAAGAAAAATCATGGTGTCATCAATCTAATAATGAAAGATCATACTTATAGTATCCATGTGAAAAATTAATTATATAACTTATATAAGGTTTAGAACAAAATCAATATATGGAACATATTAATTTGTTGGGTAAAAATATCCATTAGGACTTCGACAAGTCCAAAGGAAAAAATTGAGTAAGGTTAAAGGCTAGTATAGGATGAGACAATGATAATTCATTATAAAGACTCCAAGGGTTAATGGATTTTGAATCTTAAAACCTTGAGCTCTTGTACCATTTTTATAAATATGATGAAAAACAAAAAATATAGAGTATCAAGAAGAAAAAAATATAGTATGATTGAGTATTGGTCAATTTTTGGGTACAACCAAACCCAAATCGTAAAGTTTAGTTTTTGGTTTTACAAAACCATTGAGTTCAGCTTTTTGGGTGGCTTTTCAGTTTTTTCGGTTTCTACCTACATGTGGACGGGTTTCTGTTTTTTTGTTTAAACGTGTAGGTTTTGGGCTTTTAAGTTTCAACGTACTTAATCTTGTAATAAGAACAATCAACATAATAATACTACTCAAGTACTAAAAATCTCAAATGTTGATGCTAAAAAAAATTGAACCTAGAGCTTAACGTGTAGGTTTTGGGCTTTTAAGTTTCAACCTACTAAATATGGTAAATCAAATATGATGTCATGGGAAAAACCTATTTTTTTACCTTGTATGATATGAATGATATGGAAGATGGTTTCTTGTTAGCTAGGATTAGCTTCTATAACTGGATAGATTAAAGTTTAAACTCGTTGGAGCCTTGGAGGTATGCGTGTGAGTTTAATTGATTGATGTGTAATTTTTTTTGTTGTAGGTTTTATTTTTGTGGCCAACAACAATTGTTCTCTACATTCTATGTTGATTGTTGTTCAATGAATTCTAATAATGTTAAACGAAGTTTTTTTTTTTTTTACCCATCGTTCTAAGTTGTTTTTTTTTTTTTTGCGATTTGAATACACATTTGATTGTGAGAGGAATTGTTTGAGTACTACCTAAGTGTTAGGTTTCTTCGTTAACTATCTTTTTCATATCTATTATTATACATTGTTAAGATTTACAAGTTATATATCTTTAGAATTTGCCGGTAGGTTCTGAGACCTAAAAGTTTGGTATTGATAACTAATGAATTTGGTATAAGCTATCCAGAGTGGTTATGAACTCACGTGTGAGTTTTCTATATGGCATACATGTGACACACTAACTCACCGGTGAACACCGCCTCGTGGACTGGTGGTTTGGCTGTGGAGTGACTTGTAGTGGTTGTGAAGACGAAGCAAGATAATGATTTTGATTGGTTCTCTCTTTTTTCCCTCACATTTTCTCTTCTTCTTTCTCCTCCTTCTTGCCTCTTCACTACCAATCCACCGATGAACACCATTTCTACAATCTAGTGGGTTGATTGTGAAATTGTAAAATACCTACGTGATACTGAGTTGGCTGATGGTTTGGCTGTGACCACTCACCACAGCCTAATAAGTGAGAGAAGAAGTATAAGGAGGGTGTCAGAATTTTTTTTTTTCTTTTGGGATAAGATGGGGTTTGTTTGTGAATTAAAACTTTAGAGGTATGTTTTCTCCAATAGAACTCCTATATTTTCTCAAAATATTCCAAGATAGTAGGATTAACATGGGACAAACAGAAAAACATGTTACTACATATTCTATGTTTTTAACACTCCTATTTTAATTTAAACAAATATGAAATAATTTTAACACGTACGTCCTCAATGCTATTTTTTTCAAGCTAAAGATAGAACAATAGTCTCGCACAAATAGTGAATCGAAACCTGCTTGAACTTTAAGGGGTGTTTGGATAGGGAAAAAAATAGGTTGCTTATTGTTTATTGCTTAATCCTACCGTAATAAGCAAATTTAAGTGTTTAGATAGAAGTCTTTAAAAATCAGCTTATTGCGGTAGGAATAAGCTAAATAAGCTGATTTTAATAAGCAATGGGGGGAATGCTTATTCCTTATTGGTTATTGTTTATTGGTCATTTTAATCATATAAGATGTTTTGTTTGCCAACCACTTAAAATGTTTATTGCTTATTGCTTATTCCCACCGCAATAAGCTAATCCAAACACATTTTAAAAAAGTGTTTATTCCGACCGTAATAAGCAAATAAACACTAAGCTAATAAACTAGAATTATTTATCCAAAGACCCTCTAAATATAAAATGTACGTTATGGAATTCCTTTTTTTCCCGATTATATGTATAATATTAAAGAATATAGATGTCGTACAAGGTGGGTAAAATTTTAATGTTGAATTGCTTCTCACGGTATCAATTATAGCTTGGTCATCCAAAGAACTTGAACAAAAATGGCGTTCTGACAGAGTATTTTCCTGAAACCCAAGTCATATATCCTTGACCATATCGACTTTTCACCTTATCCATGATGTCCCTAGTAAATGTTATTTTGTATGTTAACTTCTGGTACATCGCTATGAATCTGAGCCGTTGAAAAGAAGTATCAACTACTGTACATACACGTACACCTTGAGGAACAGAAACATTTCCGATGGTGTAGATTGAGTTTGGCATACCTACATTAGTCACTGTCCTTGAGTATGTTTTAGTATCACCTCTTTTTAAAGTAACCACAAAAGAAGGATAGTTTAGCTCCGTTTCTTTTATGCTTTTTATGCAAGAAAAAGGCTTTTTAATTATCATTGATATTTGTTTGGTTGTATACCCTAACCCACACAAATACGGAATGTAATCATCTGGTTGGATATCAAACACAAGACCCGGATCGTTGGCTTTTGATGGGTTGACATGACCTGCGCCAATAGCGAACATGTCCGCAGGAAGGTCTGTTTCATGATCTACAATGGGTTTTCCATATAAGCTTACTTGACTTGCTGTCGTCATCATAGCAGACTTGATTGCAGCAGGAGACCATTCTGGGTGTCTGCTTTTCAACAGCGCTGCTACTCCTGCAAGGTGAGGACAAGCCATTGACGTGCCAGACATGATCTTAAATGTTGGTAATTTGGTCATCATTGGCATTAACAATGGCCAAGCTGCAAGAATGTCAACTCCGGGTCCGATAATGTCTGGTTTCAGGATTCCAGGGCTTGCAAGGTTGGGGCCTCTTGAAGAGAAACAAGCCACCTCTGGAGCTGATTTTACACCGACTATAGTTCCACGTTGAAGGATAGTTGCGACAGCAGATGAAGTTGAATTCAGATACTTTATGATCTCAAGTCCTTCCTTATAACCCACATTTGATGCAGGAAGAACGTGAGCCTCTGGTACTGTAATCTCCGGACAAGCAATGCCATTCCGGAGAACCATGGCAGCTCCTCCGGCATCCTTCACCACCCTACCTTTGTCAACTGTCCAAATCGTACCACCCATATCACACAACACTACCTTCCCGTTAACATCAATATTATCTAGTGATCCTCTGCTACACGTTGCTGCTTTGTAATCACCATTTCCACCAGGGTAAACAAGAGGCATGAGCTTTTGATGGAAACTCTTTGGTTGGTATAACGATTCACCATCAAGTAATTTCTTGTTTCCGAGATAAACTGTCGTCCTTATTCTTCTATCAATGGTGCTAGCCCCAACTGTAAGCACCCATGGGACTGTGTTTGACAGTGTTCCCTTAGAAGGCCCGGAATTACCTCCAGAACAGCTCAAGAAGATCCCTTTCTGAATGGCTTTAAAGGCGCTAATTGCCATAGAATCTCGATAGAAGGGTACAGAAGCTCCACCAAATGAAATCGAAAGCACATCAACCCCGTCTCCAATAGCTGCATCCATCCCTGCTATACTGTCGCTTTCAGAACAATATTCCCGATTGCATACTTTATACATAGCCAAGTGTGCCAATGGCGCCATCCCAGTGGCTGTTCCATTAAAATTTCCAAATATATTTGCATTATCTACGAAATTCCCTGCAGCAGTACTTGAAGTGTGAGTCCCATGGCCTAGTGTATCTAATGGAGAACTTGTACTGCTAACAAAGTTTCTCATTCCGATCAGTTTGTTATTACAATACTGTCTCACTCCAACTTCACATCTTCCTTTCCATCTTTCAGGTGGAGTGGGGACACCAAAATCATGGAATGATGGATGTTGAGGAGTGGTTCCGGTGTCTAGAACCCCGATTATGATTCCTTTCCCGTGGTTGGAATCTTTCCACAAACCTGAATTGTGGCTTAATCCCATAAACTGCGCTGAATGAGTTGTATGCAACCGGAAGTGTCTTTCAGGACTTACAGATGCAACTCCTCTCATATTCTGTATTGCATATGCTTGCTTTGATGACATTTGTGCAGCAAATCCTGTAACAGCATAGTGGTATGCATGAATGATCCTAATTGGTTTCCATAACTTTGAGGTGGTGTTAGAATTACCGTTTTTTGACAAAAATAAGTTATAACGTTGTTCAAGGT
The DNA here is from genome assembly GCF_052849685.1 of Lactuca virosa. Lineage (NCBI taxonomy): Eukaryota > Viridiplantae > Streptophyta > Magnoliopsida > Asterales > Asteraceae > Lactuca > Lactuca virosa. The sequence goes on along the minus strand of NC_136430.1, from coordinate 372,154,121 downwards.
CGTGTGGTCGATGGTCTAGAGAAAGTTGTTGGCCTTGAGGTGAAGTTAATTGAACAATGTAGGTTTTGGTTTTGAATTGATAGGCTTTGCATGTAGGAAAGGTGGTGAAAATGGTAAGCAAAATAAAACTCATAATTGTTGGCAACATTTCTCACTACGTATATATCATTGAAGGAGTAAATGTTTGCCTTCCACCTCAAGACTCAAGAGGTGCCCGGGGCAAAATACACATTTGCGCGAGATGAAGTGGTTTACTGATCATTGTTACAACTTCCCTTTATTCAGACGAATAATATAGAGACGTTTCAGGTTTCAACTCCATCCTCCAGATTACCTATATACATATAACTTGTTTTTTAGACTTGGAAATTAACTACTTCACAAAAAAAATTGGCCTTTATAACTTGGAAAATACTTCAATTCGAAGCAAATATATATCAGTTTTGATTTTTTTCTTTTAATGCATCTCTCCCCACTTTTTATAAATTTGTAATTATTTATTTTGCAAATAGATCTTCATCCATTTCTAAGCCATTTTCTATAGTATTTGGTTATTTATAATTTATAATTATTTCACTCTACTAGTAGTAATGGTATATCATTAACTGTTGCTCAATGAATTATGATAATGTTAAACGAAAAAAATGTCACTTTTTGCCCATCTCTCTAAATCGTTTGTTGCAATTACAATTCACATGTGATTATGAGAGGATTGGTTTGAGTACTACCTAAGTCTTACGTTTCTTAGTTAACTATCTTTTTCAGATCTCTTATTATACTTGTTAAGATTTACAAACTATATATCTTTAGAATTTGATTGCAGTTTCGAGATCTAAAAGTTTGGTATTGATAATGAATATTGAATTTCACATAATAAGTGAGAAGAATGGATCTTCATCCATTTCTAAGCCATTTTATATAGTATTTAGTTTTTTAGTTTTTTATAATTATTTCACTATACGTGACATTCTTTATTTTTCATAACTAAAAAAACTTTTCTTTACACTTACAAAATCACAATATCTTTGTTCGCGAAAAATTTCAGTATAATAAAATGTTTTGCTGAAACTGTCTCGTTTTATTTAAAATATATTTAGTAAAGATGTTGTTTCAAAATACAAAATCGTAAGGATCTCATAAACAATACACAATATATGTTACAACGTAAAGACATAATGGTCATAAACAATATTGCAGGTTGTCTCTCAATCACTCAGTACCTTAATCAAGTCCAACACTTTTAGTCCTTACCTATGATGTATATAATTTAAGTGAGTCATGTTGGGAAACCTGGTGAAACACATATGGTTTTGAATCCCACAATATTATTATGATAATCATCCATAACTATTAAACCTACAAAACCAACTATTACCACACAATATAGAAATATATAATCCAACGAAGATATATATATATATATATATATATATATATATATATATATATATATATATATATATATATATATATATATATAAAAGCTACTACAACCATACATACCCATCCCAATCGGATCTCACAAATCCTAGTCCATGATCATCTGGAAGACACACCTTACCCGATGAGTCATTTAGAACAATGGTTGACTACACAGCTAAGGGAGTCCTTAACCAAAGTAAGTCATAAAGGCACCCGAGCCTTCAGAGTATTTGATAAATATGGTATCACATTTCATCTACATAACAACGATCGAAGCTAATAATTCTTCTCTTACCTTCTTGTGATGCAACTCTCCTGGATCTTGACGTCGAATCCAAAGTCGAGTTACCTTTCTCACTTTTTCCTTAAGGGTTGGTTCTCCCTACTCGAGTACGAACCCTTATCTGCTGCTACTTACAACTGATCAAAGCCCAAACTGACTCTACCTATGTTATTCGTAACTCTTTTTCTTCTTGGAAGAAACTTATTGGTTGTCATATGAATGACTTTAACATCTCCAGCGCAGTATCACTTCTTGTACCTTCAACAAGTGATCTTCTCGCATAACACGACCACAATCCGATCAAGATCATGACAAGTACAAATTCGTCTACCAACGTACACGTAAATAAAATGGTATTAGAGGGTTTTACTAATGTAAATGGAAATTAACTAGTATCAATGATGGTTTCTAAACTCGGTACCATTACTCTCTCTGCAATGGGATGAGTAACCTTGTCGCGTTCCAAATGATCCTCTGGTAATGATCCTTATGATCATCTTTGAAGTATTTATGTAAAAACGCACAACGGATTTATACTAGCTACAATGATTGCAACTCCCCTGGCTTCCTGAACGAAAATCAATAGGTTTAAACCTATATGTTGTTAGTGGTACTTGAACCTGCACTTGTTCTTTCGTCCACCAATGGACCTTCAGTCCATGACACAATTTTGGGTGTTTCTCGTTTTCAGTCATTTTCAACTATTTTCAGCTCCAACTTGTTCCTTTTGCTTCAAGCCACGAATTTTCCTATGTTTATCAAATACATAGCATCTTAAGTATATTTTATTTTTAAATATAACAATTAAAATCTAAATAGTAAGATAATTACCCTAAAATATATGATTAATTTAGGCAATATCGGTCATCAATGAACACAATCACAGACCGATCGAGCATCCGTCTACACACCCGGTTCATCAGGTCCATAAATGATTTTGGTGCTTTGGTGAGCCTAAATGGCATCACCACAAACTTGTAATTTTCATAACGAGTCCTTAAAGTCGTCTTCTCTACATCCTCATCTTTGACCCTCATCTGATGATAGCCCGACCTCAAATCAATCTTGGAAAACCAAGATGCACCCTGAAACTAATAAAATAAATCATCAATCCTCGGTAGCGGGTAACAGATTTTCACCATGAGCTTGTTGAGATCCTTATAGTCTATGCACATCTTGTATGAACCGTCCATCTTCCTGAAAAACAAGATAGTTGCTCCCCAAGGCGAACTACTCGGACGAATAAACTCCTTGTCCAACAACTCTTGAAGCTAAGTGGACAACTCCTACATCTCTTAAACAATTTAGTTATGACCTTGGACATCTAATCCAAAAGTCTCTAACTTGGATAAGTCATCAACTACAATTGCTAATATAGACTTTGAATAAACATCAAAGTGTGCTTTCCACAACCACTGTCGAACTCTGGTATAATCAAACGTTGACCCTTAGATAAGGGATTAGTTATTCCTTCATTCTAAAAGATATCGTATGGACATGAGACATGGATACAAATAAAGCTCATAGTCCATGATTCTATTTCCCAATTTCTAATTTATGATGACTAAATTCAGACTACAAATTGAAGACATCAATTTAGTTCGGGCAAGGCCTTACACATGAATGTCCACATCAAATCACCGAGGGGCCCAAAGGAGTCGCTTTTCCTTTAAAGGCAAAAGGAAAGACTAAACTTTGACTACATAATTATAACTTTTACTCATCATGCCATACATGGAACTACATTAACAGTACCCAGCTACTGATGCGTTAATGTAATACCAATGCATAATAGATTTGCAAACTATAAACTTATGCATCTCTTCTTGAAGAATAGAAGATATTATCGTCCTAGAATTACTCGTGATGAATCCATGAAGTAATCTCTACGTGTAGGTTTAATCAATACTTAAAATCCTCATTTAAGCATTCACAAGTATAATAGCAATCTCCATGCCATGTCCCGTCACTATGAAAAATCTACTAAAACTCCATGATAGTCTTAAATCACAACTCACTTCCTAAAAGTATGAATGATTGTGGTGTTTCGAGTAAATTAATTACTCAGGAAGAAACACGAAAAATGAAACACAGTAATAAACTAATTATTCTGTGGTATCATACTCTTTAATATAAATTAATCCTTATTATTTAATTACCATAACAATTGCAAATTTATTGCTTGTATAAATGTTTCAGTGTAATCGACTTAACAAGTAAACTTTTCATTACTTCTCATGCTTATGCCCTTAGCATGCATATCATGTTTCCTTGGTTTATCTCTATTTTGTACGAATCATCGCAAAGATATTCACTTCACAACTAGATCTCCATCCTCAACGTTTTTCTTGGATGTAGCGGAATTCCCTCCTTCTATGTATTGACCTTCTGTGGCCTCAAGGATCATTAGTCAACTATGAAATTTTCTAGTCCAGGTACGCTCCTTAGATACTTCACTTGTACTAATGTAACCTGACTCATATTGTTGAGTCTACCACCATCTCCTACATGAAACCTTTCATGTTATCGGACTACAATTCAAAATGAATGTCCACTTAGACTTTGACTCTGAGTCATGCCTAAAAATTCATGTTACTTTAGCTCTTGCCAAATATGTTTTCTACTATCCAAAAGTAACCATGAAACAACTAGATTTCTCATCACACGGTATACACAAAATACTCATAAATGTTTTTCCAAATATTATACATCAAAACATTGGATTTAGTTGGGTATTTAAAAAGAAAAGTAAATACACATAGAACATACTAAAACTACACCCAAGATCTGTCTAGTGTTACAAAAGGTTTTACAAAAGACATAACTTTATTCAAAACATCTTCTACTTCTCCATAATTGTATTTCCCTTGCCTTGATTAACTTTTCATTCTTAACACAATCATACTCATAAAATAAGTACAAGCATAGTGAATAGTATATTTATAACATTTATTATATAATCGCATTCTCTATTTTCAAAAGTTTACATTATATGTAACATAACAACAACCTATAACTTATTAGGAGGCTTATGATGTATTTAAAACATACCATAAAACTCATATACTATTTCACTAACAATAATACTCTCCTCTTTATATTCTCTAGACATAAGAGACTTATACTCTTTATAAGTCTTATTGTAATACCTGTATCATTATCTCCATAAAACACTTTTCAACAACATAATATGATTTCATAACTCTAAATCACATAACACAATTCATAATTTGAGTTGAGGTAAATGTTAAACTACTCACCTTGATTAGGTTGATAAGAACTTGTTCCAATCCTGTGAAATCCCATCCTAATGCTTGCTTCACCGGAACCTAGCCAATAGCATAATTCTTATGTGGTATAACGCGTTCATAACCAATATCACCACAAAATAATTCCATAATACTCATCTATGTGTAACACTAGATTTAATTGTTCAATTTATTCATATACTTCAAATAAATCATCTATGTATCTTTATTAGACACATTATAGACTCAGTTCGTCCAAATCACTAACTTCAATTTCTGGGGTTTATAGCAATTCACTTTCAAATTCACAAATAATTGTAATTATTAATCTATGCGCTTAGAATCATGTAATTATCACTCCTAATTACTATCAAACTTCATAATTTCACCATACAAATGTCATAGAACAATTAGGGTTTGAAAACCTCAAATTTGTTTATGCCCTAGATCATAGATTAATCAACATATAATACCTAATATTGATTCTAGAAGTAGAAATCAATACATTAGTAGCTCCTTCGTAATCTCTTCTTATTTCTCCTTTAGGATATGACTAAAATCTCTTACTCTTCGAGTTTCTATGTTCTGGAACGAAGTGTGGAAAATGAGAAGTGAAAGGAACTCTCGCCCCTTTTATCTTATTTTAATTCATCACGCTGCTATGCCGTGGCTATATCCTTTCCACGTCATTGCATCATTAACTCTACACGTCATTGTTTTCCTATTATTCATGACACTTTTGTCCCGTCACTAAAAGTTTTGTCATGCAAGAACCTAGCATTCTACTTTCCCACGTCATAGTCTATCTTCACCACGTTGTCGAAATTATAAAGTACATTTCCCTCACTATCCATCTTACGTCAATTAAAGTACCGCTTTAGAGCCACGTCGTGGCCATACCCTTGCCACATCGTGGTTATTAGAATTTGTCAATTCTTTAGAATTTTTCATGTTTTACTGTCATTCACCATATCCTACTCTCATTGCATTAAGTCCTCTCTATTAAGAACTTATTTACACTTCAGAATCATATCACTCATTTATCACATCTTTAGAAATTTAATTCAAAGTTATAATTTACTCATAATGATCAAAATACCCTTTATTAGCACATAGTTTAGCTTTTTACACATATTCTTGCATGTCCAACATTATAACTATATTACAAACATCATATTTAATGATTGCAATATAGTTATCACTAAGATTCTCAAAATTCATTATTTACTAAAAATGACCCAAATGCCCTTTTGGCCTAAACACTTCTATTATAAAGTTACTCACTTTAACATATTCATATACAATATTTTACACTACTACTTAGTCATAAATTATTGCACTCTAGCGAAACAAGTGTCACAAACTTGTCCTTTGGTATCTTTCAATAACTCATTATATTCTTGACAGTTGTTTAGTGATTCAGTCGCACAAATTTCTAATCTCTCATTATTCTCAAAGCATTTGAGATATCAAAACAAGTACAAGCCATAGCATACATTATCAATCTTTATATCTGAAGAATATGGTACTCGACTCATCTTATCACTTTTAGGACTAGAATAAAAAACTTTAAGATTAACTCAAGTCCTTACTATGATGCATATGAAAAATTCCTTTCTTAAAATTTTCCATGTTAAAGCTTTTCGACACATTATTCATATATATGTGCTTTGACTGAATCCTATTAAACAATTCGATCTATACATTTGGATCTGAAGTCCAAGTATTAATGTTGCTTCCCCTAATACCATCATGGCGAAATAATTCATGAGTTTTTGCACTTTACAACTTAGGGATATGTTTCCTATGAGTGGTATTATTAGCAATAAGTAATTTCAGGAAGACAACGACACTCCCACTAGCTTTGACATGTACTCAAGACTAATCTGTACTTCCAGAAATACAATACTATTTGACTCTTCTCACAGAAACACATATTCTTGCTATGTGCTGCTCGTTTAAGTCCTTAAATACACTTATGTAGCTTACACACTTTATTTGGATACCTTGTACGTTAAAATTATTCCATGATGTGTCATCCATCCTTTGAAAGTTTCATGTTAAGGAAAGTCGTTTAAACATCCATTTTACCATATCTTATAATCAAAGAATGCAACAATGGAAACAAATATTCAAATAGATATTTTGTCAGGTACTGGTGAGAATGTTTCCTCATAATCAATTTCTAGAGTCTGATCGAAACCCTATTCCACCATACTAGCTTTGAATATGTGTACATTCATATCCATTTTAGTATTCATATTGAAGATCTAGTTGCAACCCATTGCCATAAGACTAGGCTTCAGATCAACTAATTTCAAACTTGGAGTATGAAGCATTTGAGTGACTTTGTTACAAAGCATTGTGAGTTGACTTCGTTAGAAAGTGATTAAGTTGAATTTAGAGTCCGAATTGAATTGGAAGTAATTGACCCCGAGTTGAATTTCATGTAGTTGACTCCAAACTGAGTCTGAATTCAGTAAGAAGCATCTGAACTGGTCGAATAACCATTTGGATCATCTGATACTTATTTGACCATGTCGTTCGATGCTACATTAGGAAATATATGAAATCTCATTTTTAGCACACAAATTTTGATCACATCATTCCGATTGTGTTAAAGCCACCGACTGATGAGCAAATGGGAAGAATTTTGTCATTAGCCAATATGAATCATCAATTTTAACGAGCAAAGTTTTGACCACTATCTTCTCTTTCCTTTGCTTATGTAATACTTCAATTTTAAAAATCATTAACCACCAAGCTATGTATCAATTCCTCCATTTAGAGCCATCAATTTTGACCTTCCATTCTTTCTTTATCGAATCATAACAAACTGTTTGCATAATTCATTCTCAGTGAATTTCAATTGGAAAGTCAATATTGCATCACCGATTTTGACTTTTGCCTTTTTCAATTAATCATAACAATTTTGACTTTTTCAATTAATCGCCCACAAACTTCTTGATATACATTCAAACCATCACGAATCAATCCCAAATAAGCCACCATCACAAATGATTACAACATATCTATTATTCCAAACTACGGAGCAAGAACTATATCATCACTTCACTTTTTGACTTCTAAGCTTTGACCATTAAATAAGAATTGAACAAAACAATTTACCACCGACTTGGATTAAGAATTAAGTATATAGACTCATGAACCATAAGAAGCTCAGAACCAATCAGATTGTAAGGACATTAATTTTGACTTTTACTATTAAGCATTAACCAACACATCTTCATTTACATCATTGTTAGAAATTGGGTAGGGTTTATAGTGGAGATCCATATACCCCTTGGATCATGTAAACACTTTCTGAACTGATATTTCTACCATACGTCTGGGTTACAAGAAACTCAGCCTAGGATAATCCCAATGGGACAATTACGAATCTAGGCACAGAAAACGTAAGCCAAATTGCTAGAAGGTTCTGAGTTCGTATGAAGAAAACGAGAGCTAAAAGGTAATAATTCTCCACAAAAAGAGAGTTGTTTATATGGAAAATGATAAGTAGGGTTTCGTTTTAGGGTTGGCCGTCATGCGTTGCTTTGGAAACAAGTCAATGGAATCTTGAATTAATGAGGAAATCAATGGTTTCCAAAACTGATGATCTTAGTCAGTTTTAACATAATCACCCTCAAGAATTAGATTTTTCCACTATGTACCCACTTGTAAAATCTGAAGAGTTTTTGGGGCGCTGCCCCTTGGACCCTGCTAGGGGCGCTGCCCCTAGACCTCGCCAAAGGGGCGCTGCCTTCAGACCCCTAACTTGTTGTCGAACCGGCTTCTAATTCGATCTTATACAGGCATGCACTCCGCACATAACCAAAAATATATTAGAGTACAAATTATAAAGCCCCTTAGCTCACAGGTAAGTTCCAATTACACAAAATGTCATGGTAACACTAAAATCACTAACAATCATTTACTAAGCACATCTTCATTGACATCATTTACTAAGCATCAGGTACTTGCTTTTCACTTCGAGATGAAAATTTTTATTTTGATGAAAAATTTTTACTTAGAGATGCAGCAAGGATAAAATAATCAATACCCTTAAAAAAACACAAATTCTTATTTTTCTATAAGTTGACAAAATTTTATAGGTTGTTATTTTTATAAAGATATTAGTTAGGCAAAAACTCGTATGTCCTTGTTATTTTTATAAAAAAAAATTGCAGGTCCTTGTTCGTTGTTATTATTATACAAAATCAGTAGGTTGTTGTTATACAAAAAAAACTCTCGGTCCATTTTATTATTATAAAAAATACCTCAGGTCCTTGTTATTATTATACGAAAAATGGCAAGTTGTTATTTTTTATATTAATTTCCCAAAATAAAAGTAAGTTATTATTTTGATAAAGTAAATTGTGCTACACCTCCAATACATTTTACCTGCTCAAGAAGTAGTAAAAAAAAGTGACCAAAATTGCAAATTACTTAGGCTAGTAGGAGTATGAGGAGATCATCATATTTTTTGTTGAATTATAATATTCTATTTGGATAGAATAGGCTCTGAAAACACTACCAAATGCTTTGGGGTTACATCTTGATAATGAATACACTATTTTAGTGAAGGAGTTAACTTGGTTTTGCATTCATTTTCTTGTTTTGATCGAGTACCATGCACATTGCTATAACATTAGCAAAGTTTTTCTTGCAAAACCAACTTATAAATAAGTTACCGGTGCATTAAATCCAAAGTACATGTGCTTAATCCAAAGATGGTGTCAAATTCATTTCTTGCGAAAAGAAGCCATTATCGGGGGCTCAACCAACTTGGGGGCTCTATGCGACCCAAAAATTTAGGACCCTTTGGCATTTACTATACTTAATTTAGTTTATAAGTCAAGCCATGCCCCTGATTCGTATTTTCTCTTAGACATGATTATTAATTAATAGATTAATAATAACAATGAACAATCACCAACACACCTACAAATGAACAAACAATAAACTTAAAGTAATGGATTATGGATTGATAGAAATACATGTTGCCTTGAGAATAGATTATAATGGAAAACTCAAAACTGAAAAACTCAAATTCAGTGCAACCCTTATTAAAAAAATATAAAATTGAAGATTGTCTTTTTATTATGTTTAAACTTGCAGTGTTTTAATTAAAAGGAGAACTCAAACTTGCAGGATTATTAAAACGGTTGTTACAGTCAATTCAGTAAACACAAATTCACAAAAAACACAAGATGTAAACAAAATAAGGTATCAAGTGAAAACAGATAATGAAAATAGATTAAGGTATCATATAAATTCTAATAACCTATAATGATGCAGGAAACCTTTAACCTTTTATGATATTCCTGATGATACTAACAACACAAAAAATAAGTGGAAACAGTAACTCAAAAATCAAAAATCAAACAGAAAAAAAATAGAGAATAGAAAGAATCAAGTGAAAACAGAAACATATAATGAAAAAATTGGCAATTAACCCTAATAGAAACCAGAGGATACGAGCAACGCACATACCTTGAATCTTCAGAGTCTTCAGAGAATCCGATAATGGAGAAGGAAGAAGAACATAAGGAATAAGTTATTTCAACGATTCAGGAATCACCGAATCAGACAACCTTTCTTTCACTCTTCAACAGTTCAAGAACGAGATTGGAGAAGCCTACTAGAATCGAGAACGGAGAATTAGTCAATCTGAGTTTTAGAGTACAAGTCTGGGAGAATGGAGAAGGAATGAAGAAGAACAAAAGTGTAATCGTCTTTTTAATTTTAGGCGTGTAATGTATCAGTGAATGTAGAAACCGAGAAGAGAAACTATGGAATATTGGAATAATCAACATTAGAGGATTTAGGTTAAGTGATGCCCTTTACAAAATGGGACCCTAAGCCCTAACTTATATTTTTAATACACAGAGCCGACAACATTCATTCACTTACAGACATCTAAAATCAGTAATTACCTAAAGGAAAAAAATGCCATTACACATTCATTCGCCAACACTTCATTTGGTTTGACTTGTTTTTCCACCATGCATTTGGATTTTATGAAGAAGAAGAAGCCATGGAAAGGTGCGGCTAATTTTCCTCCTCAATAAATCGATACTTATGACCTGGTAATAATTTCTCATATCGTGCAGATATTGAAGAAAAAAACATTAAATGATGACAATAAATGGAACCCTTTCTTGACAGCCATGAAACGCAATTCCATTTATTGCACTTATCCTACAAAATTAAAAGAAAAGATGGCTTCTATCAGATGCAAGAAGTAATTGAAGTTGTTGTTCAGATAAGATCTATTTGGATATTCATATGAGAAATTGAACCCAAAAAATCATCACATGTTGGTGAGAGATGTCGAAGGGCTATTGGGATCTATCGGATGCAAGAAGAAATCGAACATCACCATTGATTTACCTTCATCTGTTGGATTGTCATGTGAAAATGTTGAACCCTGCTTTTCCTTTCCCTCCATTTGATCGATACTCAGGCATCCACAATTAGAGTTTAATAGAAGTTGAATAGATGGTGACAATGATTGAATAGAAGTTGAATGGAGTGTGGGTGATGTGGCAATCCATTGAACTCTTTAGAGTTCAATGGACTCTGGATGCCCTCATATGAGAAGATGAACCCACGTTCCTCTTAACTTATCTACTATCCATGTCATTATAAAAAATGTATGCCGCGTCCCTTTTTTAACCGATCATCTTACTAGTAAACCTATAAATCGGTTAGATTAGAAAGGTAAAATGTAATATAAGGTTTGTTTGAACATACAATTAATATAAGTGTTTTTTTAATATAGATCAATAATATGTTGTGGTTTTTTTTGAAACCCACCAACTTCAATTCTTACAATTTTGATATAAAATTCGTCAACTATTGTCAAATCAAGAGTATTGATAAGGAATTTGAAAACTTATTTTGATCAGTAAGATCTAATTATATTGATCCTATGAATAAAAGAATGAATCAAACAGTTTTCCTGAATGCAGACGTCAAGCAAAAAACGATTTTGAAAATAGGTGAGATTCATATGCAAGACATTTAAGATCTATCAAAAATAAACTTGATCCAAAGATTAATCAATCGCGTTGATATTGAGGGGTGTTTGGGATTTCTTATTTAAAATGCTTATTAATTTTCTTCGATTTGTCACCGGTAATAAACTCTTTTTAGTGTTTGGATAGAAAACTTCGATAAGCACTTATTTTGTCAAATAAGGAGTTTTTGATAAGTTGATCTTCCGTAATAAATTTGAAACTCCTTATTAAGGTTGGAAACATATTCACATTTTTACCCCTTACCCACATAATACTTATATGTTTATCTTTTTTATATTGACATTGCAAATATAGATACCCATCTACAACATTCTTCTTTAACTCTTTTCTCTCCCCATTGCATATAGATATAGCTTTTACTATTTGTCTATTTTATACTATAATTTATGTATGTGTTTTGAGTGTTCAGTAAGACCATCTCCAACCCATCTTTATCTTTTTTTTCAAAAATGGAATAAAAAATAACGTAAATAGTGTTTCATCTTTAGTATTGTTATATTGTTTACCCTAAAAAGTATATATTCCTAATATAATCTTTTTTTGTAACTTATATATATTTTCAAAAACACATCTTCTACTAATTAGATTTTATTAAATATATATTCTATCTTTTTTAATTACAATAATACTATTAATTATGTTATCATAAAATTACAACAAAATAAAATGTTCATATATAACAGAATATGTTATCATGTTTAAATTTTTAGTATGTATTTAATTTTTTTTATCTGAATTCGATACTTAAATATTAAAATTTACATTTATATTTAGTTAATATAAATAATATATAACCATATATTACAAATATTAAATATTACATTTTAATTATAATTAGTAGATAAAAATAAACTACAAATTTATAAAATAAAAAAGAAATAGAGACTAAAATCGACAACCAAAACTTGAACGCCAATTTTAGAGAAATGGATAGTGTCCATCCATATTTGGGGGAATACTATTCATATCTCCAAAAATGGAGATGAAAATGAGATAGGGTTGAAGGAGAATGGGGAAAGAAATGCAGGAAAAAATGAAATTTGAGGGTGGGTTAGAGATGTTCTAAGAGCATCTCCAACCCACCCCCAAACTCCATTTTTTCCCCACTTTTCCTCATTCTCCTCCAACCCTACCCCATTTCGATCTTTATTTTTTAAGATATGAATAGTATTCCCTTAAATATGGAGGAACACTATTCATTTCACCAAAAATGGGGTTGAAATTTCAGTTGCCGATTTTAGTCTCTCTTTTTTTTATTTTATACATTTCTAGTTTATTTTTATTTACTAATTCTAATTAAATGTAATATTTAATATTTGTAATATGATTTTATATGCTAAGTTATATTAATTAATCATAAATATAGAGTTTAATATTTATTTATCAAATTCCAACAAAAGTTAAATATATACTAAAGATTTGAAACACGGTAACATATTTTATGAAAACTTATAATTGAAATATATCTTACGAACACGATAACATATTATAATAAAACATACAGTATTGCATGACATAATAACTACATGAATTATTTTACATAATATGGTAATCGAAGATTAACGTGCTATTGACGTACCAATTGAAGTTGCAAAAGAAATGTAATCGATAGAGGTCGAAACAACGATGGATAAAGATGGGTTAGAGATGATCTAAGTAGGGGTGAGCAAAAACCGAACAAATAAAAGAAAAACCGCAACCGAAAAACCGAAACCGACGCAAAAACCGATGATGCGGATTTTATTTTTTTGAAAAACCGAACTTATTGGTGCGGTGCGGTTTTTATCTTAAAACCACACCACCAAAACTGAACCACACCGCAAGCTTATTAACAATAAAATAAATCACTAATTTATATTATACAATTATACACTTTATTTAAAAACTAATAAATTCTAATTTATACATATATTATATATTGAACTTGACGGTAATTAGTAATTAGATATTAGGTTTAATATGTGAGTTTGTCACTTTGTGTTTGTGACTTAATGATTATTTGTAAAGTGTAAACACTATGTGGGCTACAAGTTGCAAGCTTGTAACTTCTAAGCACAAATTGAATAAAAAATGAGTTTGGGTGTAACACCCATAAAAATTGAGTCAATTTAAAACATTTTACTTCATTCAAAAACCATTAAGTTCATACATCTCGTTTTCAAAATAGTTCAAACATCAGAGTATCCCCCAGAACCATATTACATAAATCATAAAACATGAGGAGCGGTACGATCACGTCTTCGCCTTGCCACGATCTCCTGAAGTACCTGAAACAATACACTGAAACTGTAAGCCCGAAAGCTTAGTGAGTCACCCCCAAAATACCAACCACACATAAACATACTCATAACATATTACAAATAGAACAGCCATGCGCATCGGGTCTACTGTGTGACTGGTCCGCCCGCACCGGGCCTTCAGTTCACCTGGTCCACCCTCCGAGTCTAGCCATGTACATCGAGTCTACAGTGTGATTGGTCCGCCCGCACCGGGCCTTCAATCCACCTGGTCCACTCTCTGAGTCTGCAGTATGACTGGTCCGCCCACACCGGGCCTTCAGTCGGTCTGGTCCACTCTCCGAGCCTCGGCACGTCTGGTCCGCCCATTTGGGGCCTTCAGCCTATCCGGACCGCTCGCTGGGCCTTCGGAATATCCGGTTCGCCCTGGGTATATTGGCCTACAGCACAAAGCAGGACCCGCCTCAACCCAACCCCGTCAAACAACCATGTGCACATAAAACAATTAGCCACATAACAAATCCTTAACCAGACTATCAGTCTAACAGATCACATAGCATATCAACATCCTAACCAGGATTCCGACCTAACCGGTCACTAGCATAACATTACCCTATATACCGGGTACCGACCTTAACCAGGTCACTAACATAACACCATCCTAAATACCAGGATGCAAATCTAGCAAAGCAATATCATAACAACAATACCCGGATTTCCATCTGATAAAGGGCCGGCCTTGGTGCCATAGACCCTGTCGATATAGTGAGGATAACTCACCTGCAATTGCCGACTGAAGAGATAAGACCAAGCTGCTCCGACCACCGACACGAACTCCACCACAGAACACTACCAAAGAACCAATTCCATAAATACCAAAATACCCTTGGAAGTCAAACTGGTCAACTCTTGGTCAAAGTCAAAGTCCTCAGTCAAAGTCAACCTTCCTGGTTGACTCTACTCGCCGAGTCAACCCGTCGACTCGTCGAGTTCTCATACTCAGAAAACTCCCATAGCACGACTCAACTCGCCGAGTCGCCCCAGGACTCGTCGAGTTCAACGATCTCGGAAACCCATCCTGACCAACTCACTGAGTCGCCAACCGACTCACTAATCCAAAGCTTTAACCACAAGAGGTTGGGTTCTGCGACCAGACTCGCCGAGTCCAAGAACAGACTCGTCGAGTCCAAGGCAATCTTCAACAGACTCGCCGAGTTGTTCTTCAACTCGTCGAGTCCATGCACGTGTTCATACAACTCGTCGAGTACACCCATGTGATTCACCGAGTCTCTCCAGTTCTCAATCCATACAGAGGCTTTTCGAGGCATGCAGGGGCTCCAATCCATAGATCCACTCTTCTACAGCCTAACTCTCACATAAAGTTGCAAACTTTACGTGAAACCAAGGAGATATAAGCCCAAAACACTCTAGGGCTAGGGCTAAGGACTAGGGGGCTTCACCAACAACTCTTAAACAGAAGCTTTATGACATTAAGGACCATCACAAGCCTAGATATGAAGTAGCAACCTCAGATCCAAGCCTCTAACTCGAAATAGATCTCAAACAAGCTAAGAAACTCCAAATCAACCACCAAGGATGAACCCAAAAAGGAAATAGCTTAAGATAATGGCTCCTTACCTCTGAGATGTGCCCCAAACTGATGTAAATCCCAGATCTACACAAGCCCCTTGATGCTAGCCTCTAATTTCTCAAGCTCCTTCCACCAAATTCCTCTTCCTAGCTCCAATCTCCTCAACAATGAAGTCTCACACGAAATTAGGGTTTTCTGGAACTCTTTGGGGGAATAGGAGGCTGGGAGAAGGACATAAAGTCCTTTAAATAGGGTCAACCCTCGGAATTAGGGTTTTCTCATTCCAGCACCAACTCGTTGAGTCCAAGCCGCCGACTCGGCGAGTTGGCCACTTAAACCGAGATAGAATACCGCTCCGACTCGGCGAGTAAGCGATCCTACTCCTCGAGTCCCTTTCCTAAATTTACACTTAGCACCCTCCAACTTCTTGCTTCCGAACTTGGGATGTTACAATTCTCCCTCACTTAAATTAGGCTTCGTCCTCGAAGCCTGCGGCAACACAAACTTCCGAATGTTACTCCCACACTGCATCCACTGATCTCATACCGACCCAGATTCCTTCAAACACAATTACCGAATCCCTAAAATCCATCTCTTCCCTTGCAAGGTCCTGATAACTGCTTCAAGCCGGCCACCGGCTTCTTTTCTCTGATGACAACACTCATCAACTAAGTGCCACCTGAAGACACTGCCTTACTTCCGTCTTACGCATTCATTCGCAACCTGCGAAAACTGGATACCACAACACCCACTGAGCTCCGCCAAGACACTAATCCATCTTCCTTCGCCCAAGATTGGCGATAACCCTGATAACTTGCAACCTGGAACGAATCCTCATGATGGAATACCCCAGATTGGAATACCTCCACATACATAACTCAAGCCTACAACCATACTCGGAACTAAGGACCTTGTCCTTGCGTCACCCTCGAACCCTTCAGTTCGACACAACGGAGTGCAACCCACTCACACCTCCCTATCACGATCTCAAGGTCCCTGACCTCCGACTGTAATATCCTTATACAGTCCTCAGCACCGGTCCAGACTACTCCCGAGTCTGTTAACCTGCTGTCTCACCTTCCTCTGTCCCAATCTCCAATCTGGAACCACTTTCCTTCTCCTCTTCCAGGGAGACTGAAAACATGCCTGCGCATCATCCAACATTGCCACAACCTCAACGGGCATCCAACCCGTATGTGCTTCCATATATCTGGTACAATCCCAATGCTTACTACCAAGCACTTTCGATCATCCATTTACTCCACTGCCTTCCTTTCAGAGGACCCAAACTCCTTCCGGAGCTACATACCTTTCCTTTCCAGGAAGTCTACTCAACAACCCTTACCGCACCTATAAGTGCCATAGGGCTAAACTCCACTCTACACTATCCACGTAGAGCAACTTCTATTCTCGAACTCCCATATACTCCGAATCCGATCACATAACTAACAAGGCCCACGCACAGCCTCCAGCCAACTTCATCATCATGATCAATACTTGGGGCCAGACCATATCGATTACTATTGCATGGCGACACAGTCACTCATTCTCCGCATACAGATCTACTACACATACAGAGTCTTCAGCATCACTGGACCACCTTACCAGGCCTTCAGTCTATCTGGACCACTCTCAGAACCTTCAGCATGTCTGGACCGCCCTCCTGGGCCTTCAGCCTGTCTGGACCGTTCCCCGAGCCTTCGGTCTGACTGGTACGCCTTCCGGCCTTCAGTTTATCCGGACCGCTCAAAACTGTCGTACACCATCCTGAACCATCCTTCCTGGGAATCTCTCCCATGCATACTGTTCTAGCCCTCTTGGGGTTTCGAACTCCAGTTCCGTTCCCGGAATCCTTCCCATGGCCTAGACCCAGGCCTCACAACAATCAGTCACCTTTTCCGAAAACCATGGTCTGTGCTCCGCCCCACTTGTCTACCACTTGCTCTCACCGATCCACACCCTCAGCAAAACACTGCTGAAATCCAAACAGTTAACCATCCGTGGATGCATATTGCTTCACCGGAGAATTTTCCAATTCTCCCCCACTTAGTGCACCGACTACTAACCACTGATGCCCAACACCGGCATAGCTCAATCGCCCTTACTCCATATATTCCCTCTTAACCATGAACTGACTCCCTCGGGAGTGAGTAACCTTCACCGAATAACCCTTACGCCATCGCACACCCGAACTCCAGGGAAGTTCGAATCTCAAATGAACATTTCTCGCATCGCAGTTGCTATTCCTAGCAACGAGATCATATACCTGACCTTCCGATCACCTGTCCTCTTGGATGCTAACCGACTACAACCCCTAACTACTAAGATCCTCAATCATACCATGATTCATGCGAAAAAAAACGAACAAATTTACAATACCACATAATCAACAAGATAACAAGATATCAAAATGGAAACATACCCGCAGCTGCATCCGGCTCTGCCCTGACCTCCTATGCTGCAAGCTGGTAAGCGCGTCCCTGAGCCCTCGGAGGCTCCGCTCCTCCCTGACCTCCACCTGTAATCCTCAAAGTGGCCGGTGTTGGAGCCTGCACCGGTCTTGCAACAAGCTGTGAACAGTTGACCCTCAAGTGTCCAACCTGATGACAATGATAACAGATCCTCCCATCCTGAGCCGGGACCGACTGACGGAAATCCCTCGCATAATGCCCCTCTTTCCCACACTTGCGACACGCACCACTGGACCTACAAACTCCGGCATGACCCTTCCCACACTTCTCACAAGTGTGGCTGCTCTGACCTCCAACCCTAGAGTTAACGGTTTTGGACCGTTTCGGCGCCGGCTGCGACTGCACCGGGGCCTGCCTCTACTCTCGCAACTGCAACTCAATCTCTAACTCGCGCCGCCTGGCGGCCTCCTGCAACTCCAACAAGGTATCACATCTCTGTATGGACACAAACTGCCGGATATCCCTCTTGAGCATACTCAGATATCGGGACATCTGAGCCTGCTCCGAAGCAAACTCCGGGCAAAACATCGCCCTCTCTGTAAACATCCTGGTGATCTCCGTCACCGACTCTGAATTCTGCTTCAGCTCCAGGAACTCCTGAGCCAACCTCTCTCTCTCTCAACCCGTGGAACATAACGAGTGCTGAACATCTCCCGGAACTGATCCCAAGTAACCGCAGCCCGCTGCACATCCGAATAAGATCCCGTAGTCAACCTCCACCAATCCTTCGCCCCGAGCCTCAAAAGGTTCAGAGCACACCTCACCCTCTGATCAGCAGGGCATGAATACGTGAAGAAACATCCCTCCACGTCTGACAACCACCTCATAGAAACGATCGGATCCTGAACTCCATCGAAAGTAGGGGGCTTCGTATTATCGAAGTCCCGATACTGAAAACCTAGACCGGTTCCTCCCCCTGCCGCTGCTACAGTCGTTGTAGCTGCCGCGACAGCCGCCTCCGCAAGAGCTGCATAGCGCTCATCAAAGTACTCAACCATGACGGTCTTGATCGACCCAAACATCTCCGGCAACTCAGCCCGGAACATAGCAGCAACCTCATCATGCAGGATCTCACGAATCCTGGCATCCAACTCAGCCGTACTCATCTGACCAACGACCTCAGGTGGCATTGACCCATCCTGACCACCCTCTCCCGATCCCGATCCCGAACCGGATCCTGCCCCAAAACGTCTCGTAATCGCCATACTGCAATACACTAACAAGACCCTTAGACACATCACATACCCGCCCGGGGAACTATCTCAAAACTGATACCCTAGAGAGTTGTGACTTCCTTGATATACGCATGGGTCCTATGCTTTCAATAGTACGGGCCCATACTACCTTCCACACCTACCCATATTTATCTCAAGTATCACCACAACACTCTAACCATATACACACACACGGCGAGCGCTCAATCCTCACTCCTAGAGGAAAGCTGAATATCTCATATAAGAAAAACCCTAGGCTAATAGGCATCACATAATTAGGCAATTCTATCATGCAATTCCTGAAGATCCCTAGCATAGTACTAGCATGCTGTTCTAACATATTACATAATCAAATAACTTGTATGGTATTTTGGTGTCTACTTACTAGCTCTGGCTGATCGTACCCTCTGCATCCTCCTTTACTTATTTCGAAACCTTTTGAAAACCGTTTTGAAAATCCTTCCTTGATTTGAGACTGGATTCACACGAATGTTCCTCCAATTCGCTCAAACCAAGGCTCTGATACCAACTTGTAACACCCATAAAAATTGAGCCAATTTAAAACATTTTACTTCATTCAAAAACCATTAAGTTCATACATCTCGTTTTCAAAATAGTTCAAACATCAGAGTATCCCCCAGAACCATATTACATAAATCATAAAACATGAGGAGCGGTACGATCACGCCTTCGCCTTGCCACGATCTCCTGAAGTACCTGAAACAATACACTGAAACTGTAAGCCCGAAAGCTTAGTGAGTCACCCCCAAAATACCAACCACACATAAACATACTCATAACATATTACAAATAGAACAGCCATGCGCATCGGGTCTACTGTGTGACTGGTCCGCCCGCACCGGGCCTTCAGTTCACCTGGTCTACCCTCCGAGTCTAGCCATGTACATCGAGTCTACAGTGTGATTGGTCCGCCCGCACCGGGCCTTCAATCCACCTGGTCCACTCTCTGAGTCTGCAGTATGACTGGTCCGCCCACACCGGGCCTTCAGTCGGTCTGGTCCACTCTCCGAGCCTCGGCACGTCTGGTCCGCCCTCTTGGGGCCTTCAGCCTATCCGGACTGCTCGTTGGGCCTTCGGAATATCCGGTTCACCCTGGGTATGTTGGCCTACAGCACAAAGCAGGACCCGCCTCAACCCAACCCCGTCAAACAACCATGTGCACATAAAACAATTAGCCACATAACAAATCCTTAACCAGACTATCAGTCTAACAGATCACATGGCATATCAACATCCTAACCAGGATTCCGACCTAACCGGTCACTAGCATAACATTACCCTATATACCGGGTACCGACCTTAACCAGGTCACTAACATAACACCATCCTAAATACCAGGATGCAAATCTAGCAAAGCAATATCATAACAACAATACCCGGATTTCCATCCGATAAAGGGTCGGCCTTGGTGCCGTAGACCCTGTCGATATAGTGAGGATAACTCACCTGCAATTGCCGACTGAAAAGATAAGACCAAGCTGCTCCGACCACCGACACGAACTCCACCACAGAACACCACCAAAGAACCAATTCCATAAATACCAAAATACCCTTGGAAGTCAAACTGGTCAACTCTTGGTCAAAGTCAAAGTCCTCAGTCAAAGTCAACCTTCCTGGTTGACTCTACTCGTCGATTCAACCCGTCGACTCGTCGAGTTCTCATACTCAGAAAACTCCCATAACACGACTCAACTCGCCGAGTCGCCCCAGGACTCGTCGAGTTCAACGATCTCGGAAATCCATCCTGACCAACTCACTGAGTCGCCAACCGACTCACTAATCCAAAGCTTTAACCACAAGAGGTTGGGTTCTGCGACCAGACTCGCCGAGTCCAAGGCAATCTTCAACAGACTCGCCGAGTTGTTCTTCAACTCGCCGAGTCCATGCACGTGCTCATACAACTCGTCGAGTACACCCATGTGACTCGCCGAGTCTCTCCAGTTCTCAATCCATACAGAGGCTTTTCGAGCCATACAGGGGCTCCAATCCATAGATCCACTCTTCTACAGCCTAACCCTCACATAAAGTTGCAAACTTTACGTGAAACCAAGGAGATATAAGCCCAAAACACTCTAGGGCTAGGGCTAAGGACTAGGGGGCTTCACCAACAACTCTTAAACAGAAGATTTATGACATTAAGGACCATCACAAGCCTAGATCTGAAGTAGCAACCTCAGATCCAAGCCTCTAACTCGAAATAGATCTCAAACAAGCTAAGAAACTCCAAATCAACCACCAAGGATGAACCCAAAAAGGAAATAGCTTAAGATAATGGCTCCTTACCTCTGAGATGTGCCCCAAACTGATGTAGATCCCAGATCTACACAAGCCCCTTGATGCTAGCCTCTAATTTCTCAAGCTCCTTCCACCAAATTCCTCTTCTTAGCTCCAATCTCCTCAACAATGAAGTCTCACACGAAATTAGGGCTTTCTGGAACTCTTTGGGGGAATAGGAGGCCGGGAGAAGGACATAAAGTCCTTTAAATAGGGTGCAACCCTCGGAATTAGGGCTTTCTCATTCCAGCACCAACTCGTCGAGTCCAAGCCGCCGACTCGACGAGTTGGCCACTTAAACCGCGATAGAATCCCGCTCCGACTCGGCGAGTAAGCGAACCTACTCGTCGAGTCCCTTTCCTAAATTTACACTTAGCACCCTCCAACTTCTTGCTTCCGAACTTGGGATGTTACATTGGGAATATGGGTTGCAAATGAAGTGATCGGGTAAACAACATAAAAAACTCAAAATTACAGCTTCTAAATATGAGGAAACGAAATGATAGCATATCACATGAACACCACGGTTAAAAAAATCGTACTGGTGAACATAAAAAACTGCACCATATGTTCGAATCGGTTTAAAACCGACACCGAACCGGTACAAACCGAAACCGCACTCAAAAACCGTAAGACCGAACCAATGAAAAACCGCACCCAACGTTTTCTAGAATTCAAAAACCGCACCTTGCGGTTTGCGGTTTGGTTTGGCCCTAAAACCGCACCGTACTCACCCCTAGATCTAAGTGTGTTATAGGGCAGCCTATGTCAAACACGCTCGTATATAGGCCTCACCCACCATAGAATAAACAAGTACATCTGGTGTCATGCCTAATAAAATAAAACATCTCCATACTTATACTTTTTAATAATCTTTTCATGTTTTTTAAAGTCTAATAGTTCTAATTAGAAACACATTATTATATATATATATATATATATATATATATATATATATATATATATATATTAAAGTTGTGGAAGAAAGGAATAGTAAACTTGGGATACTTTGTCCAAGTTTGGTCCCTTGATTTACATATCCGGTCCCTGTATATTTTTTAATTAATTTATTCATGTCCTTTTGTTTGTGTTCCATTCAACTTCCCATTTTTTTGGCAGAATTGGTCCCTATATTATTGTTAGAAGTTAGGAATACTAAATTTGGATGTTTTTTGGCAACTTTGGTCATTATTCTTTACCCATTTTGACACTTTTGGTCCTTGCAATCAATATTTTTACACTTTTTTGGAACCTTTTAATCTTTAAAGTTTGGCCACAAAACTTTAACGGTTTGACAACTTTGATCCCTTTTCTAAAAGGTTGCTAATTCCTACCCCTTTAATTCTTTAGCCATTTTCACACTTCTGGTCCTTGCAGTCAAAACTTTTACATTTTTTGTCCGGGGCAAAGCCCGGACTTTTCATCCTTGCACTTTCTATGTTTGTCATATTTATCAATTCGGAAACAACATTGGAAGCTTATGGCCCCCGCGTAGCGGGGGTAACCTTTCTAGTTAATTTAACAAAACCTACTTATTCAAAATACCAACTATAAACTAATATTACTTGGACTCGGATTCCAAGTAAGAACTAAAGTTGTCTAAGCTTAAATTTTTATTGCTTTAAGCAATTGGAGTTGCAAAATATAATTTTATTTATTTATTGATATTAACTTTTTATCAAAAATATTATTATTATATGACAAAAGATAAACTATATTAAAAACACAAACAAAAAATCAATGATACGTAAGTCATCATTTTCAGTCATTTTATATGAAATAAGACAAAATTTGTCGAATACTAGAAAAACAACTTTTCAGCTTATCACGTTATTATACCGTTAATTCAAATATTTTTTTCTAAAACTTCGTTTTGACACAAGATAAGTTAATAAGCATTTTGTAACATCCCAGAATTCATAAATAAAAATTTCATTTTTAAATCAACCAAAATCGATCAAATATCTCAAATTAACCATCAAAGTATGCCAATGTGAAAATAGTTATTAGAGTACAAATCCCAAAATCAAAAAAATTGTGAAAACACGGGTGGATGCGATGTGATCAGGTTAGGCCCCTCCCCTTCGAACTGGAAGTACCTGAAACATAATCTTAAACCGTAAGAACAAAGCTTAATGCTTTCCCCAAATACCACATGACATACATCAATCACACATATCATATTGAAACGTATAAGATGTGTATTTCACCCCTGAGTCCCTTCCGACTCACTGAGTCCCTTCCGACTCCTTCGATATCCTTCAACCGGTATGGGTCTGTTTCACCCGTCCAACTAAGCATACAATCATAACAACAAGATTCACAAAGACAACAAGCTCATACGTACATATCAGTAAGTGTCACAAAGATCACTACTATCCTACAACATAATCCAATGGGTCGGCATTGGTGCCTTCGACCCACAAGTACAGTGAAGAGACTCACCTCAATCGATAACAGACAATACCTAAATGTTACTGCTCTCACAACTGGAACACGGTGCTATACCCCACGTAGACAGTCATACAAGGTAAATCCTCAGTCTACCTTTCAAAACTATGAGTTGACCAAAAGTCAACTCAAGTCAAAAGTCAACACCTAAAGTTAATGGCCAAAGAAGTCAACATGCCATCATCCTCTATGTTGTGGCCTTCCTTGGCCATGCTGTGGGCACAAGATGAAAAAACAGCCGATCTAACCACCAGTCGCCACAGCATGGCGACCTGATGCCACGTCGTGGGAACTGGTTTCCAAACAACTTGATGGATTAAGTTCTTTTTCTTCAACCCCACGAGCTTCAAAGCTCATATCTAGTCCAAAACGTGGTCTAGAAGGATAAATTTTCTAACTTGACCCCTTATGACCATCCAAAAAGGTCCAAAACTCAAACCCTAGGTTTCATAAGGCATGGACTTAACCATTAAGCACTTATTCCTTTAAGTCTGAATTCCATCTTTTACAGAAGTGTTTGTAACACTAAAACCAACATAAAAGTTGGTGCTTTATAGACATGCATGTCCAATGCATGTCTTGAACCCATATTAGGTCAAAATGAGAGTTTATGACCAAAATCTCATGTGTGACTTCAAAATACAACCAAACTTCAGATCCAAGCCACAAACTACATCGAAAGTTCTAGAGATTCATAAAGTTGCAAACTTTATGAGATCCCACTATTCTAACTAACTACAACAAAAATATTATGGGACAAAGCTCAAGATCTAGCAACTTAACATGATAAAAAATAAAGTTTAGGACACTTACAAAGGTCTAGAAGAGTGCCAAGGTGAAGAATGGAAACTTGCTTGTTGGATCTTAGCTCACTAATTCCTCCATTTTCCTTCAATAGCTTCCAAATACACCAAAAAGAGATTTAACAATGTAGGAAAGAGGTTAGGGTTTCTTCAAGGCTTGAGGGGGCTGATGGAGGCTGAGGATGAGCTAACCCTAGCCTCCTCATTCCTTTAAATAGGGAGCAAACCCGGAAAATTAGGGTTTTTGCCATCAGGTGGCTGTCACGCCGTGGCCACATACTGCCATGCCGTGGCGGCTAAAATGAACACGCGTTTTTATCCAGACTCGACACGTCATGATGGTCCTTCACCATGTCGTGGAAACCCTAAATATGCCAAAAAAAATTAATACAAAGTACCTAAAAATCTGGATGTTACAACTCTCCACCACTTGAATCAGATTTCATCCTCGAAGTCCGCCGCCACAAATAACTTGAGGTAGTGCTCTCTCATCTCCTCCATAGGCTCCTATGTCCACTCTAAACCCTTCTGGTGCTAGCATTGCACCTTCACCAATCCCACTGTCTTGTTTCGCAGAGTCTTCGTCTTCCTGTATAGGATCGCAATCGGTCTCTTTATGTAATTCAGGCGCTCGTCCACATGAATGACCTCCAAAAGAACCACTACAAAATCATCAACTAAACACTTCTGCAGCTGAGAGACATGACAAGTGATGTGGATCTGACTGAGCTCCTCGAGTAGATTCAGTCTATATGCAACCTTTCCCACCCGGGCAACAACCCTGAAAGGACCAATATATCAAGGGCCCAGCTTGTCCCCCTTCCTGCATCGGATGACACCTTTCCAAGGTGACACCTTCAGGAGTACCATATCTCCATCCTGAAATTCTAAATATGACCGACGTCTATCAACATAGCTCCTCTGTTGGCTCTGTGTGGTCTGCAATCTCCCGCACACCTGCTGGATTAACTCGGTATTCTGGAGCACCACCTCCATGCTACCTATAACTCGCTGACCGACCTCACCCCAACAAATCGGGATTCGACATTTCCTCCCATAAATCATCTCAAAAGGAGGTCGATAAATATTGGTGTGGTAGCTGTTGTTGTAAGAAAACTCAACCAATGGAAGATACGTATGCCAGCTACCACCAAAATCAAACATACAAGCCCGAAGCATATCCTCCAAGGTCTGGATAGTCCGCTCGTTCTGACCATCGTTCTGCGGAAGAAAAGTTATGTTGAAGTGCAAACGAGTACCCAACTCCTCATGGAACCTCTTCCAAAACCTAGAAGTGAATCGAACATCCTGATCAAAAAACCACTAAGACTGGAACCCCATGTCATGCTACAACCTCTCGGATATAGACATCTGCTAACTTCTTTGCAGAAATGCTCTCCTGAATAGGGATGAAATGTGAACTCTTGGTCAATCGATCCACAATGACCCAAATCGTATCTACCCATCGTGCGGTCCGTGGTAGCTTCATGATAAAATCCATCGTAATCTCTTCCTATTTCCAAACGGGAACACCCAACGACTTCATCTTGTCGTGAGGTTGTTGATGCTCGGTCTTGACTTTCCTGCACGTCAAGCATCATTCCACATACCAGGCCACGACCCGCTTCATGCAGGGCCACCAATAATTAAGCCGAAGCTCTCTATACATCTTCGTCGCTCCCGGATGAATAGAAAACCTCGACTTATGATCATCTTCCATCAAAATCTGACACGTACCCCGAAATATGGAACCCAAACTCTCTGATGAAGAGTCAAATATCCACGACTATCATAATCAAAATAGGACACTTGACCCACTATACGCTCACTCTTCAAGTGCTCCTTCTTCACAGCCTCGACTTGAGCCTCTCGAATCTGCTCCAAGAGTAGGGTAATCATAGTCAATCTCAAACAGACATCCTTTATGGGAGTACCGTCTTCCTTGCGGCTAAGAGCATCGGCCACTATGTTATCCTTTATTGGGTAATAAAGGATCTCACAATTATAATCCTTCACCACATCAAGCCACCTGCGTTGCCTCATGTTCAGATTTGGCTGATCCATCAGATACGTCAAACTTTGGTGGTCCGTGTAAATGATACAACAGATCACATACAAGTAATGACGCCAAATATTGAGGGCGAACACAACCTCCCCCAGCTCCAAATCATGAGTGGGATATTTTGCCTCATGAGTCTTCAGTTGCCTCGAAGCGTAAGCTATCGCGCGACCCCTTTGCATCAAAACTACACCCAATCCTGAAATCGATGCATCACAATGCACCACGAAATCATCCACACCCTATGACATGGTCAAGACTGGAGCATCGCAAACTTTTGCCTTAGTGTCTCAAATGCCGCCTGCTGCTCAGGCCCCCAAGGGAAAGTAGCAGACTTCTTCGTCAAACTAGTCAATGGAACTGCGATCTAGGAGAATTTCTCAATAAACCTCCGTTAGTACCTAGCCAACCCAAGGAAACTCTGAATCTCATATGGAGACCTCGAAACCTCCCACTGCATCACGGCCTTGATCTTGGCTAGATCGACCAATATACCCTTATGGTTGACAAGGTGCCCCAAAACCTGCACCTCGCGCAACCAGAACTCACACTTGGAGAATTTTGCATATAGCCTCTCTATCCTTAGAGTCTCGAGAACCTCTCGCAAATGATCCTCATGCTATTCCTTGGTCTTAGAATAGACCAAGACATCATCAATAAACACAATGACTGACCGATCCAGAATCAGTCGGCAAACCCGGTTCATGATATCCATGAACATTGTTGGTGCATTGGTGAGCCCAAAAGGCATCACCACAAACTCGTAATGACCATAACGAGTGTTGAAGGCCGTCTTATAAACATCCTCATCTTGAACCCTCATATGATGGTAGCTCGAACGCAAATTAATCTTGGAGAACCACGACGCACCCTGAAGCTGGTTCAACAAATCATCAATCCTCGGAAGCGGATAACGGTTCTTCACCGTCAACTTGTTCAGCTCCCAATAATCAATGCACATCCTATGGGAGCCATCCTTCTTCTTCACAAATAATATCGATGCTCCTAGGGTGAACTACTCGGTCTGATAAATCCCTTGTTTAACAGCTCCTACAGTTGTGTAGACAACTCCTGCATTTACGGCGGTACTAATTGATAGGGTGCATTAGCTATCAGAGCCGCACCTGGAACTTGATCAATACGGAACTCGACCTGCCTCTCTGGTGGCACTCTAGGAAAGTCCTTCGGAAACACATTTGCATAATCCCAAACAACCAGAACTTTATCAATCGTCCTCTTCTTCTCCTCTATGGTATCTAATACATAAGCCACCAAACCAGAACAACCATGTTGTAGATATATCGTAGCTCTCGCAGCTGAATAAAGAACCGATCCACGTTGAGCACCCTCGCCAAGAATGACTAGTTCTCCCCCACTTTCGGTTCGAACCCGAACTAACTGGTGCCCACATTCAATCATCACCCCATTAGGGAGTTGGATTAGGTGTCTAAGTCCATAACTATAATTGGTATGTACTTGATTTCATAGTAGCATGGTCCTTTTGGGTTGCCTTCACTCTAGCAACTTGACAGGATGACATTTGGAGAGAGAGGTTGAATTTATTATTTAGAATAATAAATTTATTTGTTAATGTATTATGAAAATAATATATTAATTAGAAATCATGTTATTTAATTAGTATTTAATCATAAATTAATTTGGAATTAATTTTGGGATTAAAGGAACAGTGGCTGTTTTGCAAATCATTGATAGTTGTGAAACTGGGCTATTGGACTCCTTAGTTAGGAGTGGACGAAAAATATAGGGAGGCCCTACAGATTTCGTCCAAGGCTTCTTAATAAGAGTCCATGGACTGCTTAAACCTTAAGCAGGAAATTAGGGTTTCCTCCAGCAAACCCTAGCAGCCCACAACTATATAATGTTGAGGTCGAATGTTGTTGTGAGATGTCGAAGGTAGTCTAGGTCATGCATAGTATCGAATGTTTGTATGTTAATTTTATTATAAAGGCATTTTGTATCGAATCTTTAGAGTTTTAGTCCCATATATTTTTTGTATGCTTTCTCTATCCCTATAAATATGGGGTGAGTACTAGAGTTAGAGAGAACTTTTTGCAATTCATCTTGTACTCTCTATTTTCTTCTCTGTATTCCTTGAAAGCATAATTGAGCCAACCAGATTATATTTAGATCTCGTGTTCTTAATTCTTACAATACTCTGATCTTGTAATTCATACTCGATTAAATCGTAACTACATATAAAGACCCCACCACTTAGGGATTTCGGCTAGTGCTTGCTTTTGCTAACCCTAGCCGAAATTTGGTGTTGTTCTCTCTCTCTCCTCTCATCCTTTTGCTAGTGGTGTTTGTAAGCCATTAGAGGTGCAACATTCGAGGCACTAAGCTTTCAAGAGTCAAGATCTACAAGGTGTTCTTGTTATTACAACATAACAAGTAAGGTAAACATCAAAACCCTTTTAATATGTAATTTTTGATTTATATATGCTAGATCTAAGGTTTTGCTTTGGTATTCAATTTGCATGTTCAACTAGTGAAAAACTTAGATCCAAAGTACTTAGGGTTGCATGAACACAAAGGTTGTAGTTATGCTCAAAACCCGTCATAGGGCTCAACCAATCCATTCTCACAATCATGTTGGTCTCGCATAAAGGAATAGGAACCAAATCAATCAAATAACGCTCGCTAAAAAGCTCCAAAACACAACCCTAATGAACCCTTAAAATCCGGACTGGACGATCATCTCCAATCTCTACCTCTAGTGGATAATCAAGCTCTCCTGGAGCCTCACCGAATGTGTTGCTAACTGCAAGCGATACAAATGATCAGGTGGTGCCCGAATCAAATAAAACTAAGGCTGGAACACCATTCACTAGGAACGTCCCTATATAACACCAATCATATAATAAGCATAAACATAAAAACAATAAAAGAAATAGGGAGTAAATACATACCCGTAACCACCTCTGGTGCTGCAAGAGCCTCTTCGGCTGACAGTTGGAAAGCTCGACTCCTCACAACTAGCACATCAGCATTTCCCTGGTGTCCATCAGTGATTCTCAATGTCGCTGGAGCAGGTGCTGCAACTGCTCCTCCAACCAAACTCGGGCAATTAGCCTTCTTGTGTCCCCTCTGATTGTAATGGAAGCAAATCATATCAGATACTTAGATCGTGGGACAATCCCTGCTAAAATGACCAGTCTTGCTGCACTTGTAACAGCCAGACCCACCCATCCTACAAACTCCGTCGTGCGCCTTACCGTACTTGCCACACTGGCTCCGAACCTATTACCCTCTTGATCGTGAATCAACAACTTTGGGCTTCTTACATAAGCCCTTTGATACATGATTCTGAACCGACTTCCTCTTCCTTACAGTCTCCAGATCAATCTCCCGCTCGTGAGCCCAAGCAATCATATCATCCAATGTCTTGCAGCTAGACATACTCACAAACGCCTGAATCTTATCCTCCAGCATATCATGGTACCGAGCCTTCTTCATCTCCTCGTCCGCCACATACTGCGAAACCAACAAATCCCTATCATGGAACATGGCGGTGATCTCCGCCACGGTCTCGGTAGTCTGGTGAAGGTCCTGGAAGTCCCTCGCCAACTACTGAACCTCAATCACGGGCACAAACTCAGCTCTGAATCTAGTAACAAATCATCCCAAGACATCGTCTCAATTGTATCACCTCCCAAAGGATAGTCGACCTCCTCCCACCAATCGCGGGCTCTGTCCTTCAGAAGACAGGATGAAAATCTGACCTTCAACCCCTCAGGGTAGAAGCTAGTCTGGAAGGCATTCACGATGTCTACCAACCACCATTTTCTAGCAATGGGGTCCTTCATTCCAAAGAAATCAGGAGCCCCACAGGAACGAAACTCTCAAAATGTCAGAGAGCGTACACCCACCATAGCTACCACCTCAATGGGAAATGAGCCCAAACGCTCATTCAAAATCTCCATGATACCCTCCTTGATCGTACCAAAGATCACAGGAGTCTACTCCAAAATGTTGCGGGTAATCTCGGACAGAATGAACTCCCACATCTGATCATCCAAAGGTTTGGCTCTAGAACCCAAACCTGATCCCTCACCAGGGCCTAAACCACCTCAAGTGACCACCATACTGAAAATAAACCATACAAACCATCAGAAAACACTCGAAGAATCTCACACCAAGTGGGTCCCTTAGTATCCTCGTGACCCCCTTGACGCGAGTGCATATCATGTGCTTCCCGTAGTACGGACCTCATACTAACTTCCATACCTATCCATACTTTCCACAAGATTCGTCCCGATTCCCCTAAGTAACCCCCTAAACAACACACCTGCTAATGCTAACATGCTTCCTAGGTTCTCCTAGGATTCCCTTCCAACCACTCTTCGCCATCAACTGCATAAGAAATCCACACTAACACCCACTAACCACCTTACAAATATAATTACATGCCACAGACACTAGAAAATTCTTCGATTGCAAGGTATCACACTACAACGGTTGGACTCAAACAAGAGTTGTGCAATAGAGTTAAAAATAACCTTCTAAAATTATCTAATTTCTGCAACATGTAACCTAGCATATTCGCTTGATAGTCAGCTAGTAGTAGTAGTGTTTCCTAAAAGCACAAAGTAAGTATCATTCGAGCATTGAGTTCTGACCATAGCACTGCCTAACATTCCATCCTAACATATCATCTATAATCCAAACTAGCATGCAGTTCTAGAGGCCCATAGAGTAAGCATACAAAGGCACCTCTCCTTTCACATAATTTTGAGAAAATCCTTAGCTCTAGTCTAGCTTGTTATTATCATAGTTGACATATTGAATCAATAAACATGTATGGGTATTTGGGAACACTTACTTGGGCTCTGGCGATTACATGCATCATATCCCTTATTTCTAGTAGTAACTTCCTTTAGGAAATCATTTCTATTTTAAAAATTTACCAAATCCACATTTTGAGTTCAGACACACCTGAGAGTATGCATCCTAATTTTCAAACCAAGGCTCTGATACCAACTTGTAACATCCCAAAAATAATAAGTAAAAATTACATTTTTAAATCAACCAAAATCCATCAAATATCTCAAATCAACCATCAAAGTATGCCAATGTGAACATAGTTATCATAGTACAAATCCCAAATCACAAAAATTGCGGAAACACGGGTGGATGTGTTGCGATTAGTTCGGGTCCTTCCCCTTCGAACTGGACGTACCTGAAATATAAACTTAAATCGTAAGCACAAATCTTAGTGAGTTCCCCAAATACCACATAACATACATCAATCAAACATATCATGTTGAAACATATAACAGGTCTATTTCACCCTTGAGTCCCTTCCAACCCTCTGAGTCCCTTCTGCTCTCTGAGTCCCTTCCGACTCTCTAAGTCCCTACCGGCTCCTTCGGTATCTTTCAATCGGTACAGGTTTGTTTCACTCCTAACAGCTAAGCATACAGTCATAATAACAAGATTCACAAATACAGGAAGCTCATACGTACATATCAGTAAGTGTCACAAAGATCAATAATATCCTACGTCATAATCTAGTGGACCGACATTGGTGCATTCGACCCACAAGTACAGTGAAGAGATTCACCTGAATCGATAATAGACAATAGCTAAATGATACTACTCTCAATGCTAGAACATTGTGTTATACCCCACCTAGTCATTCATACAAGGTAAACCCTTAGTCTACCTTTCAAAACTAAGAGTTAACCAAAAGTCAACTCAAGTCAAAAGTCAACGCCTAAAGTTAATGGTCAAAGAAGTCAACATGCCACAGTCCTCCATGTCATGGCCTTCCTTGGCCACGTCGTTGCCATAATATGACAAAACAGCCGATCTGACCCCCAGTCGCCACGTCGTGGGAACTAGGTTCCAAACAGCTTGATGGATTTAGCTGTTTTCTTCAACCCCAAGAGCTTCAAAGCTCAGATCTAGTCCAAAACATGGTCTAGAAGGATAAAGTTTCTAATGTTACCCATTATGACCATCTAAAAAGGTCCAAAACTCAAACCCTGGGATTCACAAGGCATTGACTTAACCATTAAGCACTTATTCCATTAAGTCTGAAGGCCATCTTTTCCAGAAGTGTTTCTAACACTAAAACCAACATAAAAGTTGGTGCTTTGTAGACATACATGTCTAATGCATGTCTTGAACCCATATTAGGTCAAAATGAGAGTTTATGACCAAAATCTCATGCATGACTTTAAAATACAACCAAACATCAGATCAAAGCCACAAACTACACTGAAAGTTCTAGAGATTCATAAAGTTGCAAACTTTATGAGATCCCACCAATCTAACTAACTACAACAAGAAGATTATGGGACAAAGCTCAAGATCTAGCAACTTAACATGATAAAAATTGAGTTTAGGACACTTATAAAGGTCTAGAAGAGTGCCAAAGTGAAGAATGGAAACTTGCTTACTGGACCTTAGCTCACTAATTCCTCCCTCTTCCTTCAATAGCTTCCAAATACACCAAAAAGAGATTCAACAATGGAGGAAAGAGGTTAGGGTTTCTTCAAGGCTTGAGGGGGATGATGGAGGCTGAGGATGAGCTAACCCTAGCCTCCTCATTCCTTTAAGTAGGGAGCAAACCCTGAAAATTAGGGTTTTTTCCATCAGGCGGTTGTCACGTCGTGGCCACATACTGCCATGTCGTCGCGGCTAAAATGGACACGCGTTTTTATCCAGACTCGACGCGTCATGGTGGCCCTTCACCACATCGTGGAAACCCTAAATATGCCAAAAAAATAATACAAAGTACCTCAAAAACCGGATGCAACACACTTTAAGAGAAAAGCATAACTTATTTTAAATAAGCAATCCCAAACACCCCTACATCATTTAGACAAAGTGAATTTTCAATTGTGAAGTGACAATTCAGTCAAGTGAAGAGAACGAACTACACAAACAAATGGAAATATCAGATTAAAGAATCGGGAACAATTCTTGGGCTAAAAATTTGAATTATGAACAACAATGGGCTAAAAAAAGTGGATTATCAATAGTAGCGAACTAATACGGGGGGTTGTAATCGGATTGGATCACCAAGATTTAGTTTTGGATAGTAATTTTTTAAAAAATAGAAAAAAAAATCAATGAACAGTAATTTTAAAAAATACAATACAATACAATTTCTATAGATAAATTGCATACACAGGGAGTTCACCCCAATAGTTAACATAGTATCCCTTTGGGGAGTCTTTTATAGTGTTTCTCGTAGGAAATCTTTTAACAATGTTACCCGAATAAAATCAATAACGAAGTTCCTGAAGGAACTATATAAAAACATTCTCGTAGGAATATTGTGGTAGGATTTTCATATTAATATTCATGTAATAATCAAAATATTCATATTCCCGTAGGAATCACATAATCAACATTCACGTAGGAATCACATATTCAATAATATTCTCGTAGGAATCATATATTTAGTATTCTCGTATGAATCACATATTTAGTATTCCTGTAGGAATCATATATTATGTATTCCCGTAGGAATCACAAAAAATTCTTGTAGGAATCTTAATACAATATTCCTAAAGGAATCACATATTTGATATTCCCGAATGAATCACATATCCAATATTGTCGTAGGAATATTTAACTTTGTTCCTGAAAGTACCTTTATCAATGTTCCCGAATGAACCTTTCACTCCGTTCCTTTTCTCATAGGAACCTTTAACAACATTCAAGTAAGAAAATCATACCGAATTTTCCCATTCTCCGGGAAAAAGCCCTTCCTCAAATGCATGAACCACCTATATAAAGGCTAGCAAAATCATGTCGCGTCACCCTGTGGGTTGCTCCGTGACCCAGGTGTCTTCGCAGAGTCTGTCATGTAACATGCTAAGACGACATGTGTCCTACCATTCTGCCATTTCGATGTGTCACATTCTCCAACTTGTTGTGTCATGACTTTACCACGAATCTCATCCCTTGCCACGTGTCACGTCCCGGTGACACGTGTCTGTCACTTAGACACTTCGACATACCATGTCATATATAGAAGGCGCCACGTTCCTTTTTTTCCATTTTCTCGACTTTTACCAAACATGTCAAGCCCAAAACTGGTTTTATATTCGAACTACAGTATACCCAAATACTCAAATTTTCGGTCGTTAAAATACACCTCCTTTTAAAAGGATTCGGTCATCGAAATCACATAACACGTATCTTACAATTTAAGTTAAGGACCTTCCAAACCTAGTTTGATTAAACTATTGCTCTACTACCATTTGTAACACCCTGTCTTTTTTTTATACACCAAATTCATCACTTTGGTTTGTACAAATATCGTAACATGTAGTTACACTAAAAACTGGTTTTTACAAAAACCTTCATATTTTTATTAGGGTTTACAAACTCATTGGTGTTACCACAATACAATACAACTTCTATAGATAAATTGCATACACAAGTATTTCACCCCAACAATTAACACAATATCCCCTCAGGGAGTCGTTTATAGTGTTTCCCGTAGGAAATCTTCTAACAATGTTTCTCGTAGGAAATCAGATATTTTGAATTCCTATAGAGATCACAAACCAATATTCATATAGGGATTTTAATACAATATTCCTAACGGAATCATATATTCGATATTCCCCAAGGAATCACATGTCCAATATTCCCATAGGGATCTTTAACTCTATTCCCGAAAGAACCTTTATCACTGTTCCCTAAGGAACCTTTATAACTGTTCTCGAACCTTTTAATTATATTCCTTTTCTCACAGGAACCTTTAGCTATGTTCCCGAAGGAACCTTTAGCTCTGTTCCTTTTTTCATAAGAATCGTTAACAATATTCTCGTAAGAATATCATACCGATGTTTCTTGTTCTCCGTTCAAAAGCCCTTTCTCAAATGCATGAACCACATCTATATAAGGTAGCGAAATCATGTCGCATCGCGGTGCGACCCACGTGTCTTCCCAGACTCTGTTATGTGTCATGCTAAGACGACATGTGTCATGCTACTCCGCCATTATGACGCGTCATTTTCTTCATCCTCTCGCGTCGCAACTTTACCATGAATCTTATCCCTTTTCCATGTGTCATGACTTGGTGACACGTGTCTATCACTTAGACACGTCGATACGTCGTATCATACATAGAATGAACTGATGGGTTTTATAGGTTATAAATACATGTACAATATGGAAAAACACTTAACAATTAATAAGGAACATGCAACCTATAATGATCTATGTCATAACACTTTGAAGGAAACATACTATGAACAAAAAAACTAATATGAACCCTGCTGTAATCAAAACACCAAGTTAGGGTTACATACCTTTGATTTTTTGTAGCAAACAAATCACTTTAATCCCTTGTAGTTGATGGTTTTGGAAAGCTTAGCACCATAAGGATGATGCCTCTAATAGCTCACACTCAAAACCTAGAACAAGAAGACTATTAACGTGAGACGAGGAGAGAAAAATTTCGTTCACAACCTTTTAGGAAGTGAGTAAAACGAAAATAATGAGCCAAGAGGTCATAAGGAACCTTCTAGAAAACCTAAAAGCTTCACGAAACCATCCAACCTTTGGAATAATATAAAATTGCTTCTTTTCTTCAACTATTGAACAATTACAATTCATACATCGCACCTTTAATTAATTTCAATTAATTTCATAGTAATTCTAATTAATAATTAATTAATTCTTATTGATTTCATATTAATTTATTAATCATATAATTAACTAATCAGTTATTAAACAATTGATCACATATTAATTTATTAATCACATAATAAATTAACAAATCAACTATCTATTTCCAATTAATATATTAACAAATTACTTATTACAGTTCTTAATCATATAATAAAGTAATAAATTTTTTCTCTCTGTAAATGTCATTTTAACCAAGTTCTAGTTATGAGAGCAACCCAAAAAGGATTTTGCTTCTAACTACAAGTATATATCATTTTAGTTATAAGCTTAGACACCTAAATTCAACATGAATTGTGTTCCTTTCTTTTTCCATTTTCTTAACTTTTCTCAAACATGTCGAGCCCAAAATTGGTTTTATACGCCGACTAGACTATACCAAAATACTCAAATTTTCGGTTGCTACATTAGCTTACCAAACTGCAATAAACTATCTATCTAATTTACTCTCTAAACAATATGAACATACAAATATAGCTTTACTTATAAATGAATAAGGCTAGAATATATATATATATATATATATATATATATATATATATATATATATATATATATATATATATATTAAAGAACTACAACCCACATAAAGCACAATATAAAAACTCACATGTCATAAATTGGTCTTCCAAGCCATTAAATCACCCCATGAAAACTTTGCACTTAACAAACTAATATATCAAGAAAATTTTGTGACGAAATTCATTATTTTCAAGTCTTCATATAAATATCTCAAATATACGATTAATTTATATATAACGAAAACAAATAACAAAAAATATAAACCTAATGTAACTTTGAATAAAATATAAGCACTAAAATATTTATTATAATACTTGTATTTAAAAAACATATGAAACACGTGTAAAGCCTACAAACAGAAATAAAAAAATTCTATAAAACAAATTTTATACTTTTCCATAATAAAGAATTTTATTTGTAACAACTATAATTTTTAGGTATTCGTTTTTAACCTTTGGGTTGTGTTTTGTTTGCAAGAATAGCCCCTAATGGCATTTTCATTATTTCTAGATGTAGCTTAGTACGTTGGGCATACACCTTGGTACGGTGGGCGTACTCGGTTCCGTGCTAGTACGCTAAGCGTACGCTGCTTTTTTTTTTTTAAACCAGAAGCGTACGCTGGTACGTAGGGCGTACGCAGCCATGTTACAAACCCTAATTTTTAGGGTTTGGACCCTATTTAAGCACCTTTATAGACTCATGCACCCTCTTATCTTCAGCTCCCTTCCTCATTTTGAAGTCTTCATATAAAGAACCCTTTTGGTGTCATTTTGGAGCCTTTGGTGTAGAAGGAAGAACCTTGAGGTTGTGGTGTTTCACTCAAGACTTTGGATCCAACATTTTCTCTTCATTGTGCATCTTGTGGAGGTAAAAAGCTTCAATCTTGGTGTGTGTTTCTTATGGATCTAGTTTTTGCTCAAAGTTGCCAGGCTAAAAAGTCTAAGACCTCTGATTCTTCCAGTAGGGGCCAGCAGGGTCGTGGCCGATGTGCCAAGTGCGGTAAGCTGCACAGTGGGGGTTGTCGAGCGGCAGGCTCGGGATGTTACGTGTGTGGCCAGTCGGGCCACGTGAACAGGGATTGCCCCAAGAAGGGCTTGATTTGTTTCTAATGCAACCAGACCGGTCATAAAAAGTCTGATTATCCGAGGTTGCCGAGAGGAGGAGGAGCGGTGGCGGCGCCTGCGCCCGCCACAATAAGGATCAGTGATGGCCACCCTGTCAAGGCGGAAGATCCTGCGGTGAAGAGTCACGCATTTCAGCTGACTACTGAGGAGGCCAGAGCAGTGCCAGATGTCATGGCTGGTATGTAATTTATTTCCTGTTGTTTATCTTATTTGTTATGCTTATGTATATGTGATCTTTTATAGGGACCTTTTTGGTCAATGGTATGTCAACTCATGTTCTCTTTGATTCGGGGGCTACCCGATCGTTTGTATCTCTTGCGCTCAGCAAGAAGTTCCGGGACGCTCTGGGGAGTTTGGATTCCCCGCTCGAGGTGGAGATTGCAGACGATCGCATCGTGAGTGTTGCGAGGGTACATTAGGACAGTGTGCTGAATATGTTCGGGGAGAGGTTCCGTGTCGATTTGGTTCTGATACCGTTGTCAGGGCAGAATGTGATCATCAGAATGGATTGGTTGGAGCTCAATGGGGCCATGATAGACTGTGAGCACCAGTTAGTGAGGGTTCGAACCCCAAGTGGGGGAGAACTGGTTATTCATGGGGAGAGAGCATCGCATGGGCCAACCCTGTGTTCGTCTGTGAGGGCTAAGAGACTTCTCCAACAGGGTTGCTCGGGATATTTGGCATATGTTTCTGATATGAGATTGGAGGCCGCGTCAGATTTGAGCAGTGTACCGGTTGTGCGAGAATTTCAGGATCTATTTCCTGAGGAGTTGCCTGGGGTGCCTCCGGAGAGGCAAGTGGAGTTTCGTATCGATTTGGTGTCGGATGTAGCCCTGATAGCCAAGGTACCGTACCGCCTAGCTCCGTCTAAGATGTAGGAGTTGTCTATGCAGCTTCAGGAGCTGCTAGACCGATGGTTCATTCTTCCGAGAAACTCCCCGTGGGGAGCATCGATACTGCTTGTGAAAAAGAAGGATGGGTAACACGGGATGTGTATTGATTATCGGGAGCTGAACAAGCTGACGGTGAAGAACCATTATCCGCTTCCGAGGATTGATGATTTTTTCGATCAGCTTCAAGGTGCATCTTGGTTTTCCAAGATCGATCTTCGGTCAGGGTATCATCAAATGGGTATCAGGGATGAGGATATACCAAAGACGGCTTTCAGGACTCGCTATGGTCACTATGAGTTCGTCGTGATGCCATTTGGGCTCACCAATGCCCCAACAGCGTTCATGTACCTCATGAACAGATTGTGTAGGCCGATGTTGGATTAGTTCGTTATCATTTTTATCGATGACATCGTGGTCTACTCTAAGACCAAGGAGCAGCACGAGCGGCATTTAAGGGAAGTATTGGAGACCCTGAGGGCGGAAAGGCTTTATACCAAGTTCTCAAAGTGTGATTTTTGGTTGCATGAGGTGCAGTTTTGGGGCACATCATCAACCAAGAGGATATTTTGGTTGATCTAGCCAAAATTGAGGTTGTGATGCAATGGGAAATTCCGAAGAACGCATCTGAGATCCGTAGCTTCTTGGGTTTAGCGGGGTACTACCGGAGATTTATTCAGGATTTCTGCAAGATCACTGTACCTTTGACCCGGTTGACTAGGAAGAATGTGACTTTTCAGTGGGGCGCAGATCAGCAATTTCCCTTCGAGACCCTGAGGCAAAGATTATGCAAGGCCTCGATTCTAGCACTACCTGAGGGTCTGGATGATTTAGTGGTGTATTGTGATGCATCTATTTCGGTATTAGGGGTTGTATTGATGCAGAGGGGGCATGTGATCGCGTATTCCTCGAGGCAGCTGAAGCCTTATGAGGCGAATTACCCCACTCATGACTTGGAATTGGGGGAGGTGGTGTTTGCCCTCAAAATCTGGAGGCATTACTTGTACGGAGTTCGGTGCACCATCTTCACTGACCATAAAAGTTTGAAGTATTTGATGGATCATCAGAAATTGAATATCGGCAGAGGAGATGGCTGGATGTACTGAAAAATTATGATTGCGAGATTTTGTACCACCCCGGGAAGGCCAATGTGGTGGCCGATGCCTTGAGCCGTAAGGCGGTGAGTGCTCCGATCATAGATGTTTGTCTGAGGATGACGGTGATTTCACCTTTGTTTGATATAATTAAGAAGGCCCACGTGGAGGGTTTGAAAAGAGAGAACTGGAAGGTTGAGCGGATTCGGGGTCAAATTCCACTTTTTGTTCGAGACAGTCAGGGTTTATTAACTCAATGTGGCAGAGTTTGGGTACCGGCATTCGGGGGTGTGAGACAAAAGATCTTGGAGTAGGCGCACAAATCCAATTTTTCTATCCATCTGGGGGCCACGAAGATGTATCGAGACTTGAGGTTGAGTTATTGGTGGCCCTGCATGAAGCGGGAGGTTGCATGGTTTGTTGAGCAGTGTTTGACCTGTAGGAAGGTCAAAGACGAGCATCAGAGGCCCCACGGCAAGGTCCAACCCTTGCCTATCCCCATGTGGAAATGGGAAGAGATTACTATGGATTTTAGCACGAAGTTGCCTAGGACGGCTCGGGGCGTGGACTCTATTTGGGTTATCGTGGACAGGTTGACCAAGAGTGCGCATTTTATTTCAATTTCTGAGAGTATCTCCGCAAAAAAATTAGCAGATATTTATGTGCGGGAGGTGGTGGTCAGGCATGGGGTGCCGGTATCTATGGTCTCGGACCGCGATGTTCGATTCACCTCCAGGTTCTGGAGGAAGTTCCATGAAGAATTGGGCACTCAGTTACATTTCAGCACTGCTTACCACCCTCAGACCGATGGTCAGAGCGAGCGGACGATTCAGACGCTTGATGATATGCTTCGGGCTTGCATATTGGATTTCGGAGGGAGCTGGGATAATTACCTTCCACTAGCAGAGTTCTCATACATCAACAGTTATCATGCTAGTATTGACCGACCCCCGTTTGAGATGATGTATGGTCGGAGGTGTGGGACTCCAGTTTGTTGGGGTGAGTTTGGGCATCGAGTCATGGGAAGCATCGAGGTGGTGCTTAAGACCACCGAGTTGATTCAACAGGTGCGCGACAAGCTGCAAGTTGCGCAGAGCCGTCAGAAAATTAATGCTGACCGGCATCGCTCGGATCTCGAGTTTCAGGTGGGAGATTTCGTTTTACTGAAAGTGTCACCATGTAAGGGTGTCATTAGGTTTCGGAAGAGGGGCAAGCTGGGGCCCCAATTTATTGGCCCGTTCAGGATTTCTGCCCGGGTTGGCAAGGTGGCTTATCGATTGGATGTACCAGGTGAGCTTAGCCAGATCCACAACACCTTTCACGTGTCACAGCTTCGGAAGTGTGTCGCTGATGAGGCCGCAGTCATTTCCTTGGATGATATCCAAGTTGACGAGAGCCTGAATTATGTGGAGAAACCTATTGCGGTTTTGGACAGGAAAACAAAATCCATACGGAATAAAGAAGTGAAGTTAGTTAAGGTGCAATGGCAGCACTTAAGAGGCTCCGAATGGACCTGGGAGCCGGAGGATGAGATGAGGAAGCATTATTCGGACCTTTTTGCATCAGTAGAGTTCGGGGACGAAGTCTAGTTCAAGTGGGGGAGATTTGTAACGCTTAGTCTAGGTATAAAACAATTCTCGTTATATTTTTCAAGAGTTTGGAATGGAACTCGACGAGTTGGGAAGCTCCAACTCGTCGTGTTGAATCTTTTCTGGCCGCAGATTTTAAGTGGCCAACTCGACGAGTTGGCGCAGGGGAGAACACTCTAAATTTCGGGGGTTGCACCCTTTATAAAGGACTTAAATCCTGTGTCTGGCCTCCCTACCAGCCTCCCTTGTCCATAGAAAACCTATATTCATATTCCATTTTGCCTCTTAAGTATGGTGAGCTTATAAGAGTGGTTTTTGGTGATTCTTGAAAGGAGCTTGGAGGTGGGAAGCATCTAGCTTGAAGGGGGGGCTTTAGATCCATAAACTCTTCTTCAACAGCAACATCTTTGATGTATAAAGTCGACACCTTGACATGTAGTTATCTAGATCTCCTTACTTGAAGTTGAAGTTTGATTTGCGGGTCTTTGGTTCAGTTGTCCAAGAAGAAGAGAATTACAGGGGTTGATAGGGTAGATCTGACCCCTTCATGACCTCTTGAAGCTTAAAGTTGCAAACTTTATTGGTGCTTATGTCCCATTCATGCAATATGTCCATTAAGAAGTCATAAATGAGCCTTAGAGGGTATTTCTAGCATGTATGGAGGTAAAGTTGGAAACTTTACGTGATTTTCCCACCTTGGGACATCAGATCTGTGTTTTGGAACATTGGAGTGAGAGTTTAAGGGCTTAATGGGTCAAGACCCTCTTAAAAGGACCTAGGGTTTGAGTTTGAAGCTTTATGGATGGTCCTTGAGGGTCCAACTTTACCCTCCTAGACATCATTTTTGAAAGGGATCTGAGGTTTGCAGTCTTTGGATTCAAAGGAAACGGCTTAATGCATTAAGAAGTTGGTTTTCTGGCCAACTTGACGAGTTCATGAGTGAACTCGATGAGTTGGTGGGACTTTTCGCGATCCGACCAGAAAACAAGGGAACTCGACGAGTTGATAGCCAAACTCGATGAGTTGAGTCAACTCGGAATGTTGACCATGACTTTGACTTTGACTAATGTTGACTCTTGGGGTTTGAAGTATTGAGTTGAATCCAAGGAGCTGTTTATGTTTAGGGATTGAGTATAGAAGATACTCGGAGTCAGGGCCTATTCAGCTATTGTCAGCATTTGAGGTGAGTCTCCTCACCATACCAATGGGTCGAAGGCACCAAGGCCGGCCCATTCAGTTAGTTGTGGTAATTATTGAGAATATGTCATCGACATGGTTAATATGTATATATGTGAATGTGTTACTATCTTGTTGGATAGTTATATGAAGACCATGGGGGGAGCCCATGGCAGGTAGTTAAGACCATGGGGGAGCCCATGACACATAGCTATAAGACCCTGGGAGGAGCCCACGACATCCTGGAATAAGACCATAGAGGGAGTCCATGACATCCTTATATGTTGCATGCATGGCTTATGTGGTTTATATGGAATATGTGATTATGTGGATTATGTGAGATATGCTATGGGAAACTCACAAAGCATTAGCTTACAGTTTGTTGGTTGTTTCAGATACTTCGGGATCTAAGGGCAAGGGTCCGGCATGATGGCACGACATGCACTCCCCAGTGTTTTATTATAGATACTCTGATATTTTGAATAATTTATTTGATGATCTGGATTTTTGAGAACAATTGTGATTGAAATTTTATAATTAATGAATATGAGTTTGTTAATTAAATGAAAATTTTTATTGAAAAATTTGGGCTGTTACATGGTATCAGGTGGTGCACTCCATCTTTGAGGTCGAGAATTCAAATTTTGTCGTGCACATAGGTGGAATTTAAGTGTTATTTTAGATGTAGATTATATATTTATATTTTTCGGTTATATATATATATATATATATATATATATATATATATATATATATATATATATATATATATATATATATATATATATATATATATATATATATATATGAGAGAGAGAATATAAAATGTTATTAACTTAATGATTATAAAGTTAACTTAAAAAAACTTTTAAGTGATTGTGATTAATTGTTTGAAGTTGAGGGGTTCTAAACATTTCAAAAGTGATTGTGATTAATTGTTTGAAGTTGAGGGGTTCTAAACATTTCAAATGAATGTGTTGAAACAATGGTGGTTTATGTTGAATGACAATATTTTGGATGAACTTTCTTTTATAAGAGATATATAGGTATAGATTAT
This sequence comes from Lactuca virosa, assembly GCF_052849685.1. Taxonomy (NCBI): domain Eukaryota; kingdom Viridiplantae; phylum Streptophyta; class Magnoliopsida; order Asterales; family Asteraceae; genus Lactuca; species Lactuca virosa. The sequence continues at coordinate 372,109,871 of NC_136430.1, read as the reverse complement.
TGGGTGGAATCTTCAATCCTTTTGCAAGCCAACCAATTTATTAACCCAAAGATTTAAATAACTACTCCTTAAATAATTAAATGACTTTATTAAAAATATATTTTTTATTTTAATATATAAAGTCTTTTATTTATTTATTTCATTTTTGATCAATAAATAATTAAATAAGCAAATATTTACCTTTTTATTTTATTTTGTAAATAATTAATTAATCTCTTATACACATTTTATTTATTTCATACACTTTAAATGTTCTTTTGTGTATGAGTTCAAAGGTTCATATATATCATTAATAGTTGAGTTAATTCCTTATATCTTACACTAGCTCAAACACCTCAGTTATCAAAAAAAAAAAAAAAAAAAAACGCGGGAACAATTTTCTGGACTACCTTGAGGCATTTTGTATGTCAAGGTTCAAGTACATATTCTTGGAAAATTACACATTTTATTTATTTCATACCATTTAAATGTTCTTTTGTGTATGAGTTCAAAGGTTCATATATATCATTAGTAGTTGAGTTAATTCCTTATATCTTACACACTAGCTCAAACATCCTTAGTTATCCAAAAAAAAAAAAACAAAAAAAAAACAAAACAAAACAAAAAAACATGCGGATATTGAGAACAATTTTGCGGACTATCTTGAGGCATTTTGTATGTCGAGGTTCAAGTCCATATTCTTGGAAAATATCAAGTAACAATACTAAAGAAGATGAAGACAATAGTCTTACAGAATTATATTCGAATCGATGATCTGAATGACCATGTAACGAACTTCATTTGGGTCATCATGACCAAACTCATAGGTTACAGATGGTGGCTATAAAACATATTTCTTTTCCAAAATCCTTAGCGGCCGAGAAAAAATATTTTCTTAAAAGCTTACCTCCATGAAGAATAATCTATCTTAACCATTATCAGAAGAATTCACTATCACCTTTATCCACCATAAAGATTTCAGTTTTAAGCCTAATACATCCTATCATGTCGGCAAAGAGAAAACGAGTCCATATGGAGCTTCATGGATCGTTTTAGCAATTTAAAACTAAGGATGAACACCATGAATGACAAAATGATAATCATGGATTTCATGTATGGCTTGTAACTCGACCCCTTATTCAAAACTAGTAGGGCGATTAGAGGAACAAGCAATATTTTTGAACAAAGGGGTTAAAAGAGATCGATTTTAGAATAAATGACGTTTGAAGTGGATGGATGGCTTTAGGTAAAATGAGTTTTAGTTGGTTGTGGAGTTGTAGCTAATTAAAAGATAATCAAAGGGATTCAACCCCCATCAGTCTCCCTACTATCTTATCTCTAGCACCGAGGAACATAGTTAAAAAGTTAAAAACAAATTACTCGAACGTCCAAATATTACGTAACACAATAGAATGGTGCATCTAAAAAGGTATGAATAAAACCCTATGGGATGATGTATGATTGTACTACCAAAATGGCATTGTAACGGAAAAGTTCACATCATCATAATTAATTTCCAAAAGAAGAATTTACCTCTTTTCACAAATGCCATCCATTAATCAGTTACACCTAAATTAATGTATATTTAATCATTATGAGTTAAAACATCTAATTTACATTATTTAAAATTTATAAATTAATGTATATTTAATCATTATGAGGTAAAACATCTAACCCTCATTTTGGGTGTAATAAATCTCGATATGGTTAGTAGCTCCAAAAGGTAGTTGGCCATCAAGACAAGTGATACTGTGTAAGGGTGTGTGTGCACAACAACATAGTGGAAGAAAAGACGAGGGTATAAAGTAGAGTAAAGGATGGAGTGGTCAAATACTTATTGGTGGCACTGTAGTGAGTAACGATGATGATATTAGGAGAAAACAACGATGGAGCAAATATATTAGGATTTTAGTATTGTAAAACCATACTTGGCACAAATGCTCTTTATAAATGCCATGGATGCTCATATATATTTAATTTTCAAGACTTCTAAGGTTGGTCGACTTGGTTTTTACCCTTAAGTGACATATATGCACACATGCCTCTGGAAGAATGACACAAACACACTATTCACTCAACACACCAATGTCATTATTGAAAATTTCTCTATTTTTTTTTTTCAACTAACTTCTATGGTATGTCCATGCCCAATTTATACTTTTTAATTCAAAATTAACATCTATTTTTTCTCTACAACAAAAATCACAGAAGATCAAAGTTTATATGTTTGATTGGAAAATGTGTCTATCGAAATAAGTTTAGAAAGAAAATGATAGTGATAATCTACAAAAATAGAGTTTCTATACTACAATAATCACAAATTATATGGCCAAATCCAACATGAAGTGTCATGTAAAGTATGCTTTTGTTTATACATTTTAGAACGTGACGCAACTATGCCTTACAAATGATATGAACGCTCACACCATGAATTTTGTATAGGGGGCTTATAAGGTGCAACTTAAATCGCGATCGAGGTTCTTCATTTCGTATAGTTTTAGGTTTTGTTTTTTGAATTTACTCTAACATACTACATCATGTGACACCAATAATACACCAAAAATACTTGAATTGAAATATTATAAACGAAAAGTTGAAGTAATATAATAATATTTCAAGACCTAATGTTAGAAAATAGTCATCAATAACTCTTAATTTGTTATTTAAATCATTTAGTTTTTTTAAATGTACTAAATTATTTAGTAAACTGTTTTTCTATGTTTTATTACACCATTAGAGTAGATTTCAATCTTATGTTTAGTCCATCATGGGTTGATATTATTGAGTTTCGATTGTCATATTTGATGTAGTATTTAGGATAAATGGCTAGTGACCGAAAATATATAAAAATTCTATCATATTTGATGTTAAGATGGATAAATACCATAAATATAAATATATTCTATCATATTTAATGTTAAGGTGAACGTCATATAAGACGTTGGACTTATGTTAACTTGATAATTCTATAAAGTAAAATTTAGTCTTAATATATATATATATATATATATATATATATATATATATATATATATATATATATATATATATATATACTAGGAAACTTTATTGGGCCGTGATAATCACGGCCGCCCTAGTGAATTAATCAGTAAGCTTCTTTTATATAATTAGGTAAAATACCTTTTTAACAAACATAAGAATAAGAAAAACCTCAACATAGATACAAAACAGTGAGCTTTGTAAAAGAAATGGTCTATTTATAACAAGTAGACATTTCTACTAATTTCATGATGAGTTTCGATTGCTATAAACAAATATCATCTAATGCAACTCTGTGGAATTAGGTTTGGTTATTCATTACCATGTACTTAAACAAAGGAGTAAAGTTTCCACCATCTTCAATATTATCTCCATGTTCCTTTGGAGCTATTTCATAAGAATTCATTCTAAACCAACAAGCAGTTCCAGCAGGTAATTTTTATCAAGTTGATGGTCAACTGGACCTGAAGTGGACCTACATCAAGAAATTCAAGTTAATAGTCATGATGGTAATTGATTGCTTTTGAACAGGCTGGTGGAGAAAGTCGTAAAAGTATAGGCTAAAGCAAGTAATATCAACATACTTTCAACTATTTGTACATTACCACATCATACTTTCACTTCTTTCTGTTTCATATATGCCATTTTCATTGCTTTCCTATCAATATATACAACCTTTGGAAGCTTACCAAATTACAACATTGTACTTACAGTACTATATTGTCTAAAACAACAAAAGTATATTGCCTGAAACAGAGAAAAATAAAAATGTTACTGTTATTCCTAGAATAATAATATATTACCATCTTTAGAGCATGTCTATAAGAATACATCAGGAAATGCCCCTAAAACATCAGGTAGTGCTCCATTAGAGGTCTCAATAAATTTCTATTATCTAACAGCCATTTATCAAATCACGTCTTGATCAATATTGTTAGCACTTTTGTAAATAAGTAAATATGAAACCCCTATATATATATATATATATATATATATATATATATATATATATATATATATATATATATATATATCACATAAAATATGACCTTAAAACTCTCTATTTGATACATTCTTCACATGTTCTTTAATTTTTTTTTTTGCACACGTCAAAATAGCGCCAATTTTTTTCTCCTTTCAGAAATGTAATTGTACTTGAATTTTTTTTTAGTTTCCTTCGTGTCATTTTCATTTTCACCTGTTACGTTTGATGTAAAAAAACTTAATATCCGTTTACTTTCAGCTTTTGATGTAAAAAAACTGAATATCCGTTTACTTTCAGCTGAGAAGGAATCTTGACGCATATTCTTTTATGTCATGACCATTGTTTCTTAGCAAAAGAACATCAAAATGGACACCTCATCTTAAAGCTTGGGTAGTTCCACTGTGACAAAAAAGAACATGTGTCAAGATAAAGGGATTGAATACTCCAAAAAGCACGACTCCGACCTGATAAAATAAGTACACATTTTTATGCGATATTTTGACCAAAAATAAAGTCTTTAAAAGAAATGAAGTTGATAAACAAAAAAAAAAAAAAAAAAAAAAAAAAAAAAAAAAAACTCACCAAACGCCTGCAAATACCGTTAGCCTTCTCTTAGAGAGACCGACATCTGGTGACTTGATTATTGGGATGCTATAGAACTTCCTTTTATTATCATATTTGCTAATTTCATAGCTTTCTTGCTTTCCAATCAATCTCTCAAGCATGAGAAATTGTTGTTTTAGCCTCTTCATCTTATAGAACACCTCGAGATCCATGATGATGATGATGGTATGTTGTCACCATTGACCATATCTTTTTTCCTTGAACATTTTTCTCCAACAGAATTTACATCTTTCTTATCTTCAAATTCCTTATCTGAAGATTGAACTACTAGTAGCGTTTCTTTTTCAAGGCATGCAATGATGATTCACGGAATCACGATTCAACAATAAACTATAAAGCTTATAGTTTGTGGTTTTGTTCTATAAGGTTTATTACATCATGACCTAGTCCTTCAATATGGGAATGAAGTCATTTCAAATCAATTCCCAGTCTCATTTAATACCAACAAAAAGCTCTTAATTCCTCATCTTTCAATCTCAACTGTTCTAAAAAAGCATTTACCTCAAGCTCATGCCTTAGCTCAAGAACAGTTATGTATTTCTCAATTTCACATTGAACCCATCCTTGTAATTGTGCAATATTTGTTGCAAGATCTTTTAAAAAGATTCACAAGTCAAATGCATGGCACGACACGACAAACAAAATACATGTTTATAACATGATTAAAGGTTAAATACTTACCGACTTCTCGACTTCCCTCTGTAATGGGTTGTTGCGAAGATGGAGAAGCAGAGTTTTGCTCTTCCTTCAACTCTAATTGCTCCGATTTGGATTTGTGATGTCTATAAAGCATACTCTCAATGAAAATATATCTAGTGTCCATATATGAGGTTGTGAGTTACTACTCTACATCTTGAACTTGTCATGTGATGATATAGCCAACCCAAATCAAACATTTGCAAGATTTTCAACAACATTATAATGCCATCTTATCCCCACGAGCCACCTATATCCAAAAGAACAAATTATGCATCTGTATGTCAGAAACTGCAATATGACTATTGTGAAATCACTCAAATGTAGCTGTTGATCAATTCAAATTTGTAGAGATTAAGCCAAGTTAGTATCAATTAAGAATGTCATATACACATTACTTTTTAAAACCATATTTATCAAACATCGTTTTGAATGTCATATACGTAATCAATAAATACCATTAGATTATTAAATGAACCTTTAAGAATCTTCATAGTGAAGACAAGACCATTAATTTTAGTTTTAACAATTGCAAATCCTCTCCTTTCATGATTTCCTTTATGTCAAGACCGGAATTTGTATTACCTTCTAAAGACCAACAATATAAGATCTGGTATGTACACTCGCATATCTTCAGCCATAGCAGTTCTAAAATTTTGATGTTGCACAATCTCAAATCCTTAAAACTACAACCTTATAAATTGGGTAACGGTAATTCAAATGTATAATTCTTTTATGCACACACCACCAGAAAGTAAAGCAGATAAATAATAGAAAAAATGTCCAAGAAGCAGAAATACGAAAACCGCTTAGACTCCCTACCATTCGACATGAACCAAAATTGAAGAACAAACATAAATCATTCCTTACCTTCTACTATTTTAATATTTCATTTGCCCCAATTAAAAATATCAACAAGTACTACCAAAATCGAAAAATAATAAAGAAACAAAGAGGTACCTTAACCAAGAGGAAAAGATAACTACATATTTCTCATACATATTAATCAGACCAAAATTGAAAGACAATGACCTGAATTGGGTAGCAGAAATGAGTCGCCTCCAAAAGATGAACATCGAATCGTAACCACGATTTATTGACTCAACAAAATCGATTAGTTAATATCATATGGCAGTATAGCGTGAGGAGGGGGGGGGGGGGGGGGGGGGGGGGGCACTCAGCTGACTCGGAATAAAGGAAGCAATACGTATGGCACCAAGAAAAAAAATTAGGGCTTTTTTAGAGAATGTGGTATTAAAAATTACCTACAGCCTGACAGGCGACAAGTCGGTTCATGAGATGAAAAGGGAGGTCCCTTTCTCGTTCAATTGAAGCACTCAAATTGAGAAGATAAGAACACCATCAACAGGGCAATGTCGATTTTAAATCCAATCAGTTGATATTACACCATTTTCAGCAGACGACGTCAGTTGTCCCAGAGGAAGGGTGTCAAATATTGTACCATGGTTAAGAGGCACCGATTGAAATCTTGGTTAGTCGAGAGCCATGGCGGAGGCATGAAGAAGAAGAAGAAAGATGAATGTTTCAAACAAAAGAAAGAAAATATTGATGTGAGAATAAAAGAAGGGTAGAGGCGGTGGTATAGGAGGTTGGTGAAAAACCGTGTCGGTCAGCTGGAAGGAGTAGAAAGAGTGACTCATCATTGGTGCTCCAAACTAAGCAGGAGGTGACATCTTGTTCCATGAGGATGGGTGGCAACGCTAGAAACAACGGGTGTAAAAGTTAGAAGCAAAACCCACCGCAAAGTCTTCTGTGGCGGTGGGCCGGTGGCTTGCTTCTAATTGGTTAAAGGGAATGAGCTGAATGAAGGTGAAGGCAAGTCGGTGTGAAGCACCTCTAATGGCCGTATAAGTTAAGAATGCCGCCCAGCAGCCATCTTATTGGTGGAGGCAACCAGCTTATCGACGTGTACCGAAGCATAAATCTTTCATATATATATATATATATATATATATATATATATATATATATATATATATATATATATATATATATATATATATATAGAGGGTTGAGATCCGTTGAGACTCATAGTTTCTCTAGAACCTGAGAACTAAAGGTGTAACGTTAGATCAAAATTAATTCATTAAGGGCATGATCGTCATCTTACCGATCTAATTTAATGTTTAATTTCTTTTTCTTATTGGAAATATTAATAAAAAGTTCTAAAAATTAACATAATAAATCAAATTTCGGATTTTTTTTTAAAAAAAATAATTTTCGACTTTTTAAAAAAAATGGAGATTTTTTTATTTTTTAATTGAAAAAAAATATTTTTTTTAAAAAACTGCAATTTAAAAAAAATTGCATTTTTTTTAAAAAAAAAATGCATTTTGTTCAAAAACAAAACTGCAATTTTTTCAAAAAAACTGTAATTTTCTTAAAAAAAATTGTATTTAAGAAAAAAAACTGTAATTTTTTCAAAAAAGCTGCAATTTTTTTTAAAAAGTAAATTTTTAAAAATCAATAAATTAAAAAAAAACTGGAATATTTAAAAAAATACTCTAATTTTTTTAACAAAAAAAATCATCGTTTTAGATGCATATATGTATATTTTTCAAGTGCATATATATCTTTCTTATACCATAATATTCGTAAGTAAACATATAAAAAAAATCCATTTATATTTAATAATATATAAATACAATAATACGAGTATTTTATTCGATACAAAATAAAATATAAAAAAACCAAAAAATACAACAAAATTTCAAAGCGTTTTTATGTCTTCGTGTTCCATATTTTCTTTAATTTATCATTTTTCATCTCCTCAAAGTTTTCCACAAATTCTTCCAAATCTACAAGAAAAAAAAATGATTAATGCAAGAAAACTCACAAAAATACATGTGTTCATATAGACGTAATTTATATGTGGTTCACTAATGATTTATATGCGAATCACATGTAATTCATATGAAATTTACTTGTGACTTACATGTGGTTAGTATGCGAATTACATGTGAATCACATGTAATTCATATGTGATTCACTTGTGATTTACTGTGAATTACATGTGTCACATGTAATTCATATGTGAATCACTTGTGAATTACATGTGATTTATATGTAAATTACATATATATCACATGTAACTCATATGTGATTCACTTGTGATTTACATGTGAATTACATGTGATTTACATGTGAATCACATGTAATTCATATGTGAATCACTTGTGATTTACTTGTGAATTACGTATGATTCACTTGTGATTTACATGTGAATCACATGTAACTCATATGTGATTCACTTGTGATATATTGCTAAAATGAAACAAATTAAAATAAACTATATGGTTAGAAAAAATAAATAATTAATATGATTTACATGTGAATTACATGTGATTCACATGTAAATCACAAGTGATTCACATGTAAATCACAAGTGATTTATGAAGCTTAATATAAAAGCAATTAAAATAAACTATATGGTTAGAAAAAAATAATTAATTCACATGATTTACATGTGATTCACATGTAAATCACAAATGATTCACATGTGTCACAAGTGATTCACATGTAAATCTTTTTATTCATCATCATTTTTCTATATAAATTTTTTGATATTATGTAAGAATTACCTGAAATCCAAGAAATCTGCAATTGTAGAAAGCTCTCACGACTATAGCTTGATAGGAACCTAAATGGAAAAATCTGAATGATATTTGTGACACATCACACATACATTCAATGAATCTGTTTGTAGTTTCTACTCTTGAAGAAAGGAAAACCCCCCAAATCATGAGATTATAAGTGTATCTTGAAGGAATAGATCTTTCTTGAAATAAGGCATTGACACCTGTCACAAAGAGTAGGGTTTCAAACAATTCTGCAAAAAAAAGTTATTTTTAACCTTTTATAGTAATCTTTAGTTGGTTTTAAGGTTTACCTGGTAAAAGAATGGGCTTTGTCTTTCAACAACTAAAACAAAATCATATTTAGAAAATCTTTGAGTTCCTCCATTATATAAAGTTTCTGAAAATTCACTTGAGGAAGCACGTGACATGTCATACTCATAGGGTTCATTAGGGTATAATTTGTTCCATGTTTCTTTTGTTTCCTTTCTTGATGTTCTTTGATTAATAGAAGAGACAACATTAGAGTTGTCAAGAATACTTCCATAGAATTTTTCATAATCTGATTTGTATCTAACCTGTAAAAAAATATATCAAGAACATAAAGTTTTTTACAGAAATTATCATTGGAAAAATGAGTATTTGTTTCATAATCATATACCAGATTAAGTCTGTGACAATTCCAAATCCATTCACAATCAAGAGGAACAACTAAAGGTCCTTCAGTGATTTTAGACTCTGAATATTTAGCAAGAAATGGAAGCCAACATGCATTGTACCTGAAATTAGTTTTTTTCATTAAATTATAAGTTTTTGTTACTAAAAAAGTAATAATCAGTTGAGTTACCTATAGATTGCCCATTGCAATGTCTGGCCTTGATAAAGCCAACAGTTTATGTCTACAACTGCAAGAAATTGCAGCTAAAGCTTAGCACAATTAAAAGATCTTCACTGATAAAGATACTATGTGCTGCATTCCATTCAGACTCCTGTTCTGTGTCCATTTTGATACACACCTAGAAATCAAGATGAATACAAGTAAGAAATCTATTGGTTTTTTTTAATATAATATGAGTGTTGCTACCAATGTGAAAAACTCTAAAAGAGCCCCACCAAATCCAAAAATAGGCATGTAACTACAATTAAGATAAGAACATATCAAAATTATCTTACAAACCACTTCTTCTTTACTTATGACATAAAGCATGACTTAACAGAGAAAGTAAATGTGGATTTCCAAGTTAACTTCTAATAGTTAACAAATATTTCCCTAATTTGGCATTGTAGCATCATCTTTAGTGATAGCTGGTCAACAAAATCTTGCCAATCATTTGGTTTGGAAATATCCTCAGGTGGCAGGTCACAAGAACCATAGTCAATGGGATGAAATTACCAATACAGAAGCACAATTAACAAAGGTAAATGGTGAAAACATTATTTGAAGCATTTCAACAAACACGTTGTGTGCTAAAAACAAACAAAAGATATTTTCCAACTCTGAACGGTTGAAAATACATCAAGGTGAAGGAAACTAATACAATATTCAAGATTAGAGAAAGAAAATAGAAAACAAGCAACGGTAGTTACAAATATGAGAATAAATGAAGAACACTTATCCTTTTCTCCTTCTGTTATCTAATCAGTAGTTGGCGCAACGACAGGGGAAGAAGAGAGATCTCGATCATAATGGAGTAGTCCGATGATGATAGAGAAACAAGGGAGAACGGATGTGCAATAATGGCGGACAAACCGATTCAAAATCAAAGCATCTTCAGTGGAGTTTTTTCTATGAAGAACGTGAGATCAAGGAGTGTGGCGGTCGACAGAGGTAGAGGTGGCCGGTGAATGGAAGAGGGAGGCGATCGACGACGGATGATGGAGGAGGTTGGAGGCTATTCGACGGAGGTGAGTCGTCGGAGGATGGATCGTAGGTTTGAGCGAGAGAGGAAAACAGGTAGGATAGAGAGAGAGAGAGAGAGAGAGAGAGAGATGAAAATTTATTTTATCAGATATTAGATTTAATAAATCATTTAATTATAATTTTATTCCTATAATACCCCTAACTGAATTAATTAAGATACCCCTCCTTCTTTTTTTGTCTACTTATTTACAAAAACGCCACCTTGCATCTCGACCCTTCCTTTTTTTGATCCAACGTTCCACCTTTAGTTCTCGGGTTCTCGGGAAACTTTGAGTTCTCAAATGATCCTTCCTCTCTCTCTCTCTCTCTCTATATATATATATATATATATATATATATATATATATATATATATATATATATATATATATATATATATATATTTACTATATTATTAAGCATATTGCCTATTTCTTGAAAATTAAGAGGTATACCTTTTATAACATCATGTACAATCCTATTAAGCATAATGAAAGCGTGTGCACATACTCCTTTGATCGTAACTGACGGTAGTACCTTCTCCCTATATCTAAATGTGGAAAACCCTAATTTCATCTGCATACCATTTGTCATCGTTTCTCCTAAATCTCTATGTCTCTCTAATTGCTCACTTCGATCTCTTTTGTCTCTAATTACTCTCTTCTGTCTCTTTATATATCATCTCTTATCTCAGTCGATTAATAGGCATTGCTTGTGGAAGAACCCATCGCCATCTCTTCTCTCAAACTCTCTGGTAAGAACCCTAATCCATATCCTTCTATTCCATTTAAGGAGGGTAAAGTCGTCATTATTCCACCTGTTAGAGCTTCAAAGGGTAGAACGGGAACCATGGGTTTGTTACTCAGCTTTAGATTCGATAAGTGCTCTCAAGCTTTATGAGAGATTGAAAAGTAAACTACCGAATAGGGAGTGGAAGTTTAATGGGGTTACAAAGGGGACATTGTTTGATTTCTATGAACAATATTGGCGTCCTTGTGGGGAGCTTTTGGTGAAAATGGAAACCGAAGGGATGCTGGTTGATAGGGATTATTTGATGGAAATTGAGAAAGTGGCAAAAGTGGAACATCATATTGATGATGATAGATTTAAAAACTGGGCATCAAAGTTGTGTGCAGATGCTAAGTTTATGAATGTTGGAAGTGATACACAGTTACGCCAGCTCTTTTTTGGTGGCATTGAGAACAGGTAGAACATTTATGAATATTTAGCTTTTTGTTCAATGTTGACAAAAATTGTTAGCCTTTGATTTTCATTATTAGCATAATTTAATTTGTTATGCAGCAAAGATCAAACTCAATCTCTTCCAATGGAGAAAGAGTTTAAAGTTCCAAATGTTGACAACATTATTGAAGAAGGCAAAAAAAAACTGCGACTAAATTCTGTAAAATCAAACTACATGCGATGTTTTTCAGGTCTACAAACAGAAACTTACACAGCATCTGGATGGCCTTCTGTTTGTGGGGATGCTTTAAAAACCCTTGCTGGAAAAATATTCATGGATTATGATTTTATAGATGATGACAATGCAGAGCTGGATGATGAATTTATTGAGTTGCCTGATAAAAACCCGGAAATTTCTCTAAAATTTTTGAAAATTCTTATGGCACGGCTTATGAGGCATTTGATGTGGGGGGGGGGGGGTCTGAAGGACAGGAGGCTTGTCATACAATTGTTACGTTGTGTGAAGTTTGCTCTATTGGCTCATTGATTTCCAACTTCATTCTTTCTTTACAGGTTAGAATAATTAGTTTTTAATTAGTTCCAACTTATAATTTATAATGTCAAATTTAGAAAATTAATAAAATGTATTGGTTTTGTTGTTATGTTCACAGGGTAGCCATATATCTGGTAGAAACGGGCGTATACATTGTTCGTTGAATATCAACACGGAAACAGGACGTCTATCTGCCAGGAGACCAAATCTGCAGGTTACTTTCATTTTACATTTATTTTAATAATAAGATAAATAAAAATATGATGTTGACATGTATATGTTATCTTATCTTTGTCTTTTAGAATCAACCTTCTTTAGGGAAGGATAGATACAAGATTCGTCAGGCGTTTATAGCAGCACCTGGGAACTCTCATCGTTGTTGATTATGGACAGGTAAAGTAGTTAATTATTTTATAAAGTTCATCTGGTTGTATAACTGATTTATTTATGATTTATAATTGGAGCTTCGGATTCTTGCACATCTTGCAAACTGTAAGAGCATGTTGGATGTGTTTGAAGTTGGTGGAGATTTTCATTCAAGAACTGCAATGAATATTTATCCTTACATACGTGAAGCCATTGAAAGTAAACAAGTTCTTCTAGAATGGCATCCTCAACCTGGTCAAGAAACTCCACCTGTTCCTCTTCTAAAGGTATGCCAAGAGTTATATTTTGTCATTATCAGTGGGTATTTTTCTGTATTAATAGTGTTTTGTTTATGATTAGGATATGTTTGCTTCTGAAATGAGAAAAGCAAAGATGCTTAATTTTTCCATTGCGTATGGGAAAACTGTTGTTGGGCTGTCGCATGATTGGAAGGTTTCGGTTAATGAAGCAAGATAAACGGTTGCGCAATGGTATGGAGGTAGAGAAGAAGTGCTGAGGTGGCAAGAAGCACGTAAAAAGGAAGCTCGCAGAATTGGATGTGTAATTGTGTATATACATTGTTGGGACGTGCACGCACTTTTCCATCTACCAAAATGCCCCTCCATCTCACAGAGGTCTCAATGCCCCCCCCCCCCCCAGGTTTATTTTCTAACATAACAGCCTAATTTAAAACTCCAGGTTTATTTTCTAACATAACTGCCTAATTTAAAAAAAGGGAGCAAGTAAATCTGATATAAGAAAATATATATTATGAACAGGGAAATGCTGCTGATGTTGCTATGTGTGCCATGTTGGAAATATCTAAGAACGCTCATTTGAGAGAACTTGGGTGGAAGTTGCTTCTACAGGTTTGCTTTTGTTTTTTATATTTAAAGAAAGATCTAAAATAAACAGATAAATGAGATTTGGAACACACATACACAGGTTCATGATGAAGTGATATTGGAAGGGGCAACAGAGTCGGCAGACATTCCGAAGAAGATAGTGGTGGATTGCATGTCAAAGCCTTTTGATGGGAAGAACATTCTTAAAGTTGGGCTATCAGTTGATGCTAAATTTGCCAAGAGTTGGTACTCTGCCAAATAGACTAGAGTCATGCCACCTGTCCTCATATGTTTTAGAGTTTGGAGTGGACTCTAACTCTGCTCTGTGAATTGTGGTGATGATATTGATTGATGACAAAATATGTGATGGAAGTTTTGCCTACCTGTGTTAATTTTCTGAGTCTGATAAGAACCCTTCGCCATCTCTTCTCTCGAACTCTCTGATAAGATTACTATGTATCTCTTTCTCCCTCTCTGCATCAACGATGCTTACCGGAAACGAAGGTATAAAAATGAATGCATCTGGCTTCTTATTTTTTTTTCATATTAACTGATTTGAGTTTCATTTTCGTTCTAATTTAGCCTGTTATCCAAATTTTCTTTTTGATACATGCTACCTGCTAATCAATGGAGTCTTTCAAGAAATTAACTGATTAAAACAATCTTACAGGTCTTAGTTCATCTCTCTCTCTCTCTCTCTCTCTCTCTCTCTCTCTCTCTTTGTGTGTGTGTGTATGTGTGTGTTTGTGGCATGGCACAATTGTATGTGTGTATGTGTTTTTGGTAGGTTGATGTGTACATGTGATCTGAGTGGTTATTTGTTTGTTTGTGTCTGTATCTGTGATTCGGTTAAAAGATTCAAGTATATAGCTAAAATTATGTGTGTATATGTGTATCTTTGCATGTATGTGTGTAGGCGTGTTTATATATGTGAAGACTGTGTATTTTGAAATGATGTTATCAAAAGTCTGCTTTAGAGGCCAATGTTTGTTGAAGCATATTGTAACATAGGGGTCATCTATAAAAATCATGGAGATGGAGTCGGCTATTGATTGTTACAAGAGGTTATACATGGCTTTTTATCATTTCCCAGTGTGGTAATTTACCATTATTATATTTTGCTAACTATTTATGTGGTTTTCTTGTATTTTCTCGCTTTGGCTCATCGCTTAGGTCATCGCTTCGCACCATATTTTATCACTCATATATCATCGCTCATCTTTCATCGCTCATCATTTATCTCATCTTTCATCGCTTATCATTTATCTCACCTCTAATCTACCCATGTTTTACCCAACACATTTTGTAGATATAAAATACATATACAGTTTAAATCATTTAAAACATGTATAAAACGTTTCATCCAGCATAGACAACAAGTATTCAGACAGTATACACACATAGCACGTAATTTATATAAAATACTTAATATCTATGTGTAAGATGAAAGTAATTATGCACTCACCTGCAAAGGTGGTGACTCGGTACTCGGACAACACTTCGTTTACTTTAAAACAAATTTCCGTTGACAAAACCTAGTATCATTTCCACTAGAGTTTAGTCTAATATTCAACGAGACTAATTAATAGTCTAGCTATTATTACTATTATATAAGCGTTAAACAATACTCTTCACCCACTATGTACAGACAGGGGCCAGACATGAAACACCGGAGGGCAGGATCATTTTGGCATATAGCACTTCTGAAATCCAACAACCCAGGCGGCCCTTCAAACCAGATTCCCCGTACCGCGAGTGGTTAAAAAGATATTATAACGACACTTATATAACCCATAATAATAGCTAAAATAATTATTATAAGGTCCTAATAACGTTACTATATTTAAATAAAAGCTATATTAAAAATTAGGTAAGCGTATCTTACCTACGAGGGGGTTTGGCTAGAAGTCGTGCTCTGCAGGGTCAGAACTTCTGAGCCGAAAGCTCTTCTTCTCGGAGCCGTCGAGCGCTCCGGGGCTTTCTTCTAGCGCTAGGGGAGTTTTTGGGAGGTTTAGAGAGAGTGTAGAGAGAAGAAAGAATGGGAAAGGTGTGAAGAAAATGAGGGTGGGAGAGGTTCTATTTATAGGGTGAAATATGGCTGAACTTGGTGCCACATGTCACCATTTGGTGGCAAGACTTAGGGAGAAGGCAATGGCCAAGATTGTGCCACGTCACCTATTTTTGCACAGCACACTTCCGACTTCTAAAATCCGTAACTTTCGTATACAAGCTTCGTTTTGGACGTTCTTTATATTCACACGTAGGTAAAAATAAGATCTACAACTTTTATTTTGACTCCGTCGGCTAATTCTCGACCGATCTTAAATTTAACAGTAGAAGGTGACTACACTGTTAAATATCCGCGTAAAATTCATAACTTCTACATACAGACTCCGTTTTCGTCTGTCTTTTTGTAGTTGAGTTCCTATTAATGATATCTTAAATTCTCATTTAGGTCGCATTGGCCAAAAACAGCTCGATCTAGAATTCGCGTTTCGGGTCGTGCACTGCTAGGCCAAATCTTAGAAAAATCATAACTTCCTCATACGAAGTCAGATTTGGGCGTTCTTTTTATGCACGCTCTCGGTTTAACATATACTACAACTTTTGTTTAGATCACTAAGGCCAAAAAGTCCTCTATTGTAAATTCACTATTTACGTCGCGTAGTGTCGTGCCGATTTTGTCGCGAAACTTCGACGGGCCATAACTTCTTCGTTATAACTCGGATTTCGACATTCTTTATATGTATGGAACCCTTGTGACATATTCTAAAACTTGGTTAAGATTACCCCTTCTAAATAATCTTCCATAAAAAACTCATTTTTGATGCTCATTGTCTCTAAATTGACTAGTCCGGATCTACGGGCGTTACACCCGATTCCTGGTACGCATTTAATTATAATTTATTCATTTTAGAAGACATACTCGACGATTTGGGAGCCCCATACTCATCAAGTAGAAACGAGATTGGACGCGGGATCCTAAGCCACCTACTCGACGAGTTGAGAGCCTCGACTCAGCGAGTAGGTCTGCCAGAATGAAACCCTAATTTCGGGATTTTGCACCCTATTTAAGCATCTTAATCCCCACTTCCTGGCCTAATTTCCAGCCTCCAAGTCCCAAACCCTAATCCACGAAACCCTAGACCCTTTTGTGAGTTTATGAGCCATTTTTGAGTGAACTTTGTGTATTTGAAGCTTGTGAAGAAGACAAGAAGCTTGGAGATTCAGAAGGAAGCTAGTACATCCAGAAACAATTTATCATCCTCTTCATTTTTGGGTAATCAAGTTTCAACCTTTCTTAGTAGCTTGTTAGATCTCTTCTTTGTCACTTTATGGTGTTTTTGGTTCAAGAAACTTAGTCCTTGGGAAATGGACGTCCCAAGTGACCTATCTTTCAGATGTGGGGTCTAGAAGGGGTTTCATGGCATAAAGGTGCAAACTTTATGACAATGGAAGCCCCATGCAAGCTTTAAGGTGTTTCTTTGGCCTTTTAAGCCCCAAAAGGCCATGCATGGAAGGAAAGTTAGGAGTTTTACGTGTCCAAATGATGTCGAAGGCCTAGATCTATGTTAGTATGCTTTAGTTTGGAGTATTATGGCTTTTGTACCAAGATCCATGTCTTAGAGAACTAGGGTTTGAGCTTTATCCATTAAGAAGGACTATTAACGGGTAAAGTTTGGAAACTTTACCCTTAAAAGGGCATTTCCAGTATGTAGATGAAGTATGGAGTTTGGATCTGAAGAGTAGGGGCTTAATCCTTTAAGATGGCCCAAAAAGACTGAGGAACTCGGCGAGTCCAGAGAGGGACTCGACGAGTTGATATCGTTTTATCCCGACTTTGTACAAGGTAGAACTCGATGAGTCTGCGAAGGGACTCGGCGAGTTGATTCACCAAATCAAAACTATAAGTAGACAGGAAACTCGACGAGTCAGGGGGATGACTCGACGAGTTGGATCGCGATTTCTGGATTTTTGGATTTATAGAACTCGGCGAGTCAGGGGGATGACTCGACGAGTTGAGCCAACTCGGATGGTTGACTTTGACTTTGACCAAAACGTTGACTTTGACCAGGGGTAAAAATTTCATTTTACCCTAAGAAGGATTATCAGGTCTTGACTAAGTGTTATTGTGATAATGATAGTCGGGGAGTCGTTGGAGCAGCCGTCAGAGATTCCTCACTCGAGATTTCAGCAGTCAGCTTTGCGAGGTGAGTTTCCTTCAGTAGAAACGGGTCTACGGCACCAAGGTCGGCCCGTATATGTGATATGTTTAGTAGCTGAGTGTGGGCGGGGCCCGTATCTCATAGATAGCACGATATGGTACATATTTATATGCTTAGTTATACTTTTTGTCTGTGTGATTCTTGTATGTTATTTGCATGACTAGCCGAATGTGGGTGGGCCCCGTATCCCATAGTAGCTGAGTGTGGGCGGGGCCCGTATCTCATAGTAGTTGAGTGTGGGCGGGGCCCGTATCTCATTGAGTGTGGGTGGGGCCCGTATCTCCTAGTTGCATGTTATGTGTATGGTATGTGATAGTTTGGGGAGATTCACTAAGCTTCGTGCTTACAGTTTTCAACTTTGGTTTCAGATACTTCCGGTAGCAAGGGGAAGAGCTCGAGATGACTGCATGGCACACACCGTTTATGTTTAGCATGTGATATTTTACTTTGATTTATTTGACATGTGATTGATATGGATACACTGATGTGATGTTTGAGATATTATGGTTCATGTTTTGGTAAATGATTTTTAGTAGTTCTGGTTTAATTAATGATTTAAAAATGAAATTTTTGGACCGTATAGTTGGGATGTTTCATAGTGTGCATGAGCCACGGGTAGCCAGCTAGATCACGAGACCCTTCGTGTAGTGGCGAGTCTAGAACGTAAAACCACATGGTTCATTATTTAAATGAAACCGATAAAAAAAGAAAACTATTAAAAATAATACTATTGTAGGTTCAGATCGGATCAAGTCGTATCAGCAAAAAAATATTTAAAGTTCTATTTAGATTCATGGAATAGAGCAATTAAAATAGTGAAAAAAAAAATTCACAATAAGTTATTCACTAAATTAATGAATCAAACATATAGTGAAGAATTTGTGATTTATGAATCAACGATTCGATGGTGGAAATAGAATTCTAAAACTAACAAATTTAATGTTCACAAAATTTGAAATATAAACCATATGCTTTACTTAATGTTCACAAAATTAACAAAAGTAATTTACCAACGGTGGGCAAACGGGCAATATGATCGGCGATTTGAATGAAGTGTAGAAGCTTCATGTATTGCGGTGAAAACCATTCTTGAGTCGCGTTAACTTTTTTTTTTTAGTTTAATTTGTATTAGGCTATGCGTATTGGATTATATCCTAAAAATATTGGACTATTAAAACATAGAATAAGGGCTCTTAAACTCTAATTTATGTATATTTTTGCCAAAAATAATAAGATGGTTCACTTATATTTTTTATGGTTGGTCACAATAGTTCATTATATATAACTTGTTGAAAAAATAATAAAAAGGTGGGTCAAGTGACCCACCATAAATATATATAAACTCGTCAATGCCTTCGTGGTTCGTATACCAGAAGGTGTAATAGTAACGACCATGCAGTCCAATATTTTCTGATTATTTCTTCAACATATCAACTCCGCATCATAGGCTCTCGAATACGTTTCGTAAAATCTCATAACTTGTCATCAAAACCATGATACCAATAGTAGACTGCATCATAATTTAATCAGAGGCGATTGACGAATCTATAATTTTTTTAATAAGGGACCCTAAATCATAATAAAATACTTAAATATATTTTATCTTTGAATAACGTAATAAAGGTTTGTAATTAAAAAAAATAACAAAAAATCGTCTAAATAAAGCTACATCGATTTTGCTAAGCATATATGCTAAATAAAACTAAATAGCTATATTGTGTTAAGTATCTACGCTAAATAAAATTAATTAGCTAGTATAAATAGAAAGCTACAAAGAAAAATTCATCCGAATGCAAGCTAAGTTAATCTTGCGCCTAAGTATATATGCTTTTTCATCTTGGTTTACCTGGTTTAGTTTAGTGCAAAACTTTGGAGTTTGAAGAACGACTATTTAGGTTGTGTTTGGCACGTCACAGTTAGACGATAAACTAGTTTCTTTTTCGAGTTTTTTTAAGTTGTCATGTTTGGTAGACAAAAAAATAGCTTATAAGTTAGCTTTTTAAAAAACTATTTAGGGGGTGTTTGTATAAGCTTATATTTTTGGACTTAAGCTTATGAGTTTATGAGCTTTATGAGCTTAAGAACTTATTAGCTTATAAGATAAAAAGTGTTTGGATTATCTTATGACTTATTAGCTATTAAGTTTTTAAAAAAATTATGTTTGGATTAGCTTATTTTTGTAAAATGACTAAAAAGGAGAAAATGTAGTTTTGGGAAAAGAAGAATTATTTAGGATGGAGGGTAAATAAGTAAATATAAACAAATAAGCTAATCATTTGGAAAAAAAAGTTGTTTTTATTTGGCTTTTGAAAATTGACTTATTTTTAGATAAAATAAGCTCATAAGCTTAAACTAATAAGCTAACCCAAACACTATTTTTTTTTATAAGCCCAATAAATAAGTCGATAAACTAAAAAGCTTGAAAATAAGCTAAAACAAACACCCCCTTAGACTAACTTTTTAAGAGTTTTTTTAAAATTTTCCAAATATACCCCTTAATTAATTATAGAAATATATTTTTTTAAATGTCCTTTTACCATATTTTATATTTTTCAAACGTTATTTTTATCAATTAATTTTTCAGCTATTAGCTAGCTTTTTATTTAGTAACTAGTTTTTTAACTATCAGTTTGTTTTTCAGCTAGTACGACAAACGGGATCTTACTTAATTAGGACTTAAATTAGACTCATTTAAACACTATTATAATATGTGTTAATGAATTGGGCGTATGGGCTTTAGAATTAAGTTATATAGTCACTTACTCACTTTAGATGATACCCAGTCCAATTAAAAGAGAAGAAGGGAATATAATTAGGATGCAAGACGAAGTCTAGTAGAGGAGCCAAAACAAGAAAAACCATAGTTTCGACACAATAGTGACAATCACATTATTTATATTCTTAACAAGTTAGATTTTTTTTTTTGAAACCGCAAACTAATCTACTCCTAATTATCACCACATATGTCTCAAGTGAGACTTAAACTCATGACTTCTCAAATGAGAAAGTCACTCAATACCGCTAAGCCTAAGGCCATTTGCAGGGCCGACCCAATACATGGGCGAGTTGGGCTATGGCCCAGGGCAGCAAAATCATAGGGGCATCAATTTGGTTTAATTCCTATAATGTATATATAACTTTAGCCCAAAGTTTAATCCAATAAATGGTCCAACAGTGATTACTAGCGTTTGAGGAATGAGGAGGACTGAGGAAACAAATCGTCATCTCAAGCGTGGGCGCGAAGCACCTTAAGAAACCAATCGAACTTCTAGGAAAACGCATTACTGAGATCGAGGATCACAGAGCCTTTGATCGACTTACGTCTGAAATGAGTAAGTTTTCATCATTCTTAACTTCTCATTATAATTTCCCTACTTCTCTCTAACTCTCTTAAACCTACTTGCTACTAAATATTGGCGAATTTCTATACTTCTCATTCTAATCTCAGATTTCTCTACTATAAGATTTCTTGTATTGTTATTTATGAAACATAGATTGATAGAGTCAACGAAAATCTGAAGACTTTTGGTGTATTGGATTTCTAGATAGGTTTTGGTTGAGTTTTCTTTCTAAGCTTCATAATTTCTGTTTTAGTTTCTCTTATTCTCTAATTCTCATTCTAATTTATGAGTTTTGACTTCTGATTCTTGTATTATTGAATAATACTGAGTTTTTTTATATGATTTCTGCATCACAGGTCATCGAAAATCAGAAGAAGTTCGAGGTTTTCGATTTCTAATTTGGGGTCGGGTGAGTTCTATTTATGAATTCTCATATCTCCTATTATATTTTATTTTCTCTTATTTTCTGCTTCTCATTCCAATTTCTTAGTTCTAACCTATTTCCATTTTCTCTTATTACTGAGTTAGTTCTCATACTACTGAGTTCTCATATCTCTTATTATTGAGTTTGTTTTTTTTATGTGAATTCTAAATAACAGATCACCAAAAATAAGAAGTTTGAGGTTTTCGATTTCTAAATCGGGTTTGGGTTAGTTTGATTTCTGAATTCTGATATCTCCTTTATGTTTTTTTTTTCTCATTGCAAAGTTTGTTGGTTTGAGGTGTTGGTTTGTTCGATTTCTTTTATGTTAGCTTTAGGTTATTCTGACTTTTTAGAGGGAAGAAGGCATAAATTTATTTCGTTGTTGTTATTATGTAGTAGTTTTTTCAAATGAATTTGTATTTCAGATTCTATGATTTATTTTTCAGATCTTTTGACATCTTGAAGTGGAAACAAAAACATAAACTTTGTTCATGTTGGATTTTTCTTAAAGATCAGAATATGTAAACACAGTTATATTAATCAAAATAGCTCTTTGATTATTGTGAGAAAATCACTCAAAACTCACGGTGTTTACAATGTTTTCCAATGATCATAGCTCGACCTAAAACAATGTATATATAATCCTAACTACCGACTTGTAATTAGATTACAATTAGGAAACTAGAAACCGACTTGATTATAATTTCCTAAAAACTAGGTTGCTATTGCTTGGTCTCCAAGTCCTACTCGACTTAGGATTCCAACAATCACCCCCGAATCTCTAAGTCCTTCTAGAGAATTTTTCAACCCCGATCCGGTTTTAGAACACGGACTCGTCGTTGTCGTCACGTTCTGAAAAATCACCTTCTCGTAATTTTTGAGTCGTTCTGGACATTCAGACGCAAAGTGACCCACTTTGTCACATCGAAAACAAATCACCTTAGATCAGTCTTTTTCCCTATTTTTCCGATTATTGTCACAACAACAATTACAATTTTTGCAATTGTTGGAATTAGATCGAGATAAATCAGAATTAGAATTGGGCTCCCCACCTTGGGCTTGTTTTGATTTAAATCCACTTGAGCATGATCTACTTGACCCGTTCGACCCACATGATCCGGATCCACTTGAGTTATTAAACTCGTGTGTTTTGTTCTTAGTCACATCAGACTCGTGAGCCTCCATCGTTTTCCCCTTTCTTCTCCAGTTGCGATTCGAAGATCCACCATGCTCGACGAACAGAGCTTGATCTTTCTCACTGCCGTAAGATTCCTCTTCCCTGATTCTCTCTTCGTATGCTTTGAGCCTTCCGACGACATCTTCAAATCCCACCGTCTTCAAGTCCAAGACCTGCTCAAGGGAGGCAACAATCTGGATGAACTTCGATCGGGGCAGAGTTTTAAGGAACTTCTTTACCAACTTCGATTCATCAATGGTTTCTCCAAGGGCTGCTGATTTGGATGCGATTCCAGATAGCTTTCCAGCATAGCTATCAATTGTTTCATACTCCTGCATCTTCAATCGATCAAATTCTGCATTAAGGGTTTGCAATCGAGCCTCTCTCACACGATCAGCACCTACATATCTCGCCTTAATCGCTTCCCAGAGTCCCTTGGTAGATTCCACATCTCCGATTTACATGATTAGATCCTCCGGGATTGCCTGATACAACAATCCTATTGCAAGGTAATCTTTCTCTTCAGTCTCTTCTGTTCCAGGATCTATTACAGTCCAGGCCTTATGGATTCTGAGAACTACCTTCATCCTTAGTGACCAGACTGTGTGATTTGTTAGGTTCAGCATAGGACACGCTACATTGGTTGACCCAATCTCCTTCAGTCTCACCGGAGGGGGCTGTGCACCATCTTCACCATCCGACATGTTGACCTAGCTTGTCAATAGGTAACAAAATCGATCTCACATCCTTCGATTCCTTGGCTCTGATACCAATTAAAGATCAGAATATGTAAACACAGTTATATTAATCAAAATAGCTCTTTGATTATTATGAGAAAATCACTCAAAACTCACGGTGTTTACAATGTTTTCCAATGATCATAACTCGACCTAAAACAATGTATATATAATCCTAACTACCGACTTGTAATTAGATTACAATTAGGAAACTAGAAACCGACTTGATTATAATTTCCTAAAAACTAGGTTGCTATTGCTTGGTCTCCAAGTCCTACTCGACTTAGGATTCCAACATTTCTTGGCTTAGCTTTTATAACTTTTTTTTGTTGATTTTTAAATATATTTAATCTAAAACAACTGTCAGGTGCTCGGAAAAAAATGAAAAAAAACAAGAAAGTTTGAACAAATGCAATTTTTTGAATCTTTATTTGGTTTTTTGTTTAATGGTTCCAAATTAGTTTTTTTAGTTGAAGATTAATTAAAAAATGTTGTCTAAATATTGAGTTTCAATTTGACAAATGATGAACAATATGATATTGATAGAATTGGTTTATTTATTAAGTTACAAATTTCATAGAAAATGTTTTCGGGTGAAGCATACAAATGTGAAAAGTCCTTGAACATGTATTGAAAAAGGTGTATGAAAGTCCATGACTCAAGAAAAATTGAATGAAATATCAATTTCATGTAGCGAAAGTGATTTTTTAACAAAATATTGATTATTGTAGAATAAGATATGTTTTGGTTTCAAAAAAATGCATGAATACGTTGTTTTAGGCGATTTATGTACGTTTTTGTTTGGATGATTTGTTTGATTAAGTTTATGACATTTTTGATCTATAAAATTTTTATTTATATGTTTTGTCTATGATACAGTGTGTGTGTATATATATATATATATATATATATATATATATATATATATATATATAAAAGGGCATAAAATTTTCATCTCGCCCCGGGTAGCAAAAAACAATAGACCGGCCCTGGCCATTTGGTTTTTAACAAATTAGATAGAAAAAAAATCAAATTATCGTTCCAATTTTATCGGATGTCCCTTCAGGGACATCCGATATTTAATTCCCTAGAAAAAAAAATCAGATAGAAAAAAAAATCAAATTAGATAGAAAAAAAAATCAAATTATAATTATTTAATTCCCTAGAAAACATATAAATAATAAATAAATTAAGTTTATTTCGTATTGTATCCATGCCTATATAATATAATTGATTGATTATCTATATAAACACCTTACAAAAATACAATGAAATGATAATACACGTAAACTATCAATTTGGTGTAATATTAAAATTAAATTACTCAATAAAATAATATTTTAATACTTATCTATTCTATAATTCCTTTTAATCCTCGAAAAAAATAGAAAACTCTGATCTCAAAGAACTCAAAGCAACGGCGATGGAATGGACAAAGGCTCAAACACCTCAGAACGACGCCGAGTGGACAACCGTAGAAAGAGACCGGTGAGAGCGACAATGATACGGCACAAACGTGCAAGGCGACGGTTCTGAGTTGTCCGAGGTGAAACAGTAGGCAATGATTTTTCATTTTTTTTCGTGTTTTACATCTTTGACTATTAATTTTTACGTATGCAACTCAAATCCTCATATTTTATGATTTTCCTTCCTGTGCCAAACTAATCTCCGATCTATTAGGCAGAATCTTCATTGCTTCGTTGGCTGTTAGTTTCTTTTAAAAAAAAATCAATTTCATGAGACAGTATTTATATATTTATATAATTTCAAAATATAATTTATAATTCGCTGTTATTATGGCTGGATCACCAAGGTCCATACATGTCAAGTCTTATATGGGTCATAGGTAAAATTTAGGTAAAATTATGAATAGTTAAAAAGTACAGTTTCATAAAAAAAAAAAATAATAAATACTATATCAAGAAAAGAGATGAGTACATAGCGTTTTATGGCATCACATCACCCTATAAAGTTCTTTGAACAGTTCAAGAATATGTTTATTGTATATTATATATGTTTACTACTTGTGCATGTGGAAAGTATGCGACAAAAAGTGATATAAAACTCATATCATATTATTGTAATGTTTAAAGAAATATATAGAAAGTTTGAACCATGGGTTTGTAGTCAAAGTACATAAAAGGGATTCAAAAGTGTTCAAGCCATATATTCTATATTAAAGAGTATAAAGGTTATTTATAAAGTATTTTGACTATTTTCTTATGTTACATGGGTTATGACTCCCGCTATTCGATGTAATGTTAAAATGTATCGTACTAATATGCTAGAATATATTTTTCTGGTGTCATAATTAGGCTAGCTATCCATTATTAATTTCAGAAATTTTAGAAAATATGATTTCTTTAGATTTAGGTTCATCGGCTCATCGGTATGGGTCCTCCACTGCGTGGAGGATCCTATGTGGCATCACGGGTGTCTTTGAAGGTGTGCAATGTGGGCGACCGCACAAGATCCATGTCGTGGACGGGGCCCAATTTTTACATATGATTTGTTATAATAGACTAGTAATACATGCTTGGAAACAAAATTGAAACAAGGGTATCGTCACCATGCCAAAGTCAGTTCACTCTCTAATTCTCGCAATTTAAGTCGGAAATTGTTACGATGCTACTCCTTTTCTTGAACCCGAGAAGTCTTTGAAGGTGTGTGTGTTTGATTGTTGATTAACTTATTGTTTCAAAATCAGTGCACCATTTGATTCGGAAATCAAAATTGTAAGTTTCAAAATCTAATAAGATCACTCAATTTCGTAACCTTTTTTGACCTTCATTTTCATATTATTGATTAATTGATTATTTCAATTTCAGAAATGAGAATCGATTTTATGAGAAATCTGATGCTCACCTGTTGTGTTTCAATTTTAGAATCGATCGATTTATGTTGTGGTTGGTGTGTTTGATTGTTTCAATTTCAAGTGATGACTTCTTTTAAAACAACATTTGAACAAAACAATTAGTATGAAAAAAATTGATTTTTTGCTTCCAAAAAATTAAAGGACGATAAATGGTATGTCCATGTATGATTACACGGGTAGACAAAAACTATTTAGTCAAAGTTTATTTGTTTCTTCTCATAACTAGGAAGCGATATCTATAGACCTCTCGACGATTTGTGTTGACATCTAAAGTGCTTTGGCTGAACCCTGATAAAATTGATATGTTCGATTTAGAAGTCAAATGTATTGCCAGAAATTGTTAATCGGGAAACATAATGTTGAACATCGAGATTGACCCATTTCCATGTCTCGTGTTCATAGAGATATCTAGAACAATGGAATAAGTTGATCACTTGTCTAAGGACTGAATTTTGATTCTAGTTAAAGTTTGGCAGTTACATTAGATGACTACTCTTTGTTGATTGTTACTGAAATATGTTGATCCTAAAACTTAACGACTTGTCCAAATGGGAGACTGTTGGAAATAGTGTCCAATGTCATTACCTGTTTTGCTAATATTTCTAATAATAACAAGGTTCTTTAACATTATGAAATGTAGATAAATAAGTTCTTAATTTATTAAGGAATTAATAAATTAATTAGAAATTATTTGGTAATTAATTAAAATGTTTTAATTAATTAAAGAGCTTGCATAATATTAATTAATCCAAGAGATTAATTTGAATATTCCAGAAGCTTTTAGAGACCTAGGAGTGGACGGTTTTGATAGGTCCCTAGATAGGGATTTGATAGGTTTAAATCAGATAACGATTAACCCTAGAGTTTGAATCCTTTTAGGATTCTATCGGCAACCTATAAATAGGTTGTTAAGGGTAAACCCTAGACGTGTTGAATCCTCTCCAAAAGCATCCAACCACTATCTATTTCTCTATCTCTCTCTCTCTCTCTCTCTCTTTCCATATACTAAGTTCTTTACCTCTCTCATAGGGTTAGATAATTTCGATTAAACCATAACCTAGGGATTCTTCCTTTTTTTGCTTTTGGTGTTATAGGTCTAACTTCATTAGAGGGGTTCTACTTTGGATCCTTCGTCCATTGCAACGAACTGGCAGTTATGAGATCACAATTAAGCAATCCCGACGTTAGCAGTTTCTTTCTAGTCGATTTTTAAAGTCCGTTGCTATAAGTTGTAAAACCTAGATCTAGGGTGCATGTACACTTGGGTAAATCTTTCGATTGTTTCCGCTACCTTTAGATAGTGCATTGATGCTAATAAAACTCATCAAATGGAAAACGGTTAACACAAAAAACAAGGCATTCCATGATGGTGGACGTCGGAGGAGGAATATGCTTTAGCAGGAGCGTGGTCTGGGACATCAAATAATGGTAAAAAAGGAAATTGTATGAAGAAAAACGCCTTTTGGGAAGATGCACTCATAAAATTTCACGCTTTTTTGAAAAAAGTCCATATTGCAACATCGATATGCTAATTAGCAAATGGTGAGAATTGAACAGCAGGTGTTCAAAATTTAATAGGGTCTATAACAAGCTTTGTTCATAAAAGGAAACTGGTTGCAATCACTTCGATTTCTTTAAAGTCAGAAAATTGCAATATCAAGTGGAGATCAGTCACACTTTCAATTTTGAGAGACCATGACAGTTGTTGAGAAGAGATTCATAATGCACTCAATGTCCAACGTTATCAGAGGTTCAATCTAAGAGGTCAAGAAATTCGAGTTTCATTGACGTTTCCGTTACACAGACTCACATTGACTTTAATGACGACACATATGAAATTTCGAACGACATTAAAGAGATCTCCTTTCCTTGGCGACCAGAAGGAGGTGAAAAGGCGAAGCACACGGGAAAACGTATGGAGCCAATTGATAGGAAAGTGAAGCATATAGCGGAAATTAGAGCGAAATTTCAGGAACACATAATACAGAAAAAAAAATTTGCAACGTGAGCACTTGGAAATACTATGCCGACAAGAAATGGTTGACAATTCTTTGGAGAAGTTGTAACACTCGTGTTCCCAGGTATGTTCATTTTTGGCTTAAAATATAAAAAGGTTGCATTTTTGGGCTTTATGCGGGGCGTACTCCATGAGTACACCTAGCGTAACACAATAAAAGGATGGTGGGACTCTTTTACGTACGCATGGCGTACTCAGGTGGTACGCAGGACGTACTCACGCAAGTCCCAAACCCTAATTTTAGGGTTTGGACCTTATTTAAAGAACCTTAAGTCCTTAAGGCCTTTCTCATCACCATCCCTCACTGTCCTAAAGCACCATTTTCAAACCACAGCCACCTTGTGAGGTTCTTGCACTCTTATAGTGTTACTTTATGTGTTTTGGTGCACATTGAAGAAGAAGGAATCCATTAGAGAGGTGTTGGGAAGGTTGGAGCTTGTGGATCTAGACTTGGTTTTACATCTAGCATCTTCTGGAGGTATAAAGCTCTAAACTTTATGGCTCCTTAGTTTAGATCTAGATTTGGGTTATGTTTTGGCATGCTTTGGTCCCATGGCTTTGGATCATGTGAGTATGAGCTACTCCAAAACCCTTGAGCATCATTTCTAGTCGTTTCTAAGATTATTAAGTCATAAAAATCGGATCTTGAGGGTTATAGTCCACCCATGCATGAATTGTTGGTCTTTTGTGAAGTTATGAACATATGGTTTGGTTTTGGGCCCTATTAAGCCATGAAAAAGCTTAAAGTTTCCAACTTTATCAATTAAGACCTTCCCAAGGATTAGATCTATGAATTGGACGTTTAGACTTTAGGTATTAAGTGCTTAAAATGGATTTTTGGCATCAGGCGGGTACGATGGGCATAACCATGGAGTACATATAGCGTAACGGGCTTTGCCCCGTTTCCCTTTCTGTTGAAGACCAGTACGCAGGGCGTAATGGGGAGGTACATATGGCGTACTCCTAGAAGTCCTCTTGTGTCATTTTTGGGTCTTGGGTCATAATGGGTTTTGGTTCATGATTAGTTGGGTCAAGTATGGGAAGGGTGAAATGGTTTTTTACCCATAGTAAGATTGAATATGATTTGGACCATTGATTAATGGTTATTAATTTGGGTTGATTTTAGATATGTTCGATGTGAGTAGTCGTGATAGTATCAGCTCGAGTGTGTGATTTGTTTATCATCAGATTGAGGTGAGTCTCCTCACTGTACTTGTATGTCGAAGGCACCAATGTCGGCCCACTAGATTATGTTGTAGGATAATAGTTGTCTTCGTGACACTTACTGATATTCATGTATGTGCTTGCTGTCTTTGTGACTCTTGCTAGTATGATTGTATGCTTAGATATAGGGGTGAAATAGACCCTTACATGTTGAAAGATATTGAGGGATTCGGAAGGGACTCAGGGGTGAAATAAACCTGTTACAGCTTTAGGTTGATATGTATGTAAGATGTGTATGTATGATATGTGGTATTTTGGGGAACTCGCTAAACTTTGTGCTAACTGTTTATGTTTAAATGTTTTTATGGTACTTATGGTTCAAAAGGGAAAGGCCCAACATGATCGTAGCGCATCCATCAGTGCTTAGCATTTTGTGATTTTGGGATTGTATTCTGATAAATATTTTTCAACATTGTCATCCTTTTGATGTTTTGGTTGAGATAAAAACAAAAAAGTTTTATTTAGTATTTTTGGGATGTTACACGAGCACTGAAGGTTTGTCGTCTGAAGATCTTAAAGTATGAAGCGTTGAAGGCAAAGACTTGCGGAAAATTAAGGACAAAAAATAATTTTTTAGGATCATTGTATGTTTTAAATTTACTGTAACTCTCTTTTTTGGTCTTGTAATGTTTTCTTTTTCAATTATAATTTTATGTTTTTATTTAAATAGTAAGTTTTTATTTATATGATATGTTATATAAAATTATATAATTTATTTTTATAATTATTGAAAAAAAAAAGAAAAAAAGAGAAAGAGAAACTCAAAAAAACAAAAACAAAAAAACAAAAACAAAAAACAAAAACAAACAAACAAATAAATGACTTGGAAATTAAAGTGATGTGGTGGGTATTTCCACCAAAAATTGGTGAGAAAATTCCAGAAATGACCAAAAAGGGGAGTTGGTTTGAAGTAAATAACCAAGAAAAAAAAGATTTCGGAAAATGACCAAAGGATCCGCAGCGCACCCTTTGCGGATCCATTAAAGGCTTTGCGGATCCTCTACAACTCTGCGGAATCTTTGGTTTTTGATTTTTTTTTTTAATTTTTTTTTTCGTTTTTTCGTTTTTTTTGCGTTCATTTTCGTTTAGTAATAATAATTTTTTTTAAAATACACTAATACCTTATGTGATTATTATGTAAAAAATTCTACAAAAAAGGTTAAAAATAATGAAATGTTTTATGTAATACGTTTGCCTCCGAGGAACCAAAACACCTCTGCGGATCTTGAGTTTTTTAATTTTTATTTTTTCGTTTTTTCGTTTTTTCTATTTTTTATTTTCGTTTATTAATATTAAATTTTTTTTAATATACTAATACTTTATGCTTTATGTAAAAAATTTGACAAAAAAAGGTTAAAAATAATGAACTTATGTTTAATATCAGTCCACAGAACTGTTTGGGAATCCATAGAACTGTTATCAGCGGATCAGTGTACACCTCTGCGGATCAGTGTACACCTCTGCGGATCAGTATACACCTCTGCGGATGAGTTATAGAAGTTATAGACGTATTCTAGTGGGTTTTTGTGAGTTTGTGAGTTTCAATTACTAGTAGAAGTTGTTTTTTCATTGTGTTTGTGGAGAGTGATTTGTAAAATGAGTTTTATTATTTTGTGTACGGGAGGGTCTTGGCAGTTAGTTAATGGAGATGAGGTTTACGTTAGAAATAATGTGAAAAACTATGGTTTAAATCTTCTTCCTAACATTGACCATGAAATGTTATTACAAATGGTTAGAAGTAAGGCATGTGTGCTAAATAGTCATATATATTTGTCTTTTAAGCACCCAGAGTTAGGGTATGTCATGGAGCTTGGAGATGAAACTGATGTATTTCAATTGAGACATGTAATGTCTAAATCAAAGAAGACGGTGCATTTGTATTTAACGGTGGTAGGTGAAGAAGCTGAAGAACAAGCACTGGTTAACAACCACTTTAATCCAACAAAAACTAATAGAGGTCGTAGAGAAAGCCAATGTGATGGAAACCGTTCAAGGGGAAGAAGAATTTGCCCAAAAGAGACTACGGATTCTTGGACATGGTTTCTTGAAAAACTACATGAATGCATTGGTGATGTGGAAGGTCTAACAATGGTCACAGATAGGGCACCCGCAATTGCTGTAAGTATTCAAAATGTTTTTCCAAATTCTCAACATGGATTGTGTGCTTTTCATCTAATAGGAAATATAGTCCACACCTTTGGAAAAAACAAAAAACAACAATTTTGTTTTGGAAACTGGTAAGAGCTTACAAAACCACTGAGTTTGAATTCTATTGGGGGAGACTTCGTAATATAAAAAACAATGTAGCGACATATCTCAGTCAAATTCCACGTGAGAAATGGACCGGAGCGTATTACCCTACCACGAGGTATGATTATATGACCTCAAATAGTGCGGAGTCCATGAATGATGTATCAAATAAAGCAAGGAAGTTGCATATATTACCACTTCTTGAGTTCTTTCGCGCACTTATACAGAAATGGTTTTACAAACGGCGGATGGCTGCAGGTATGATTATGTTTATTTTTAAATTATATGATAAATGTCATATATAATAATATATGTTTGTTTTAACAGAAAAAAGTACAACAATACTTACGAAGTGGGCTGAAGATATGGTTAAAAAAATAAAGAGGGTATTCAAGGATGGTCGGTATCCGGTGTTGACAATACAACATATCAAGTGCATGACTTCAAAAGTGGTGGCATAGTGAATTTGAGGGAAAAGACTTGTTCTTGCAGATATTGGCAACTAACTGGTTTGCCATGTAGTCATGTGATAATGGTTTTAACGCACTTGAAAATTGATCACTGTGGGCATATGGCTATAGATGCTTATAAAATTGAAACATATCAAAGAACGTATGAGCAGGCCGTATACCCTCTTTCAGAACTTAGTGATTGGAAGGTTCCAGATGACCTTATGGTTGTTAACCCTCCTGTGATGGAAATACGTCAAGCCGGTAGACCAAAAAACACCAATCGTATTCCCTCTCAAGGTGAGGAACCAAAAATAAGAAGGTGTAGTAGATGCCATAGCACAACTCATAATGCAAGGACGTGTAAGGAAATTGTTCCAAATAACCAAAGTAAAAGTAAAAAACGTACTGGGGCGTCAGAGAGTGGGAAAAAAGCGATAGAAGAGGAACCGACGCAAGCGACCGAAAACCAATGGCAGTATGAGCCAGAGAACCAATGGACGCAACATACCGAACAACAATGGCAGCAGCAGCCAGACAACCAATGGACACAACAGCCTAGCCTGAACATCAATGGCAGCAGCAGCCAGACAACCAATAGACACAACAGACCGAACATCAATGGCAGCAGGAGCCACATAACCAATGGACGCAAGGGACCGAATACCGATCGCAGGAAGAGCCACAGAACCAATGGCAGGGTTGCACCGAGTACCAATGGCAGCAACAGTCAGATAACCAATGGACGCAAGCGACAGTAAACCTAGGGACACAAGCAACAGAAAACCCATGAACGGAATACGAAAACAAATCAAAGTTTCTGTGGTTCGATTTGAATGAATGAAGTTTATTTCATAGTATGTTTATTATGAAGGTTGTATGTTTATGTTTTCTAAAGTATGTTTTGTAACCTATAAAAAACATGGAATATTTGTATAATTTTAATTAGGTTATTTATATGCACCGGTTTGTATTACGTTATTTATATGTATTTGGTTTGTATTAGGTTATTTACGAAACCAGTTGAGTTAACTTCTACTTTATTCCATAGAACATAAAATACAAAACAGTAAAAATACATGGAAAACATACATCAGTAGCAAACGTATTACATAAAACATTTCATTATTTTTAACTTTTTTTTGTCAAATTTTTTACATAATAATCACATAAGGTATTAGTGTATTTAAAAAAAATTAATATTAATAAACGAAAATTAATGCAAAAAAAAAACTAAAAAACGAAAAAAAAAATTAAAAAAAAAACAAAGATTCCGCAGAGCTGTAGAGGATCCGCAGAGCCTTCAGTGGATCCGCGGAATCTGTTTTTTCTTGGTTATTTTCTTCAAACCACCTCCCCTTTTTGGTCATTTCTCGAATTTTCTCAAAAATGGTGTTGTGTTAGTAATGTTGCATATGATTTGGTAAATTTTTGACGTGGAGGGGATGATCTATACTCATTACTCACACGCCTTACAAAAAAACTAAATTATTAATATATAATTCAGCTTCTTTTATTTATTTTATGTCATTGAAAATCAACATAAAAAATAAGGTATAATGACTTAAAAAGGTAATAAAATTTTCGATATATATATTTTTTGTCATTAAGTTTTTTGTCAATATTTTTCCCTTCAACTTGTTTAACTGTACACATTTGGTCCTTATAATCGGCTACTTCAGGTAAGCCGTAAAAAATGACTTAATAGGGTAATATATCTCTCACTTTGTACACATTTAATCTTTAATATTTTTTTGCGCATTTAGTCATTAATACTTTTCTTGTTGCAAAGTAAGTCCTTGCTATTTTTTTACACATTCAGTGTTTATAATGATTTCTTTAGGTTTTTTTTTCACAACATCCTACATAGGACAATCATTAATGAGGTGTTAGGGGTTTTTCATTCTTATGACCACTGTGGTCTCGATTGTTTGGTGCTTAGGTCTTGTGTTATGAACGTCATAACTTCTTTATACAATCTCAGATTTTAACGATATTTATATCCACGCGTTCGTATTTTAGTCTAATATAATTTTCGTTTAGATTACTCTTGTTAAAAAGTAACACAAGACATAAACAACCAAGCAGTTGAGGTCATAGTAGCCATAAGCATCAACAACCCGAACACCTCATTAATGATTGTACCACGTTGAATGTCATAAGAAAAACCTAAAGAAACTGATCATAAGCATCGAATGTGTACAAAAATAACAAATATTTATTTTGCAACAAAAAATATTAAGGACTAAATGTGCAAAAAAATATTAAGGACTAAATGTGTACAAAACGATAAATATATTACCCAATTAAGTCGTTTTTCCGGTTTATCTTGTAACCGATCATAATGACTAAATGTGTACTGTTAAACAAGTTGAAGGTACAAATATGGACGAAAAAACTCAACGATCAAATGTATACAAGTCAAAAAGTATATTACCATTTTAAATCATTATCCCAGAAAATAAAAATGTAACTAATTACGGCAGTTATTATGTGTCACACCCGCCACACCATTATGATTGTCATATCATATGTCATGGCATATCCATATTATATTATATTTGTTAAAAAAATATCCACCACACTATTTTAATTTCCATATCATATTTTTTCTGATTTTTAATTTTTAATTTTTAATTTTTTTTTATAATTCAACAAAAGTTACATAATTTGATAAAAAAAAATATTTTTTTATAAAGCATAACATTTAAATAAAAATAAAGACACTTTCCATCATGTGTAACCACATTCTTGTTCAAGAGTCAATTTATTTTATTTTTTTAGTTCATTAACGTAATATTAGTATGTTATGGTGATAAAATATGTTGGAAATTTGTGAATATATAAAAAATAATAATGGTATGTAAAAAGATGAAATGAGTTTTTATATTTATATAGAGGAAAAGGAAATAAATTTTTTTAATATAACAACACATCATCTTCTTCTCTCCATGTTGCCCAATGTTTCCATCTCCATGATCTGTCACAACTCACACGGTGTGTCCCCAGGACAGTGTTCCGACGTAGAAGAAAGCCACCCCGGAATTTGTACCCCTACCAAATAGACTTATATAAATTTGTTAGTATAATAGTAAATAAAATTGCTATTGGCTAGTAGACACGTTATTAGTTATACCATAACATGTTTATTTTGATATTCACATTTTTTTCAAGAGAGATGAGTATTTCATATCTTAGCTTCTTTTAAGTTGAGAATTTCATGTGTGGCTTCTGTTACGTTATTTTATATTATTTAACTAGGTGTGTGACACGTGTACTACACGAGTTTATTAAAAATAAAAGTTTAATATCAATGTATAAATATTAAATATTTTTTAAAAAAAATACTTTTACATAAATGCAAACGATATAATGAATAAGTAAGTAATTCAACCTATACTAATAAAAAATTATTGAGATATTTTAAATAATAACGTTGAAAATTAAGGTGTAAACATTAAATATTTTTTAAACTAGGTGTAAGACCCATGTCTTATATGAGTTAATTAAAAATATATATATAAATGTCTAAATATTTAAAAACTTTGGATTTATAAGAAAATAAGAAAAGTAATGAATTATTAAAATTGATTTTTTTATCTTTTAAATTTAAATAAATAACCAAAATAAAGTAATGAGTTTTAAATTGGAAATTTTGAAACAAGAAGGTAAGTCCATTAATGAAATTGATATTTATTTATTACTATATTTATTGTAATTGTTACATTAAAATATTATGTAGAATTTATTAAAATAGAAAACTCATAAAATGACATGTGGAAAAAAATTTAATTCAAAATAACCGTAAAATGACATTTGACAAATTGAATGAAACAGTGACATGTAACAAAAAAAAACCTTCTTGTTAGAGTAGAATTATCAAGTCATGTGATGAACATTTCTCCTTATAAGTGGTTTATATTGTTTTTATAAATGGAAACAATTTCTATTTAATCTAAAAACTAATAAACAACATAAAACACTATAAACTAACAACCTTATATCCTATTATATTGAAAAAAAGAACCAACTATCTTGTAACTTTATATAATTTAAGCTCGGTTTCACTGTCTCGCCAAGAAATAAAAAATATATATATTACGACCAAAGTAAACTTCTATCAAATGCCATAAAAACATTTCCACATTCTTTTGTAGTTTTTATTGATGGAAAATATATCGAAAAAAACAGAATATACAAAATGTTTGATGCTTGCCAAAATATAAGTCTCGAGCTAATCTTTAAAAATAAAAACGACTGGTTGTTGCATATGATGTCTAAAAAGTGAAAAAATTAATTATACTGTTAATATTATATAAAGTTATAAGGTCATATATGAACAATATTTGAAGACATAAAATAAATATATTCATAAATAATAAATTTATTATTTACAAATTAGAATAAATAAATAAATATTTGTTTATTACAGTATTTATTAAATAAACCAAAAGAAAATATTTATTAACTTACAAATTTAATTAGTAAATAAAAATTAGGTTTATTTATTAAAGTCAATCCAATTTTTTTGTTTCATTCTTTTTCCAACAATATATTTTGTCACATCATCGTGAGTGGATGATATACATTCATTTCAACTCGTTCAACTCATTTGTCAAATAATTATCAATCATATTAGTTTTTGTTCAATCTTTCCAAACAAGATATCTTAAAAAAGGGTGTTGTATATACCCCTAATACATAGAATTCATCGATACATTTAATTTTTTGTCATTTTATTGTCTTTAAAACTCTTTTCGATTAGATATATATTTTTTTGTCTTTTATTATTATTATTATTATTATTTTAAAAATTGATTTGATTAGATGTCGCTTTAATAGTCAGAATGAAAAAAATAATACAATGATAGTATTAATGAAAAAATAACACAAAAATAGTCTGAATGAAAAAGTAATATATGAATAGTCCGAACGAAAAAAATAACACAAAGATAGTCAGAACGGGAAAACAATACAGGGATAATCATAACGAAAAAAAGTAACGCATTGATATTACAAATGAAAATAAAAATAACACAAAAATAATCTGAACGAAAAAAAATATATTTTTAATGTTAATAATAATAATAATAATAATAAAACACAATGATAGTTCAAACGAAAAAAATAATATTATGTATTTATTGAAAATAATAAAAACAAAAAAGACATTAAAAAAAAACTTAAAAAATACCATTAAATCTTAAAAATTTTCGCCATCACTTCACTCCATCAAACATATAATCACTAACATTTTCATTTTTTTTAGTTTTATAAATTTAACATAGTATTTGTAGAAAAGTTTTTTTTTTTTTTTTTTTTTAAATCAATTACCCTACATCATTTTAAATCATATTATTTATTTATCTTTATGTTTTGGTTTAATTTTCATTGGTTTTATTGGAATATATATTTAATATTATTTTTATTTATTTTTCGTTGACATTTTGTTTTCTTATTTAAAAAAAACAAATAACATTATTTTTTGTTTACATTATTTAACTATAACCTTTTAACATTTTGTTTGTTTATCTTCAACCGATTTTATCAAACTAGATCAACCGAATTTGTAACTTTTTTTTACAACTTAAGAATGTTTTTAGTAAAAGAAAAATTATAATTCAGGAATGTTATTAACTTTTTGAAATTTTGTTCGTTTGTAAAAAAGAATTGTTTATCCGAAACTGCATTTTTAAAAACCGGATCATCTAAATCTTTATCTATTTTTTACAACTTAGAGATGTTTTTTGTAAAGATTTTTTACGACTAAGGAATATTTTGTTTGTTTTGAAGCGTTATACAAAGTTTAAAATAAACTTGAAAACTAATAAGTAAAAAATATATAAAAAATATTTTATTGTAGAATCAACAACAAAATAAAAATATATTATATAGTTTATCTAAAAAGTTAAAATAAAACTAATAATAAATAAATAATATCATAACTATTACATAATTAAATAATTAAAAGTAAAACTAATAATATAGATATTAAGTAATTAAAAATTAGAAAAAAGGATATATTTATTTGATGGATTATATTACTTTGGAAAATCATGTAACAATTTAACATGATTCTTAAATAAACAAAATAAAAATATAATATGATATAATATTTTTTTAATTAAAAATACTAATCCAAATAAATGAACGATTATTAAAAACATGATAATTAATTTTTTTTAATGTAAAATAAAAAATATATAAAAATCATTAAAAAAATTAAAAATAAAATTTAATTAAAAACTCACCTATAAACATAAGTTAAATCCTGAAACGACAATTAAAATGAAAAATAAATACTTAAAATACTACAAACGACAAACTAAAAGAAATATTTAAATTCTAAAAAAATGTGATTTTTTAAAATATTTCCCGCCGCCTCGTACAAAAGTATTTCATGTTATGTTGTTCCCAATACTCAATTTTTCTTTCGTTTAATACGTCTTCGTCGAGAACACCGGTCTCCCGAGTATTCATTTTGTGGGTGAAAAGTAGCATTAAACTCTTTCACTTTTTGTTGCATATCTTTCCATTTGGTAGCCATTTGATGTGTTGAACGATCTGAACCTCAAAATTATATTTTAAAATGATTCATAACTAATCACCAAAAATATGACGATCAATATTGAGTAATCTGACTATTTTCGAAAGTGTCAATATATGTTATGGCCAACACCATTTCTTTGATTTTAGATCATTGTACGCATATGACTGTCCTAAGAATAACACCTAGGTTTAAAATAATTTAATTAAAATGAGAATAAAATTTAATGAGTAGAATGAAATGAAATTGAAAAGAAGGTGTGTGGTTCTAAAATAGAATTGAGGGGTATTTATAATGGAAATTTTTATTATATATATATATATATATATATATATATATATATATACTCTAATAAATGAAAATCTTTTTGCCACATGGCATGCTCTCCTTGATTTTGTCACATGTCATTTTGTGGTTTTTTTTTCCATTTTATTAAATTTCACATACTATTTAAATGTAATAATTGCAATAAATATAATAATAAAAGCATATCAATTTCAATAATTAACTTTTCTTTTAATTTCAACATTTCTAAATTAAAACTTCATTAGTTTTCTTTGTTTATTTATCCAAATTATTTGTTTAAATTTAAAAGAGAAAAAAACACTTTAATTTTAATAATCCAATGGTTTTCTAATTTTTCTTATAAATTCAAACTTTTTCAATTATTTAGAATTTTAATAATTAATTTTTTTTAAATGAACCCATGTAATACATGTGTCTTACACCTAATATATATATATATATATATATATATATATATATATATATATATATATATATATTGACGGTCAACAATGAAAAAAATAGAGGGAAAAGAGGAAAATGGGTAAGGGAATCGGGGTGATGAACCGACCAAGAAACAAAGTCTCGTGCCAATTTCTTCTCGTATCCATTTCCTCGGTGATACCTCTCGTTTCCACCCTAAGAAAGACTTTAGAGTTTATGACAACTATCAACCAAACACTAATTGGTCCAACCTCCCTTCTTCTCCTAAAAGTGGTTCCCCCTAATTCCTTTTGGTGTTTCAATGAATAAAAGTGGTTTGCTTATTTTGTTGATTGGAGTCTAACACCTATTCATGTTACTCATATAGATATCGATAGAGGTGGTTATAATCATAGTTTCTATGATATGATTATGTTTGGTTTGGCCTGAAAATTAATTTTTAACTTTATTTTCTATTGCATTGTTTGGTTACATAATTGCTTTTTGTCTACTAATTTCCAATAATGGCATCGAAGTCTCTTTTTAATCTATTGATTACCTTCTTGATATCTTTATATAGTTCATCAATTTTAAATGATGCTTGGTATCGTCATCAATTTTAATGATGCTTGGTATGATCCAAATATTTCAATTTTAAATATTGTAGACAGTTAAATTTAAATTATTTGAATTTAATTTTACTTCTTGAAATAGTATTAAGAGAGAAAGAAAATTTGGTACCTATGGCTTGCCGTTTTTTTTTATGGTTTTGGGACATGTTGTCACACCCCAAACCAGAACAGCGGAAAAGTTCGGGGGTGGAAGACGTCATGTACAGTATCATAACAATGCATAATAGTAGAACAATAAACATCATTCATTGCATTAATAATATATTTTAATACAATTGTGTTCTGTGTATAGTTTGAAAGACACCAAAATATGAATCAAAATAAAACACGAGTCTTGAACATGCTCCGTCTTCTCAAAACCTGGTCATCGGTACCTGTCTACTGGTGACCTGAGAATACAAGTTATTTTGAAAGAGTAGATCAGCATTAAAGCTGGTGAGTTCATAAGTATTTTAGTGTCATTGTTTGTATAAGTTTGATGAAAGTGTTTGTAAGAGTTTGATATAAATGTTT
Source organism: Lactuca virosa (assembly GCF_052849685.1). NCBI lineage: Eukaryota > Viridiplantae > Streptophyta > Magnoliopsida > Asterales > Asteraceae > Lactuca > Lactuca virosa. Next base: position 372,069,025 of record NC_136430.1, on the reverse strand, counting down.
GTATACTTCCTAGAAAATCCTATATTTTCTACTAAAGTAGTCTTCTACCAAGACCCGACTGTTTTGTAAGTTTGTTCTTTTGTGAAAGTGAGTGTTTTTCCCAAGAATGACTATTATTACCAGAAAATAGTTTACATTACCGTTTATGTGAGAAGATCACAATATGAATGTAATGGGAAATGACGATGTACAGTAGTATTGTATATAAGTAGCTACATATGTACTAACTACCTTAAACCAGTTTGTTTAATTAAGGTAAAATGTGATGAGATTATGACCATACTTGATTGACTAGTAAACACGACAATCAAAGACGTCGAAATGGTATGACATTCGTCACCCGTAGACCTGCAGGTCCTACTGTAGCTAGCAGCAAGGTGTAGGATGGTCAATCTCGTATAGATCTATACACAAATTCACGCTCTCCCTCCAGGAGACTGTGGTTACAAAACGTGATACAAAGTACATTTATGTGCCATGAAGTAGTGGCTCACATTAATGTTATAGTATTCTTGTATTTGTATAGTATGTTCTCTCTGTTCTAGTGTATAGTATGTTCTCTCTGTTCTAGTGTATAGTATGTTCTCTCTGCTCTAGTGTTTAGTATGTTCTTTCTGTTTCTCATTATAGTATGTTTGAACTGACTGATGTATGAACTGACTCTTGTATTTTTCATTGTTCTAGAAATAGAGAGTAGTAATCCTCTAAACTATACCTATTATAGTTTACTAGTAATGTTGTTTGAATGACTGGTCATGTTTGTACACCTTTGCTGCCCAAAGGTATTGAACTGATGGAAGAAATTTTTTATCTATACACATATACATAATATATAACTAAGATTCAAACGACACTAAGACAAACAACCGATACCCTAAGTCCACAACCAAACAAGGAACATGAAATAAAGCGAGTTATCAGTCCTAAGCCCTTTCAACCTTATTTATATAACTATAGCTATATAGACATGATTTTGACAATATATAAGTTTAAAAGAGTTTTGTAAAACGATAAAGAGTTTAACATATAAAAGAGTTTTCACCATTTGAATGGTTATAGATGACTTGGTGTCAGTTTATTAAAATGTTTTGAAATAGTTTGTTTGATAACACAGTTTTGAAGTATAAGAAATCCACTTGTTTGGTAGTTATTAATTACATGTGATTGATACAATAACTATAGTGTTTTCTACTTGTATTCCCCCCCCCCCCATAAAAGCATTTAAAATCATTTAAAAGATAAGTTAGGGGTATGAACTCACATGTAGTGAGTGATTTGAATGTAAGATCGATATAGGATGTTAAGTGTCAAGTGAAGTCCCAAGCACAAACAGATCCTAATAAGCATATAATGACACATATATGGATGTAATTAGTGTATATAACAACTAATCTTGCTAGGGAACAACCTTAGGGACTAGGAAACACTTGGAATGAAGTGTTACAATCACACATGGTTGCACTTAAGGTGTTTACGGCCACACACAAGGGTGTGTTTACGGCCAATGTGTTTACGGCCATGGGTGTTCACGGCCCAAAATGTTCACGGCCAACACATGAAATGGCTTGAGTTTACGGCCAAGACTTGAAGAAGTTCACGGCCATGCAAGGGTTTACGGCCAAGGGAGAATCTATGGCCGTAAACTCTTGATGTTCTTGATGAAATGGTTGATTCTAAGATGTAAATCAAGAGCTTCTAATGAATATCAAGTATAGGAAAGAATACTTACGATTTGGAAGCTAAAAGAGGTGAATACGGCCCAAAGAACTAGTGTGTTTTCTTGGTGTTCTTGGTGTTCTTGAAGATCTAACCCAAAAGAGATGAATTCACGGATGAAATCAAGGGGTTGTACTAGATTAAGAAGGATATCAACTAATACGAAAGAATCACTTACAAATTTGACGAGAAATAGAAGCGTTCTTGATGATACTTGAGAGAGAAAATGAGTGTTCTTGACTTAGAAGTGTGAGAAGTGAAGGAAAATGAAGGAATATCACCCTTAAGGGTGGAGTTCACGGCCAACCAAGAGATTACGGCCGTAATCTCTAGTTTACGACCGTAAACTCCAAGTGATGGAGTTTTCTGGCTTGAATGCTGCATAATGAACTCTCGTAGATAATTCCTAACACTTAAACCTTGAATGTACTAGGCTTAGAACACTCAAACAGACCCTTAACAATGCTAGAAGATAGCAGAAACAAGTCTGACTTTTGTTTGAATTGAATGGCTTTACAAGATAGATATTTCGGGTTGTCACACATGTGGTTCCAAAATTGTAAAGTTAGTCATTTTCAGTGGGTTTTATTATGGTTTTGGTCATTGGAGATAATATCCGTTTAACTTTATTGCTAAATTTTATGAAATGGCGAGTGTACGCTCATACCTATTACCACCCCCTCTATTAACAACATCATATCTCAAACCACCACCATATCGATGAAAGTTTCTAATATTTTTGGCATGGTTGTTTCCTGAAACCAGACAATAGTTAGTGGTTAGAATTCAGAGGTTTACCATTGTCTTTCTCTAGACTCGGGTTGTTTGTATACCGATAAAGCCATTCAAATGATCTTAACTCAAAAACTGGTGGTCAGAATCTATCCATAAACCCGAAACTCCAGAACTAAAAGATTATGGTAACAATATATGTCTAAAGAAATTGAAGTGATGTAATATGATGTCGGCATTTCAAAATTTGGAGACAATTCATTTTTGTTTGGACTTCATGGTTCTCTTTCTCTTTATAGGTTTAAACTTTCTCCATTCATAACCCAACCACTAAAGGAAGGATGTTATGCAACATTTTGTGTACCAATTAAAGACGAAGATCGTCACATATGTTCCATATCATAAGTTTCAGTCCCAATCGAATCTGAGTTGTATCTCGTGAAAGGCTTGAAGAGAATCACTTCCTCCTTTTCAATATCACTTGATTCTTCCTCCATAGCCTCTCTCTCTCTCTCTCTCTCTCACTTTTATTAGTAAAATTTATATCATATTGATCACAAACGATCAATCCATTCTTCAATTTAGACATGGAACGTGTTGTGGATCTGGTTGAGCTCGTCAACAAATCCAATCGGTATACCACCTTGATCACCCAGGCAAGGATCGTGAAATGACCAATGAATCTGGGGCCCAACTTGCCCCGCTTCCTGAACCGGATGACACATTTCCAAGGCGACACCTTCATGAGCACAAAATCCCTGACTTGAAACTCAAGATTCGAACGACGTCTGTCTACATAGCTTTTCTAACGGCTTTGCGCGGTCTGGAGTCTCCTGTGTACTTGACGAATCAGCTCAGTAGTCTTGAGTATTGTCTCAGTACTCCCCATGACTCGTTATCCGACCTCGCCCTAACAAATCGGGGTCCGGCATTTCCTCCCATAAAGCATCTCAAAAGGAGGTCAGTCGATACTGGCATGATAACTATTGTTGTAGGAGAACTCGACCAAGGGTAGATACGTATCCCAACTCCCACCAAAATCTAGCACACATTCTTGGAGCATATCCTCCAATGTCTAGATAGTTTGCTCACTTTGACCATCAGTCTGCGGGTGGAATGCCATGCTAAAGTGCAGTCGAGTACCCATGGCCATCCGCCGATGCCGACAACCTTCTACTCGAATACAAAGGCGAATCCAAACATGATCCCCAACAATTAAAGCTACACCAACCTATACATCAATCCTACTGACCAAAAAATTCACAAATTCGATTTGTCCAAGATCCTCCCAATCCCACGTCGTCTTAATAATAAACTGAAATACAAAATCTCGTCCGACTGCTGAAGCTGACAACCTCACACTCAGTCGCACAATGAGACTCCAACAAAGAGTATGATTGAAAAAAGCTATCCTAGCCTATACATCATCACGATTCTAACATCCCTTAGTCCAAAAAAAGAACGACTAACCAACCAACACTCAAACGACAACATGACCATTTCACCCTAATTGAATGTTACAGGCGAAATTGTAATCTTACATCACACCTAACCCAAATCAGCCAACAAGCTATTTCAACCATATATGTTGTGGCCCGCCTATAGTCCATACAAATACCCCTGCAACGGCCTATCTCCACCAAGTGAATGCTACAGGAAAAATTGTAGTCTTACCACACTCCTATGATTGTCATCAGCTCGCCCTATGATTCTTGCCAACAATCCACAAGAATACCCAACAAAAATCAACACGAGCCAGACCCCTAGCCTGCTAGACCCTATCAGGCGTTCGGGATGTGCTTCGAACCCCAAGGCCTTAATCAGATAAGAACGTACAGAGAGGCCTTCACACAACCCTCATCCTAAACCTAGACACTAACTGTAAATGTGTCGCTGCCGATGCTTCACGTCTTCGGACGCGATAACTTTGACTGCTCAACATATGCTTCCCTGATTAAAACTGAATGATGAACATTATTCCTTGTATAATCTTGGATTTATACAACAACTATAAATAGTTATCCTTTTGTTCTTGGATATGAAACTCCGAGTTGGCCCGCACTTGGAAATATTCCCATTAATCCCACGCGATCCTCCCCACTTGGATTCAACTACACTCTGACAACTTCATAACCATTCGAATTTCCATGCCAACCCAAAACTTCACCGCTTGGTTCTTAACATCCACATCTGGCATTACTGGGCATAAGAGAACACGATGTCACCCTTGATCAATGTCGTTGCAGTATCTAAACTTCAATATTCAAGACAACCACCAACTTGCTCTTGCAAGAACAAAGATCTCATGACTAGATAACCTAGGGTACACACGACCCAAAAAAAGATATGCACCGCACAAAACTTGACGAAAGATTGACGCATCCATAGCACCTTCAACTGATTTAACTCAAAACCATCGAACAATTTCAGTTGATGACAATGAAGGAATTAACCAACTATCGAAATGGATAGGTAACCAATCCAATGGCCAAACTTACTACTAAACAAGGCCCATGAGAAATACACATACCAAGATCTAGAGTTGATTGATATATCAACAACCGCTCTTCCCCTACTATAGATAATGGTCGGTACAGCGAGGTAACCAACCCTTCAATTGGCATTCAACATGAGTGGATTAAGCGCCTCTTAACCTAATCTTTCTCTAATAGCTTCCGATGTGAGGATAACTTACACATCCATGAAGGGATGAACCTAACAGCAACTAAATCTGCAGTCGCGGTCTGACTAGTCCTTAATTATTTCACAACCATGAAAGATTCTGATGAATCCTTCAAAATGTAACGAAAAACCTCCCAACTCAGACCCCTTGGATGGTAGCCCACCTTCCTCCTTTTATACTACAATAATCCCGAACCCAAAATCCAGCATACTTGCGATGCAACTTCCTCAGACCTATTGTACTGAAACCATAAAATCAAATCGGCTGGTGATCCTCCAAACAAAATACCCAGTTCCCTCCTACCTAGGGTTCAAACTATTATTTTATGACGTCCTCCATGTCTTAGCCTTAGACGGGCTCAACCAGATACACACCAACCATGACTCTTGGTGCTAACCGAGCAATCGCCTCAGAATCTGCATCATCCCTAGAATCTTTGACTCTCAGTATACAAAATGACATATGAAGATCCTTTGAATAATGACCAATCAATCATAAAAAACCCCTGAACCTCAGATGGAGACTTAAACACTTCAAACATTACGTTTCTCACACATAATCATATACATAAATAATGAAAACTGAGAGGGAATGAATACGATACGTACAAGTAACCACATTCGGAAAAACTCAGTCCTCCTCAACCGTCAACTAAAAAGCTCGGCTCCTCACCACCGGAGCCTCCGCCCTGCGCTCATGTCCATCAGTAATCCTCACTGTAGCTGGGGAAGGTGCCCTCGCCGCTCCACTCGTTAGTATCGGGCAATTCGCCTTCTTATGGCCCATCTGATTACAGTGAAAACAAATTTGACTCGATCCCTTAGTGCAATCCCTGCTGAGATGACCAATCTCGCCGTAGTTGTAGCAGCCCAAACCTCCTGCTTGACACATTTCATCGTGTGGTTTCCTGCACTTGCTGCAATGGCCCCGACCCTGCTGGCCTCTAGCTCGTGAATCAAAAGTTTTGGGCTTCTTTGTTGAGCCCTCTTCTGACTGAACTAAAATTGGCTTCTGCTTTGTCTGAAGCTCCAACTCAATCTCCCGCTTCTGGGCTTTGGCAATCATATCCTCTAAGGTATTGCAGCTTGACATGCTTATAAACTCCTGAATGTTACCCCTCAACATATCATGGTACCTCATCTTCTTCATCTCATTGTCCTTAACATACTATGGAACTAGTAAAGCCCTCTCCCTGAACTTGGCGGTGATCTCCGTTATAGTCTCAGTCGTCTGGTGAAGGTCCTGAAACTCTCTCGCCAACTGCTGCACCTTGATAGTTGGTGCAAACTCCACCCTAAATCTCGTCACAAAATCACGGCCTCAGCTCCCAACGCATGACCAACATCCTCGCACCGGTTGTGGGATCCATCCATCATAAGACAAGATGAAAACCCCACCTTCGATACCTCAAGATAGAACCTCGTCTACTGAGCGTTCTCCATGTCTGCAATCCAACATCTGCTATCAATAGGGTCCTTCTTCCTAAAGAACTCTAGAACTCCATAAGCCTTGAACTCCCGAAAGGAGAGAATTTGTGCCCCTAACTGACCAACTTCAATATCTACACGAAAGGCCCCTAAACAATCATTTAATATATCTATTATCCCCTCCTTGATGGTACCAAACATCATAGGAGTTGCATCCAAAATACTGTGAGTTCTCTCTAACGTAATGAGCTCATGTATCCTCTCATTAATCGTCTTAGCACCAGAGCCCGAACCTAAACCTGAACCAGAACCTCATCCTCGAATGTTCACCACCATACTGAAAGGCAAACATATAAACGATCAAAACATACTCGAGGGAAATCTCACGCTATAAGCTCCTTAGGATCTTTTTGATTTTCCTTGATTCGTGTACGGATCCTGTGCTTTCAATAGTACGGGCCCAATACTACCTTACACACCTATCCATACTTTCCTCAAGAATTATCCTGAATCCTCTAAGTCGCCTCCTTGTAATGATACTTAAAAGCACACCCTTCTCACTAAATCACTTCCTAGGGTTCCTACATCGCCATGCCATCAGCTGCTGAAGAAATCCTACTAATGTCAGCTAACTACCTCATGAATACAATAACACGCAACAAAACTTAAATAATATTTTGACTAAAAGATCCTGCACTACAACGGTTGGACTCAAACAAGAGTTGAATAATAGATTCAAAGCAATCATTCTACAACTATTTAACCTTTGTGGATTGTAACTTAAAGTATTCATTTAATAGTTGACTAACATCAATATAAGCCCCACAAAGCACAAAGCAAGCAACATTCGAGTAGAAGAAGTAATAGGAAACAAGGCATCATAAAGGCATCTCTCCTAATAGGCATTCTAGCATGCAACCCTGAGCAGATCCTTATTCTAAATTCTAGTATTCATATCATACTATAACACATATAACATATCAACATGTATGGATATTTTGGGAATCTTAAGCTCGGCTGATTGCACGCATCACACCCTTTTTCTTAAAAACCTTTTTGGAAAACTCATTTTCTTTTAAATGGTTTTATTAACTCCTCACTTTGAGTTAAGACACACCCGAGAGTGTGCCTAAATCCCTCAAACTAAGGCTCTGATATGAACTTGTAACATCCCAAAAATACTTGAGTAAAATTTCATTTAATTTAAATCAAAACCATTCATTCCTTTATTCCAAAAGACAATCAGAGTAACAACATTCTCAAAACATCATAGTAAAATAAAAAACAACCAATACAAAATAAATCTTCAGGGGATGCAGTGCGATCAAGCCGGACCCTTCCTTTTGGAACCAGAAGTACGTGAACACATTTTAAACATAAATCGTAAGCACAAAGCTTAGTGAGTTCCCAAAAAATAACACATACCATACATAGGATAGTGAATACTATGGTTCAAATTATAGTCTTAAAGTCACTTTCTTCCATACGCCAAATCATGGTCTTTCCTTGCAATACCGGTGGCCGAATCTCAATCTTACATACAAGTGTCAGGAGCCATATCCTGGTCTTCCATGCAAGTATTGTAACATCCATAAAATTCATGAAAATTTAAAACTTTTTCAAGCATTCAAAAACCATTATTTATTACAAAAAGTTTTCAAAATAGTTTCATATCAGAGTATCCCGGAAATCAAAATAATAAAATGTGAGGAGGTGCACGATCACGCCTTCGCCTTCCCGCGATCATCTGAAGTACCTGAAACAAAATCCAAAACTGTAAGCCCGAAGCTTGGTGATTTCCCCAAAAATACCAACGTCATAAAAACATAACCATATCATGACAAACAGCATGCATATAAAGTCTACAATATAACTGGATTGCCCTCACCGGGCCTTCAGTCTATCTGGCCCACTCTCAGAACCTTCATCATGTCTGGTCCGTCCTTCCGGGCCTTCAGCCTGTCTGGACCGTTCTCCGGGCCTTCGGCCTGACTGGTACGCCCCATTGGGCCTTCAGTCTATCCGGGCCGCCCTGGGTATGTTGGCCTAAAGCATAAAGTAAGACCGCCTCAACCCACCCCCAAACATACAATCAACACACACACACACACACACACATATATATATATATATATATATATATATATATATATATATATATATATATATATATATATCAAACGCTAGCTAGCATGTATAAATAGTCAGACCGATCTAACAAATCACTAATCATAGAATCATCCTATATATCAGGATACAGATCTAACAGATCTTTAAGCATATCATCATGCGATAACAGGGATAACAATCCAAAAGGGCCGGCATTGGTGCCTTCGCCCCTGTTAGTATATTGAGGAAAACTCACTTCACAATGTCGAACTGTAGTGATAAGATCAAACTCCCGAATCACAGCCACGATAGGACCAAGTCCATCAAAATCCCAAACTACCAAAATACCCTCAGAAGTCCAACTGGTCAACCCTTGGTCAAATTCAAAGTCAACGGTCAAGGTCAACAGTCCATGTTAACCCAACTCATCGAGTGCAGCTTACTGACTCGTCGAGTTCCTTCAGAACTCAAAGAATCGCGAAAACCCCAGTTGACTTGCCGAGTTTCCAGACAACTCGTCGAGTCCATGCAGTGTTCAGAATGTTAGGAAAACCTTAACCAACTCGTCGAGTTAACTCACTAACTCGCCGAGTTCATGCAGAATCCAGAAAGCGGGAAACCCTCATCCAACTCGTCGAGTTGACTATGCAACTCATCGAGTTCCTTTAGTCATTTTTTCATTCAGACGCTTTTAAGCGAAACCAAGGCTCCAAACTGTAGATCTAGCCTCCTAGGGTGTAGTTACCACGTAAAGTTGTTAACTTTACGTGCATGCAAGGCTCCAAGAAGCTAAAACACTCAAAACTAGCCTTAGGAAGAGGTTTTGGACATGGAGGAGGGCCAAAGCTTCATAAAGCTTGAGGCTTTATGTCCATAAGGGCCTAGAGGAGTCTAGATCTGAAGTTACAACTTCAAATCATGAACTAAACCAAAAATACTTCAAGCTAAGCTAGAAATGGCCCTAAACTCTTGAATGAAGAGATATAACAAGAGGATGATCAAGGTAATGGTTTTTTACCTTTAAATGAAAGCCAAAATGACGTAGATGTTGGATCTACAAGCTCCTTCCCGTTCTAAGCTTCTCAACCTTTAAGCTTCTTCAACAAATGCACCAAAAACACACTATTAGCCTCACACACACTAAAAATAGGGGTTAGATCGCTTAGGGTTTGCTTCTGGACACGAAAAGGTGATAAGGAGGATGGAAGGAGGACTTAAGGTCCTTTAAATAGGGTGCAAACCCCAAAAATTAGGATTTTTCATGTCCAGCCTCAACTCGTCGAGTTGGGTTCTCCAACTCGTCGAGTAGGTTTTAAAATCCATGCGGCTTTAACAGTCTCTACACGACGAGTTGAGGCATCCAACTAGTCGAGTAGGTCTAAAAATATAATTATAAATCTTTAAACTCCATACATGGGATTCGGGATGTTACAGTTCTCCCCCACTTGAACTAGACTTCGAAGTCGGGGTGCGAAATCTCCGTCCATACAACAGCTCATAAGGTGGAGCACCAATGCTGGAGTGAAAGCTGTTTTTGTAGGAGAACTCTGCAAGGGGTAGGTAGGAGTCCCAGCTCCCACCGCAGTCAATAACGCAGGCTCTCAGCATATCCTCTAGGGTCTGTATGGTCCGCTCACTCTGACCGTCTGTCTGCGGATGATAAGTTGTGTTGAAATGCAACCACGTGCCTAGTTCCTCATGGAACTTCTGCCAGAAACGGGAGGTAAACCGAACATCACGATCTGACACGATAGAGATCGGAACCCCATGGCGAGCAACGATCTCGCGAATATACACATCGGCCAGCTTCTCGGCCGATGAGCTCTCCCGGATGGGCATAAAATGGGCACTCTTGGTCAGTCGATCCACAACGACCCATATAGCATCATATCCCTTCGCCGTCCTCGAAAGCTTGGTGATAAAATTCATCGTGATCTGCTCCCATTTCCACATGGGAATATCCAGAGGCTACAGTTTTCCATGCGGCCTCTGGTGCTCGGCCTTGACCATACTGCAGGTCAAGCACCTCTTGACGTACCAAGCAATCTCCCTCTTCATGCACGGCCACCAGTAGCTCAAACTCAGATCCCGATACATCTTGGTGGCCCCCGGGTGAATAGAGAAGCGAGACTTTTGAGCCTCCTACAAGACAATCTGTCTGACCCCACCAGACATCGGAACCCATACCCGTCCATAACGGGTTAACAATCCCCGACTATCCTGCACAAATCGGGTGATCTTGCCCCTGATCCTCTCAAGCTTCCAGTTCTCCTGTCGTACACCCTCAGCCTGAGCTTCCCTAATCAAGCCCACGAGTGGAGAATGCACATATATCCTCATACATGCTGTTGAGCTAAAAGATACCGCCGACTTACGGCTCAGAGCGTCCGCAACCACGTTCGCTTTACCCGTATGAAAGGATTTCACAGTCATAATCCTTGACTACTTCCAGCCACCTGTGCTGCCTCATGTTCAGGTTCGGCTGATCCATGATGTGTCTCAGACTCTTGTGGTTCGTGTATATGGTACGGCGGACCCGATAGAGGTAATGTCTCTAAATCTTGAGAGTGAAAACCACCGCTCCCAACTCCAGATCGTGTGTAGGATATCTTGTCTCGTGCGGCTTTAGCTGTCGCGATGCATATGCTATCACCCGTCCTCTCTGCATAGGGACCGCTCCCAATCTGGTGATCGATACATCACAAAACACCATGAAATCCTCGACTCCCTCAAGGAGTGTCAACACTGGTGCCTCGCAAAGTCGCTATATCAGCGTCTCGAATGCAGTCTGCTGCTCAGGGCCCCACCGGAAGTCCACCTCCTTCCTCGTCAGACGAGTGAGGGGTACCTCAATCTTGGAGAAATCATGTATGAATCTCCGGTAGTACCCTGCCAATCCCAAAAAGCTCCTGATGTCTGAGGGAGATTTTAGAACCTCCCACTGCATAACTGCCTCGATCTTGGCCGGATCGACCAAAATCCCCTCCTGGTTAACGAGATGTCCAAGGAACTGAACCTCTCGTAACCAAAACTCGCACTTCGAGAACTTGGCATACAACTGCTCTCATCTCAAAACTACCAGTAGCTCACGTAGGTGCTCCTCATGCTGCTCTCTGGTCTTGGAGTGCACCAAGATATCATCTATGAACACGATGACCGATCGATCGAGCATCAGACTGCATACCCGATTCATCAAGTCCATAAACACTGTAGGCGTGTTGGTGAGCCCGAACGGCATCACCACGAACTCGTAATGTCCATAATGAGTCTGAAACGCGGTCTTCTCCACGTCCTCCTCCCTAACCCTGACTTGATGGTACCCGGACCTCAGTTCTATCTTAGAGAACCAAGATGCTCCCTGCAACTGATCGAAAAGATCATCTATCCTCGGAAGTGGATAACGGTTATTCACCGTCAACTTGTTCAACTCCCGGTAGTCAATGCACATCCGGTGTGAACCATCCTTCTTCCTGACGAAGAGAATCGGTGCTCCCCACGAAGAACTGCTCGGACGAATGAACTGCTTGCCCAACAGTTCCTGCAGCTGTGATGACAACTCCTGCATCTCTGGTAGTGCCAATTGGTATAACGCCTTGGTGATAGGGGTCGCACCTGGCATTAGGTCAATCCTGAACTCGACCTGCCTATCCGGAGGCACTCCGGGTAACTCCTCCGGAAACACATCAACGAACTCTCTGACAACCGGAACATCCAAAACTGAAACCTGATCCCTGACCCGCGTATCCACCACATACGCTAAATAACCCGCACACCCTTGCTGAATGTACTGTCGAGCCCTGGCAGCTGAGCAAAACCTTGAACCCAATCTGGTGCCCTCGCCGTAGATAATCAGTTCTCCCCCACTTGGGGTATACCACCCGCTGACCCTCGCGGTCGATCATGGCACCGAAGTGACTAAGCCAGTCCAAACCCACAATCACACATACATCCCCCATGGGAATCAGAATCAAGTCTATCGGGAAAGATACCCCGAAGATCTCCAACACACAACCTCGATAGACTGAAGAAGCGGAAATCCCGTTTTCGTTGGCGATAGAGACTCGCAACAGACACTCTAGCTCTCCTACTGGCTAACCGAACTCCCTACTGAACGACTGAGAGACAAATGACCGACTCGCCCCCGAGTCAAATAATACCAAAGCAGGTAAGAAGTTCACTAAGAACGTACCTAATTATAGGTACACACATATAAGCATAAAACAAATGCAATCAATAAGTTAAAGGATAGAAACATACCAGAAACCACATCCGGTGTTGTCCTGGCCTCCTCGGTTGTAAGCTGGAAGGCGCATCCCCGAGCCTTCGGAGGCTCTGCTCTACCCTGACCCCCGTCAGTAATCCTTAGTGTATCCGGCGTTGGAGCCAGTGCCGGTCGGGCAGCGAGCAATGGACAGTTGGTCTTCACGTGACCAACCTGATCGCAGTGATAGTAGATCCTCATATCCTGAACCGGGGCTGGCTGGCGGCAATCCGTCGCAAAGTGCCCTCCTTGCTGCATTTGCGGCATGAACTACCAGATGTACAAAATCCCGAATGGCCCTTCCCGCACTTCCCACAAGTGCGGCCGCGCTGTCCCCCAAACCTAGAATCAGCGGTCTTGGGCCACTTCGGCGCAGGCTGTGACTGCGCCGCGGCCTGCCTCTGCTCCCACAACTGTAACTCATTCTCCATCTCACGCCGCTTAGCGGCCTCCTGTAACTCCAACAGTGTATCATAACGCTGGGTAGCAACAAACTGACAGATGTCGGTCTTGAGCATACTCAGATAACGTGTCATCTGAGCCTGCTCGAAGGCAAACTCCGGGCAAAACATCGCCCTCTCAGTGAACAAACTGGTGATCTCCGTCACCGACTTCGTAACCTGCCTCAAATCCAAGAACTCCTATGCCAGCCGCTCGCGCTCAATCCGTGGAATGTAGCGAGCGCGGAACATCTCCCTGAACTGATCACAAATAACTGCAGCTTTGTGATCATCAGTATACGACCCTGTCATCAACCTCCACCAGTCCTTTGCTCCGGACCTCAGCAGGTTCAGAGCACATCTGACCTTCTAGTCAGCAGGACATGAGCATGTGAAGAAACATCCATCCACATCAGACAACCACCTCATGGCTACGATCGGGTCCTGAGTCCCATCAAAAGTTGGGGGCTTCGTGTTATCGAAGTCCCGGTACTGAAAAGCCTGGCTGGTCCCACCATAAGCGGTTGCTACAGCTGCGGAGGCTGCAGCGACAACCGTCTCAGCAAGGTCTGCATAGCGCTCATCAAAGTACTCCACCATGGCGGTCTTGATAGACCCAAACATCTCCGGCAACTGTGCCCGGAACAGTGTAGCAACCTCATCGTGCAGGATCTCCCGAATCCTGGCGTCCAACTCATCCGACCTCATATGGCTAATGGCCTCAAGCTCTGTTTGTCTACCCTGACTGCCCTTTCCCGATCCTAATCCGGATCCGGTCACAAACCGCCTCGTAGTCACCATACTGAAAATATACCAGGAAGATATCAGACATTCCATATAATAACGAGGAACCAACTCCCAACCAAAACCCTAGGGGTTGTGACTTCCTTGCTACGCGTATGGGTCCTGTGCTTTCAGTAGTATGGCCCATACTACCTTGCACACCTACCTATATTTGTCTCAAGTATCATCACAACGCCCTAAACAAAATACATATGCATGGAGAGCGCTCAATCCTCACTCCTAGAGGAAGGCTAAATATCTCGTAACTGGCCGACTAACCCCGTACAACTCACCCATGAAACTTCCATCAACCCTGCAGCACTAGTGTATGCTAGTCATACATAACGTTGGACCCTATAGATATTCGAATAACTGATCCTACCCTAAGCCCTTCATCAAACAAGAACATGAAATAAGGCTAAACCAAACATTCTCAGGCTATAAGATCTTAATTATGTACAACTATGATGCATACACTGAGCAACTACAGTAATGATGTCAATTTCATATAAGGAAACCCTAGGCTATCAGGCATCTTATAATCAGGCAATTCTATCATGCAATTCCTAAAGATCCCTAGCCTATCACTAGCATGTTGTTCTAACATATCACAATATCAAATATCCGTATGGTATTTTGGGGTCTACTTACTGGCTCCGGTTGATCTTACACTCTGCATCCTCCTTTAGTATTTTGAAAACCATTTGAAAACCATTTTAAAAATCTTCTCCTTGGTTCGAGACTGTATTCACACGAGTGTTCCTCCAATTCACTCAAACCAAGGCTCTGATACCAACTTGTAACATCCATAAAATTCATGAAAATTTAAAACTTTTTCAAGCATTAAAAAACCATTATTTATTACAAAATGTTTTCAAAATAGTTTCATATCAGAGTATCTCAGAAATCAAAATCATAAAATGTGATGAGGTGCACGATCACGCCTTCTCCTTCCCGCGATCATCTGAAGTACCTGAAACCAAATCCAAAACTGTAAGCCCGAAGCTTAGTGAGTTCCCCAAAAATACCAACGCCATACAAACATAACCATATCATAACAAACAGCATGCATATAGAGTTTACAGTATGACTAGACCGCCCTCACCGGGCCTTCAGTCTATCTGGCCCACTCTTAGAACCTTCAGCATGTCTAGTCCGCCCTTCCGGGCCTTCAGCCTGTCTGGACTGTTCTCCAGGCCTTCGGCCTGACTGGTACGCCCCATTGGGCCTTCAGTCTATCCGGTCCGCCCTGGGTATGTTGGCCTAGAGCATAAAGCAAGACCGCCTCAACCCATCCCCAAACATAAAATCAACACACACACACACATACACACACACACACATATATATATATATATATATATATATATCAAACGCTAGCTAGCATGTATAAACAGTCAGACCGATCTAACAGATCACTAATCATAACATCATCCTATATACCAGGATACCGACCTAACAGGTCACTAAACATAGCATGATCCTATATACCAGGATACAGATCTAACAGATTTCTAAGCATATCATCATGCGATAACCAGGATAACAATCCAAAAGGGCCGGCATTGGTACCTTCGACCCTGTTAGTATAGTGAGGAAAACTCACCTCACAATGTCGAACTGTAGTGATAAGATCAAATTCCCAAATCACAGCCACGAACTCCACCACCTATAACCACCATAGGACCAAGTCCATCAAAATCCCAAATTACCAAAATACCCTCAGAAGTCCAACTGGTCAACCCTTGGTCAAAGTCAAAGCCAACGGTCAAGGTCAACAGTCCATGTTAACCCAACTCATTGAGTGCAGCTTACTGACTTGTTGAGTTCCTTCAGAACTCAAAGAATCGCGAAAACCCCAGTTGACTTGCCGAGTTTCCAGACAACTCGTCGAGTCCATGTAGTATCCAGAATGTCGGGAAAACCCTAACCAACTCGTCGAGTTAACTCACTAACTCGCCCAGTTCATGCAGAATCCAGATAGCGGGAAACCCTCATCCAACTCGTCGAGTTGACTATGCAACTCATCGAGTTCCTTCACTCATTTTCTGATTCAGACGCTTTTAAGCGAAACCAAGTCTCCAAACTGTAGATCTAGCTTCCTCGGGTGTAGTTACCATGTAAAGTTGCTAACTTTACGTGCATGCAAGGCTCCAAGAAGCTAAAACACTCAAAACTAGCCTTAGGAAGAGGTTTTGGACATGGAGGAGGGCCAAAGCATCATAAAGCTTGAGGCTTTATGTCCATAAGGGCCTAGAGGAGTCTAGATCTGAAGTTACAACTTCAAATCATGAACCAAACCATAAATACTTCAAAATAAGCTAGAAATGGCCCTAAACTCTTGAATGAAGAGATCTAACAAGAGGATGATCAAGGTAATGGCTTTTTACCTTCAAATGAAATCCAAAACGATGTAGATGCTGGATCTACAAGCTCCTTCCCGTTCCAAGCTTCTCAACCTTCAAGATTCTTCAACAAATGCACCAAAAACACACTTTTAGCCTCGTACGCACTCAAAATAGGGGTTAGATCGCTTTGGGTTTGCTTCTGGACGTGAAAAGGTGGTAAGGAGGCTGGAAGGAGGACTTAAGGTCCTTTAAATAGGGTGCAAACTCTGAAAATTAGGGTTTTTCATGTCCAGCCTCAACTCATCGAGTTGGGTCCTCCAACTCGTCGAGTAGGTAAAATCCACGCGGCTTTAACAGTCTCTACACGATGAGTTGAGGCATTCAACTCGTCGAGTAGGTGTAAAAATATAATTATAAAGCTTTAAATTTTATACCTGGGAGTCGGGATGTTACAAGTATCACAAAGACAACTGATATCCTACATAAAAATGTCAGAGGCCAGATCCTGGTCTTACATAGAATTGTCAGGGGTCAGATCCTAGTCTTTCATACAATCAACAGGGCCAGATCTATAACGCCCGCATATTGGGGCTAGTCAATTTAGAGATAATAAGCGTTAAAATGACTTTTTTATAGAAGATTATTTAGGAAAAATTATTTGAACAAAAAATATAGTATATATGATAAAGATTCCATATATATAAAGAACGCTGAAATCCGACTTCGTATGAAGAAGTTATGCTTCTTCAAAGTTTCGTGATTAATCAACACGACTCTACGCGTCATAAAAAGTGAATTTTTGATAAAATACTTTTTAGACTAATTCATCTAAAGGAAAGTCGTAGTAGTCGTTAAACCAAGAGGACACATATAGAGAATGTCCAAATCTAACTTCGTAAGAGGAATATATGATTTTTCGAAGTTTCAGCGGCGCAGTGCGGGCACAAAAATTGAAATTCTAATCGGTTGATTTTTAGCCAAAACAATCTAAATGAGAGTTGAAGATATCATTAGTGGGAGCCCAACGATATAAAGACTGTCAATAACAGAGTCCATATGTGGGAGTTATACATTCTGCAACGATTTCTAACAGCCTAAGCCTATCAAAAATATAATTTATTGATAGAATAAGAATTAACTATTGGGGTCTAAAGGATAGTTGTAGATCTTGTTGACATCTTTCCGAGGATACAAATAACGTATAAAATAGAGCTCGTATGAAGAAGTTACGACATTTTGAAAATATAGAAAATCACGCGCGCGAAGTACGTTGCGCGTGCTGATGACGTGACACCACGAGAGGGCGCCATGTGGCATTGTCGGGAGCCACCTTCCTATGAGAGACACATCGATGTGGCTCCACAAAATGCGACATGTGGCTCTAGAATAATGTGACACATGTCACCTTCTAGAAGAAGGAGGTGTCGATGAATGCCGAAGTGACACGTGACAAGCTACTAGAGGATCCATCAGGGTTCGTGTGCGCGACACGCACAATATGAGGCACGGAACATACTCCCATTTTTCCTATAAATAGGCTGCAAAATGAGTTCATTCTTCCTTCAAAACTATCCAACTCTCTCTTAAATACTCTCTCACACATGAGCCTAATCTTTCCCAACTTTTACAGTATTTTAGTAAAAAATTTGAAGATCTAGGAGCTCGAAAAATAGGAGTATTCGAGTCGGGATTTTGTTCGCATGTTTTCCCAGTTTTTGCTAAAACCTCTGTAAGTTAAGTTACACAATTTTGCTTTCAGTGTAACTTATATTTATAGTCATAAGTCATTATTATGAACCTATAAATAAGATTTATCAGTGATTCCAAGTCATAATACTGATAGATTTGCTTATGGGAGAGGTGACTATAATCGTCATGTTGGCCTGGTTGTTGGATTTTAGAAGGGCTATACGTTGAAATGATCTTGCCTCCCAACTGTCATGTCTGGCTGATCCTTACTTGATAGATCTTGATGTATACATTGGGATTAGTGAGGAATCTAGACTACTATTAGTCACCAGGATCATTAGACTAAGACTCTGTATTAATCTTACTTAGTTCACATTAAGGGAATATCTAAGGTGTTAGGCGAAACTCTGCCCAAATCACCAGTCACCGCCCTAAGTCAAGTGAGTGTATAGTTACTTTCAGCTTACACATAGATATGAAGAATCTATTAAATTCTATATGTGCTTGTTATCTGTATACTTGAAATTTGTGCTTTAATATGATTTGATTTTATGCAAATTACTTTATCGTATTCACATTTGGTTTATGGAATAAAATAATGTAATGGTGAGAGGTCACACATTATATTATCAGGACCAGTCATCTAACAGAGTATAGATGATAAACCACTGACTATTCTAGGTAGTCCGGAGGAACACCAGTTAGGGGTGTTAATGATCATACTTTTCAGGGAAAAGAAAAGATAAACATTCGGGTACTCTATTCCCCCTAAGGGCTTCCTTATTAACATATATTGCTACGCAACCCCCATATTAAAATTATCTATTCACAGAGGTCCTTTAGGATAGGTTCAACAAGATCATCCCCTTAGGACCAGGGAGTGAGAATAACGGGAATGTGTAATTGGATTAATTGTGTAAAATAATATATAACTATATTATTGTGGGTTGAAAACCCTATGTACTCACCAGGTTCCCCAACCTGACCCACTCAGTTTCTCTGTATCACAAGTAATGGTTTGAAGGTACATTATGCAGAGATATTCAAGGAGTTTTAGGCCATTAGTATAATTATTGTAAGGTTTATAAAGAGAATACTTATGTTTTGTATTAGTTATGACATCCTAATATTTTATTAATAAAACATTTCTTCGGAAATATTTTTATGGGATAAATTCTGCTATTTAATAAATACTTTGTTTTAAAATAAGCATAAACAAAAATATCTTTTGTAGACCGTAAAAATGGGGATGTCACAAGATCATCTTCAATCATACATATGCTAGGGCCACATCCTAGTCTTCCATGTAGGTATCGCAAATACAACTAACATCCTACATAGTATAGTGAAAAGAATCACCTCGTGGACGTAATCAACAACTAACAGCTTACACAGCTAAAGAACGGTGGAAAACACCTCCTAATAAACCACACAAGGTGAACCCTTAGTCCACCTTTTAGAACTAGTCACATGACCAAAAGTCAACCAAGTCAAAAAGTTAACGGTCAAAGTCAACTCTAGATGGTCGCCACATCGTGGCCAATCCTTAGCCAAATCGTGGCAGCTAAGTGACAAAACAGTCGTAGATCCTTCGAACCCCACGTCGTGTCAGCCAACTTGCCATGTCATAGTTTCTGGGCATGAACAACCTAACAGATTTAGACCTTAATTCATTAAGCCCTTATCTTATACTCTCCAGAAGGCTTCTACACCAAAGGCTCATAAAAAACCAAACTTTATGGACATGCATGCCTCATGCATGTCCTTTACCCAAGATAGGTCAAAAAGGTGGAAATGTGACCTAAAGCTCATACAAAGTTCACAAACCACATCCAACTCTTAGATCCATAAGATATAAAGCTCATGGGACTCAGCAAGACCATAAAATTGCTAACTTTATCTCAGTGGACCATTCAAAACTCATCAAAGGAATCAAATAAGAAAAAAAAACATAGATCTACTAAGAGGGAACCAAAAGGTTGGATCTTGAAGCCTTACAAATGGCCCAAAAGATGACCTCAAAGATGGGGGAGGAGTTGCTTGCTTGATTCTTGCACGAAAACTTCTTCTCTTTTTCTCCAAGTCCACTTGGAACACCAAATGAGCCCAAACTTCCAAGGAAGGCTATGGTTTCGAGTTTATAGAGTTGGAGGCTGAAGAGGATGCCCTAATCCTTGGGAGATGCTGCTTAAATATGGGATAAACCCTAAAATTATAGGCTTAGGCAAAAACAGCCGCTACATCGTGACCCTTCTCTTGCATGTCGTGGGACTCATCAGGTGGACACAATCATTTAAGCCATGTCACGTCGTGGGCTTCCTTGCGCCACGTCATGGCATAAAGTTTTTCCCAAAAACTCCATCTTTGATCCCGTTAAGTCTTTAGTAAAACCATTCTGAAAAACGGGTGTTACAATTTCCCAAGTCTAAATCTAACAAAAGTGATATTTATAAATAAATCATTTTCTACTATTTAAATCATAAACTATTTATTAATTTCATATATATATATATATATATATATATATATATATATATATATTAATGGAAAAACAAAGCAGCCGCATTCTACTACAATGATTTTGGGTTTTCCCTAAGTATGACTCGAGTTGTGTACATATTTAATTTTCTTAAAAACCTTAAGCATATAATTGTAATTGCGTGTTCACAAAAACTTATCAACGCATATATGTCATATAAATAAATTGATATGTAATGAATTATACATATTTTAGAGTCATATTTAATTTTTTTCTACACATTTTTTTTAGATATTTGATACTGAAAAGATATTCATTTGTATTTTGCATATTATAAGGGCTAAAAGACAAAATAGAAGATAATTAGAACATATTCTCGAAAAAAAAATCATAGCTTAAAGACTAATAAAGACTTAAATTAAAGATATCTACATAATGGTAGGAAATTCGAATATTTATGAAGATCTTTTAATTTCTTTATTCTTGTTAGCTATTTAGATTTGATTATGTGTTAAGTCCCTATACTTTTGATTAGATGTACATGATCTATGATTATGGTTTAATTCATTGAAAGGAGTTTGATAATATTCAATTTATTATGCAATGCTTGACAAAAGATCCATGAGTACTGATAATGATTTTGTTATGTTTATGTAACTAAGTGCATGATTGATGATTAGGTTCAAATTATGTATTTTGAATCACATTTTTTATTATATTGTCCAAGCTAGAAAACTGAGTCAAGATTGTAGACAATTGTGACTAGTGGAGTGATATACCATTGGTTAAACATAATAGAATTGAGATTAATATTTGTGATTGATCCATTAACTTGGACAATTTGAGAGGTTGCCACTAACCTGGAACTAATCATACATGTTAAGTAATTACTTAATATAAACGAATAGACTGTCTAGAAAAGCTATCGTTGATTATAAATAATAAAATTAATGATATTAGCATTGAGTTAATCAAATTAGAAATCAGTAAATATCTATCAAATTTGAATTGCACTTCATATGAATTAACCATATATCTACAGTGATTCGAAAGTGTAATCATAAGTATGTTATATAATTAAAATTATCTTTCTTATTTCAGAATTACTTTGTTTATATTATTTTATTTAGTACACTTCGATTTCCCTTGAGTTCGACACCCTTACTTACTTTCACTAATACCATATATGATCATGTACACTATCTGGTGCTAAGAGTATGTTTAGTTTGTTAGGATTTATAAATTTAAATGAATTAAGTTTATTTTATTAGACTATTTTTCCTACATCAGAAATATATTAGATTGTTTAAATAAAATAATGAATAAACTATATTTTTTAAAAAAAGTTACACATTAATTGCATATTTCATAACAATTTTATTTACCACATTCTTCGGCTAGTGAAAAACCAACAAAATGAAACTTTTTATTTATCTCTTTTCCGAAAAAACACACCGTAGTGAATGTACAATAGACACACTATTACAACGTCATTGTCAATAATATAGTAAAATTGATAGTTAAATATAAGTGAATGCAAGTGTCCAATTGTCAAAGACATGTCTGTGTCGTCCTGGTTTCCAGAATGATGAAGCAACATGTTTCATTTTCTTATTTATGTTCAGATGTCAACCGCCAAAATTAAACCCTGTTATAAAACAAAATTCCTCTCGACCGAACTAAATATATTGATCGCCAAATGAAAAGCATAACTGCTCATCTGCTATTAGTTGAGCATCTGGTCTAACCTCGAGCAACATCATCCGGTGAATAACCAATGGCCCCCATTCACATGAGGTACGCCAGCCCAAAAATTGAACGTCGTGGACCAAAATAACTCCAACATTCTTCCCGTTAAACGACTTATAATATTTCTATCATTCTCTGTATTTTCCTTTAATTCAAAGACCCTTTATATGATTGCAACACATACTACATTAACAAAAAAATGTTACAAACAAGTAAATCAAACCATTAAAACTTTATACGAAATAATAACCAAATTATCGAAAAAATACTTAGAATTTGGAGGTTATAACCTGTTAAAACATAGATTTTCATAGATCATAATCTGCTAAAATATTTTCGTAGATATAAACATGCTATAACCTAGTATCACCTGCGAAAATCTACTACCAATAGTTACAAGGTGTAATTTTCGGATTTAAAAATAAAATATGTAGATGAAGACAAATAACTAATTGATTCAGATAAATCGTTGTCATTTCCAACCATCATTCTTCGAGAAAATTTGTTTGGTATTTGTGTAAATTTGAGAATATATATATATATATATATATATATATATATATATATATATATATATATATATAGGAAAAGTGAATATACCCTTAAGGGCATATAAGATTATATACTCATTCAATACCCTTAACGTATATAATATTATATACTCATTCAATAAAACTTTGTCGTTTTACTTATTTATTTCCTAAAAAGAGGCAAACATCAATTATTTTTCCAGTGAACATCGGTTTTTCAGCATTACGCGAAAGACCACTTGATGTCGAAGATCTTCACGCAAGCTCTCCTTCCTCTATTTATTATTCGATTTTATGAATTCAATCCCAAGTATTTTGATTTAATCTGAATGATTGAACCCTTAAAAATTTTGAAACTAATGCTCGAATTCAATCCCACGTTTTTTGATTTTCTGACTTTGGCATCACCATTTTCAGAACATTCGTCGCTCCTGCAGCTTGCTTGTCCAACCAGGTTCATCAATTCCATCTTATTCAACAATGTAACATCCCAATTTCCAGATATGAGTTTTATTCCTTCAAGCAAGTTTTCCTTTGGAACTCGGCGAGTTGATAGCCTCAACTCAACGAGTTGGAGGATTTTTGGGCCGCGTATTTTCATAAACCAACACGGCGAGTCGGTGGCTAGATAAGAAACCCTAAATTTTAGGGTTTTGCACCCTATATAATCTCCTTAAGTCCCTAGGGCTGATCTTTTATCAGCCTCCAAACACCCATATCGGCCCTTGTGAACCCTAATCACCCTTCCCTCTCATTTTGTGAACTACTGTGGTATTTTTGGAGCAAATGGAGAAGAAGTTGGAAGAAGGAGGCAAGGATATAGCAAGCAAAGGTCTCAGTTGCAGTTTGATACTCTTCTGGACCTTTGTAAGTGCCCAAGATCCGATTTTTATTCCTCTATGTAACTAGATCTTGAGTTTTGTCCATTTTTCTCCTTATTCTTGGATGTTGCAATGGATGGACCTCATAAAGGTTGCAACTTTATGAATCTCCAGGTCAAGATGACATTGTAGTGGTTTGGATCTAGCCTTTAGTCAAGTTTTGATGCCATGCATGGAGTTTAAGCCATATTTCCCCTTTTTCACCCATTTTGGGTTCAAGACATGCATTGGACATGTATGTCTATAAAGCACCAACCTTTGGGTCGATTTTGAGGCTAGGATCTTTTCTGGAAAGGATGGGTTCCAGATGTCAAGGAATTTTGTGCTTATTGATTAAGCCCTTGAATCTTCAAGCCATGTGAATAGGTTCTTGAGCACTTGGAGTAGCCCCAAAGGATAAAGTTGGAAACTTTATCCTTTTTTATAGCATTTGAGGTTAGATCTGAGTCTTGGAGTCCCTAAAATCGAAGAATCAACTGAATGTGTTAAGCTGGGGAAAACTCGGCGAGTTTTCCAGCCAACTCGGCAAGTTGGCTAGGGTTTTCCCGATCTCCTGATTACGGTAGGAAATCGACGAGTTTATTGGTGAAATCAACGAGCTGGGTCAACATGGAATGTTGACCTTGACCGTTAACTTTTACTTTGACCATGGTTGACCAAGTTTGACCTTGAGGGGTATTTTTGGTATTTTGGGATTTTGATGGTTACTGGTCATTTGGATAGATAGGTATTGGTTGGAGCTGAGGTTCGGAGTCGGGTCCTCATCAACTATGGATCAGATCGAGAGGTGAGTCTTCCTCACTGTACTTGCGGATCGAAGGCACCAATGCCGACCCATTGGATTGATATCCCATTATGCATGTTGCTATGTTGTTATGATCTGTTAGATCGGTATCCTGGTAGATAGGATGATGCTATGCTTATTGATCTATTAGATCTATTTGACTGGATGTAGACTGTTATATGATTATCTGTTATATGTGTACATGTATGATTGGTGGCTGAGGCTTCTCTGCTTTGTGCGTAAGCCAATAGACCTGGGGTATCCCAACCCGATGGTTGATTGGACCCATAGTATGTTGGCATTCCAACCCGATGGTTGAGGGGCCTGGGGTATTCCAACCCGATGGTTGATTGGACCCATAGTATTTGGCATTCCAACCCGATGGTTGAGGGGCCTGGGGTATTCCAACCTGATGGTTGATTGGACCCATAGAATGTTGGCATTCCAAACCGATGGTTGAGGGGCCCGGGTTGTTCCATCCCGAGGATGATTAGACCCATAGTATGCTGTTTGTCGTATATGTTATCTGTTGTGTGTTAGTACTCTGGGGGAACTCACTAAGCTTCGTGCTTACAGTTTTGGTTTATGGTTTCAGGTATTTAGTGGACTGTGGCGAGGTGAAGGCGTGACCGTACACATCCTCGTGTTTTTGGGACTTATGATTCTGGGAAGCTCTGATAATGAAAACGTTTTGAAAACTATGTCGTAAACGATTCCGATTTCTAAATAATGTTTTAGAAACAATGGTTTTTGTAACTACCTCTTTAGTGAATGGGTTGTTTTGAATAGTTAAAAATTTGTTGAAATTTTACGGATGTTACAAGTTGGTATTAGAGCCTTGGTTTTAGTGAATTGGAGGAACACTCATGTGAATCCAGTCTCAAACTAAGGAAAAAGATTTAAAAAAAATAATTTTCAAATGGTTTTCAAAATAAACAAGGAGGATGCAATGTGTACGGTCAACCGGAGCCAGTAAGTAGACCCCAAATCACCACACAGTTTATTTGAGATTATGTTGTGATATGTTAGAACAGCATGCTAGTGATAGTCTAGGGATCTTCAGGAATTTGCATGATAGAACTGCCTGATTATATGATGCCTTATCTATTGTAGAATGCCTTATTGATTGTTGTATGGCTCTTTCATGTGTGATCTAACTATTGAGTGAATGCGCTAAGTCACATACTGCATGAGTTAAATGGCCTTAGGTTAAGGGATTTGGTCCTGTTACGTAGGTCTTATCTGAGTCCAACCGTTGTAGGATTGAATCTTTTAGCCTGAGATTTTTTAAGTTGTGTAGTATGTGATAGTGTTCATGCGATAGTTATTTGGCACCAATGGAGTGTCGTGGGGCAGTTGGTGGTAGGATGAGTTATGTGGGGTCAGCCGACCAGTCGCGATATGTTTAGCCTTCCTCTAGGGAGTGAGGACGGAGTGCATGAGTATGCTAGTATGTATCCGAGATGCTGGGAGTTAGAGATCGGAACTTCGTACGGGAATCCATCAGATTTTATTATGTTTTAGTGCCAGACGACTCCACTGCTCGAATGTTGCTTGCTTTGTGCTTTGTGGGACTCTTAAGTGATGTGAGTTAGTTTGTAAGTGAATATGTAATGTCACATGTAATTAAGCTTGAATAATCTCAAAGTGATGGGCTTGACCCTATTGCGCAGCTCTTGTCTGAGTCCAACCGTTGTAGGGATAAGTCTTTTACTTGAAGGATTATATGAGCTTTATTACATGTGATTGTGTTCACGAAGTAGCTAACTGAAATTATGAGGAGTTCTTTAGCAGCTAATGAAAGGGGAGATGGGGGATCCTAGGAGAGCCTAGGAAGTATTTTAGTGCGGTTGTTTCGTTGTTGAGCGGGTATTGGGAGTATTATCATGAGTATGTCTTAGAGGACCCGAGATGATCCGTGAGGAAAGTATGGACAGGGCCGGTCCAAATGTATATGGGGCCTGGGGCGAAAAGAAAAAAAGGGCCCCTTAAAGACAAATATCATAAAGATTCAAAAAAAAATCATTTATTCTTCACTATAAACGCGTACAATTAGCAATCACAAGTAAGCCAAATTGTTTATCTTTTGAGCTTAGTTTGAGTTTGAACCAACTTTTGGCCCTAAAAATCATTTAGGTATTAATTCTTTTATATATACACTAGAAATTTTGGGCCCCCTGGAGACGTGGGCCCTGGGCGGTCGCCCGGGTTGCCCACCGTCTGGACCGACCCTGAGTATGGATAGGTGTGGAAGGTAGTATTGGGCTCGTACTATTGGAAGAACAAGATCCATACTTAAATCGAGGAGAGTTTTGGGGATTCTAAAGATCGGTCGGGATAGATTAGCATGGTTGGATACCATGATCTGTGGAAGTAGCTATGTATCTGTCGATCTTGGTCATGGTTGCTAGGGCATGAGGTTGGGTCTGGTTATGGTTCGGCCCCAGCAGCAATATTGGTTCGGATTGATAGGTGCAAACATTTTTGAGCTTCTTGGCTTTGAGGTCTCGAGGGTTCTGCTCAAGACCATGCATTTGAGTCGCGGGGCTCCAGGATAGATCGACCGTTATGATCGATTGGGGATTACAGTTGAAAGTGGAGTGGTTGATTGATGGTTGGTATGTCGCTATCTATGGTGGGGACCTTTCCCGTTTCAGTTTCTGAGTTCATGGAAAAAGTGAGTAGGCTTGTGACCTTCAAGCTTGAGAGGTAAGCCCAGCTTGGGGTCGGTTGGTCGCGGTGTTTGGAGACAGGATGTCAGCGCGGTAGTGTGCAGATGGGTGGATGTGTTATGGATGCTTTGTGATGTGATTAAGGGTCAGTGTTCTTGGGTTATAGTGAGACGGGCACCGGCCTGGCGGTTAGAAGTGCATGCAGGGAGTGTATATTTTGGGATCATAAGTCGGTATTGATTTATGCTCCTGTAAAGAATCCTTAATGTGAAGTGGTCATTATTGAGAAATTTCGGAGGTCTTCACCTGAAATTTAGGATTCTCTTTGGATTTTTTTGATCCTTATCTGGAAGATCATCCTGCGTGTGTTTTCCTTTCGGGGTCAGGGATGGTTGTACCTGGTCGATCCGATTGAGTTATGGGTTGGTTTCAACACCAGTGGGTGGTAGTTCGAACCCCAAGCGGGGGAGAACTATATATTCTGCTTGGAGGATCATCGATCTGTTCGAGATTGTGGTATTGGAAGGGTGTATCATAGGGATTTGCGGTGCGATTATGTGGAATCTTGGTTCATGATTTCTTTAAGGAAAGGACATATAGGTGGCGATCGGATGTACGGGTCAGGAGGTTCATGGGTTGTTTCTCAGCAGAAAGTGGTTGGTCAAGGAGCTCATTGCAGCTCGTGGCTTCTTTTTTGAGTTGTCGATGATTAGATGAGGAACCGTTGGGATCACTTAGGTCGAGTATAAGTGGCGGAGGGAAATTGTCAGCGGTGTGTAAGAATTCCTAATTGTAGTCTAGCTTGGGCAAAGATTGGTAGGGGTATCAGTTTCAGTTCGGTGCGTTCAGCCCCACAAGTGTTTTGGTGACTCCAGGTCATGTGTTCGCGATTGTTAGTCGCATCATTTGTCATGCAGCAAAGGATTTTGAAGGTTTTAGTGTGACAGCTGAAGTTCTATGGATGTGTCAGCTTATCGTTAAATTTAGCATGTTTTATATTCCTTTGGTCTCTGAGTATGCTTGCCTTCAAGGATGGTGTGGAGTTTTAGTTCATAGAAGGCTTGGGTTTGGTGACATTCAGGATCACTTTAGAAGTCTTCTCGAGTTGTTTGCATATTGGAGGAATCTGTTCAGTCTCGGACGAGTAGGGAATCTTGTTTTGATCGATCATGAGGATGTCTTTTGTTAATGATTAAGGTTCGTCGTTCGATAGAACTCTGGTATTTCTGCTTTTTGGATGAGGTCATGGGTTCCCTAAGGATGCGCATTGTGGTAATCCTTGGAGTGTTTGTGAGCTGGACAAGATAGATTGGGGCTTGGTTCAAATTATGCGCATGATTCATTTTGATGGTAGCCTTTGAATTGGAACAAGGGTTCAACCGTTATCCTGTTCTCGGGTCGTGGGCGACCATGATTTCGCCGGCTCTGCATGGGAAGTAGCCAGTTCTGTGAAAGGGATTGGGCGTGGTTTAGTCTTTGCCTTGAGGTGCAGTTAATGTTCAGAGGGACATTGTTTAGGTCCCTACAAGGCAGTTAAAAGGGGGTTGAGAGTCTTTTGGCTCATGGTGTGAGTCGCGAGTCCCACGTAAAGATGTAATGTCGATATGATTGGCGTAATAAAAGGATGTTTGGGTTAGGATGCCCTAGTCTTTCGGGTTCTTGGGAACCTGGCTGCTGGATCAGGCGTGAGACTGGTTATCTCACCGGCGGTTGAGTAAAATCTTTGTATCCAATTTTAGTGGCGGGTCGCCATGAATCAGAAGATTTCAGGAAATGCGAGGGTAGGTCCTTGGGTCGCGGGTCATGAGTTTAGACCCGAGTTTTATGTATTTTGGCATTCCAATCTAGGGTATTCCATCCCGAGGATGACTGGACCCTATGATTGATTGGAACCGACATGTTTGGTATTCCAACCCGATGGGTGATTGGACCAAACATGCTTATGATACGAGGTTATTCCATACCGAGGATGACTGGGCCCATCGTAGGCATGCCTGGTATTCTAGCCCAAGGCTGATTGGGCCAGGCATGAGTGTTTGTGCTTGTGAGTTGGTTGTTGTGTGTGTTGGTTTGGGAGTTAAAGGAAGCGGTGTATGGTTGGCACTAGACGGATCATCCCCCGGTTTGTCTTTCGTTGTTCATTATCTCCCTGGAAATTTTGTCATCAGAATGAGCTTTCTCTCGAAGGAATATCTAATCCCTTGTGTCAAGAGAATAGTTGTCGGCAGTCGCGTATAATCTGTTGCAATGGATGGACCTCATAAATGTTGCAACTTTATGAATCTCTAGGTCAAGATGACCTTGTAGTGGTTTGGATCTGGCCTTTAGTCAAGTTTTGATGCCATGCATGGAGTTTAAGCCATATTTCCCCTTTTTGACCCATTTTGGGTTCAAGACATGCATCAGACATGTATGTCTATAAATCACCAACCATTGGGTCGATTTTGAGGCTAGAATTTTTTCTGGAAAGGTTGGGTTCCAGATCTCAAGGAATTTTGTGCTTATTGGTTAAGCCCTTGAATCTTCAAGCCTTGTAAATGGGTTCTTGAGCACTTGGAGTAGCCCCAAAGGATAAAGTTGGAAACTTTATCCTTTTTGATACAATTTGAGGTTAGATCTGAGTCTTGGATTCCCTAAATCGAAGAATCAACTAAATGTGTTAAGATGGGCAAAACTCGGCGAGTTTTCCAGCCAACTCGGCGAGTTGGCTAGGGTTTTCCCGATCTTCTGATTACGGTAGGAACTCGATGAGTTTATTGGTGCGCTCGACTAGTTGGGTCAACATGGACTGTTGACCTTGACCGTTAACTTTGACTTTGACCATGATTGACCAAGTTTGACCTTCAGGGGTATTTTTGGTATTTTGGGATTTTGATGGTTACTGGTCATTTCGATGGGTGGGTATTTGTTGGAGCTGAGATTCGGAGTCAGGACCTCATCAGCTATGGATCAGATCGAGCGGTGATACTTCCTCACTGTATTTGCGGGTCGAAGGCACCAATGTCGACCCATTGGATTGATATCCCATTATGCATGTTGATATGTTGTTATGATCTGTTAGATCGGTATCCTGGTAGATAGGATGATGCTATGCTTAGTGATCTGTTAGATCTATTTGACTGGATGTAGACTGTTATATGATTATCTGTTATATATACATATGTGTGATTGGTAGTTGTGGCTTCTCTGCTTTGTGCGTAAGCCAATAGACGTGGGGTATCCCAACCCGATGGTTGATTGGACCCATAGTATGTTGGCATTCCAACCCGATGGTTGAGGGGCCTGGGGTATTCCAACCCGATGGTTGATTGGACCCATAGTATTCGACATTCCAACCCGATGGTTGAGGGGCCTGGGGTATTCCAACCCGATGGTTGATTGGACCCATAGTATGTTGGCATTCCAACCCGCTGGTTGAGGGGCCTGGGGTATTCCATCCCGAGGATGATTCGACCCATAGTATGTTGTTTGTCGTATATGTTATCTGTTGTGTGTTGGTACTCTGGGGGAACTCATTAAGCTTCGTGCTTACAGTTTTGGTTTATGGTTTCAGGTACTTCAGTGGACTGTGGCAAGGTGAAGGTGTGACCGTACACATCCTCGTGTTTTTGGGATTTTGATTCTGGGAAACTCTGATAATGAAAACGTTTTGAAAACTATGTCGTAAACGATTCCGATTTCTAAATAATGTTTTAGAAACAATGGTTTTTGTAACTACCTCTTTAGTGAATGGGTTGTTTTGAAAAGTAAAAAATTTGTTGAAATTTTACGGATGTTACAAACAAATTTCCTCCATTTTGAAGCTTATCATATTTATTTTGTAAAACCCATTAATTTTCTTCAAAATCCCAGCAACAATCAAAGATTCCTAGAAAATTAATGATGCATTTTCTTATGTAAGTCAATATAAATATCACTAGGTTTAATTTGGATGAAATTGGTGTTTGGATACTGTTGTGATATGTCGGAGAATGGATGGGTCGAGATTTCCGGTGAATCTTGCAGAAAAGACTTCCCCTGATATCACAGTACAAAATAGGATAGAGATCGTTAGTCGACGTCCGGTAGGGGATCCCGGGACGAAGCTCCGAAGACCTAGTTAGTATGAGATCTGAGAGAGATGGTAAGTGATTACAGAAAATAGAGAATTTCGTCCCCTTCTTCGTGAGGAAGAAGGATCCTTTTATATCTGTCTCAGAGGCGTGTCTCTCAACTGATTCTGTTGAGGATTCTCTCGTGAGGTGCGACGTGGCGGACCGATATTGGAGGGTCCTCCATCACGTCTTTTGCCTCCTTCTCCTATTGGCTAGAAGGAGATCTTCCAAATGTTCACGAAGATCGTGGCTATCGTCTGATAAGTAAGTGGGACTCTCTGATTGGTCCCACGTTTTCCAGGGCATGATTTCCCAGATAAGGGGTTAAGGTGCGGCTCTGCACCTTAACCGCCTTATCAGCACCCCTCGTGTTGGTGAAGGCCCAGACTTGGCTTTAGACTGGGTTCTGACCAGGCCAAGCCCGGTGTCAGTTTGACTTATCTTTTTACGTTTCCTGGAGGGATACGTTAACAAGTCCCTTAGGCTTGTAGGCGTATGCGTCGGTATGACCACGTCGCCGTTGGAGCCTATATATTCGCACGTATTTGCCTGGGATTAGTTCTATAGTTTGACGGGCCTTAGGCAGCACCGTTAATGTGACCGATTCACTGTGAGACGGTTCGTGACACCAGTTTTTTTCTTTAAAATCCCCCCTTTTTCCAAGACCTTTCATCCTTACCTCCTTTCTTCACCCTCGTTGTATCTACCTGGACATTCTGAGAATTTTTCTTTCCGATCGCTTATTTTTTCCTCGACAATGGACTGTTACGGTAGAGTCCCTACTGCTGAGGAGTTCCAATTTCTACAAAATCGCTTCGGTTTCTTACCGGAGCATGGTGTAATGATTCCGACAAAGGGAGTATCGATCTATAATCGTCCTCCAGGGAAAGTCGGGGTTCCCATTCCTTTGTTCGAAGCGAGGTTGCGCCTAGCGACATCGGATTTTTTCGATATGCTCGTGCAGCATTACAATTTTACTGTCGACGAGTTAACCCCGAGCGCTATCAATAATATCATCGGTTTTGAAGTGATCTGTCGCTCTTTGGGTCGCGTTCCCACCTTTTGGGTTTTCAGTTACTTTTTCTGCTCAACTACGAACTCCGGCGTCCGTACCCTAGCTAAGCGACGAGGCATTCACCAACTGATCTCTGAGCTGGATACTTCGAAGAAGAATTGGAAAAGGCAATGGCTTTGGGTCGACCAAAACCTCGTGGGGCATGGGTATCTTAGGAAACTAGACTTTTCCGACTGTCTCCCCAAGTTGTTTGGGGGCAATCTAACTCTCGGCAAACGGCTGGGGAGTGTTACAGTCCGTGGAGAAAACTGGGAAGACTTAATTCTTTCCGCGGATGGTATGAGTGCCGCCTAGAGGGCTAGCAGGAAGACGGCGCAGATGTTCGTCGTGAGATGCGGTATTAACTCATCTCCTCCCCCCCTTTTTTTGAAAGCAGAGTGAGGATAAGATATCTTGTTGGCTTGTGATATCTTACTTTTGGTGTTTGCTTTCATAGGTGCGAAGGCCGAGATTTCTTTGGAGATGGCCCTGCGTGGTCACTATCAGGGCAAGCTTTGCCATCGGGAGATCGATCTCGTAGAGGTTCTTCCTCTTCCTGTGTCTGAAAGACGCATGCGGGAGCTTGCTGGGCTGCTCTTGGTTGAAGGGGGAAATGTGGGTTCTAGCGGGCCTACGTCACCTTCTCAGCTGACCGTTGTGGCCGTTTCCCCAGTTCGTTCGCCAGTTGTTGTACCTTCTGGTTTGCCTGCGGGTGTACAAGTTGGAAGAAGTAATGCGCCTACTCGGAAAAGGCGGAGCTTGTGTGTGGTGCCGTCGTCGGATGAAGAGACAGAATCTGATGATGCGGGTCTTCATCCTCGTAAAGCTCGTAGGACTGTGTCTGTGGCCAGGCTTCTTGGTGGTATCGGGGATATTATCGACGGTCAATTTTTATGTGCCTGAGAAGAGAGAGGTGGTGGTGGTGCTCAGTTCTCCTGGGTCCTCACCCTCTCGATCTGCTGGTTCGCCCTTGGTTAATCCTGATTCCGACTTTGTGTCTGGGGGTGCGCCGAGTTCGCCTGGGGGTTCTCTTCAACGTGAGAAGCCTTCCCTGATCAATGAAACATGGACTTTATCTCACTCCCCATATTTTGAGGCCTACGCTTCGGGCTGGGTGATTACTAGGGATTCCTTGCAGTCGGAAGACACTACCGCCCAGGAGTGGAGTAGGTGCACTCATCCTCCGGCCACGATGAGTTCGCTTGTGGGTCAATCAAGTGCTCGCATGGCTGATGACCTTTGTTACGTCGCGGCCCACATCTCTGCCCTTATGGTTGCTGTCGCCGACCGGGTTCGCCTAGCCGGTGCGAGTCAGGGGCAATTGAAAGTACTGTAGGGTGCCTTGGCAGGCATGAGGGAGGAGGTTCGTGATTTAGAGGCGGAACATCAATTTCTTGCTGATCAGAATAACATTATGGCCTGCGAGAAAGTCGCTTTTGAGGATGAAGTGGCTACTTTGGAGGACCGGTCAGGGCGATTTGAGGACCAAGTGAGTTCTCTCACTCGAGAGAAGGATGTGCTGGCGAGTAGACTAGCAAGGTGCCAACGTCAATTAGCTCGAGCCCATGCTGAAGGTGCCGTTGCTCGAGGTAGTTTGCAATGGGTGTTGCAGAAGGGGGTGGTTCGTGTGATTGACAGGGTCATCGAGAGCGCTGAGTTCGCCAAAGGGGTCCAGGATGTTCGTGAGGCTTGTGAAGCCCTTGGGTTTGAGAAGGGGAGGCAACTGAGTGGTTGCTCCACATCTTCCAGTAAATCTGAAGTTTCGGGTCCTGGCCAAATGGCGAGCAGGGCCAAAGAGGTCAACACTACCCTTACATCTTTTGCCGAGACGGATTTTGCTGGCCTCTTCCGTTTAGGGGAGTTAGATTATGATGGCTTCCGTTAGTTTTGTGGCAAGCTGAGCCCAGGAGGTTCTTCCTCGGACTCCGAGGGCTGGCTTGTATATTCCCCTTGTTGTTCGTCTTTCTGTGTACTATGTGTGTAGTGTAAAACATTGGTTGCTAATAACCATGGACTATGTTTTTTTTTGTATTTGGTATGGAAGTGTTCTCTTCCATTCTTTTTTTGTATGTATGCACATGCTTTGAGATGTAATTCGTGTTTGCACATTCCCTTGTTCTAGGGTTTGCGTTAATCTAGTAACGTGTGCTTTAGATGTCACATAGTTGCTACTACTGAGCTATGTTCCTCTGACTTGTATGTTTAATTAGGCTTATGATATTAAGCCGTGAAATAATAGTCAATGTTGTTGACTATGCTGGATAGTGTAGCTATCAATACATTGGCTGAGATCGTCATCTCAAGGCCTTTACTGTTCAATATTTAGGGGGAAAGGTTATGAACCTTTTACGACCCCTCGTTTTGTGCCATTTACACAATCTAAGCTCTGAGATGTTATTCGGCATATTGTATGTAAAGATTATGACTCTTTTAAGACCTACGGCTGCATTCTTGCATAGATTTTGCTCAAGTAGCGTAGGTGATCAGCCGTTGTTACTACTTGAAAATATGCACAGCCTCTATATTTTATGTTTTTGCAATACAGAATTCTAGAAAGTTTTTTCAAAATGCCAATTATATTATTTCTAAAAGGAAAAAAGAAAGACATGAGACAATAGACCCTGAATGTCTAAGTGTCAGGGCATGCACCCGGTCTTTGCTTTGGCGCCGGAAGTATGGCTATCCTGTGCGAAGTTGGGCCATACTTCTTGTTTGGTAGTGACATCTTTCTGCGCCTGATGTAGGTTCCTTCATAGGTTGGGGCTTCCTCTTATTTTCCCCAGCGGGGTCTGGCGTGGGGGAGTTATGTTTCGTTTCTCGTTCCCCTGGGGATGTTCTCGTCTGTCTTTCTTTGCGACCCAATGTGTGTTGCAACTGTGGGAAGCGCCGCCCCTTGGCCCGGTGATAGTGCCTCTTGTGCGTTTCTGCGCACCCATCTTCCATGCATGTCCCGCTATCACTGTAGATGATGCTTTGCTTACCGAGGGCTCTTGTTGTTGCTCTCCTACGGGAAAACCTGCTCGTTAAAAAGAACGGCATTCCGCCTCCGCTGTTGTTGTTTTATGCACTTGCACCCTCTGTTCTGAGGGGCTTTGGTTTATCGGAGAAGATTTTCTCCGGAGCCCGAATTGTTCTTTTGCTGGGCCTTGCCTGGCTTTCAATTATGGGCCAGGCAGGTGCCTTTGCCTGTGGGCCAGCGTTTTCTCGCCGCGCGCTTGCCACTCTGTATTCTTGTTGAGCGTTCCTTGGATCGGCATGAGTTCCCTTCTGTGGGAGAGATTTTGCGAGTCGACTAAACACATCTCGCCGTCGTTTCCTGGTCTCGTGGGCTGGCACTTGTGCCACAACATATTTCCTTTGTGGGTCTTCTCTTTTTTGGAGACCTTCGTTTTGATGCGATTGGGTTTCTTGCCTTGCTCCTCGTTGGGCGTCGTGCCCAATTTCCGGCTTGGCCGCTAATACTGTTGCTGACCCATCACTCGTGCTGAATTTGAGAACACCGTGGAGAGTAGATGGGATTGCTTGCAGCTGGAAAAGCGCATGCCGGGATAAGAGAATGTTGTGCTCTGTCGGGCAATCGACAACCGAGAATTCGAGCACCCTTGTTATCTCCTTTTCTCCGTCATGACTAGTCAATGTGAACGGGAGTCTGACTGTTCCCGTTGGCCAAATGCGGTGACCAGTGAAGCCAACTAGCGGACCCTGGCGCGGTGGCTGGAGGTACTCTTTCCATTTGATTGGCAGTTGACGAAGGCAGTGCTCGTAGATCACATTGACTCTGCTTCCGTTGTCGATGTAAACTTGTTCTACACGGTGTTGACTGACAAAGTCGGTGATGTGCAATGGATCATTGGGGTCCCAATGTTCTGGCTTGGGGTCATTTACTGATAATGCTATGTTGAGGATGTTTTGGCGGTATGGCCCTGCATCGGGATATCGGCTTTGGCGGTTGGTGCATGGGCGGGGCCCAGTGATGGTGAGTATCTCCACCCTTTTTTCGCGGTCTTTTCCTCCATCTTTATGATTTTTGGGTTGGTGTTTATCCTTGTCGAATTTTGCCCTAAGGTATTTTGCTATATCAACAATGTTCCCCACTAGTTGTTTTTCATCAATCTCCCTCTTTAGCACTGTACACTCAATTGTATCGTGAGTTTTGCATTTATGATACTCACAGAACTTGGGCTTGTCTTTGTTTTCCTTGGTTGGGGCCTTGTTGATTGCATGAACATCAGTATGACCGCTTTTGCTATCGTCCCTGTAGAATGGTCTGTACCTTCTAGAAATATGCTGGGAGTGACGATTGTGCCGCTGCTGGTCAGCCATCTTGCCTTCCCTGCTGGGCCGAGATTGGCCACGACACCGCCTCCTCCTACTTTGCATATGCATTGGCTATAGCTTTGATATTGGCCTCCTTTCGCTCTTCCCCTTCGATTTGCCTCAGGTATTTTTCAACACGGAACTTGAGTTCGTCCCGGGATCTGGGGACAGTTCCTTGCATCTTCTTCGATAGGGGCCCCAGGAGTAAACCTTGGGCGAAAGCGCCTGTTATCAGGAACTTTTCATGTCTTGGAACATTCAAGGTCGCCAGCGTGAACTGGTCATAATATTCACGGATCGATTCCCCCTCTTTCTGCTTGCATGCCATTACAGAATTAGCGTCCCCTTGCCTTTCCTCAACTGCATGAAATTGTTGAGGAAAAGGTATTTCAGTTGCTCAAAACTGGAGATGCTGCCCGACCTCAGAGATTTGAACCACTTGCCAGCATTTCCGGTTAGGATGCAAGGAAAATAAGTGCAGGTGAAGCGACGATCCATCTTGAGGGAAGTCATCGTCCATTCATAATTGTCAATGTGGTCATCTGGGTCTGTAGTACCGTCATATTTAGGCATGTGTGGGATCATCGTCGTGTGCGGAATCTCGTATTGCAGCAACTCGTGGCTGAAATTAAAGCTGGCGCTTCGCATGAGATTGTCCATGTATGAGTATGACATCCTGCCGTAAGCCATGTGCTGATGTATTTGATACGGGCTTACATACATCTAGTTATGCATGGCCGCTGGCAAGATGTATGGCTGATACTGCGGTAGATTTGGCGCCGGCCCAAATTGCTGGATTTCGTATTGCCCTTCCA
The DNA here is from genome assembly GCF_052849685.1 of Lactuca virosa. Lineage (NCBI taxonomy): Eukaryota > Viridiplantae > Streptophyta > Magnoliopsida > Asterales > Asteraceae > Lactuca > Lactuca virosa. The sequence continues at coordinate 372,031,462 of NC_136430.1, read as the reverse complement.
GCGGAGCCATATGCAGGCTTGCTCCTGTATACTGCTGAGTGTATGGGGTAAACGGTTAAGCCGTTGTCATGAAGGGATTAAACTCGGATTGTACTGGGAACTAGATGCTAGGTCCATAGTAGCGGGGTCCCTGGCTTGTCGAGATCTGGACGCCTGTGGTTTGCGGTTGGGACAGTGCAGGGGTTGGATCTGGGGTGTGTTGTACCAACGCGTTGAGGATCGATGGTTGTTGTATACATACCGGCATGTAGGGCAAACCTGTCATGGTGGCTTGCAGGCATACCATTGGGGAATATTGATGTTGTGATTGAATGGTGTACGGGATCCACGTCCCGGTGCCGGAGGTAAGTGGAAGAGACTGTTGTTGTGAAACAGGGATCTCTTTTTGATGCGTTGTGACGATTTGTGGAGTTGTGGTTACGATCGCCACTTGTGGAATTGTGTTGGTTGTTGGGCGCCAGAGGCTGGCCGTGAGAATTGTCGTTGTCTGTACTGCAGAACTAGATGGCGTTTGTGAAACCGGAATGTGATTTGAAGCGTGCCCTTACTGAACGTAACTTTTCCCTCCTTCCAGTGACTGCATCGGACGCAGCAGGCTTTTTTCTAGTGCTCCAGACACTATTGGGATCTCACCTGCCATTGCTGCTCGTTGGATTTGTTGCGTGGATGTATCGTTCTAGAGATACGCCCGAGTGGCGCCAAATGTTGTGATATGTCAGAGAATGGATGGGTCGAGATTGCCGGTGAATCTTGCAGAAAAGACTTCCCCTGATATCACAGTACAAAATAAGATAGAGATCGTTAGTCGACGTCCGGGAGGGGATCCCGGGACAAAGCTCCGACGATCTTGTTAGTATGAGATCTGAGAGAGATGGTAAGTGATTACAGAAAAGAGAGAATTTCGTCCCCTTCTTCGTGAGGAAAAATGATCCTTTTATACCTGTCTCAGAGGCGTGTCTCTCAACTTATTCTGTTAAGGATTCTCTCGTAAGGTGCGACGTGGCGGAACCATATTGGAGGGTCCTCCGCTACGTCTTTTGCCTCCTTCTCCCATTGGCTGGAAGGAGATCTTCCAAATGTTCACGAAGATCGTGGCTATCGTCTGATGAGGAAGTGGGACTCTCTGATTGGTCCCACGTTTTCCAGGGTATGATTTCCCGGAGAAAGGGTTAAGGCGTGACTCTGCACCTTAACCGCCTTATCATCGCCCCTCGTGATGGCGAAGGCCCGGACTTGGCTTTAGACTGGGTTCTGACCAGGCCAAGCTCGGTGTCAATTTGACTTCTCTTTTGACATTTCCTGGAGGGATACATTAACAGATATAGGGAAATTGTGAACGTTTAACTTCCACCCACCAGGTGTTCGAAATAATGCCAACACGAAATGATTCAGACAACTGAGACTCCGGTTAAGGCCTGATTGAAGTTGGAATCCCTATTGAAGGATTCACTACACTCTGATAATGATTCTGGCTTAGAACGTGCTTCTATAGTTATCACTTTAGATTTGTTTAAAGAAGTTGGCAATAATATGAAGTTAGAAGTCTCAGATAGCAAGAATATAGTTATTGATACTCCTAGCAAACCAGAAGGATGGTCTCATAGTCATGGGAACTTATGTGATGTTAACATGGATGGCTAATAGAGAAAGAAACTGATAAGATAGGATCTTGTTCCCTTTTATATCGATCTTGTTCCTAGTGCTTGTTTTATAAGGCATAGGGACAACAATGTAAACATATAAATTAGAGAAGATGACGAAAATTGTTTTAGTTACAATCAACATATCACAAAAATAAAGGCATTTAAGTTGTAGTCACATGGTGGGTACAAAAGAATAAGAAAGATGTTAACCTTAAAGTATTGAAAAATAGCTCCAAACCTTAAAGATTATGAACTCTCCAACACTACCAGTAGGCCAACATGTCACAATTAGCATTTTTAGCTAGGAAATTCTACTCTCATGTAAACATCATCTATTGTAAGGCATGTACTCTAAGTGATCATCATGCTCTATGCTTAATCAAAACCATCTATTTGAATCCAAACTCTCAATTTAAGTTCAAAACCTAATGCAAAACATTTCATATGGATTGAAAACCCTAGAAATCCCAGCCCACGTTAATATGGACTAGGATCCTCTTATTGGGCCTAATGGACCAATAAACTTTCAATTTGACTATTTGAGCCAAAGAAACCCTAATTGGGCTCTAAATGGACCCACATTCATAAGATTTTAGCATTTTGGGCCATGTGAGCCTAGAATAATGCATCTTATCTCTAATGGGCCTTGTTGGGCCTGAATGATTTCATTTGCCCAAATGGGCCGTGAACCCTTTTAATTGGGCTTCATTGGGTCGTGAACCCTCATAAGGGCCCAATGGGCCGAAAAATATTATTGGGCTTCATAAAATTCGAACAAAGCCAAGAAAAGGGTCCAAAACCATTTCATCTTCATTCCTCTTAGCCCATTCTCGGCCCAATATGTGTATAAAAAAAGAGAAAAAGGGATTATTTTTGCACTTGACACCTCACTTTTGCATGGTAGATTTCCATGCACACATCACTTCAATCCTCTCTCCTTCCCTCTTCTTCTACTCTCGGCCGAACCCCTCACCCCTCATCATCTCCACTTTCTTTCAAAAATCTCTCAAGAACTCTCTCAAAAATTCCTCCTTCCTCCTCTAAGTTTTTCAAGATTTTGTGTGTATTTTCAAGAGGTTTTTCATCAAGATCATCATCCTTGGTAAGTTCTTACTTGAATCTATGTTTTAACTTCTAGATTTCATCAAAAATCTCTTCTTAACCCATATCATTTCATGATCTATACTCTTGAACTTCATAGAGTTCGAAAACCATCTCAAGGAGCTTGCTAGGGCTGAGATCTTTTCACATCTTCACCAAAAACCAAATCCAAACCTCAAAGTGAGTTCATACCCCTTGTATTTCGGTTTTACTATGTTTTGGGGGAGGATACAAGTTGATATGTGCTAGATCTATGTATTTGTGCATGTTTATGTGTGTTCTTTAAGTTATATGAGTGATTTTGTGAAAAACTTCATAGATCTCGACAACATATGTGAACTAAAACACTTTATACAACTTACCACAAAGATAAAAGTGTTAAACATGTTAGGAATGTTGGAAAGACTAAACAAAAGCTTGTAAAGGGACCATTTTTGACAAATAAACAAAAAGAAGGTGGTTTTATGAAACTTACGGTTTTACATGAACTAAAAGAGTCAAATATACAAAAAAATGGTTCTTTATGATAAATAAAGTTTTAAATGGGCTAAAAGTGTTAAATTTCGTATTATGGGCCTTAATGTGGGCCTTCACGGTTTTGTTGGGCCAAATTTAAAAATTTAAGATTTTTATGGATTAAATGGTCATTTAACACAAACTTGAGCCAAAAATGTAAATTTACGATTTTATGGGCTGAAAACATCACTTTATTTGAATTTGGGCCGAAAATGTTATTTTTACAAAACTTGGGCCGAAAATGTCATTTTAGCTAAAAAGGGGCTGGAAATGTAAATTTTATATATATATATATATATATATATATATATATATATATATATATATATATATATATATATATATATATATAGATAGAGAGAGAGAGAGAGAGAGGCCGAAAATGTAAATTTTATCTTAATGGGCCGAAAACACCAATTTATATTTACTTGGGCCAAAAATGTCAACTTACATACAATTGGACTAAAGATGTAAATTTTCATGTTTATTGGGCCTAACATGTATAATCCATGTTAATGGGCTCTAGTGGCCCATTTACATGCTTACTAGGCCTGGATTATACATTACATGTTTATTAGGCCTCAGTGGCCCATTTACATGTTTATTGGGCATGGATTATACATTACATGTTTATTGGGCCTTAGTAGCCCATATACATGCTTATTGGACCTAAACTATACATTACATGTTTACTGGGCCTTAGTGGTCCTTCTACATGTCTGTTGGGCCTCGTACATTCATATATATACTCGTTGGACTTTTCAAACATAAAACATACAAGTAAACATTATATAACATAATACAATATTCGCGTAAACTCAGTCAAGGATGCTACTGAGACATGTCGGTTGACACCTCTCGAGTGTACAATCGTAGCCTGTAGTTATAACCAGAGTCTCCTGGAGGGAGAGCGAGAGTTTGTGTATAGATCTATACGGGGTGACACCCCACACCTGAGCTGTTCGCTACAGTTAGACTAGGCCAGTCTAGGGTGACAAACCTTACCGTAAATCAAGTTGGCGCCTAAGAACGCCACGACAGGCGAATTCATCATAATCAAGTACGGTTAAAATGGCTCACATAGAGATCCTCTCCAACATAATTTTATGGAACACCTATAAAATCTTGTTGATACAAAAACATTCATACACTGATATTCGGTCTTAGGGTTGAGACCACAACGCTTTTATAAACAGAAAATATAGGATTTTCTGGGGAAATACACAGCTAAACAATGTCTTCTACTTACAACAGAAAATTACAGGGTTTTTATTTGGATTACATTTTATATACATTCCAAAAACGGAAAACATACATGCATAAATACCTGAATTTGATACATCACTTTGAAACCATTTTTACAGAAAATATCGGATTTTCTGGTGTTTTACGAACAATACAAAACTTTTTCATTCAAACATGCTTATGAACTCACCAACATTATATATGTTGACGTTTTCAAAATAACTTGTATTTTCAGGGAATCGTTAAGCGGAAAGGTCAGCAGGAAATGTAGAAATTTGTTATATTTTGTTATCATCATACATTGAATATTTTGGCATGTAATTTATGATACTATACTTGATGTAAACAATGTTGGTTGTATTTTGATATGTATGATGATGGTGTTGTCTTGTTTCAATTATATACATTGTGATTATATTACAAGATGAAGTCACGCACATGCCCCCGGACGTTTTCCGTCGTCTGATTCGGGGGTGTGACACAACAACTCTCTTAAATTGCTTCTGCAATTTCATGTCATATGTGATGTGTAAGTTATTTTATTAGATGATAAGTTGTGATTTATTTATTTTATTGACTTTGTTAGGATGATAATTTTTTATAACTTTTTTGTTAGTTTAATTTTTATTTTTGATAAAATAGTTAATTTTACTTTTAGGTTTATTTTTAATTTTTCTATTGCCTTTTATCATTAAAAATTTTGATTTGGATACGGTCGGTATGCATATATATTAAAAAAAATTTAGATCTTCAAAGTATGTATTAATTTTATTTCAATATTTCCTTAAAATTATAGAACTGTATTACGTTATCCGGTTAAAAAATATATGTTAACCTTATTATGATGTAAGCCCCTTCATTTTAAAATTCTGGCTCCGCCCCTGGACCCGTTATGAATATTGTTTCTTTTAGGTGGTAGTGGATTGAATTCCTTCAACCAGTATAAGAAATATGTGTACAATCAACAATGTTGTCAAAGTCAAACATAGTCTCCTTTAAAAAAAAAGAAACTCTTTCCTGAATATGTAATTGTTGAGGAAACAAGTAGTGAAAGCATATCTAATTTACCCGAGAGGCATCATTTAAAAATAGGTCCTTAACATTCTCCAAGTTTCTTTTTTCATATATAAATCCGATGAATTAATAAACTTGTTTATGGATGATTCTGCAGTGAAATTTAACATAAATTTGTTTATAATAGGGATGAGCATGGGACGGAACCGGTACTGACCCGTACCGTTCCCGATTTTCCGAAAAACGAATTTTATCGAAAGTCAATCCCAAGTACCGAACCGGATTAGCATCACCGGTACCGGTACTGGAAATGGTACCGGTTTCCGGTACTAGTACCGGTACCGGTGGTACGGAATCCCGAATTTCATGTATTTGGAGTACCGAGTACCGTCCCATATTTTCAAATTCGGTACGGTTCGGTACCGGTTCCGGTACGGGATCGGGAATTGGGAAAAACTGCTCATCCCTAGTTTATAATTCTGGAACCATATCATGAAATACCAGGAACATCGACAATTAGTTCTTTAAAGGTTCGTATGTAGTCACTCACTCACATAAATCTTAAAACTAAAACCTAACCATTTGGTTCCTAACTTTGTTTTATAATACATATTCCCTTAGGGAAATGTTATGGAAGCTCTGACACCTATTCAAGGAGGTGAATTACACTTAGGAGTACTTGTTGAAGGCAAGAAAGTTAGAGATGACAATAGAACACTAGAAAAAACAGGTTTTTCATTAACAGTGAGACTTTGGGATTCATGTTGGAGCCTAGTCTTCCGCAAGCTTCCCAAAAACAACCACCTCCACAATCCAACAATTATCAACCATCAACCATCATCCACGTAATATAAAATCCCCTTTTTAGTTTTATTATATATATATATATATATATATATATATATATATATATATATATATATATATATATATATATATATATATATATATATATAGAAAAGTTCAATAGAGAACCATAATTATTGGTTTTCCAAGAAACCAATTTTTTTTTAAGTTCTAGAACTTATTCTTTATCGAAAAAAAAAACTAAAAATATCTAAATTAATAACTTAACATTGTGAATGTTAAATATATTTTTCGGATTCACCGTGTGAATTTAGATTCACATTGTGAATCTTCAAAGATTCACGTTGTGAATTTGACGAAAATTTTTTTTTATCGAATTTGATATCATTGGAAAAATGATAAAAAATTATGAATTTCTGTATTTTTTGTTTTTTTTTTTATAAAAAATAAGTTTTAAAAATTGAAAAAAAAGATTGATTTATTGGTTAATTATGGTTCTCTATTGAACCTCACCCTCCCTCTCTCTCTCTCTATATATATATATATATATATATATATATATATATATATATATATATATATATATATATTCCTAATACTACTTTTTTTTCATGAATATAGTATATGTTTTGCGTGATATAAAATCCCTTTTTAGTTCTAAACAAATAACTATTGATAAATATAATATTTATATTTAAATCCTAGAATGATTCAAATTCCAAAACTAACTCACGATAAAAATCTTTCACACTTTAGTTTTATCTATCCATATATCTTTCCAAGATTTTAAATTTATAGAACTTCGACCCTTAAATATGTTATACAAATTTACCATTTATTATTAGACAATTATTAACACTAATATAATAATAAAAAGTAAAAAGTATGATAAATAACAACTCATTACATCATTTTACCTTAAAGATTATCATGATTCGTCAATAACCTAACATGGAATATCAACATATATAATATCAAAAACGAACGTTTACAAATAAATGAACATAAATGAACGAATATAATATCATTTTACCTTAAATGAACGTTTACAAATTTACCATTTATTATTAGACAATTATTAACACTAAAGATGTAAATTTTCATGTTTATTGGGCCTAACATGTATAATCCATGTTAATGGGCTCTAGTGGCCCATTTACATGCTTACTAGGCCTGGATTATACATTACATGTTTATTAGGTCTCAGTGGCCCATTTACATGCTTATTGGGCATGGATTATACATTACATGTTTATTGGGCCTTAGTAGCCCATATACATGCTTATTGGATCTAAACTATACATTACATGTTTACTGGGCCTTAGTGGTCCTTCTACATGTCTGTTGGGCCTCGTACATTCATATATATACTCGTTGGACTTTTCAAACATAAAACATACAAGTAAACATTATATAACATAATACAATATTCGCGTAAACTCAGTCAAGGATGCTACTGAGACATGTCGGTTGACACCTCTCGAGTGTACAATCGTAGCCTGTAGTTATAACCAGAGTCTCCTGGAGGGAGAGCGAGAGTTTGTGTATAGATCTATACGGGGTGACACCCCACACCTGAGCTGTTCACTACAGTTAGACTAGGCCAGTCTAGGGTGACAAACCTTACCGAAAATCAAGCCGGCGCCTAAGAACGCCACGACAGGCGAATTCATCATAATCAAGTACGGTTAAAATGGCTCACATAGAGATCCTCTCCAACATAATTTTATGGAACACCTATAAAATCTTGTTGATACAAAAACATTCATGCACTGATATTCGGTCTTAGGGTTGAGACCACAACGCTTTTATAAACAGAAAATATAGGATTTTCTGGGGAAATACACAGCTATACAATGCATTTTACTTATAACAGAAAATTACAGGGTTTTTATTTGGATTACATTTTATATACATTCCAAAAACGGAAAACACACATGCATAAATACCTGATTTTGATACATCACTTTCAAACCATTTTTATAGAAAATATCGGATTTTCTGGTGTTTTACGAACAATACAAAACTTTTTCATTCAAACATGCTTATGAACTCATCAACATTATATATGTTGACGTTTTCAAAATAACTTGTATTTTCAGGGAATCGTTAAGCGGAAAGGTCAGCAGAAAATGTGGAAATTTGTTATATTTTGTTATCATCATACATTGAATATTTTGGCATGTAATTATGATACTATACTTGATGTAAACAATGTTGGTTGTATTTTGATATGTATGATGATGGTGTTGTCTTGTTTCAAGTATATACACTGTGATGATATTACAAGATGAAGTCACGCACAAGCCCCCGGACGTTTTCCGCCGTGTGGTTCGGGGGTGTGATAGATTGGTATCAAAGCATTGTTTATAGTGAACTGACATATCCAATCATACTTGATATGCAACTATAAATACAATGGGACTAAAACACTCTGAATAAAATGAATACCTAAGTTTGCATTAAAACTATAACACTAAAAGTCTTTAGAGGAAATGGAACACTGTGATTAAACCTAGACAGTTATGTAGTCATATTGGGGAGAAATATAGTCTGATCAACTGTATTTATTCAAAATATGACCAACATGTGTTTGGGGGTAATCATGGCGGGAAATGGACCTAGAAACTTACCTCGTATCCAAAACTTATAAGGAATTCAAACACAAATAATTAAAATACTATAGGAGTATTTTTTGAAAACTTATTGCACATACCCCCTTTTTACCCACTTCTCACTCCCAGTTTCACGCGCAGTCGCCATGGACGAAGCACATCAGGGCGTTCTTTTCTATCAGGCCCTAGTGGCCCACGGGATGATCGAGGAAGACCCATTAGGGGTCAGGAGGCAGCCCCCGATGTCGGGCCTGAGGAGTACGTGGAGACGGACTATGAGTTTGGGGAGTCCGATGAGCTCATGGAGGAGGGTGGAGACACTAATGAAGTCCCCAGTAAACCTCCCACTTCAGAGATAGTACAGGATCACTCCACAGCACCACGGGATCCCGTAGATAGGACTCGCTCCCTAGAGGAGGACGTTGCCAACCTTCGGCAACAACTATTAGCAACAAAGGCCCGAGCTGTACAGGCAGAGCACGAGAGGGATGAGGTAGTCAGGGAGATGGCCGAGATGGCTGATCTTGTAGCATGATATTTCGGCATATGATTTCGTTACCAGACCCACCCCGTCACAACTAGTGCCCGTTCATGTACTATCATTATGATTTCCTTTTATGTATTACTCTATGTACTATCGACCATATGTTTAAGTGATTACACTACTCATAGGGTCGTCGTGCTGTCAGATCATATGTTTTCCTATGTACTGTATGCCTTTTAGGCAAATTTTCCCTGTATTAAAATGGTTATTACTAATGAAAATGATATATATATTTTATCGTGATGTTGTGATCTGCTATGTGTTCTATTACTTTTACTACATGTTAATTGTATGCATTCACTCACTTATACACAACCGAATCACTGACACTCTATAACCAAGAAACCGTGAAACTGAATACATTGGATACTCAACATTTTTTCGTTGCATGACAGAAAGATGCCTCAAAGACCAAACCGCGGAAACAACACGACACCAGTACCACCAGAAGTAAACTCAGTCGCATTCAAAGCGGCAGTGTCAGCTGCAGTCACTGCAGCACTGGCGCAAATTCGCAACGGAAACAACGGTGGAGGTGACGGTCAGGGAACCGGAAGCACAAATCAGGGAACAAACCACGGAACCACAAGAACCTGCACCTACAAGGACTTCACCAACGCCAAGCCTCGAACCTTCAACGGGACGGGAGGCGTAATAACCCTGAAAAGATGGATAGAGAAGGTGGAATCAGTGTTTGAAATCTGCGGATGTCCGGATGGGTGCAAGGTCAAGTTTGCGGCCTGCACATTCGTTGATCAAGCTCTCTCCTAGTGGAATGGTCACGTAGAAGCCATGACACTCCCTGTGGCGAACGCCATGCCATGGGAGGAGCTTAAGGAAATGTTGTTGGCTGGGTACTGTCCATGGGGAGAAATCCAGAAAATGGAACAAGAACTGAGGAACCTCACGGTTCAAAACTTTGACATCGATGCGTACATATCAAGGTTTAGTGAGCTGTCTCTTTTGTGTCCCAGAATGATCACGTCTGAAGGGAAGAAGATTGAAATATTTATCTGGGGATTGACCACGCCAATCCAAGGGAATGTGATAGCAGCAAACCCGACCACGTATGATAGTGCAAAGAGAGTAGCCAAGAAACTGTACGACCATGGCAACAAAAAGAGTTCCAAAACAGGGGAAGCGGAAGTTAAGACATAAAGTGATAACAAGAAAGGGAAAAACAACAAACGGAAGGGAAGACAAAGTTCAGAATCATCCAAGAAACAACAAACTGTGATTGTCCATGCTGACACTCAAGCTACCACAACACCACATGCTCCAGCCTCATCCACACCAAATACTCCCAAGCAATACTCAGGGACCCTACCCAGGTGAAACAAATGAAATTTCCACCATCACGGGGAATGTCGAGAGATGCACTGCACAAGCTGCAACCGAAAGGGTCACACGACAAAATACTATAGAACTCACCCTCAACAGAACCAACAGTCAAACAACAACAACAACAACAAAAACAACAACAACAACAACAACAACAACAATCGCAACAACAGTAACAACAACGATGTTGGGGCCAGTTACACCTGCTATGGGTGCGGAGGAACCGGCCACTTCAAGCGCGACTGCCCCAAAGCAAACAACCAGGGGTCTGGAACATCAGGAAGAGTGTTGACAATGGGTCAAGGTGAAGCGGCACAGGACCCAACAGTTTTTACTGGTACGTTCCTACTTAACAACACATACGCATGCATCTTATTAGATAGAGGGGCGGAGTGAAGTTTTGTTAGTAATAAATTCAAACACTTACTAAATCAACAACCCCAGAAGCTCAACGAAGCCTTCACGGTGGAAATGGCTAATGGGAAAACTGAAACAACCAAAGATGTCTATGTAGGGTGCACATTAACACTAAACAATCAATATTTTCAAATAGATTTGATGCCATTAAATATTAGGAGTTTTGATGTGATAATCGGCATGGATTGGTTAAGCCCCCACCATACTGATATTATGTGTTGCGAGAAGGCTGTTCACCTTCAACTCCCCAATCACGAAACCCTAATAATCTATGGTGATAAACCTGGCGCCAATCTTCGTCTTATATCGTGCATCAAGTCACAAAAGTGTATACACAAGAAGAACTACGCATTCCTCGCTCATGTTGTGGATAAGACCAAAGAGGAAGTAAACATTCATGACATTCCAGTGACACGTGACTTCCCGGATGTATTTTAAAAAGATCTTCCAGGAATACCCCCAGAAAGACAGGTCGAATTCCGATTCGACCTAATACCAGGAGCCACATCAATTGCTAAATCACCCTACAGGTTAGCTCCTGCCGAAATGCATGAGTTATCCAGCCAATTAAGCGAGCTGCTGAGCAAAGGGTTCATCCGACCAAGCTTCTCACCCTGGGGAGCTCCGGTCTTGTTTGTCAAGAAAAAGGACGGATCCTTCAGAATGTGCATCGATTATAGGGAATTAAACAAGCTCACCATCAAAAATCAGTACCCACTTCCATGAATCGATGATCAATTTCACCAACTTCAAGGAGCTAGTTATTTCTCAAAAATAGATCTGAGATCCGGTTACCATCAACTCCGAGTTTGGGAAGAGGATATTCCCAAAACTGCCTTTCGAACGCGATACGGTCATTACGAATTCGTCGTGATGCCCTTCGGTCTAACAAATGCCCCCGCTGCATTTGTGGACCTCATGAATCGAGTCTGCCGCGCATTCCTTGATAAATTCATGATTATCTTCATCGACGATATTCTCATTTACTCTCGAAGCAAAGAAGAGCATGGTCAACATCTCCGCCAAGTCTTAGAAACCCTAAGAGCTGAAAGACTTTATGCGAAGCTTTCTGATGCGACATCGACCTCCGGCGACGGTTCTGGTCTTCTGCTGCGTCGGAGATCTGGATATCACAGTGCAAAGTCGTTAGAGCCACCCCAGGGACTGTGCCCCGGGAGCGGACTTCGACGGTCAAGTTAGATCAGCTAGAAGATCTAAGATGGTCCTCCATAGCTGGAGAGAACCATCTTGGTGCTGGTGGTGGTGTAGGGTGGCTGACGGCGGCGGGTGGCGGCTGAGCCACCCGGTCGGAGTATAGTGGCGGCTGAGCCATGGGGGAAGTCTAGTGGTGGCTGAACCACTTGGGAAAGGGTCCTTCTGCAAGGAGGAGGCACTATTCTATTTATAGTGGACAATTAGGTCAAGGGGAGTTGGGTTAGGCCTTAGGCCAAGCCCAATTCAGGCCCAACTAGCAAGGAGCCGGGCAAGGCCGCCCGGAGGCGCCGGGCGGGGCAGGCGGGCGCGCCCCAGGCAGGGATGACAAGGGAGTGCCAGGCGAGGGAGCGCCTGGCTGGGCCGGCAGGAGAGTCCCCAGCAGGGCTGGCAAGGGAGTGCCAGGCGAGGGAGCGCCTGGCCGGGCCGGCAGGAGAGTCTCCAACAGGGTTGGCAAGGGAGTCCCCAACAAGGCTCGCAAGGGAATGCCAGGCAGGGCTGGCAGGAGCGCGCCAGGCCAGGCTGGCACTCTAGATCAGTCTAGGCCATGCTAATGGACCATATATCATCAAGTCCCCCAGTCTGGTGTTATTGGTATGCGGCCAATGACATCGGACTGGAACTAGTCATATAAATTGTGCGTCGTCAAGTCCCCCTAGTCTGATGCGATTGGGTTGCTGACAATCGGATCGGACTAGATAAAGCACCAAAGCATTTAAATAATAGAGAGAATGACCGAACCTCGCCAACGAAAGCCGTGGGGTTGCGCGATGAACCAAACATTGTTTATGCAGCTTGAGCTGACTTGATACTCCTTCATTAAGAGGAGTGCGAGCTGATCGGTACGATGCAACGTAACTGTTGCTGGAAATGTTTTGCAGAGCGGGGCTGCTAAAGAGGGTTATGCGACTCTGATGTCGATAAAATGTCGGGTCGGGGTAGCTAAGAACCGTAAGCTTGCCATACAGTCTCTTAGACCGTTGTCGAGCTCAGAAGTCTGTAAATAGATACAACGCACTTGGTCCATGATTCCCGCGTTCCAGTCACAGCTGAAAGTTGTTAATAGAAATAGACGCTCTAAGCATCGCGCGCGCACCCTGGCGAGAGGGACGAGACCCGTAGCCAACACCGGGTGGGGAGTTATATTTCTATGCCCGCTGAATGGGAACTTTGAGTGACTGGTCAGCGGTTCACACTTCGCAAGTCCCCGTAAATGCTTTACAGACCGGGCTTTGCTATGCGAGTTTGTTGTTGGCGCACCCTGACTGTCGCAGCGCTGGAGCAATTATCTGAAAATACAACTCGATCAAATAGTTAGTATTTTTTCTTGAAATAATAAATTGATTCATATTGCTCGTCACGATGGTTTCTAAACGCTTCACGAGTGGCGGTAGTACACTACTCTTCTCCCTCCCCCTTTTTTTATTATTATTTTGTTTATTTTTATTTTTATTATTTTTTTTAGGTCATCGGGTCGATCCGAGCTGTGACGTATCTTATAAAGTTAATTTCTGTTGGACGAGATCTCAACAAACGGGTACTGCAGTTGACCATTAAGATTTGTCTTGTGAGAAATATCCATTTTAGTTGTTGGGCTAGCTCAAGAAACTGATTTGAGTGAGAAACATAATAGAATTGCTGAGACCAAAATAAAATCTCAAATCATTCATTCATTTGTGGGCCCACCCTAGTTTATTTTCTCATTTTTGGAAGAAGAAATCCCTAGGTGTCTCATTGTGACGTTCCCAGAATGAGAAACGCGACTGGAGATGGTGCCCCCTGCCTGATGACGCTACTTAAGTCCCAACTTTTGAAGACGAGGTCGGATCTGTGAATTTCCTAACTATGTGGTCTGCTGCGTCTCCTATTGAGGGTCCGATGGTGATGATTATAATTGGTGAAAGGCGGTTGATTGGGATGGCCGGCGATGCTACATCTTCGGTAGGCGGCTACAGATCCAGAAATGGGGGCCTTCAATTGATACCAACTGTGGTCCGATAGCTGGAGCTGCTGTCACTGGGCGCCATCGAGCGATCGGCAGCTACCTGACTCCGACTTCCTGCAGCAAATCGGGAAACTGAAGGGCCAGTGGTGCTTCGCCGGGTGTAGCTGCACGTCATCGGAGTTGGCAGCGACTGGTGGTGCTGAGGCTACTATGGTCGTCGAGATTCAAGTGGAGTTCCTTAGCAAAGGCAGTTGGTATATAAGCCTTTGTTGGAGATCAGGGAAAGGTTGTGGGTCACAGATATCATCACCCGTGGCATGGGTTGGAGGTTGCTGGATGGCTGATGGTGCTGAGGCTGCTATGGTCGATTGGCTAAGCGCGACCGACGATGGCGTTAGGCAGCATTTCCGGCGAGGGCTAGTCCGACCAGAGGAAGGAGATAGTGGTAGCTGATTTTCTTGAGGAAGGAGATGGTACAGTGGTGGTTGGCAGTCACGATGGAAATGGAGTAGCGGACGGAAACTAGCCAGCGATGCTGGCGAATTGGTACTGTTAACTGCTCTTAAAACTTTTGTGTACACTGTAGATGGCGGGGCCAACTACCATTCTCCCCCCACCCCCTTTTTTTTTATTGTGAAGGTGAGAGCAACAGTTGGTGGTGCCCAGGTTCCGACGAGAGAAGCTGGGGTTTCGGGAAGGTCTTTGGCTGCCTGGGAAGAGGTGTTGACCGGTGGGCCCCGATTCTTTTGTCTTTTCTGCCATGTGAATGATTTCAAACCGCGTGGGACCCCCTTAGCGGTGCTATTGCAGTGCTATAGCTAGCTGCCTCCCTTTTTTTTATCACTTCTTCCAATGGAAATCACTTGCTATCTCTTTTTTCTTTTAGAATCATTAATTAAAATGGTAGACTATTGGGTAAAAATAACTGTCATTTATTATGACTTGAACAAACCTTTTCTTTCCTCAAACTTGCTGAATAAATCATCTAAATAAATTGAAATAAGATAAAACCCCTAAACACTTTTCTCTTCTCAACTTTTTTAGCAAGTCATTAAAAAGAATGACAAAACTGAGCTAAGATGAAAATGAGTTTTCTGAAAGTTTAAGAGGGTAAAAAATTCATAGAAACTTATTTCTTCCTTCAAGGTTTTAAATCTTGAGTAAACTTATATACATAAAATCATGAACTACATGAGATTTTCTGGAAACATATAAACTAAAAATCGGATAGAACCCATAAAGAACTTCTTCTTCTTCTTCTCTCTCTCTTCTTTTCCTGAAGAGCTTTGTAAAATGTACAAGCTACACAGCTATATGTACAAATAAATGTTTCAGGAATTGAAGTTCTTTACAAAAAATCGTTTTTCTATGACATATAAACTAAGAATGAGGTGAAACTTATCTACTTCTCAGATTTGCTAAACAAGCTATCAAGATATGGGCAAACACCAAAAATATAAAAAGTGGTGTAAAAATTCGAGTTTTCTTCTGATTTTATGAACTGAAAAATATGAGTAAGAACTCATAAAACTTCTTTTCTACTGAAACAAACCCCCAAAATAAAAGCAAAAACGGATCTAAGAAGGTTTTTGCAAGTTTGGGGAGTATTTAAGTGAAGAAAATCATATACATCCATAGATTTGAACTAAAAACGAAATGGATCTACAGATCCAAAGATTTGTGAAGCAAACTTGGACAAATCTTGGAAAAAACCAAGAAGATCTGAACAAATGATGGGGTAGAACTCATAGAGAACTTCTTTTCTTTTCAACTTACTGAAAAAACCCCCAAACTATAAACAAAAACGAAAATAACAAGGTTTTTTTCTCACTAAACCTTCTTTACTCTTCAGCTTGCTCAACAAATCTGAAAATCTTTTGTTTTCCATCTCTAAGCTTCTAGAAGAAGCACCAAATAAACAACTTGAATGAAGTTGTACATGAGAAATCAGGAACCAAAAACCGATTTTCTTGAAAATGAGCAAGCAAAAGAAGTAAAACTTGCAAAATACTGTTTGTTCTTCAACTTGGTGAATAAAATTCGAAAATATGAACAAAGATGGGGAAAAACTCATAGAAATCTCTTTCCTCCCCAACTTTCTGAATAATCCAACAAAGATGGATCTGATAAAATCTTTTAACTCGAGAATTGCTCAAATAAACTAAAACAAGGCATATTTAGATATCTGAGCAAAAACAAGGTAGATCTAACGATCTGAGCAAAAACTCAACAGATCTAAAGATCTGAGCAAAAAAAACTAAACAGATCTGAAAGATTTTGGCGAAACCAAATCGATCTGAACAGATCTTGGTAGAAACCAAATAGATCTGAACTAAATGGTGGGTAGAAATGAACAAATCTGAACAAATCTTAGAGGAAAACACATCAGATCTGAACAAATCTGGTCAAAATCGAGCTTGAGGCCAACTGAGGCTTTTGCTACTTGCTCGAATCCGGGATGGCGCCAAATGATGCGACATCGACCTCCGGCGACGGTTCTGGTCTTCTGCTGCGGCGGAGATCTGGATATCACAGTGCAAAGTCGTTAGAGCCACCCCAGGGACTGTGCCCCGGGAGTGGACTCCGACGGTCAAGTTAGATCAGCTAGAAGATCTGAGATGGTCCTCCATAGCTGGAGAGAACCATCTTGGTGCTGGTGGTGGTGTAGGGTAGCTGACGGCGGCGGGTGGCGGCTGAGCCACCCGGCCGGAGTATAGTGACGACTGAGCCATGGGGGAAGTATAGTGGTGGCTGAACCACTTGGGAAAGGGTCCTTCTGCAAGGAGGAGGCACTATTCTATTTATAGTGGACAATTAGGTCAAGGGGAGTTGGGTTAGTCCTTGGGCCAAGCCCAATTCAGGCCCAACTAGCAAGAAGCTGGGCATGGCCACCCGGAGGCGCCGGACGGGGCTGGCGGGCGCGCCCCAGGCAGGGCTGGCGGGTGCGCACCAGGAAGGGATGACAAGGGAGTGCCAGGCGAGGGAGCGCCTGGCCGGGCCGGCAGGAGAGTCCCCAGCAGGGCTGGCAAGGGAGTGCCAGGCGAGGGAGCGCCTGGCCGGGCTCGCAGGAGAGTCCCCAGCAGGGCTGGTGTCACACCCCCAAACCAGAACGGCGGAAACGTTCGGGGGCGGAGGACGTCATGTACAGTATCATAATAATTGAATAGTAAAGAAAGTACACACCACCATAATATAAATATATTTGAAAAGTTTACATGATTGTATGTGTTACATGTTTAAATATCAAATACAATATGGTGATCCAAAATATGTTACTAATGCCAGCGCGTTAGTCTTCAAAAAGTAGTTGCTACCTGACTTAGCGTTTTCCTGATAATACAAGTTATTTCAAAGAAAAAGTGTCAACAACAAAGTTGGTGAGTTCATAAGTAGTGTTTTGATAAAATGTATGCCATTCGAAAGTTCGTGTAGGTTTTCCAGAAAATCCGATATTTTCTAACAAATGTATGTAATGAGTATGAAAGATCGTTGTATAAACTGTGTGTATTTGTACCGGGAAAATCCTATATTTTCCTAAATGAGATGCAGTCTTAAATGTCCAAGACCGTAACCTGTAAGCAAATATGACATGCTCAAAAGATGATGTATAGTCTTATTATAAAACAAAACTCCAAGAAGATTTGTATTTGAATGTGAAAAGAACTTTATTTGTTACTTTTCCCCATTAAAACGTAATACCATAATAATTGTCTATCCAATGAGTTTTTATAACCGTACTATCATAGTTTGCCTGTAGCGACGTTCTTCAGGCGTCGAAATGAGATGACACTTGTCATCCCGGGGACTGTAGCTAGCAGTCAAGGCGCGGGATCATTAGTCCCGTATAGATCTATACACACTTGTCACGTTCTCCGGACGGGAGATTCTAGTTATAAATAGGACTTCTAGTGGTACCTTTAAAAGGTATATTGAAGATGAATGCCTCACGAATTCTCAATTAAGTCACGTATTAAAATGTATATGTTTGTTTCTGTAACGATTATCCTTTTTCATAATGATAATAAAGGCATAAAATGATTTGTATGTTCTTGTATGTATAAAGATGTCATAACGAAAGTGGTTACCCTAAATATGATGTAAACGTATAAATAGAGCTTATGATATTTATACTGATATTCCATTCCGTGAGGGTAAAGTAAAGTAAGATGTTTTGTATGTTAGACATGATCCATGTGATAGTTATTAAAAACAGTCTGAAATGTATAACGAAAGATAGATGTTTTCACACATGATTAACCGTTTGTTTACTTGTATTCTCCCCCGTAAAGTGTTCAAAAGCATTTAAAATCAGTTAAAAGCGTAGAAATGGGGGTATGAACTCACTTGATTGAAGTGGTTGTTTTGAAGTAGTCGAGAGAAGAATCGAGCAGAACTTCGACTAGAGAGAGTTGAAATCTCGGGATTCTCGGGGATCTCGGGAGTGTAGAACTTCCTTCGAGACTCGAGTATGAAAAACCGGGGCTTCGGGAAGGCTTCTCGAGGTAATCACACAGAGTAACGACACTTATATGGAAAGAGATGAGCACCAAACCCGACACCCTTAAGCTTCTATTTATAGGGGCTGATTTGGGGTCTCACGTCGTGAGTTTTGGATTGCTCACGTCGTGAGGCTTAGTCAGCATGATCCTCTTCGACGAGTTGATGTGGCTGACACTCTGGAACCCATCAGTCACGAGCTCACGTCGTGAGCATGGTTCCCTCACGTCGTGAGGCTGAGTTAGCCTCGGGTTTTGTGTCCCGAACTTGTAAAATCCGTAACTTTCGCGTACGAGCTCCGATTTCGACGTTCTTTATATGCACGCGTAGGTGTGAAAAGGCTCTACAACTCTCGTTTAGACTCTGTCGGCTAATTTTGATTTTATTTTGATTATATTATTTTTAACAGGTCGGGCCTGGAAAAGTCCATTCAAATTCCATAACTCCTTCATCTGATGTCCATTTTCGTCAGACTTTTTACTGTTGTACTCCTATTGTCGGGGTCTTCAACTTTCGTTTAGGTTGTGTCGGCTAAAGACTCCTCGATCTCTATTTCGAGTTTTTAGCTGTCTACTGCTAGGTCAGAAACTTCGAAAAATCATAACTTCCTCATACGAAGTCAGATTTGGGCGTTCTTTTTATGTATGTTTACGGTTTAATGATATCTACGACTTTCATTTAGATACTTAAGGCTAAAAAGTATTTTATCGGAATTTCGTATTTTACGCTTAACAGTGTTTTGTCGGTTTTGTTGCGGATCTTCGATTGGTCATAACTCCTTCGTTATAACTCGGATTTTAATGTTCTTTATGTTTTTGGAAACCTTGTTACGATATCTACCACTTAGTACACTCAAAGTGAGACTTTCGAACATTTCATTTTTTTTGATGTTATTTCAATTAATTCAAAAAGGGATTACCACATTTGACTTTTAGTCAATACATTGTCTTGAAATATCGGGTTGTTACATCATCCCCCCGTTAGAGGGAATTTCGTCCCGAAATTGATTACAAAGCAAAAGTTTATGAACTAGGGAAAAGATGCGGGTACTTTTGTTGCATCTGATCTTCTCGCTCCCAAGTGAATTCGGGTCCCCGCTTAGCATTCCAGCGAACCTTCACTATTGGTATGCGACTCTGCTTAGTTTATTCGATTTCCCTATCCATGATTTTGACGGGTTCTTCTACAAAGTTAAGATTTTCATTCAGCTCGATTTCCTCGAGTGGAATTACAAGGGTTTCGTCGGATAGACACCTCTTCAAGTTAGACACGTGAAACACCGGATGTACTTTGTTAAGTTCGATTGGAAGTTGGAGTCTATAAGCTACTGGACCAATCCTTGCAGTAATTTCGAAGGGTCCAATGTACCTTGGGTTTAGCTTTCCACGTTTTCTGAAGCGTATCATGCCGTTCCAGGGTGAGACCTTCAGTAGAACGCGGTCACCAACCTGAAATTCCAAGGGTTTTCGCCTTTTGTCGGCATAGCTCTTTTGTCTATCTCGTGAGGCTTTCAGTCGCTCTCGAATTTGAACGATCTTTTCAGTCGTTTCCCTTATGATTTCCGGACCAGTGAGAGTACTATCAGGGACTAGACCTTTCGCCAACTGCGTGTCGCCCACCTCCGCCCAGCACAGAGGTGATCAGCACTTGCGGCCGTAAAGGGCTTCGAATGGCGCAGTCTTGATGCTAGTGTGATAACTGTTATTATAAGAGAACTCCACCAATGGCAAGTGGACGTCCCATGCTTTACCGAAATAGATTACACATGCTCGCAACATGTCTTCTAGGGTTTGGATCGTTCTCTCACTTTGCCCGTCAGTTTGTGGGTGATAGGCTGTACTCATGTCAAGCCTAGTTCCCAAAGCTTTCTGCAGCGTCTGCCAGAACCTTAAAGTGAATCTACTGTCTCGGTCCGAGATGATAGATATTGGTACTCCATGAAGTCGCACAATCTCTTGGATGTAGGTTCTTGTTAGTTTCTCCATCTTATCGGTCTCCTTGATAGGCAAGAAGTGGGCAGATTTGGTTAACCTGTCGACGATCACCCAAATGGTATCGTGACCACCCTGCGTCTTGGGTAGTTTGGTTATGAAGTCCATGGAAATCTGCTCCCACTTCCACTCAGGTATTTTGGGCTGATGGAGTAGACCTGAGGGCTTCTGATGTTCTACTTTGATCTTGGCGCAAGTCAAGCACTTGCCCACATAGGTAGCAATTTCTGCTTTCATGGGGTGCCAGTGTCTATCATCTCGGATCGAGATAGTATGTTTACCTCATGGTTTTGGCAGTCACTTCAGAAAGCAATGGGAACACAACTAGACATGATCACTGCTTACCACCCTCAGACCGATGGCCAAAGCGAACGAACCATCCAAACACTCGAAGACATGCTCCGAGCCTGTGTGATTGACTTCGGCAAGTCATGGTACACCCACTTGCCTTTGGTTGAATTCTCATACAACAACAGTTACCACACGAGCATCAAGGTTTCTCCTTTCGAGGCTCTTTATGGTCGTAAATGCAGATCGCCTCTATGCTGGGCTGAGGTGGGTGACACCCAACTAGCGAAAGGACAATCACCAGACAACACTCTCACATGGCCAGAAATCATTCGAGAAACGACTGAGAAGATAATCCAAATCAAAGCCCGACTTCAAGCATCGCGAGACTGACAGAAGAGCTATGCTGACAAACGGTGAAAGCCTTTGGAATTCCAAGTCGGGGATCGGGTGCTGTTGAAAGTCTCCCCCTGGAAAGGAATGATCCGCTTTGGGAAACGGGGAAAACTGAATCCGCGATACATCGGACCTTTCGATATTCTTGCCCGAATTGGTCCGGTAGCCTATAAGCTGCAGCTACCTTCAGAGCTCAGCAATGTACACCCCGTGTTCCACGTCTCGAATTTGAAAAAGTGCTTAACAGATGAAACTCTTGTCATTACTTTAGAAGAGATTGAAATAAACGAGAATCTCCTGTTCGCCGAAGAACCAGTCGAGATAATGGATACGGAAGTGAAGCGTACGAAGCAGAGCCGCATTCCGATTGTGAAGGTTCTATGGAACACTAAGCGTGGACCGGAATTCACATGGGAACGCGAAGACCAGATGAAGCAGAAGTACCCTCACCCATTCTCTCATTCATGATCCTACCTTTCGAAAGAATTTTGGGAAGAAATTCCCTCTAACGGGGGGATGATGTCACAATTAGCATTTTTAGCTAGGAAATTCTACTCTCATGTAAACATCATCTATTGTAAGGCATGTACTCTAAGTGATCATCATGCTCCATGCTCAATCAAAACCATCTATTTGAATCCAAACTCTCAATTTAAGTTCAAAACCTAATGCAAAACATTTCATATGGATTGAAAACCCTAGAAATCCCAGCCCAAGTTAATATGGACTAGGATCCTCTTATTGGGCCTAATGGACCAATAAATTTTCAATTGGACTATTTGGGCCAAGGAACCTTAATTGAGCTCTAATTGGACCCACATTCATAAGATTTTAGCATTTTGGGCCATGTGAACCTAGAATAATGCATCTTATCTCTAATGGGCCTTGTTGGGCCATGAAAGATTTCATTTGCCCAAATGGGTCGTGAACCCTTTTAATTGGGCTTCATTGGGCCGTAAACCCTCATAAGGGCCCAATGGGACGAAAAATATTATTGGGCTTCATAAAATTCGAACAAAGCCAAGAATGGGTCCAAAACCATTTCATCTTCATTCCTCTTAGCCCATTCTCGGCCCAATATGTGTATAAAAAAAGAGAAAAAGGGATTATTTTTGCACTTGACACCTCACTTTTGCATGGTGGATTTCCATGCACACATCACTTCAATCCTCTCTCCTTCCCACTTCTTCTACTCTTGGCCGAACCCCTCACCCCTCACCATCTCCACTTTCTTTTAAAAATCTCTCAAGAACTCTCTCAAAAACTCCTCCTTCATCCTCTAAGTTTTTCGAGATTTTGTGTGTATTTTCAAGAGGTTTTTCATCAAGATCATCATCCTTGGTAAGTTCTTACTTGAATCTATGGTTTAACTTCTAGATTTCATCAAAAATCTCTTCTTAACCCATATCATTTCATGATCTATACTCTTGAACTTCATAGAGTTCGAAAACCATCTCAAGGAGCTTGCTAGGGCTGTGATCTTTTCACATCTTCACCAAAAACCGAATCCAAACCTTAAAGTGAGTTCATACCCCTTGTATTTCGGTTTTACTATGTTTTGGGGGAGGATACAAGTTGATATGTGCTAGATCTATGTATTTGTGCATGTTTATGTGTGTTCTTTAAGTTATATGAGTGATTTTGTGAAAAACTTCATAGATCTCGACAACATATGTGAACTAAAACACTTTATACAACTTACCACAAAGATAAAAGTGTTAAACATGTTAGGAATGTTGGAAAGACTAAACAAAAGCTTGTAAAGGGACCATTTTTGACAAATAAACAAAAAGAAGGTGGTTTTATGAAACTTACGGTTTTACATGAACTAAAAGAGTCAAATATACAAAAAAATGGTTCTTTATGATAAATAAAGTTTTAAAAGGGCTAAAAGTGTTAAATTTCGTATTATGGGCCTTAATGTGGGCCTTCACGGTTTTGTTGGGCCAAATTTAAAAATTTAAGATTTTTATGGATTAAATGGTCATTTAACACAAACTTGAGCCAAAAATGTAAATTTACGATTTTATGGGCTGAAAACATCACTTTATTTGAATTTGGGCCGAAAATGTTATTTTTACAAAACTTGGGCCGAAAATGTCATTTTAGCTAAAAAGGGGCTGGAAATGTAAATTATATATATATATATATATATATATATAGAGGCCGAAAATGTAAATTTTATCTTAATGGGCCGAAAACACCAATTTATATTTACTTGGGCCAAAAATGTCAACTTACATACAATTGGACTAAAGATGTAAATTTTCATGTTTATTGGGCCTAACATGTATAATCCATGTTAATGGGCTCTAGTGGCCCATTTACATGCTTACTAGGCCTGGATTATACATTACATGTTTATTAGGCCTTAGTGGCCCATTTACATGCTTATTGGGCATGGATTATACATTACATGTTTATTGGGCCTTAGTAGCCCATATACATGCTTATTGGACCTAAACTATACATTACATGTTTACTGGGCCTTAGTGGTCCTTCTACATGTCTGTTGGGCCTCGTACATTCATATATATACTCGTTGGACTTTTCAAACATAAAACATACAAGTAAACATTATATAACATAATACAATATTCGCGTAAACTCAGTCAAGGATGCTACTGAGACATGTCGGTTGACACCTCTCGAGTGTACAATCGTAGCCTGTAGTTATAACCAGAGTCTCCTGGAGGGAGAGCGAAAGTTTGTGTATAGATCTATACGGGGTGACACCCCACACCTGAGCTGTTCGCTACAGTTAGACTAGGCCAGTCTAGGGTGACAAACCTTACCGAAAATCAAGCCGGCGCCTAAGAACGCCACGACATGCGAATTCATCATAATCAAGTACGGTTAAAATGGCTCACATAGAGATCCTCTCCAACATAATTTTATGGAACACCTATAAAAACTTGTTGATACAAAAACATTCATACACTGATATTCGGTCTTAGGGTTGAGACCACAACGCTTTTATAAACAGAAAATATAGGATTTTCTGGGGAAATACACAGCTAAACAATGTCTTCTACTTACAACAGAAAATTACAGGGTTTTTATTTGGATTACATTTTATATACATTCCAAAAACGGAAAACATACATGCATAAATACCTGAATTTGATACATCACTTTGAAACCATTTTTACAGAAAATATCGGATTTTCTGGTGTTTTACGAACAATACAAAACTTTTTCATTCAAACATGCTTATGAACTCACCAACATTATATATGTTGACGTTTTCAAAATAACTTGTATTTTCAGGGAATCGTTAAGCGGAAAGGTCAGCAGGAAATGTGGAAATTTGTTATATTTTGTTATCATCATACATTGAATATTTTGGCATGTAAATTATGATACTATACTTGATGTAAACAATGTTGGTTGTATTTTGATATGTATGATGATGGTGTTGTCTTGTTTCAATTATATACATTGTGATTATATTACAAGATGAAGTCACGCACATGCCCCCGGACGTTTTCCGTCGTCTGATTCGGGGGTGTGACACAACAACTCTCTTAAATTGCTTCTGCAATTTCATGCCATATGTGATGTGTAAGTTATTTTATTAGATGATAAGTTGTGATTTATTTATTTTATTGACTTTGTTAGGATGATAATTTTTTATAACTTTTTTGTTAGTTTAATTTTTATTTTTGATAAAATAGTTAATTTTACTTTTAGGTTTATTTTTAATTTTTCTATTGCCTTTTATCATTAAAAATTTTGATTTGGATACGGTCGGTATGCATATATATTAAAAAAAATTTAGATCTTCAAAGTATGTATTAATTTTATTTCAATATTTCCTTAAAATTATAGAACTGTATTACGTTATCCGGTTAAAAATATATGTTAACCTTATTATGATGTAAGCCCCTTCATTTTAAAATTTTGGCTCCGCCCCTGGACCCGTTATGAATATTGTTTCTTTTAGGTGGTAGTGGATTGAATTCCTTCAACCAGTATAAGAAATATGTGTACAATCAACAATGTTGTCAAAGTCAAACATAGTCTCCTTTAAAAAAAAAGAAACTCTTTCCTGAATATGTAATTGTTGAGGAAACAAGTAGTGAAAGCATATCTAATTTACCCGAGAGGCATCATTTAAAAATAGGTCATTAACATTCTCCAAGTTTCTTTTTTCATATATAAATCCGATGAATTAATAAACTTGTTTATGGATGATTCTGCAGTGAAATTTAACATAAATTTGTTTATAATAGGGATGAGCATGGGACGGAACCGGTACTGACCCGTACCGTTCCCGATTTTCCGAAAAACGAATTTTATCGAAAGTCAATCCCAAGTACCGAACCGGATTAGCATCACCGGTACCGGTACTGGAAATGGTACCGGTTTCCGGTACTAGTACCGGTACCGGTGGTACGGAATCCCGAATTTCATGTATTTGGAGTACCGAGTACCGTCCCATATTTTCAAATTCGGTACGGTTCGGTACCGGTTCCGGTACGGGATCGGGAATTGGGAAAAACTGCTCATCCCTAGTTTATAATTCTGGAACCATATCATGAAATACCAGGAACATCGACAATTAGTTCTTTAAAGGTTCGTATGTAGTCACTCACTCACATAAATCTTAAAACTAAAACCTAACCATTTGGTTCCTAACTTTGTTTTATAATACATATTCCCTTAGGGAAATGTTATGGAAGCTCTGACACCTATTCAAGGAGGTGAATTACACTTAGGAGTACTTGTTGAAGGCAAGAAAGTTAGAGATGACAATAGAACACTAGAAAAAACAGGTTTTTCATTAACAGTGAGACTTTGGGATTCATGTTGGAGCCTAGTCTTCCGCAAGCTTCCCAAAAACAACCACCTCCACAATCCAACAATTATCAACCATCAACCATCATCCACGTAATATAAAATCCCCTTTTTAGTTTTATTATATATATATATATATATATATATATATATATATATATATATATATATATATATATATATATATATAGAAAAGTTCAATAGAGAACCATAATTATTGGTTTTCCAAGAAACCAATTTTTTTTTTAAGTTCTAGAACTTATTCTTTATCGAAAAAAAAACTAAAAATATCTAAATTAATAACTTAACATTGTGAATGTTAAATATATTTTTCGGATTCACCGTGTGAATTTAGATTCACATTGTGAATCTTCAAAGATTCACGTTGTGAATTTGACGAAATTTTTTTTTATCGAATTTGATATCATTGGAAAAATGATAAAAAATTATGAATTTCTGTATTTTTTGTTTTTTTTTTTATAAAAAATAAGTTTTAAAAATTGAAAAAAAAGATTGATTTATTGGTTAATTATGGTTCTCTATTGAACCTCACCCTCTCTCTATCTCTCTCTCTCTCTCTCTCTCTCTCTCTATATATATATATATATATATATATATATATATATATATATATATATATTCCTAATACTACTTTTTTTTCATGAATATAGTATATGTTTTGCGTGATATAAAATCCCTTTTTAGTTCTAAACAAATAACTATTGATAAATATAATATTTATATTTAAATCCTAGAATGATTCAAATTCCAAAACTAACTCACGATCAAAATCTTTCACACTTTAGTTTTATCTATCCATATATCTTTCCAAGATTTTAAATTTATAGAACTTCGACCCTTAAATATGTTATACAAATTTACCATTTATTATTAGACAATTATTAACACTAATATAATAATAAAAAGTAAAAAGTATGATAAATAACAACTCATTACATCATTTTACCTTAAAGATTATCATGATTCGTCAATAACCTAACATGGAATATCAACATATATAATATCAAAAACGAACGTTTACAAATAAATGAACATAAATGAACGAATATAAATAAGCAAAAATAAATTGAACATAAATGAACGAATATAAATAAGCAAAAATAAATGAGTGTTTACAAACAAACGTTCGTAGACATATATGACGAACTAGATCATTGTTCATTTTTTCTTGTTTAACTAAATAAATAAAAAGCTTGTGTGTTCGTTTGTTTATTAAATAAACAAACATTATATCGAATGGTTCACATACAATTTGTCAAAGGTATGGTTCGTTTATATATATATATATATATATATATATATATATATATATATATATATATATATATATATATATATATATATATATATATATATCATTCCTATATGAAAGGGTTGCAAGTTTGATGCCACGTCGACTAGCCACCCTCCTAAGCCAATCCGATGTTCCTTCTCGTGCAATCTTATATCATGCTGAGTCATTAGCTTTTTCTTCTCAATACATGACACATGTATCATAGCTGGACACATGTTCCCCTTTTTGGACTACAATGGGTGAGTCACGACTTTCAGCTACACCTCTCTTCTCATCTCACTGCCTTCTCCTTTTCTTATAAATACCACATATTCATCTTTCCCTTTGACTCCACTGGTTCACATAGTATTCTTCTCTCTTTTCTCGTGCTCCTACCCGGCTTCTTCGTAACTGAATCATGTTGTTGGTAGGTTTTTATTTTATTTTATAGTTCTTGACAAACTTTGTGTGATCTTTTTATTTTACTCAATCTCGTGATGTTCAGTGAAATTACATAATGCTTCTATATTAAATGGTGTACTGACATAAATCTGAGTACCATAATAAAGTCAGACTACACATATATTTTATGAAATTTTGAAGATCTTCTTGCTGTTAGACGTTAAATTTCTGTTGTGCAAAGGTCAAACTGAGTACCTGAATGTATATTTACTTCATTAATACTTTAACCTACTTACAAATTGATCTACTTTGTCTTCTGTAGGTGATCATCAGTTGGTCCAAACATGGCTTATGATTAAAAAAAGACCGGATGGCAAGTCCAAGATGGATGATTATGAGGTTATTGAGCAGATTGGTAGAGGATAGAGCTTTTGGAACTGCTTTTCTTGTTCTACATAAAGATTTAAAAAAAGGAAGTACATGTTTTCCCTAAATATTTATTCCCCATACAAAGGATACTCTTACTTGAATACTCCTTGTTGGATATTTTTGAGTGGATACTCTTACCTGGATACTATTGCTGGATACTGTTGTATCGAATATTAACTGATGTGTTGTGAAGCTTGTAAAAGAAAAAAACTTCTTAGTAACGAGATTGGTCCCTCAAAAAGGAATTACAGTAAACTTGTAAAAGTAACTTTTTTTGTTTGATGACTGTATCTCATTTGTATTGTCACATTATTTATGAACAAGTTATTTGTTATGGATTTAATTTTATACTCTTGACTGTATGCACATATATACTCCTTGGTGGATTTTATGTGGAGTATAAAATGTTACTAAAATGCTACGAACATATATAATTAATTTTAGAGGAGTATCACTACAACAGTAGAAGTTTTCTTCATAGTTGAAACAAATAAAAAAGATCGAATCGCAAAGATACTCTGCGTTTCTTTGTATTTTGCCATCATTTCAATATTTCTATAGGATGATTATCAACAAAGTTGTACAATTTTATTATCGTATTTATCAAAAGATCATCCTTACATATTTGGACACTGAGACCAAATATTGGTTGATCTTTGCATATTTTTTGTGCATATTTTTTATTGTATCGAGTAAACTTTAACCAGTATTAACGGTATTTTACGTGGAAAAAAACCAAATTTTGTCCATCTTTTTAATATTTACAGTAGAAATTTTCCAGAAGACGTACAAAAACTTTTTTTTTAATATTCATTTCCATAATTTTATACATTATTATAGGGCTTCACCTCTCCGTCCAAATTCTATTTTTCTAACATACGGTCCCTAAATTTTTCAGACCAAATTCTATTTTTCTAAACATATGGTCTCTCAATTTTTTATTAATTACAGTTCTGATCCCTGAAATTAAT
The DNA here is from genome assembly GCF_052849685.1 of Lactuca virosa. Taxonomy (NCBI): domain Eukaryota; kingdom Viridiplantae; phylum Streptophyta; class Magnoliopsida; order Asterales; family Asteraceae; genus Lactuca; species Lactuca virosa. The sequence goes on along the minus strand of NC_136430.1, from coordinate 372,001,994 downwards.
TTAGTTAAAATTTATGTTAAACATGTGGTAAAACAATGTTCTAAAAAATATAATCATTGGTTCGTCAAGCCTTGGCTTGTATCCGATACCGTTCCGTTAGCGTTCCGTTAGAGCATTGGGTGTGGGCAACTGAATATAACACCAAATTGGTGTCATCTCATCCATAACACCACCATAACACCAAGGGGGAAATGGTGTTCCACATGTTATATTATGTTAAGAGGTAGAGAGAGAAAATAGAGAAAATTATTTGATTGGTTGATGAAGGAGATAGCCAATCATCTTTCTTGTTTTATCTTGTCCTCGTTACCACAAGAGGCAACATAACGAGTAAAAACGAGTAGTGGGGCGGTGTTCCCCCGTCACGACGCCGTTGAGGGTGCCACATCACCCGGTTGCTTCTCGTTTTTGGCCGATACCACATAAGAGACACGTCACCTCAAGTGTTATGTATTTTTATAAAGTAGGAATATATATATATATATATATATATATATATATATATATATATATATATATATATATATATGAAGTGTTATGTATTTTTATAAAGTAGGATATATATATATATATATATATATATATATATATATATATATATATATATATATATATATATATATATATATATATATATACAAAATTACTTCTTTAAAGCAGAATGAAACGAATGCGAGTTAGGTTTAAGAGTTATGTTTTAGAGCAGAATGAAACGAATGTGAGTTAGGTTTAAGAGTTATATAAGCAGTTGGTAAATGGTTCGTGTTTTTTGGTCTATTAGGTTTTATGAATTAAGTATTATAACTTTTAATTTTAGTTGGTCTAATCTTGTTTATATGGACAACTATTAATAAATCTAGACCATTAAAATTATATATAATGGTTTATATTTGAACTCCTTACTTTTAAGACTTTGTCCGAAAACTGTGGTCTCAAACAATCTTAAATCTTTAATAACGTTGTTCATCTGAATTTGGTTGATAATATGTGGAGTTTTGCAAGAATGTGGCTTGTAGGGATAAGTTAGATCAAGATGGGGTGTTTTTGTAAGTGGTGTTTTGTTCTTGTTGTATTTGTAGGAAATTTGATGATAGTAAAACTTCGAGCTTGTAATTGATTTATTTTTGTATTATAGGTCTTTTCATTCTATAAAGAGATTTTACTCTCAAAAATTTCTTATTAAGTCATTGTACTAATGAGAATCCACCCACTTTTAGCATCGTACATTCAATTTTTTTCCGATATAATCGCATACAATTTCTAAAGAAAGACCATAATCGATTCTCATGGGACTATATTTGTATTTTCTTGCAATTTGCGAGTCTTTGATGCCACTACAAGAGTAGAAGCAGAAGCAAAAAAGTTAACTCATGATAATATTTAATAAACATGTTATAAATAATGGCATAAAGCTCAATTGTTTCTTTATGGATCGTGTGCTAACTCATTTGGATTTCACATTTGGATTTCGTAAAAGTGAAATTGATGTTTGCCTTGCAATCGCGGATGCCGACATGGATAAATTAGAAATCATGTTGAAGCTTGGTGGAGATGTCATGTATGGCTAATGACTTTGAACAGGTTCAGTTTTGCCATTGATCTCTAAAGTTGATCTTCTCATGTATCTTTCTCCTTTTACATTTGAAATGGATTTTTTAAACCAGTGGATAAAAGTTAATGAGAACTATCAAAGAGTATGTGAGCAACTTCTTACACTCTTAGCCGTCAACTTTTCAGTAATTGACTCACTAGATTGGTTGAGCTTTATGACAGAAAAATACATACAAGGTTCAATGATGCTGACAAAGGGAACCAGCTGAAATGTTCTCGTTCTACCAGCTACTAAAACTGATTGGTTGCTTGTTGTGACAGACAAGGACCAGATGGGACTTATGTAGTTGTTGCTAGCCGGGTACATTTGTAGTTGTTGCTAACCGGGTACGTTTTTCCCTTTTATTTTCATACGTCCTTTGTACTATTACAAACAATAACAAAGTACTTCACTCAAAGTTGTATTATCATTGAAAATTTTGTTTTCTTGGATTCCTTAAAACTAGCTTTGTGATCATTTCTCTAGGATCCTGATAATCACGACCCGATTAAGTTTACTAGTATATATATATATATATATATATATATATATATATATATATATATATATATATATATATATATATATATATATGGTAGAAGAACAAACCGAGTCGTAGGTCTTTCACATTTTCGCACCCAAAACGTATTTTCTTCATCAACGGGTGAAAATCGCAGTCAACATATAGGAAAACAACGTCGTTTTGGCCCAATATTTATTTATTTGTTTATTTTGAGTAAGTGATAGCCTACAAAAGTTATATCTATTTTGAATAATTTTTTAGATTTTAGCTATTTTTAAAATAGATTAATTGTTATAATCATTTTCTCGAAAAATAATATAATAATTTTTTTGTGTACTTTGTTGGAATCATAAGTCCTCATTTCCCTCCACCCATGTCTTCCACCCACAATAAAGGAGGGGACACCAACAAGTTGGTTGGGTCTCATACTTATTAATATAGGATTGAAATGATTAAGTCCATCCTATATATTCAGTGAATTACCAAGAGGGTAATACACAACAAAACGCAGTACAACACAAACACAGTGTAAACAAGTTTGGTTTTGAGTTATATTTCCAAATCAATCAAAGAGATATTTTGATATATTTGTCTGTGTTTATACAATTGCTATACTAGAATTGTTTATACAATTGCTATACTATACAATTGCTATACTAGAATTGGTATCAGAGCCTTGAAATCAGTCAAGGGGAACTGAGAAATCAAGGAAGCTTATCTGTTTAAAATGTCCGATGTTGAAGATGATCGAAGTGGGGGTGCTGCTGCTCCTCCGACGAGAATCAAGGAAGTCGGAACCACATCGGTGGTCTGCCCAATGTTATCCCAGACAAATTACACTGTCTGGGCTCTACGCATGAAGGTCGTCCTGCGTATACACAAGGTTTGGTCAGAAATCGAACCTGGAACAACTAAAGTTGAAGAAAAAGACTGCTTAGCAGTAGGCTTACTATATCAAGCAATTCCCGAAGCACTTGTGATGCAAATTGGGGATGTCAGCTCCGCAAAGGCTCTCTGGGAAGCAATCAAGGCCCGTCACGTTGGCGCTGATCGGGTGAAAGAAGCCCGGCTTCAAACCTTGAACATCGATTTCGATCGGTTGAGGATGAATGAAACGGAGACCATCGACTCTTTCACCGGAAAGCTCTCCGGTTTAGCTTCGAAATCTGCATCGCTTGGTGAAACGATAGACGAATCGAAGCTTGTGAAGAAGCTTCTGAAGGTCGTTTCCAGACGATTCATCCATTTGGTAGCATCACTCGAGCAGGTGCTCGATCTGAAATTCGTGGGCTTCGAGGACGTAGTCGGACGTCTGAAAGCTTACGAAGAGAGAATAAGAGAGGCAGATGATAGCGGAGATGGTGGCGCGAAGGTGTTGTTTGCCTCGAGATCGACTGGCGGCTGGAGCGGTGGTGGAGCGTCTGGTTCGTCCGGAGGATCATCGGGAGGGACGAAGGAAAAAGGGGGATCAAAAGCTTATAATCGGGGGGGGGGGGGGGGGGGCAAAACCGGGTCGGGTGGATCCGGTGGAGTCGGGTCTTCAAACGGATCTGGGTCAAAATTAACCCAACCCAATAATAAGCCCAAACAATACAACAACCGGCCCAATTCTAATTCGGACTCGAACCGTAACCCGAAAAAAGATCTGTCAAAAATTATTTGTTACAGATGCGATAAATCGGGCCATTACGCATCCAAATGTCCGGACCGAACCCAAAAATTCCAAGAAAGTAATTTTACTGAACACGACGATGCCGATGAAACAGTATTTCTACACGAGTCCGTATTTTTGAACGAAGAGAAGGTGATACCGTCTCGATACAACTCACAAGAAAACGATGTGTGGTATTTGGACAACGGGGCAAGTAATCACATGACGGGAAATCGTTCATTTTTCTCCGAACTCGACGAAGGAATAACCGGAAAGGTCAAATTCGGTGATAATTCGTGTGTCGAAATAAAAGGGAAAGGCTTAATTGTTTTCCAAGGAAAATCGGGGCAACAACGATTGATAACGGAGATTTATTTCATTCCGGATTTGAAAAATAATATTTTCAGTCTCGGACAAGCAACCGAAGCCGGGTGCGATATTCGGATGAAAGACAACTATTTGACAATGCATGATGCCGACAACTGCTTATTAATGAAGGTACAAAGAACTCCAAACCGCCTTTATAAAATACAGTTGCCCATTGGAGTACCTATTTACCTTCATTCAAGACTAAGTGAAGACACGTGGCGCTGGCATGCAAGACTTGGACACATCAATTTCGAGTCAATGAAAAAGATGTCCAAGAAAGGTCTAGTCAAAGGGTTACCCTATTTTGACAGTGAGAATCAATTGTGTGAATCTTGCTTGGTGGGCAAGCAAACAAGAAAGTCATTTCCATTAATGACGACGTACAAAGCAACACGACCATTGGAGCTAGTTCACGGTGATTTATGTGGTCCGATAACACCGTCAACGAAGGGTCAAAATCGATACATTTTCACACTAATTGACGATTTTTCACGGTATATGTGGATTTTTCTCTTAAAAGAGAAAAATGAGGCGTTTTTACACTTCAAAAAATTTAAAGCTTTGGCGGAGAATGAGCTCGGAAAGTCTTTAAAGGTGTTTCGAAGTGATCGAGGAGGTGAGTTTACTTCGCTCGAGTTTAATTCCTTTTGTGATATAAATGGAATCAAACGCCATCTTACCGCCCCATATTCACCACAACAAAACGGTATTGTGGAACGAAGAAACAGAACACTTATGGACATGACACGAAGTATCATGAAGGCGATGCATGTTCCAAACTACCTATGGGGAGAAGCGGTAAAACATTCCACAAACCTGATCAACCGTGTTTACACAAGAGTACTTGGTAATACAACTCCGTACGAGAAGTTGTATAAAAGAAAACCTAATTTGGAGAACGTACGCATCTTTGGGTGTTTAGCGTATGCAAAAGTTGAACCGGTAAACGTGAAAAAATTGGATGCAAGATCAAGACCATTGGTTCATCTTGGTTCTGAACCGGGTACAAAAGCCTATCGGTTATTTAACGCGGTTACACAAAAAATAATCGTAAGTCGAGACGTTATTTTTAATGAAACCAAAGGATGGAATTGGGTTAACGAAGCTACACCTGACAATGAAGAACCAGGATCATTCATAGTACCATGGGATTTACCGGAAGATGAGGCAAACAACAACCAAGGAAACGATGTAAACAACGAACCAAACGAATCGGATCACGAGATTGAAGACGGAGTGGAGGTACAAGAAAATGAGCAACCAAGTCCGATCAACAACAACGTGAACAATGTTCAAAACCAAAGGCCCACAAGACAAAAGGTGCTTCCAATTCGATTACGAGATTATGTACTTTATGTTGATGGCATTGAAGAACTTCTCCTAGCAACCAATGACGAGCCGGTATCGGTTGAAGAGGCGAAGAAAGAACCAGAGTGGGTCAAAGCCATAAATACAGAGATCAATTCGATCAATAAGAACAATACTTGGTCTCTCGTAAACAAGCCTATGGGGGTGAAGCCCATTGGACTCAAATGGGTGTTCAAGCTGAAGAAAAATGCAGATGGCACCATAAACAAACACAAGGCAAGATTGGTTGCTAAAGGGTACGTACAACAACCTGGTATTGACTTTCAAGAAGTATTTGCTCCGGTAGCTCGCATCGAAACCATACGGTTTCTCATTGCCTTAGCCGCTACCAATGGATGGGAGCTTCACCACTTGGATGTCAAGACGGCTTTCTTACATGGAGAGTTGAGAGAAACCGTCTATGTGTATCAACCGGAAGGCTACATAAGGAAAGGCGACGAGCACAAGGTGTACCGTCTTTCAAAAGCACTATATGGTCTTAGACAAGCACCGAGAGCATGGAATACAAAACTTGATGGGATTTTGAAAGGAATGAAATTTCACAAGTGCATGAAAGAACCATCGGTGTACCGGAAGAACGAAGGATCCAACTTGCTAATTTTAGCAATCTATGTTGATGATTTGTTTGTCACAGGTACAAATTTGAGCATGATCAAAAGGTTCAAATTTGAAATGTCCAAGAACTTCGAGATGTCTGATCTTGGAAGATTAACTTACTACCTGGGCATTGAAGTCAAACAGGATGAATCAGGGATTACAATAAACCAAGAAGCGTATGCACAACGCATTCTGAAGGAAGCCGGTTTACATGATTGCAATCCTACCCACATTCCCATGGATCTAGGAACCAAAATGTCGAAGGCCGAAGATGAACCCGAAATCGACCCGACACAATACCGAAAGTTGGTAGGATGCCTTAGATATCTCTTGCAGACAAGACCCGATATGGCATATGCGGTTGGAGTTGTTAGTTGATACATGCAAGATCCAAGAGAATCACATGTTGTTGCAATCAAACACATCCTAAGGTATTTACGAGGAACAACGGGATACGAAATCAAGTACGAGAGGATGGGACAAAATCGAATAATTGGTTACAGTGATAGTAGTCATAATGTTGATCCAGATGACGGAAGAAGCACAACTGGTCATATTTTCTACTATGGGTTGTCTCCAATAACATGGTGTTCTCAAAAGCAAGATACTGTTGCTTTATCATCTTGCGAGGCGGAGTTCATGGCTGCAACTGCGGCTGCATGTCAAGCAATATGGCTTCAAGATTTGCTAGGCGAAATCATGAACAAAGCACAAGAGAAGGTGGTCCTAAGAGTTGATAACAAGTCAGCTATCGAACTCACGAAGAATCCTGTTTTTCACGGAAGAAGCAAACACATTCACACGAGGTTTCACTTCATTCGTAAGTGTGTTGAAAAGGAACAAGTGGAGGTGAAGTACATTCCAGGTGAAGAACAAAAGGCAGACATTCTCACAAAACCATTGGCTCGAACCAAGTTCAAGACAATGCGGGACTTGATCGGGATTGAAGACATCTTTAGAAGGACTTAAAGATTGGCGGTGATCGGGAATCTCTAGAAGGACTTAGAGATTCGGGGGTGATTGTTGGAATCATAAGTCCTCATTTCCCTCCACCCATGTCTTCCACCCACAATAAAGGAGGGGACACCAACAATTTAGTTGGGTCTCATACTTATTAATATATGATTGAAATGATTAAGTCCATCCTATATATTCAGTGAATTACCAAGAGGGTAATACGCAACAAAACGCAGTACAACACAAACACAGTGTAAACAAGTTTGGTTTTGAGTTATATTTCCAAATCAATCAAAGAAATATTTTGATATATTTGTCTGTGTTTATACAATTGCTATACTAGAATTGTTTATACAATTGCTATACTATGCAATTGCTATACTAGATACTTTGCCACTTAAAAATACAATAATTAGTTTTTGAATCATTAAACATTAAAAACTGATTTTATACGACTTAAACGCAATATGTTCTTCTAAAACCATAATTAAGAGATTAAAATTGTTGGAAAATAAATACTAAATAGAGTCAGTTTGATCTGAATCTCAATCTGGCATCGTCACTTTCTTCCGACGCACTTCATTCTTTGTATAAATCCAATCGAACTGCTACTCAACTTGTCCCAATTAACCTTGAATTCCCCATTTATGGCTTTCCCCAACCTCAAAACTTTCTTCTTTCTCATCCCATTGAACTAAGTTTCACCATACTACCATGGTGGATACCCTAACTTCACCGTCGCCTTCGATGTGGCGCTTCCACCACCGCCGTTGGATTCCCGCCCTCTTCTCTTCTTACAAGACCCTTTTCACACTCCTCTGGATCGTCGGATTCACATCAGTTTTCATCTGGCAACACAACGTCGTCGAGGGCTTCTTGATTTTCCGGCGGCCCCTCGTTTCTCGATCCTTTCCCCAGCTCCGACCCTTTTCTTTTAATCTCACGGATTTCGGAGCTGTCGGAGACGGCATCACTCTCAACACTAAGGCTTTCGAAGATGCGGTTTCTGCTATCTCAAAGCTCGGGAAGAGAGGTGGTGGTCAGCTCAATGTTCCTGCCGGAAAGTGGTTGACGGCGCCATTTAATTTAACAAGTCATATGACACTGTTTCTTGCCGAAGATGCTGTTCTACTTGCTATCGATGTGAGTGTCACTTTGCTATCGATGCTCTTATTTACACAGTTTCTTGCTCAAATTCATAATGTCACCACTTCCATTTTTATCATGAATAATACTAAGTTATGATTTAAGAATCATTAAAAGAAGATTAGCTCATGGATTATCACAATCTTGCAATGTTTAGTGTTAGCTCCACTAGGGATTTTTTTCTTTGGGTTACATATATATCGTTTGAACAAACTACAAGTTGTTCAAAACATAACATTGCATCAATAAGTATTATTAGAGAACATATTATATGATAGGTTTAAGAACATTTTCAGAAGAAAAAAAAACATATTCAAGTAAAAGTTGTAGAAGGTTTTCTTATGTTTCCAACGAATTAAGAATCAAGATAAATATAAGAAATAAAAACATACTTCCATTTATTTGTTTGTTATATCATTTACTTTTATTTCTTTCTATTGCAGCATTTTACTTTGAGAAGGACAATAATGTAATAGAAATAAATGGAATTAAAATTCCATAATAAACAAATAAATGAAAGTACATTGCTATGATTTGCATTTAGCACTAAACATGTTAAATATCTGAAAATTTTTCATCCTTAAGTAATCTCTAGAAAATTGTATATAACCTTAAGTTCTAGATCCTTCTTTTTTGATTTTAACAAATCAAATTTTGATTTAATCATAATTAGAATCAATTTTATACAACCTTTGAGAACTCGTTTCCCTGTTTTCATGCCATAACTCCTGTTTTTCATCAAATTAAATTTTAAATCAGGGTCTGATCATCTCACAAGGATTCAGAAACATATTAGAGTACTTTCCAATAAACAAGTGATTTGTTATGATTTTTACAATAATAGCACAACTTTCATGAAAGTATAAAACAAAATCATGTAAGGATTCACAATCCTACCATATTAAAAACAAGGAATTATATATGAAATCAAGAAGAAACTCATACTAATATGAATCAAAATGAAACTAATCCAATGCCGAACATATAAAAATTATAAACACAAGAGGAAGTGGACAAGTGGTTATGTCAATTGTCATCTAAACTTCTAAAGCTTAAAGTTTCCATCTTTTGTAAAGTGTTTATTTATTTTATCTTTTGTTGACCAAACTTGTTTTTTGTTGACCAGGATGAAAAGTATTGGCCTTTAATGCCTCCTTTACCATCTTATGGTTATGGCAGAGAGCATGGTGGACCTCGATATGGAAGTTTTATTCATGGTCAACATCTCAAAGATATTGTGATCACAGGTATAACTTTAATATATTAATTTACGTTATATAAAAAAAATAAGTTAGATGATAAATATATTTAAATGTTAACCCTAACAAACAACACTACAGGACATAATGGTACAATTAATGGTCAAGGTCAAAAATGGTGGAAAAAGTTTCGTCAAAAGCGACTCAATCACACGAGGGGCCCACTTGTGCAAATCATGTGGTCAAGTGATATTTTGATATCTAACATCACTTTACGCGATTCACCCTTTTGGACACTTCATCCATACGACTGTAAAAATGTAACAATTAGAAACATGACAATCTTGGCTCCCATTTTTCAGGCTCCAAACACAGATGGCATAGATCCTGGTTGGTTTACTTTCTTTCAAGTTTTTCTCGTATTTTTGGATTTATTTGTTTTACTTATTTCATGATTTGAACAGACTCATGCGAGGATATGATTATAGAGGATAGCTATATAAGTGTTGGGGATGATGCGATTGCGATAAAAAGTGGTTGGGATCAATATGGAATTGCTTATGGAAAGCCCTCAAAGAATATTTTAATTCGGAATCTTGTGGTTCGCTCGATGGTTAGGTGAGCCTTATTGTCTGTTGATGGTCATATCTGTCTCCATATATCTGACATGGTATCAGAGCCATTTTTAACATCTCAAGGAACCAACACACGTCAAGTGTCTATGTTGGGGCTTGGGGGTGTGTTATAGTTTGATACTTTTAACATGGTATCAGAGCAAGCTATTCGTATTATCTGGCTCTATATATGTTGGAGTGGTCTACACTGTATCCTCAAATAATTACCACTAAATTAAAAAATTTGATATTGATTTTATGTTTGCAGTGCGGGAATATCGATAGGAAGCGAGATGTCAGGAGGGGTATCGAACGTGACAATCGAAAACATTTTGATCTGGAAATCAAGACGCGCGGTTCGAATCAAAACAGCAGCAGGAAGAGGGGCGTATGTTCGGGACATAAAATACCGAAATATAACGTTTGACAATGTGAGAGTTGGAATTATAATAAAAACAGATTACAATGAACACCCGGATAAGGGTTATAATCCAAAAGCTTTCCCTGTGATAAGGGACATAAGTTACAGGTCGATTTATGGTGAGGGAGTGCGGGTCCCGGTTCGTATACAAGGTAGTGCAGATATTCCTGTAAGGAATGTAAGTTTCAAGGATATGTCTGTAGGGATTGCATACAAGAAGAAGCATATTTTTCAGTGTGCTTATCTTCAAGGACGAGTTATAGGGTCTATTTTTCCAGCCCCTTGTAAAAATCTTCATCTTTATGATGAACAAGGGAGGCTTGTGAGAAAGTCTAATTCTGAAAATGCTTCGGATATAGATTATGATATTTGAGATTTGTTGTTTTCATGTATGTTGTTTATGTGGAACAACAATCTTCATTGCAAGCTTGTGTTTATTATAAGTAAAGTAATCATCTATGGATCAAAAAAGGATAAACTCAAGAATTGATTAGAAGGTTGTAGGTGAAGTATATCGAAGCTTGTGTTGATCGTTGTATCATGTATTGTTTATGTAATTATTAGAAAGTTTTAAACTGTCTTTTTCAAGTCAAAATGTTACCATAAAACTAAGCGTATATTACTGAAATGGTCTATGAGGTTTACAACAAAGAGCAATTATTTCGTTGAAAAAAATGGTATGAGATTTGTTGTGATTTTGATTCATGATCGATGAGAAAAATGATATTATTATTACCCTTTGTAATTTCTTTTAATTTTTTCTTTTACCAATTTAATTAAAAATGTAAAATCGGATTAAACCCCTACTCAATTTGTTTATTGAGAGCCTAACAATAACTTTGAATAATTTGAATTTAAATGAAATGGAGGCCTGTGGGGACAAGGGGGTGGGGTTTGGCCAGTTGTCCTCACACAAAAGAGGCACGGAAAATGAATCAATTGGGGTGGTGGGCCTATAAATTTTTTATGTTTTAATAAAAAAACAAGTTTATAGAGTATTGGATGATGGCAATTATCTAAACTTCAAGTCAAACCTTTAAATTAATTTTAAAATATGTCAACTTCAACATTTTTTAACAATTCGATTATTCCTAAAAAACTATGTTTTGAATAAGTCAATAGTTCAAAGTTTAATAAGTACAGAATAAAGCATTACAAATAAACAAACCAACAAGATTTCAAAATAAACAACTGCAAACATTTTTATCCCCAACCCACAAGTCAATCTTGAGATTTAAGTTCGGTATAATTAGGGCTCATGTACGATAATCAATCTACATAATATATTTTTCATACACATTCCAAAGTTAGGGCTAGTATATAATTAGCACAAAGTACCTAATACATTTTTCATTTGTTCTAGTTCCAAGTTATGTATCTTGTGAATCATCCCACAAATACCACACAAGGGATAAGCTAACTCATTTTGTGCAAGTGGACTTATCTAGAAAACTGCACTCCAAATAAATTATCAAAAATGGGATATTCATGACTAACACACTAAGTCTCAATTCATGCTATGTGAATGCACAAATATGACAAATATGATGCTCAAAATAATTTCAGTTCAAACCAATAGTCACCCGCCCTTCCCTTTAAAAATATAAATTCTCTTTCAAAAATAACTTTCATCAAAATGCATCAAATACTTATAATATTCGCGTTGCACATAAAGAGTATAACATATGAAACCAATCATAATAAATCAATAAAATAGGTTAATGGAGATATACTCTTGGGATAACTCATCTTAATAAAATAGGTTAATGGAGATATACTCTTGGGATAACTCATCTTAACTGGTTGAACAAGCACACTTTACTTCTAAGTTGTTGGAATACTTAGTGGTTACATATAGTTAGCAATAGTTGGGTTAATGATCCATTAAATATCCATTAAGTCACTTATTAAGTTCTTAATCTTAATGTAACATCCCGAGATTTTGCAGATATTTTCGAATCCTCTCTGGTTATTTTGTCATTTATAGTCCCTAGGGTTGGAAGAGTGAAGCCATTAGAAGACTAAGGGCTAAGGTTGCAACTTTGGAATCAAGAGAGTACGCTAAGCGTACATAAGGTACGTTGAGCGTACTAGGCGCGCCCTAGTACGTTGGGCGTACACTTGTGTACGCTGAGCGTACTCACGTCTGGTGGAAACCCTAATATTTAGGGTTTGAGTGCTATATAAACGTCATTATGAGCTCAAAACCCTCCATCACCTCAGCCTCCATAGATTTGAGCCGTTTTCCCCAAACCCCAACCTCTTTCTTGAGTGTGTGAGCTAAAAGAGTGTGCTTTGAGTAGTTGGAGAAGAAGGTGTTGCATCAAGAAGTTGGAGAAGGAGGACAAGCTTGTAGATCTGAAGTTTCTTTGTGCTCTAGCAGCTCCAGAATGTAAAAAGCTCCAACCTTTATGTGTGTATGATGTAGATCTAGCCTTAGTAGCTTTATGAAACCATTTCTTGTCCCAAAAGTCCCAAGTTGGTGCATGTTATGGTTTGAACGAAATAAGATGTCCTTTCAGGCCCTAGAGAGGGTCCTAAGTGATAAAAATGATGTCTTAATGGCTGAAAGTGTCCCATGCATATAGTAGGAAGGTCTTAATGGGTTAAGACCATGTATTAAGAACTTTATGGACGTCTAAAGTCTTAAAGTTTGAGACTTTATGGTTCAAAGACACAGTTGGTCGATGGTCCATTTGGGTTGCATGGCATCGGAACATTTGGATAGACCGTTTGTGAGGAGAAGACATTTGTGACATATTAATATATTATAAGTTCTAATATATTAATATGAAATCATGTTAGTTAATTAGTATTGATCAAGAATTAATTTGGACTTAATTTAGTGATCAAAAGGAGACTAATTAAATATATGGGGATTGATTGTGTAAATCATTCATTCTTATATATGTGGGCTTATGATCCATGATTCCTTATGTTGGGTTTAACCCATGTGGTGATCCATGGATACTCCATGGAGGTTAAAACCCATGGCGCATAAGGAATGGGTAAAGTCATGGGTTACATGGTGTAACCCTAATGTGCACACTATATAAGGACCCATTTAGCTCAAGAAATTGACACAAGTGATACATATGTGAGGGCTAGTCAATTTGAGCTTGGAGTGTCTTCTTCTCATGGTTATTCCAAGTGTTCATGATGTTGTGTGAACCATTTGAGGTGTCACACTTGGGGCACTAGGCTCTCAAGCTTCATGGAGTCAAGCAACAATAACAAGGTATGTATTCTATCTATTTTATTACCCCAGTATCAATGTTTTGGTATGCTAGTTAAGATAATACCTTGGATATTCATATTTGCATGTATAATAGAGAAAACATAGATCCAATGTATTTAGGGTTGCATGTACACTTAGGAGTGTTAGAATGCTCAAAACCCAACAGTGGTATCAGAGCCAAGACTTGTTTTCAATTATACTTGATGCAAAGTGCTGAAAAATGCTGAAAAAGTCGATTTTTGGGCTGTCTGGGCACTGGACTCTCCGAGTCCACTGATGAACTCGCCGAGTCCATGAGGAAAATCATCCTACTCGTCGAGTAGGTTCATACACTCGACGAGTAGGAGCCCCTGACAGCATATTTTCGACTTTTAAGGCTGGAATTGGACTAGAATCATTACCCTAAGCTGTTTTTGAACCTACAAACCTGTTTTTGATGTGGTAATGTTCATTCTAATCCAATTTCAAAGATAATTGTCAATAGATTCATGTTTTGTATTATTTTAATGGTTAGTCTAATTACATGAAAAAGTTTGATTGAATTATCTTGTTCTTATGAGTTGCTTAGATTAATAGAAAAGTTATGTGAATTTGTTGTTTTCAATCCATTTTAATCTAAGAGTTGATTCTAAAATGTGTTTTTGTAACTTGTCCTCAAGTTACATGAAAAGTCACATTTAAGAATCATAAAACTCATAAATATTTCATAAGTTATGAATAAAGGAAAAGTTACATTCTTTTAATAGTTTAAAGTCTTCCATAACTTGTCTTCAAGTTATGGAACTTGAAGAGTTTTTTGTATTAAAACTAATTTAAACACATAAGTTATGGAATTGAATAGTTTTGAATAGTTTCAAAACTTGCCCTCAAGTTTTGGAATTTGAAAAGTTTTCCCTTATGAACACTTTAATTCCAAATTAAGCCCTTAGGATTTTAAAAGTTAAAATTCAACCCTTATACTTTATAATATTATAAGTTAATAATATATATATATATATATATATATATATATATATATATATATATATATATATATATGTATAAGAGCAAGTCAGTCTTACCGTTAGTAGGCCTCATTCACGAAGTCGGTCTATAAGGGGGGGTATAAGGTTACTGCCTATAAAATGGCAGTTTAATGGGTGTCCACTCTCACCCACCGCTTCCTTGACTGGTGGAGGGTCGTTAGCCGAACGGGTAGGGCAAGGACTATAATTCTCCCTTCATTAAAAGTATTAATGATAAATACTAAGTAACTAAACACTTATAAATTCCCAATCTTAGTTACTTAGGAAAATGTGAATAAGGTGCTAACCCATGAAATTACACTTTGCACTTTGCTTAAGTCGGTTAGTGGAGCGCGTGTGGTTAACCGGCACACTAGCTTGATTTAACAAGGTAGGCAAAAGGTTTCTTAAAGTTTATCATAGGCCGGTGGAGCGTGTGTGGTTAACCGGCACATCGGTTGGGTGATAAACATTTAAGAGTACCAAGTAATTTGCATGGTTACTTCACACCTTGTTTTGTGATCCTCGGCATCCCAGTCACAAAACCTGAAGGGCACACTCGAGATTGAAACATGCCATTGAAAAAGTTCAATGAATCTCAAAAGAATCTAGGAGTTTCAAATCCAAGTAAAACCTAATTAAATAATTTCGTTTTCATGGTGGAAATTGGTGAATCGTCATTCGCCTACCTTCAAATATTTTATAGCTTGGATTACGGCATCCCTTTTCCAAGTTATAAAATATTGTGTTGGGTCCTAGCCTTAATATTTCATATTGGGTGTTATATTAAGGACTTTAGATCAACTATCTTGAATATCTCCCAAAAGATGTCTAGTTCAGACATCTATGATCTTCCCAAATCTCTTGGAACTTCACTTCCTCCACCTCCTCCAATTATTCTCCCTAACCCACAAGTTCAAGGTCACTCAAGCCCTATTGGCAAGCAAAGTCTATGTGTGCTCACATCTTGGAGATGAAGTCACATATTGACAAGCCGGGAGAGTTGGGTGTCAAAGTCTTAAGAAAGTTGGATGTTCAATCACTTTCTAAGTCACATGGAGAGTTCCTTTGGGACTACTATGAAACAGACTATGACATGACCCTTAAATGATCTTATCTATTTGCTTGGTGATGCTGAATCAGCAATGATTTGGAGGACTAGTAAGCAAGTTTGATTAAGAAGATCAACTTCCCAAACCTTAAATGGACATTGACAATGGTAACATTGGATATCTAGGAAAAGCTTTCTCTTCCCAATGGAAAGGGATCGGCCATAGTCAACTTGGTTGACCAAATGGTAAAGAGAAAGTCTAAGTCTGTGATAGTCCCGTGTAACATTTCCATAGAGTCCATATGCTTATATTGCCAAAGGAAGGGGCATTGGTTACGAAGCTGCCTTATTTACCTGAAAGATCATAAGGTTGATCAAGTCAAGAAGTTTGACTCTACTTCAGGTAAAGTCCACTATCTAACTCTGTTAAGTTTCCATTCTGAGATTCTTATTACATGATGTGACTGGGTCACATGTTGAGGTTTTAAGAATCAAAGAAAAGTGAAGAAACTTAAAGGAAGTATATGCTGTTTCTGATCGTGAAGATGGATTTCAATCGCATGGTTCGGTGATCAGAATTTTGAGCTGTTGCTTAGGAGTTATGATAAGTTTTCATATGCATTTGCACTGTAAGAATAAGTTTTTCCACAAATTTTTAAAATAAAAGAAAAAGGTTTTAATTTTATTTATTTTAAATATCCTTACAGTGACATTTGTGAAGAATTGTTGTTTATATGATTCCATTGATAACAATATTGGAAAATGGATTTGATTCGTTCATTTGTGGTAATGTCTAAATTTACCAAATAAGGAAAGATTCTCATCAACCAAGGTTTCAATTGGATCGAAACTTGGAATCATGCAAGTTGTATAGTATGATGAATGAGAATTTTCATCTTTGGAAAAATTAAGACTAATTCCTTGTTCACATGTATATGTGAGTCAAGTGAAGGACTAAGGGATCAAGTACACATTCTTGTGCACTAGTAAAGTCCACCACAAAAGATTGATAAGACTATTCGTCATGATTTACAAAGGTTTAGTAAATATGGTTATACTTACAAGTTAAGTATAATTCTAAAACATTTGAAAAACTTCGATGTATGGAAGAACGAATGAGAAGAATCAAATTAGGCAGAAAGATAAAAGTCTCTCAAATCTGAAGAGATGGGAGAGTACTTTAGTATCATGTTTTGTGATCATCTTAATGATTAAAGAACCATATCACAATTGGTCTTCTAAGGACATATTAGTGCATTCTTATGGCTAAGAAGAGGGTCATGAATTGTTGAAATGGTTAAATCAAGAAGATGAGTCATACTTCGTTCCAAAACAATTCTTAGAGTCAGACTCCAAGATTGTAACTTGAGTGACACATCTTAAAGAAAGGTTTATAACACTTGTCAAATGTAAGAGTAAAAGTGTCCTACTCTTGTACACTTGAAATTGGTAAGTTGTGATGTTTTGGATAAAACAAAGACCAACTAAGGCCAATTGTGTGAAGTGTTTGTCTTGATAAAGAATATGCACTATCTCTTGAATATTTAGCAAGATAGTTTTATATGTCAAGAGGACAGTGGGAGTCTAAAAGATTCTGAAGGTATTTCAAGAACTAATCAAGAGTAAAAACCTGTATTTCATCACTAGCACACGACTAGAGGTTTATAACCTATTGTGTTGACATTTCTGTGCCCATTCCAGTAAATTTGGCTATACATTTGAGTTCTACATGTTCTCAATTGTTTGCATAACAACATGGAAGCAATGGCAGGCCCCTGTGCTGCCAGGTGGCAAGAAAGTAAGATTGAGTTCAGTCCATATGGATTTGGATAAGAACACTTACACCATAAACAATTTAAGTGTCATAAGGTTTTTTTCTCTGATTCATGAAAATGATGGTGAGGAAACGCTTTCACTGAGTAGATTTTAGGTAGATAGCAAGTGTGATATTTGCATTCTCAAAGTCGTTAGTGGAGCGTGTGTGGTTAACCGGCACACTAACATGGACTTGTGAGGAGTGGCAAAGGTCTAAACAATTGAGACTATGATTACGACATTACTTTTCATAGTTCTAAAATTGTTTAGACACACCTGTGAGCTATCTAAGATAAGGTGTATGATTTTGATAAAGTCTTATCAAAGCAATCTTGGATCAGAAATCTGAACTTTGGTAAGAAAGTCAATAAAGTATTGATTTCTAGAAGTCCAGCTGATTTCTAGATACATGTCAAAGCTAGTGGGAGCATAAGTGTTATGCTAATAATCATCATGTTAGTGGGAGCATGATAATTATGATAAGTGTTGCAAGATAGCAATGTTAATTATAGAAAACAAAAGTTTCAATTGGAAAAAAGTTGTTTTGCTATAATTAAGGGAGAGAAAATTGTACTTCATTTCAATTCTAAAAGCTTAGATTGAGGTTTTAATCATCTTTAGTCAAGGATATATATGGATTTTGTGTTGGAATGGCTCAACATAAGGAAATTCTATATATGATTCCATTATTTGCGTTCTAAAATTCGATTATGATTACGGCATCCCTTTTCATAATCTGAATAATGAGAACTTGGCAAATAGAAATATTATACCAAAAGGACTGGTCTAGTATCATGTCTTTATGTGAAACATCATGAATCGTGTCCCATATGCTTCGGATATAGGATCGATTGCATGTGCTATAATATTTATCCTTTCTAAATTTTCCAAATGCTCAGGGCATTAAGAGGGGAAAAGTCTAGAATTGGATATGACTAAACTGATTAAGCAATTGTTGAGGACAATCTAAGGTTTACCAAAGATTGGTTGCTCAGGGATAGTTGGAAGTATAATGTTAATTTTGGGAGGACCTTATTGACATATTCTGAAAAGAAGCAACTCTTGTTCAGAAGTGATAGTCAAAATGAGAATATGGAAATATTCCCATAGGTGGGAGTTGTTCATTAAATCTGTGTAAGATTAGGAAACTTAATGCAAGAAGGATGTTCAGAGCGATGTACTTTGAATTTGAGACTTCGGTTCCATGGAATGATCTCCATTGGAGTACTCTGTAATGTCTGTTGACAAGTCTTTGTGACTTTGTGCATAATCATTACAAGTGGATCAATGCATATAAGTTTAGAATCTAACAAGATTTAGGTAAATGGCAGGAATTTGGAATTCTTGTGTTTGCGGTAAGGATTTGGGATTGTGAAATGAGAATCATTGGAATTATGTTCAATCGATCTATTTCATAGAGTAAAGATCATAGATAGAGTGCTTACTTGGTGTATGGCAAAGCTATTGTTAAGAAAAACATAGTGTACATGCTTGGAGCATTGGACAACTAGTGTTTTAATTCAAGTATAAAGTTGATAAAACCGAAACAATGAATAATGAGTAATCAGTATGGTGATAAATAAAAAGTGTTCTATTTATATTCATAGGTTTTGATACCATACTAGATTCATTTATTCTTGTGTTTCACTTTGCATGTTATGACTTCCAGAATGACTAGGTCGTTCTGTCTGAATGACTAAGTTATTCAAACCATCCACAGTTGATCATATGTTGGAAGTATATATGAATCAAGACTGTCATGAGTTGGCTTGTAGATGTCTAAGATGTTAGACATAGCAAAGAGGTGCTACAACACTCGTGAGTGCTCATAAGTTCTGAGTATTGGATTCAACCCGCGCTCATTTGAATCACTTCATGGATTTTATCACGAGTGATCATGAGACGATAATATCTTATATTCTTCAAACCTTGAGATATGAGTTGTTACTATAAGTTGGTTGTACATTGATTGCGCGAAAACGCATTGGTAACTCGATGTTATAAAACGTGCTTTTGTGTATGATTCAACAAGTAGTATAACAAGCCATATGAGTCGAAGTTTATCCATTTCTTTTACCTTCGGGATAAAAGCGATATATGTGGGCCCCTCGATGATTTAGTGATGACAAATGTAAGTGCTCGGCCGGGCCTGGACTGATTTGATTTGTTCAATTAGTCAGTCATCATAAATCGGAAATCGGGAAACAACAAATGGACAGAGAGAATGATTTATAATCCATGTCTCAGTCCATATGATATCTAGAATTGAGGAATATATGATCCCTTATCTAATGGACAAGTCATTGACAAAGGTCAGAGTTCATCGACAAGGTCAGAGTTCGACAGCGGCTTTTGAGAGCTACGATTGCCAGTTGGTTCCTGAAGTCATACGCAATAATAGTTTTAGACTTATCCAAGTGGGAGACTGTTGGATTAGTGTCTAAGTCCATAACTATAATTGGTATGTACTTGACCCGATTCGACATGGTCCATTTGGGTTGCATGGCATCGGAACATTTAGATAGACTGTTTGTGAGGAGAAGACATTTGTGACATATTAATATATTATAAGTTCTAATATATTAATATGAAATCATGTTATTTAATTAGTATTGATCAATAATTAATTTGGACTTAATTTAGTGATCAAAAGGAGACTAATTAAATATACAGGGATTGATTGTGTAAATCATTCATTCTTATATATGTGGGCTTATGATCCATGATTCCTTATGTTGGGTTTAACCCATGTGGTGATCCATGGATACTCCATGGAGGTTAAAACCCATGGAGCATAAGGAATGGGTAAAGTCATGGGTTACATGGTGTAACCCTAATGTGCACACTATATAAGGACCCCTTTAGCTCAAGAAATTGGCACAAGTGATACATATGTGAGGGCTAGTCAACTTGAGCTTGGAGTGTCTTCTTCTCATGGTTATTCAAAGTGTTCATGATGCTGTGTGAACCATTTGAGGTGTCACACTTGGGGCACTAGGCTCTCAAGCTTCATGGAGTCAAGCAACAACAACAAGGTATGTATTCTATCTATTTTATTACCCTAGTATCAATGTTTTGGTATGCTAGTTAAGATAATACCTTGGATATTCATATTTGCATGTATAACAGAGAAAACATAGATCCAAGGTATTTAGGGTTGCATGTACACTTAGGAGTGTTAGAATGCTCAAAACCCAATAGTTTAAACACATCAATAACATCAACTTCCATTAGCAAACCATGATTCACAAGCTAAATATAGAGATTTTGATAATTAAAGCTCAAATCTTCAACATGAGTTCATATATTCAACTTGTATGCTTAATCAATCAAAATGTATTTAGATCTTCAAATAGTTATTTCACTTGGTGAATTCAAATTAGTTCTATAACATAACTTACTTCTTAAACAACACCAATCCATTATTTAAGTAGAACTACATTCAAATCTAACACATTAACTCAAAATCTCTATATAACTTGAAATCACAACAATGATCAATTTGTAGTTACTTGATTACTCATTGGAATTAGAAATCAACATTTGAGATTATAGAATACATTTATAAGCTATATTAAGCTTCATATCAATATATAGACTCTTAGTTCATTAATTCATCAATATATGGTTCAAAATCCCCAAAAGCTACAAACAGAGTTGGATTAGTGAAATGATGATTGATTGATGAAAAGGAAGCCAGAAACACATTTAAAACATCCTAAAATCTATGAATTTGAATTTGGAGAAATCTCCAAACCCTAGCTCGAATTTAGAAGAAGATAAATTAGATTTCATACCTTTAATAACTTCTAAGAGTGAATTGTAGCTTAATTGATTCAAATACACCTCAACCTTTCTTTTAATCCCCCTCCTATCATGAAATCTCCATATTCTTCTCCTCTCCAAGCTTATCTACGTCGATGGTGTTCAAAATGAGGGAAACAAGAAGGCTTATATCTAAACTTTGGTCATTTAACATAATAAACCCTTTAAATTTCAATTCTTCTAACTTGGACACTAATTGAGTCTTGTAACTACTCAAGCTTCTAATTTAATAACTTATCCCTTAAAATATGGATTTTAGAAAAGACACCCTAAATGCTCTTTTGATCTTGACTACAAGTTGGTCTGCTAGATGAAATCGAAGAACAAAAGTAACACTAAAAGGGAAAACCACTAGATCATGTAGCAAACATCTAGCAACATTGTTCCAGTGATGGAAAGGCATGAGAAATCACTCACCAAAGGAGAGTGACCCCAGTTCAATCCCAACATCATTTCAATTGAAGGGTGGCTAACGCCTCCTAATGGGATGATTTTAACGATCCACGTTCCAGATGGACAAAAGACTCGGAGGTTGCCATGTCATGTCATCAGTGATGGTTTAGGTGGGGTCCTCTATTATAAAAAAGGAAAAAGTGAAACATCCTAAAATTTTAAGACTAAAAATTTCGATTTTTAAATTAACAAAACCATTATCCAACACAACATCATCAAAACCATAGTGAATCAAAGTGTATCAATAACATCCAAATATATCAGAGTAATATAAAATGCGGAGCGATGTGGTGTGTGCACTGTAATCATCCCGGGCTCTTCCTCTTCGAACCAGAAGTACCTGAAACATAAACTGTAAACCGTAAGCACAAAGCTTAGTGAGTTCCCCAAAATACCACATACCATACAAATCAAACATATAATAGGCCCCGCCTATCATCGGGCCCCGCTCGGTATAAATCAAATTACCCAAAATTCCCTTAGGTCAAACTTGGTCAACCATGGTCAAAGTCAAATTCAAAGTCAATGTTCAAGATCCAAAAGTCAATATTTCTTCCCAACGGAGTACACTGGTGGCGTACCAAGAGAGTACGCGCAGCGTACTCTGATGTTGACCAAAAGCGGGGCACTGACCGCATACGTGCAACGTACCGCCAGGTATGCCCAGCGTATGCATCCTAGTCCCAAAACTCCATTAAGAGCTTATTCCATTAAGCCCTTACGTCCAAAACTCGGATCCAAGCCCAAAATGATATCCTAATTCATCAAGTTTCCAACTTTATGACTTTGCATGGCTATAAAGTGCTTAATGACCAAAACCCTAAGTTCTTAACCCAATAAGACATCACAAATCTTGTATTGAAGGGCCAAGATCACATTTTTATGGTTTATAATAGTTCCATCACGGATAAAGTTTCCAACTTTATCCATTAGAATGGTCACAACAAACAAGATCTAGTCTTTAAGTCTCAAAGGGACCCAAAAGTGCATCTTTTTCATCTAAATCCATTAAGTCCAAGTCTCCAACCTTCAGATCTGAATCAAAATGATGTTTAGATGGATAAAGCTTCCAACTTTATCCATAACAAGGTCACAAAATTTCAAGATCTAAACTTTATGCACTTAAAGTGACCCAAAGCTCATAACACCCAAAACTAGCTAGATCTAACAATTTCATCATCAAGATTCAAATTTTATACCTCTAGAAGAAAGATTAAGGTGAACAAAGTCTGGATCTACAAGCTCCAATACAACCAACACTTCTTCAATGAGTTCCTTCTTCTCCAAGGTGCACCAAGAACACTCCAAAAGCACTTAAAAACACCTTCTTTTTTATCACAAGGCTCAATGTGTTAGGGTTACAATAGAGGGTGTTGAAGAGGTGGAAGATGAGAATGGAATGGGTTTGGGGAAATTAAGGAGCTTAAATAGGGCTCAAACCACGAAAATCGGGTTTGGGCACTGATCGCATACATCTAACGTACTCAATTTACACCCAACATACTCAGGCATACTCAGTATGCCCAACATACTCAATTTACACCCAACATACGCGGCTGACCCAAAAATCGTCCTAACTTCAAACGGTCGTAACTTCTTCGTTCCAACTCCGTTTTTGACGTTCTTTATATCCATAGAAAGGTATTGAAGATCTCTACAATATTATCTAAATATCTTGGACTAAAAACTTCTCGAACAAAAATCCATATTTCATGCAAGAACACGGCCTATGACTTTTCCTTTTCTACCCTTCGGCCCAAAACACAATTCAAGGGTTAAATATCTTATCCTACATTACCTCCTACCACAAGGACTAAACTTTCTTCCTTAATTCCCAAAGACTTACACAATCGACTTCGGCCCATGGCCCAAAAATGGCAGAAAACACTATGTTACAAAAAGACTGTAAGATCCAGTTTCAGGATGTTTTGATTTCGGGTTAGCGGACCATGTTTTGATCGAATAAAGGTATTGTTCTTCAAGGAAATAGAGTTTAGACCTTATTGGATGTTGATAATGTTGGTTAAGTTATTTAAGCCATTGAATTGTGCGTTGGAGCCAAAGGGGTAAAATGGGAAAAGTAATATTCTATACTTTTGTGAGTATTACTAAATTACGGTATGTATTATTTAAGACAAAAGTAAGTGAATATAGTTGTAAGGCTTGTCAATACATTCATATATATATATATATATATATATATATATATATATATATATATATATATATATATATATATAAAGATCACTGAAAACGAAGTTAGAACGAAGAAGTTATTACTGTTTGAAGTTGAAGTTGATAATCGGAAAATCAGGAATTTATCGAAGGAGCACGTAGCGCCCTTTAAAAGCGCATGGCGCCCCCGACCTAGTGGGTTGCACATTTTTTTTAGGGTTTTTGGGGTATTTAAAGGCCATTAACCCTAAGGGTTCATCATTTTTAGCCTCCACCTCCTCTAGAACACCTCTAATGAAACTCTAGCCTCCATTGAAGTGTTTGGAGCTCATCCTCTCTCCTAAATCCATTTGGGTACTTTATAAATGACCATTTGGTGCTCTTTTTTTGGTGGTTTTGTGCTCTAGAAAGAAGGAAAACAAGATAGATTGGTCCTTGAAGCTATGCATTTGAAGTATTCAACCTTCATTCACTTTCTAGACCTTGGTAAGACATAAAGATCCAATTTTTATTGTGTTTCATCATTAGATCTAATGATTCATGAGTATTTGGTATATTGGTCCATTTTAATGAGTTTTGGTCCCTTTGTGACTTGTTCCATGGAGTCTGAAGAACTCCATGAGCTTTGGTTCATGTTTAAAGCTCATATCTAATGATTTGGTGGAGTAAAGAGTGTATGCAAGAATTCTCCTCACTCCATGCATGAAGAAAGTAGGTTTTTGGGACCCTTTGAGACTTAAAGTTTAGATTTTTGTTATTTGGAGCATCCTAATGGATAAAGTTGGAAACTTTATCCATTATGAACCTATTAAGTACTAGATCTGAAAACTTGGAAGCTTGGGCTTAAGGGTTAAGTGCTTAACCCATTAGGTTGGTTTGGGACAGTTCCCACGACATATCATGATGATCACCACAACGTAGTGGTGAGTTTCTTTGCGACTGTTTAGTCATGTGGCTGCCATGACACGGTCAACGGTTGGCCACGATGAGGTGGCTGACAGTTGAGTTTGACCGTTGATAGTTGACTTTTTGACCAGTTTGAGTTTTAGTCAAACTATGATAAAATTGAGTGTTTAGCTAAGGACTAGTTCTGGTTTGGTTCTAGGTAGCTTGCTTTAGCTATTCTGTTGTTGAGTTATGTTGTTGAGGTTCTGCTGGTTAGCTCAGGTGAGTCTTCTTACTATACTTTATATTGCAGTATGTATCCTTTGTGTGTTAGGATGTTGAAATGCTATAGTGATCCGTTAGGCTGATAGATTTGTTATGATTACATGTTATTGCTAGTTATTGTGTGTGCATATGTCGACATATTGAGGTTGGGTTGAGGTGGTCTAGCTGTGTATTGAAGGCCAAGAGGCCTATATGATCGAGTTTATACTGTTGGCCCAAAGAGAGCGGTCCAGGTTAATGTTATAGGATCTAGAGAGCATTCAAGCCTTGTGTTGTAGGCTCTGGAGAGAGCTTCATCCTTGTGTTGAAAGCCCTGATGGCGGTCCAACCTTGTGATGTAGGTCTTGTGTGCGTGCATTGTATGTGTATTGTTGTGTGAAGTATTTTGGGGAACTTACTAAGCTTTAGCTTACAAATGTGGATCAAATGTTTTTTAGCTACTTCGACAGTTCGTGGGAAGTCGAAGGCATGACTGTACACACCCATCAAAAGTTTAATGATTTAAGATTCCGCAACAGTTTTCTTTATAACACCGATTTTGAACTATGGTTTACAAATAAAGGGTTTTGCCTTGAATATGTCTTATGAAAATATGTGTTTAAAAATGAAAATTTTATTCTGAAAATTAGGATGGTACAAAAGACTTTGTAGGTAATGAACTATCACTTCTATACACATTTAATCAAATTTCATACATTATTTACTATTAAACTTAAATTTAATATTCAAGAAATACCATTTTGACCGGTTATTGTAGGTCTAGCCCGTCTAAATGTTCAAAAAGCATCATTAAACTCACATCTGTTCTAGTGAAACGATTAAAAACTTACATTTTCATATATTAAAGTAAGTTTTGTACACATTAAGTTACTTTCTCTTTTCCCGTCATCTTCATTTTTCTAATCATTTTCTCCATCCAACACAACTCCAAAGTAAAAAAGAAAACACCATTTTACATGTTCATTTTTTAAAAACATTGTAAAATGTGTAATATTCTCATTCACCTATCTAGTGAAAACACCC
Source organism: Lactuca virosa (assembly GCF_052849685.1). Classification (NCBI taxonomy): domain Eukaryota; kingdom Viridiplantae; phylum Streptophyta; class Magnoliopsida; order Asterales; family Asteraceae; genus Lactuca; species Lactuca virosa. The sequence goes on along the minus strand of NC_136430.1, from coordinate 371,975,804 downwards.
CATACCCTTTATTACATCCGATATCCCTAATGTCCCATACCTTTACCTGCTCCTCTCCTTTTCCTACTACTTTTCAATAACCACCCTACCTCCATATTCCTCTGTCTTCCTTTATTCTTGAATCTTGAGCCACCAATGACCATATTTGTTCAAAGATGCAATTTTATTGTTAGAATATGAGTTTGAACTGACTGGAGAATACAACAAGTAGGATGCTAAAAAAATTCAAAATAAGCAATTACATTTTATCAATCGAATAGAATTTTAGAAATTGGTTTCATGAATGCAAAAAATACTCATATAATTTACATTGAAAGCAAGATTTATATATAACACAATATAGGGAAAATCTATGCAAGAGATCAATATATTAATGTGTAATCCTGGTAAATAGAGGTGCACAAATGCATGATACGATCTAATTTTGCTTATGTCAGCCTCAATCCGATCCGGTTCCAGCCAAAATTCGAATCTGATTTCAAACCGGTTTGAACAGATCTTTGGTGGGTTTTATCTGATTCTGGGGAGGTTTTAGATTTGAATTTTTAGCAAATCCGGTTTAAGATCTGGTAATAAATTCGATTTTACCCGTAGGATTACGATCCGATTATACTATGGTGGATTGGATATAATTCGACCCAGTTTCGTCAAATCCGGTTTTTGGATCAGATCGGTTTCAAATCGAGGATCCAGTTTTCATGCGTATCTCTATCGGTAAACTCACATTGGTTGCTTTCTTAACTAGTACATATGGTTTTTTATACTCTAAGACTCATCTAACTTCACCTATAGCAAATGATGAAAGGTTACACATTGACCAAAATACTCCTAATGGTAATTATACATCTATATGTTGTTAATAAAAACCATTAGATGCAAAGAAAGTGAGCCAAGAGCAAGCTATGAAGTTTTTAGAAAATATTTGTAGTTAATTACACGACCATGTAATGTTTGTAAAGGATATTACACGATCGAGTAACTTTAGTTATATTGCCCAAAATGCAATTTTTCACAATTTGCCCATACACTTGCACCCAATGCTTCTAATCAACCTATATATCCATATTAAGTAGTTTTACATTAGTCCATTTTTTTATAATTTTGAGTAAATGATTAAGTTATTTGGACTTCACAAGAGCTATAAGGAAGCCCTTATGGACATTCATCATTCTCTTTAACGAATAAGCTCTAAATTAATTCCATCATTATCTATAAGCTTCCTAATCAATCATAAGATCTTATTTCACTTCCTAATTGTCATATTAAGTTATGGAATGTCTAATTCCATTGGAACCGTGGGTTGTAATGGGTAATTCTAGAGTAGATTCAACTCAAAACTTTTTTACAACATTTTCTTCCAAATAACTTCCAAATCTTGTTTTCATCAACCCATTATTCCAAATCGAACCATTTACATGATCCAGTTCTTTAATGATTGATGATTCCAACAAATTTTTGAATCAAAACATTGGAATCAAAATCATAATATCATAGGTTTTCAATGAAACCCTATATCGTCATATTTCATATGTTTGAGCACCCATCTTGTGATTAATGCATCAAATTCACCATATGATCAGAGAATTCCATGAATTGCATGCTTATTAACTCCATTACTCATGACTCCATAACTAGGGTTCATAGTTGGTTTTACCCAGACTTAAATTCATCAATATGGATAATGTTTTACGCTTAGAACCATGTAAAACACCATAATATAGATTAGAAAACTAACCCTTTCTAAAATCTTTCAACAAAATTTGGATTATCTCTTCCCACCTAACCCTAGTTCAACATAAAATGGTTTTTGTGAAGGATGTTTACCTTGCAACACTAGAAGACCTTAGATGTAGCTTCACTTGCTTTAAATCTCCTTGAATCCAATCTCAATGGGTGGAATCTCTCAAAATCGACATGTATCTCCTCTGAAGCTCCCAAAAACACATCGAAGAAGAAATGAGAGGGTGGTAGATTTAGGTCTTATTTCAATTTCTCCTTATCCCAAATTTGGCCATATAACTTTTAATTTTGCAATATCACCACCATCTTATAAGTCTTTTAACTAGACATTGAGCAATTTCATATTTAGTCATTCCCCACTATTTCTATGACTTATTAATCCCAATCTTACATAATTGAGTCAATCCTTGGTCTAACTTTTATCATTTTCAAATTTGTATATTAATAATTACATGATATTATTTATTATTTTTATTATGTTCATTTATTTATTATTTATTAAATTTTTTTAAAATTCACTAAAAAAGGCAAAAACGTTTAGGCCATTTTGGAGATGCATGTTATGTCATAATGTTTTTCTACGAATGTTGGCTGAAAGATTAAATTTTGCTACTATTTGTTGGTTTAGAGATCAAAGTCTGTTGCTTTATTTAGTTATGGTCCCAAAAGTTTAATGCATTTGATGTGGGTGTTGCAGTCTGATTTTTATATGTTGTTTTTTTTCAATCTACACAGTTTGAAGACCAAAGTTAATTCTATACTTATCTATTGTCCCAAAGTTCCCTACCATTATTGGAGGCTAATTTGGTGTATACATATGACATTTCAGATAATTTGTCCAGTCTTTTGGCTGCTATTTGTTCAGTTTACATGTTTTATACGGGCTATGGCAAAGTTCAATGCTACATCTGTCTACTGTTCCAAAGTGCACTACCATTTGGGTGTTGCTATCGGGTTTTGCAACGGTCTATATCAAGGCATCCTTGCTTCCTTCATCATAACTGAAATATATTAGTTTTGGTATTGTTTTTATGAATGTTGAATGTTTAATTGATTCATTCCAATGATAAAATACATATAAGTAGTGAAGGATGCACAATTATAGGAGACAAAATAAGGATATACAAGGAACGTACAACAATATTTGACAAATGAAAAAACTCTAGAATATTCTATTTTGGAGAATTGATGTAACATCCCGAGGTTTTACAGGTATTTTCGAATCCTCTCTTCTATTATTATTATTTTGTCATTCATAGTTCCTGGGGTTAGAAGAGTCGACCCATGAGGAGCCTAAGGGCTAAAGTTGCAACTTTGAGAACAAGACTAGTACGCTAAGCGTACTAGGCGCGCCCTAGTATGCTGGACGTACACTTGTGTACGCTAGGCGTACTCGCGTCAGATGGAAACCCTAATATTTAGGGTTTGAGTGCTATATAAACATCCTAACGAGCTCAAAACCCTCCATCATCTCAGCCTCTATAATTTTGAGTCGTTTTCCCCAAACCCCAACCCTTTTCTTGAGTATGTGAGTTAAACTGTATGTTTTGAGTAGTTGGAGAAGAAGGTGTTGCATCAAGAAGTTGGAGAAGGAAGACAAGCTTGTAGATCTGTGGTTTCTTTGTGCTCTAGAAGCTTCAGGAGGTAAAAAGCTCCAACCTTTAAGCTTGTATGATGTACATCTTGCCATGCTAGCTTTATGAAACCATTTCTTGTCCCAAAAGTCCCAAGTTGGTGCATGTTATGTTTTGAACGAGATAAGTTGTCCTTTCAGACCCTAGAAAGGGTCCTAAGTGATAAAAATGATGTCCCAAAGGCTGAAAGTGTCCCATGCATGTAGTAGAAGGGTCTTAATGGGTTAAGACCATGTATTAGGAACTTTCTGGACGTCCAAAGTCTTAAAGTTCAAGACTTTATGGTTCTAAGGCACATTTGTTCGATGGATCTGAAGTTTGAGCTTAAGTGCTTAAGCCATTAAGCATTTATTAGGGTTTTGGCAAAACCTTGCTTACGCCCCGCGTAATTTCTGTACGCCTAGCGTACGGAGTTACCCACCCCGATGGTGGTCAACACAAAACAGAAGTACGCCCCGCGTACGCCCTCTATTGGGCTTTTGACGATTTGGGCTTCGGTATTGGACGCCCTTTTTGGGCCAATTGGTCATGGGCCTTTCTGGCCTTTCTGAATAAATATGTTTTGGGCCATTAGTGGTATAGATCTTAGAATGAGGCCCGATTTGGGAGTTGGGGCCCAATTATATGGACTTTTGGATAGTGAATTTGATATTGGGCCTTGGCCCAAATTAGATAAAAGGCAAAAATGGACTATGTGGACCCTTAGTCATGATTGATATCCCATATGTTGACTTAGTATTTGTCATTTTGAATAGATTGGGGTTTTCAATGAGACAGCGGTTGGAGACTTTTTGTCTAGTTCAACACTACTTGCAAGGTGAGTTCTCCTCACTATATCAACAGGGTCTAAGGCACCATGTCCGACCCTTTTCGGATTTGTATTCGAGTTATTGCACGATATGCTTACTGATTTGCATCCTGGTAGTTAGGATGGTGATATGCTTAGTGACATGGTTAGGTCGATATCCTGGTATATAGGATAATGCTATGTTAGTGATCTGTTAGATCGATATCCTGGTTATTGGATTATGCTATGTTAGTGATCTGTTAGATCGGTATCCTGGGTATAGGATGGTTGTTATGTTAGTGATCGGTTAGATCGATATCCTGGCTATAGGATGGTTACCATGTTAGTGATCTGTTAGATCTGTATGACTATCTGTACATGCTAGCTAGCATATGATATTTATGTGCACATGTTTGTTGGTTTGGGGGATCGGGTTAAGGCAGGTCCTGCTTTGTGTTGTAGGCCAAGATACCCAGGGCGGACCGGATAGACTGCAGACCCGGTTAGGGCATACTAGTCAGGCCGAAGGCCTGACGAGCGATCCGGATAGGCTGAAGGCCCTGAGAGGCAGTCCAGACGTGCCGAAGGCTCGAAGAGCAGTCTAGATAGACTGATAGCCTGTGAGGTGGTCCAGTCAGACTGATGTGTAACACCGTAAATTTTTGAATAAATTTTTCATTTTTAAAATCATATAATTCTCATAACACATTTCATAAAAATCTCATTTATTTAATTTTATAAAACACAACTCCATAATTGTTTGATTAATAATCCAGGATCCTCAAAACATAGCTTTTTCTCTGTTGTGTACAATCAAGCCGGTGCCTTCCCGCGATCCTGAGAAAACCTGAAACACATAACACATAACACGGTAAGCACAAAGCTTAGTGAGTTCCCCAAAATACCATGCACAAATAATTAGCCACTCGAGGCTATAGCTCTGGAAGACCCTCCGGTCAATGTGTCTCAGTGGGACCCTCGGGTCCCACAGCTCGTTGGACCCTCCGGTCCGGTCTAAGTGAGAACCTTCCAGTCTCACTACTTGTTGGACCCTCCGGTCCGGTCTAAGTGAGGACCCTCCGGTCTCGTACTCTGGTGGACCCTCCGGTCCTAACTCTGATGACTCTGAGTAATATACAACATAAATCACAAAGAAATTATGCATGATATCACAATACACAATATAAACACATAAGACATCTCAGTCACACAAAATACCACTCATGGTAAGTATAGTGAGGAGACTCACCTTGCAAACAAGCAAGCAAATATCCTCGAACTAGCCACCGCCTAACACATAGGGTAAATATCTCTAATTAATACTCGATTCTCGACTCTAAGTAACCACATGTTATCCTTTTCTCTCTACCTCTCGAATTGGGTAAAAGACCATTTTACCCCTCCATGCATGGTCTCCATTACTCATGTTGACTAAACCCTAAAGTCAACATAAGTCAAACTCGAGTCAACAGTCCATGTTTGACCCGACTCGCCAAGTGCACCCTTGTGACTCGTCGAGTCCATTCATTTCCTCTGAAGTCTCGTGGAAGTCCAGCTCAGCTCGTCGAGTTGACCCCCAACTCGCCGAGCTATCGCATGATTCAGCTCTCTGGGATAAACCCTAACCAACTCTTCGAGTCGGCTCATCGACTCGGCGAGTTCATTCAGACCCATTGCTCATTCAGACGATTTAAAACAGATCTATCACTCCCAACACTAGATCTGTTATCACAAGGCTCAATAATCACGTAAAGCGTCGATCTTTACATTTATGCATGATGTATTTGCTCCAAAATGCCAATACACGCCCTTTATGAATGATTAAGCCCAAAAACCCTCATATGGATGAATAAAGCTGGGACATCTAGACTCTAGGGATCTCACAAGGTCCAGATCTGAGGTCTAGACTTCTTGATAACTCATGCTACTCAAGGACCCAAACAAAAGATGGCAAAAGCCCTAAAACTCCATAGATATGAGATCTATCCAAAATAAGAGGAAAGGTGAAGACTTTCATACCTTCCTCAAGAGCTCTGGACATGAAATCACTGGACCCAACAACCTCTCCTCCAACTCCTTGCTTGATAACCTCCTCCTCTTCATCAAATGATGCACAAGAACCTCAAAATGAGCTTCTCTCTCACTCTCTAGCTCAAATAGCAATTAGGGTTTGTTATCAGGGGTGTAGGATAACTGATGAGGCGGAAATAGGGCATAAGTTTCCCTATATAGGCCCCAGCCCCATGAAATTAGGGTTTCTCTGCCCAGCATCTACTCGGCGAGTCAGTTTCCCGACTCGTCGAGTCCACTCATTAATTCCCTGCGAATATCTCGACTTGACTCGGCGAGTTGGACCCTCAACTCGTCGAGTCTCTCCACAAATCTTCAAATTAAAATACACCATAATATACCTGAAAAATCTGGATGTTACATGATGGCTTATTATGCATGTTGTGTTTGTTTATATGATATGGTTATATTTGTATGGCGTTGGTATTTTGGAGGAACTCACTAAGATTCGGGCTTACAGTTGTTGATTTTGTTTCAGGTACTTCTGATGATCGCGGGAAGGCGAATGCGTGATCGTGCACCTCTATATATTTTTATGTTTTGATTCTGAGATACTCTGACACTAAACCATTTTGAAAACAAGTTTTTTAATAATTATTGGTTTAGAAAATATTTTAAAAAGTTTAAATTTGGCAAGATTTTTATGGGTGTTACAATTGAATTGTTGAATTATGGTTGTGATGTTATAGTGTTGATATGCCCTCGCAAGATTGAGGTTCCATCGGAAACTCTAATCTTGGATCGTAATATGAAGAATGGAGTACAAGAGAGAGGTTTAGTGAGAGCATCGATGAGTTGATTTGTTAAGTTTATGTGTTGAACTCAAAAGGTACAAGCTGCAACTTTTTCTCGAACGAAATGATAATCCAAGGCAATGTGTTTCATACGTGAGTGATAAATTGGATTGGCACACCAGTAAGTTGCTCCTGTGTTGTCACAAAAAGTTTAAGCAACACATCTGTTGTAATACCAGTAAGTTGCTCCTGTGGGGTCAAAGTCAACTTCCAGTTGACCTGACTCGCCGAGTTGGGCCGCCAACTCGTCGAGTCCCTTCCCTTTCTATTGACCCCTTCCCAACTCCACTCGTCGAGTTTAGCAACGACTCGACGAGTTCTCCTTCTATAATATCATCGAATTAACCTTCATCCGACACGCCGAGTTGTATGAACAACTCGTCGAGTTCACCTTCATCCAATTAACATGTCCTGTCTGTGACTCGCCGAGTTGTATGAACAACTCGTCGAGTTCATCTTCAAAAGTTGGGAGATTGCCTTGGACTCGCCGAGTCTGTTCATACACTCGCCGAGTCCTATGATTTCCAGATCATGGCTCTTTCTCAAAATGTCACAACACTCCTTGGGATTTTTCTAATCTTCTGCTAACACACAAATGGGTTCCTTTGGAACCATGACAGAATGGGGACTCAAGCCTCGGACTCGTCGAGTTCCAAGAACACTCGTCGAGTCGATGTTGTCCAAGTCTTATTTTCTCGATTTTTGTTGTACAACACTCATCCAAAAGATAGATCTGAGCTTCTAAAATCGATCTAGCACGTAAAGTTACGAACTTTACGTGCATGCATGGGAGTATAAGCTTAATGGACCCAAAAATGGAGTCTAAAGGGGTGCATGGCCTATCATGGCCATAAATCTTGCATCATTATGCCATGCATTCGATTCTAAGACCTAGATCTGAGATATGAATCGATAAAACTGCTTCATCCCTAAGGATTCACGGTTTTTGAGCTCAAAACCATCAATTTGGGGACTTTTAAGATCTAACACATAAAAGGGTCAAGTTGAGAACTTGATTACCAGAAAAGGTGCAAAAAGGAAGATAGCTTCTGGATCTACTTTGTCCCCTTTGAGTCTTCAACTTCACTCTTCTTCTTCTAGCTTCTAGATGCACCAAAAATCCTTCACAAAGGTGAGAAACACTCAAGAACGCTTATGGGGAGACTAGGTTTTTAGAAGGAACGTTCTGGGGGTGATGGGGGCTGGTTTGGGGCTATAATGACGTTTAAATAGGGTGCAATCCCTCAGATTTAGGGTTTTGTCCAAACAGCGCCTACTCGCCGAGTCAGTCCCCGACTCGTCGAGTAGGTCACTTAAACTTCCCGCGGATCCCGTCTCTACTCGACAAGTTGGGCCATCAACTCGTCGAGTCCCAGAGAAAATACATAAAATTCATAAATAAAATACATATCAGTAATCCGGTGTTACAAATCTCCCCCACTTATTTTAGACTTCGTCCTTGAAGTCTGCTGCTGAACCTGGAAAAAGCTCGGGGTAGTGCTCCCTCATCTCTTCCTCCAGCTCCCAAGTCGATTTCGATCCCTTGCGGTGCTGCCATTGCACCTTCACCAGCTCCACCCTCTTGTTCCTCAGGTCCTTCGACTTCCTGTCGAGGATCGCCACTGGCCGCTCGATGTAATTCAGGCTGTCATCCACCTGAATGTCCTCCAAGGGTACCACCGCCGAGTCGTCCACCAGGCACTTTCGTAACTGGGAGACGTGAAACGTGTTGTGGATCTGACTGAGTTCCGCTGGAAGATCCAACCTATACGCCACCTTGCCCACCCGGGCAATAACCCTGAAGGGTCCAATATACCTGGGGCCCAGCTTGCCCCGCTTCCTGAATCGGATGACGCCCTTCCAAGGAGACACCTTCAAGAGGACCATATCCCCGACCTGGAACTCCAGGTCCGAGCGGCGCTTGTCGGTATAACTTTTCTGCCGACTCTGAGCAGTCTGAAGCGTGCTCCTTATCTGCTGAATCCTCTCTGTCGTCTTGAGTACCACTTCGGTGCTCCCCATGACCCTCTGGCCCACCTCACCCCAACATATCGGGGTCTTGAACTTCCTACCGTATAACATCTCAAAGGGAGGACGATCGATACTCGCGTGATAGTTGTTGTTGTAAGAGAACTCAGCTAATGGAAGATAGGTATCCCAGCTACCACCGAAGTCTAGAACGCATGCCCGCAGCATATCCCTGAAAGTTTGGATGGTCCGCTCACTTTGACCGTCCGTCTGCGGGTGGAACGTTGTGCTGAAGTGCAGACGAGTACCCAACTCGTCGTGAAACTTCTTTCAGAACCTGGAAGTAAACCGCACGTCTCGATCTGAAATCACCGAAAGTGGCACTCTGTGCCGAGCTACTACCTCTCGGATATAGATGTTGGACAACTTCTCGGCTGAAATGCTCTCCTGGATCGGTATTAAATGGGCACTCTTGGTCAACCGATCCACGATCACCCAAATCGAATCCACTCCCCGTGCAGTCCTGGGAAGCTTGGTGATGAAGTTCATAGTAATATCTTCCCATTTCCACATGGGAATGTCTAACGGTTGCATCTTGCCGTGTGGCCTCTGGTGCTCGGCCTTGACCTTCCTGCAGGTCAAGCACCGCTCTACGTACCAAGCTACATCCCGCTTCATGCAGGGCCACCAGTAATCGGGTCGAAGATCTCTGTACATCTTTGTTGCCCCGGGATGAATCGAGAATCGGGTTTTGTGCGCCTCCTCCATCAGAACCTGGCGCACACCCCCATGGTAGGGAACCCATACCCTACGATGTAGAGTCAATAATCCTCAGCTGTCATAGTCGAAGGAGGAAACATGTCCCACAATACGCTCGCTCTTCCGATGTTCCTCCTTCATAGCCTCCTGTTGGGCCTCTCGAATCTGCACCAACAGTGGAGTCACTACTGTCATCCGCATGCAGATGTCTCTGATCGGCACTGCCTTACGACTAAGCGCATCGGCCACTACATTGGCCTTCCCCGGGTGGAAAAGGATCTCACAATCATAATCCTTCACCACATCTAACCACCGACGCTGCCTCATGTTCAGATTCGGCTGATCCATGAGGTATCTCAAACTCTTATGGTCCGTGTAAATGGTACATCGAACCCCATAGAGATAGTGTCGCCAAATCTTGAGGGCGAAGACGACCGCCCCCAACTCCAAATCGTGTGTTGGGTAGTTCGCCTCGTGGGGCTTCAACTGCCTCGAGGCGTAGGTGATGACATGCCCTCTCTGCATCAGTACTGCGCCCAAGCCCGAAATAGACGCGTCGCAGTATACTGCAAAATCCTCCACGCCCTCTGGCAGGGCTAAGATCGGTGCCTCACACAATCTCTGTCTCAGTGTCTCGAACGCTGCCTGCTGCTCAGGCCCCCAACGAAAGACTACGACCTTCTTCGTTAGCCGATTCAAAGGTACGTCTATCTTGGAGAAAATCCTGGATGAATCTCCGATAATAGTCGGCTAATCCCAGGAAACTCCGAATCTCAGATGGAGACTTCGGAACCTCCCATATCATCACGGCCTCCACCTTGGCCGGGTCAACCAGAATACCGTTCTGGTCGACAAGGTGCCCAAGAAACTGCACCTCGCGCAACCAGAACTCGCACTTGGAGAACTTGGCGTACAAGCTCTCCCTCCTCAGAGTATCCAAAACCTCTCGCAGATGCTCCTCATGCTACTCCTGTGTCTTGGAGTAGACCAGAATATCATCAATAAAAACTATCACAGACCGATCCAGCATCGGTCTGCACACACGGTTCATGAGATCCATGAACGCGGCAGGAGCATTGGTGAGCCCGAAGGGAATCACCACGAACTCGTAGTGGCCATAGCGAGTCTGAAAAGCAGTCTTCTGTACATCCTCATCCATGACTCGCATTTGATGGTAGCCTGATCGCAAGTCTATCTTGGAAAACCAAGATGCTCCCTGAAGCTGGTCGAACAAATCATCTATCCTCGGGAGTGGGTAACGATTCTTCACCGTTACCTTGTTCAGCTCCCGGTAATCTATACGCATGCGATGCGACCCGTCCTTCTTCTTGACAAACAGAATCGGGGCTCCCCAAGGCGAGCTACTCGGCCTGATGAATCCCTTGTCTAGCTGCTCCTGCAGCTGCGTAGACAACTCCTGCATCTCGGGAGGAGCCAACCGATATGGTGTCTTGGCTATCGGAGACGCACCAGGGACTAGGTCGATCCTATGGCAATACATCCGCGTAATCTCGCACCACCGGAACATCTGTCACCGTCGTCTTACCCTCCTCTCGGGTATCCATAACATAGGCGACATACCCAGCACAACCCTGCTAAAGGTAGCGCCTGGCCCTCGCTGCTGAATATAGTGCTGGTTCGCGTTGCGGCCTCTCGCCCTGAATCACCAGCTCTCCCCCACTCGGGGTCCTGATCCGAACCAACTGTCGCGCGCAGTTGATCACTGCCCCGTTGTGGCTCAACCAATCCATGCCTATAATCACCTTGTTCCCACGCAGCGGAATGGGAACCAAGTCTACCAAATAACGATCCTCGAACAATCTCAAAACACAGTCCCTGAAAACCGCCGACACTCGTACTGATCGGTCATCGGCAATCTCGACCTCTAGAGGGCAATCCAACATGCCCGAAGACTCAGGGAACCTCTTGCTAAGCACAAGAGAGACAAATGATCGGGTAGCACCCGAATCAAACAACACTTGAACTGGGATACCGTTCACATGGAACGATCCTAAACAAGACATATCATATGGCACATCAATATCACAAGCAACATAAAATAAAAGCTAGGGAGAAGAAATCATACCCGTCACCACATCGGGTGTGGCGCGTGCCTCCTCGGTAGTTAACTGGAAGGCTCGGCTCCTCACCACTGGAGCCTCTGTCTTGCCCTGCCGACCATCAGTGATCCGCAGGGTCGCTGGAGCTGGCGCCTTCACTGGCGCTGCTGCTGTCAACTGAGGGCAATTGGCCTTTTTATGGCCTCGCTGGTTGCAGTGAAAGCACAGCAACTCCGATGTCTGGAAAGTGGGTGCAGGGGCGGTACAATCTCTGCTAAAGTGCCCCGTCTTGCCGCACTTGTAGCAGCCCGATGATCCCATCCTACAAACCCCCTCATGAGCCCTATCGCATTTCCTGCAGCGGCCCTGTCCCGACTGGCCCTTCGGCCTAGTGTCTGCTCCCTTGGGCTTCTTCCCCGAAGCCCCAGTAACTTGTCCCTCCTCTGCCTTCCTCTTCCTGAGGTGCTCCAAGTCTATCTCCCTCTCCCTCGCCCTGGCAATCATGGAATCCAGGGTCGGGCATGCCGAGAAGCTGACATGCTCCCGGATGTCTGCCCTCAACATATCATGATAGCAGGTTTTCCGCATCTCCTCATCTCCCGCATACTGGGGCACCAACAATGCCCTCTCCCAGAACTTGGCGGTGATCTCCGCCACTGACTCCGTCGTCTGCCTCATATCCAGAAACTCCCTAGTCAGCTGCTGAAGCTCTACATCTGGCGCAAACTCAGACCTGAACCTGGTCACAAAGTTCGACCAAGTCATAGCCTCAATCGCCGAGGCTCCCAACGAGTCACCAACCGACTCCCACCAATCCCTAGCCCGGTCTCTCAAACAACCTGCAACATATCGCACCTTCGACCCCTCAGGGCAGAAGCTCGTAAGCTGTGCAGACTCAATGTCCGCAATCCATCTCCTGGCTGCGATGGGGTCCTTGGCCCTGTGGAAATCCGGCGCACCACTGCTCCTGAAGTCCTTGAAGGACAGTGTGCGTGATCCTGACTGACTGGATGCCATATCGCTCCTGAACGCCCTGAGGCGATCCTCCATCAACTCAATGATCCCTTCCTTGATCGACCTGAAAATCACTGGGGTCGACTCAAGGATACCTCTCGTGATCTCAGAAGCAATGAAATCACGTAGTCCCTCATCAACTGGCTCGGTACCTGCTCCCAAACCTGATCCCGAGCCGGATCCAGATCCTGAACCTCCCCCTTCGTGACGTGTGATCATCACCATTCTGAAACATAACACATAATTGTCAGAAGCATACATAAACCTCGGGAGGTATCATACACTCTACAAGTTTCCTGGTTCTATCTCGGCCCTCCTTGACTCGAGTACGGATCCTCTGCTTTCAGTAGTACGGGCCCATACTACCTTCCACATCTATCCGTACTTTCCTCAAGGATTGCTTCGACTTCACCAAGTCCCTTCTACTACTGTTGCACTCTTTTCCAATCTCGTCCTAGGCTTACCCTAGGGTAACTCTCCGACCTACTCTCTGCCATCAGCTGCATAAGGAACCTCGGCTACCTTTACCTAACTAGCTTGCGAATACCATTACATATTACTATGACCAGATAATTCTTCGAATGAAAGGTCCTTCCCCACAACGGTTGGACTCAAACAAGAGCTGCGCAGTAGATCCAAACCTAACCTTCTGAAATTATTTCGTCCTTGCAATATGTAACTTAACGTATTCGTTTACTAGTTAGCTAAAGATAACTAGAACTCCCGAAGCACAAAGCAACATCATTCGGGCATTGAGTAACCCATTCCAATCATCCTCTATCCAAGCTATCACATAACTGACTAATCGGTAACATCTTGCAGCTCAAAAACACATATAGCAGGCATATCAGGCATGTTCCTAGATCCTTAGCCCTAATCTAGCATGCAGTTCTCATTCATATACAGTAGGCATACAAGGCATCCTTCCTAGACCCTCTAGCCCTAATCTAGCATGCAATTCTCATAATCATATCATATCATAACATGTATGGGTATCTTCGTATGCCTATACATATAGCAGGCATATCGCACATCACACATCTTGTTCTCTTTCAAAGTTCTTTTCTCTTTTCAAACTTCTTTTATAAAAATGATTTTCCTTTTTCTGAAATTTTTTTATACCAAGTCCTCAGTTTGAGTCCAGACACACTCAAGAGTGTGCCCGAATCCCTCAAACCAAGGCTCTGATACCAACTTGTAACATCCTAATTTTCAAGGCCAAAAATTTCATTTTTAATTAAGTAACACATAAACTAGTTTACCAAAAACATTACCAATGTCGATTCAATTTATAAAACTGTAACAACGTGTTTCAAACCATATCATCGATAGTAATAAAAATCAGAGTACAATCCCAAGAAAAACTCATAATGCGGAAATCATGCGTGTGTGTGATGTGCCGCTACCGCGCCGGCTCCTTCCCCTTCGTTGAAGAGGTACCTGAAACAAAACTGAAGACTGTAAGCACGAAGCTTAGTGAGTTCCCCCATCATACCACACACCATACAATAACATACTGTCAGGCAATTCTGGGGTGCCTGACTACCCTGGTCAACACATTCTGGGGTGCTTGACTTACCCGTCGGTCTATTTCGGCCGACTATCGGGGACTATTTCACCCCCTACTACTACCATATAACACACATATACTGCCATGCAATTCTGGGGTGCCTGATTACCCAGGTCAAGCCATTCTGGGGTGCTTGACTTACCCGTCGGTCCTTACGACCGACATACAAGGACTATTTCACCTCCTACTACTACCACATAATATCATAACATAAACATACTGTCAGGCATATCTGGGGTGCCCGATCTACCCTTCGGTCCTAACGACCGAACTTGGGGACTATTCTCCCCCTGCTACCACTATCACATATAACATATCATGCTAGCACATAAACATATCAGGTAGTAGCAAACCTAGATAAACATCACAAAGACAATCATCTGACATACAACTCCTACTGGTGGGCCGGCATTGTGGCCGTAGACCCACCGCTACTGGAAGGTAACTCACGTCGTAAGGCTGAATGCTGAAATGCTGATCGGGAAATGTCTGACTGCTGCTCCGGCAACTCCCCGGCTACAATTCCCATAAAGACACTTAGTCAAACACTACTAACTAATCTTTGGGTAAAGTGACTATATTACCCCTAGTCAAGGTCAAAGCCTTAGTCAAAGTCAACTTCCAGTTGACCTGACTCGCCGATTTGGGCCGCCAACTCGTCGAGTCCCTTCCCTTTCTATTGACCCCTTCCCGACTCCACTCGTCGATTTTAGCAACGACTCGACGAGTTCTCCTTCTATAATATCATCGAATGAACCTTCATCCGACTCGCCGAGTTGTATGAACAACTCGTCGAGTTCACCTTCATCCAATGAACATGTCCAGTCTGTGACTCACCGAGTTGTATGAACAACTCGTCGAGTTCATCTTCAAAAGTTGGGAGATTGCCTTGGACTCGCCGAGTCTGTTCATACACTCACCGAGTCTTATGATTTTCAGATCATGGCTCTTTCTCAAAACGTCACAACACTCCTTGGGACTTTTCTAATCTTCTGCTAACACACAAATGGGTTCCTTTGCAACCATAACAGAATGGGGACTCAAGCCTCGGACTCGCCGAGTTCCAAGAACACTCGTCAACTCGATGTTGTCCAAGTCTTATTTTCTCGATTTTTGTTGTACAACACTCATCCAAAAGATAGATCTGAGCTTCTAAAATCGATCTAGCGCGTAAAGTTACGAACTTTACGTGCATGCATGGGAGTATAAGCTTAATGGACCCAAAAATGGAGTCTAAAGGGGTGCGTGGCCTATCATGGCCATAAATCTTGCATCATTATGCCATGCATTCGATTCTAAGACCTAGATCTGAGATATGAATCGATAAAACTGCTTCATCCCTAAGGATTCACGGTTTTTTAGCTCAAAACCATCAATTTGGGGACTTTTAAGATCTAACACATAAAAGGGTCAAGTTGAGAACTTGATTACCAGAAAAGGTGCAAAAAGGAAGATAGCTTCTGGATCTACTTTGTCCCCTTTGAGTCTTCAACTTCACTCTTCTTCTTCTAGCTTCTAGATGCACCAAAAATCCTTCACAAAGGTGAGAAACACTCAAGAACGCTTATAGGGAGACTAGGTTTTTAGAAGGAACGTTCTGGGGGTGATGGGGGCTGGTTTGGGGCTATAATGACGTTTAAATAGGGTGCAATCCCTCAGATTTAGGGTTTTGTCCAAACAGCGCCTACTCGCCGAGTCAGTCCCCGACTCGTCGAGTAGGTCACTTAAACTTCCCGCGGATCCCGTCTCTACTCGACAAGTTGGGCCATCAACTCGTCGAGTCCCAGAGAAAATACATAAAATTCATAAATAAAATACATACCAGTAATCCGGTGTTACAAACAAACCATGTGTTGTTAGTATAAGCTCAACACCTAGGAAGTGACTCGGGTACCCCAAATTTTTGACTGAAAATCTAGATACGAGAGTGTTGATGAACTTGTTCAAGAAGTCATTGTTGTTGTTGGTTAAGAGAATGTTATCCACATAGACTAAAAAATAACATACGAAACCATCACGGTTATATATGAATAGTGAAACATCCACATAAGATTTTGTAAATCCGAAATCAACTAAAAAAGAGGTGAGGGAAATGTACCAAGTCTATGGTGCCTGTTTTAGACCGTAAAAAGATCTTCGGAGTTTGTAAAACATGATTCGAAAATTAAGGGTAAACGTAACTAGGGGTTAAGTCGTGTAGACTTCTTCTTGTAGGGTGCCATGTAGGAATGCATTATTGTTGTCTAGTTGACGTAATGTATAGCCCCATGATAAGGCAAGAGAAAGAATCGTTCGTATACTGACTTGTTTGGTAATCAGACTAAACGTGTCAAAGTAGTCTTTTCTGTATTCTTGTAAGAATCCATTGGTGACTAGTCGAGCTTTGTACTTGTCTATACTGCCATCTGGCTTACGTTTTATGCGGAAAACCCTTTTGCACCCAATCGGTTGTTTAGAAGAAGGAGCAACAAGGTCCCATGTATGGTAGTGAAGAAGAGCATTGTACTCATCATCCATAGATTTGCGCCATAAGGAATCTTTAGAGGCTTGAATATAAGTGTTGGGTTCAAGAGTAGGAGGAATTGGGTCAATAGCGGTGGTGTTTTTGAAATGAGAATTATAATGTTTAGAATTTGTTTTCAATTTTTGGGAGGTAGGGATGGGGATAGTGATTGAGGTGAGGTGGGTGTTGTCGATGGGGTGGGACTGGTAGGTATAGAGGAAGTATTAGGTTCAAAATTAAGTGGAGACGTGGGAGTGGGTGGAGGAGGAGACACAACAAGAGGCGACGAAGGAGGTGAGGATTAGGAGATTGGTGCATGGAGAACTGATGTGGTAGATGAGACATGAGGGTTGGCATTTTGGGTGGGTAGGGTGTTGATTTCATGATTTGGTGAAGTATTAGAAGGTGATGGGTTCATTTGAGGATTAGATAAAAAAAAGCATCAATAGTTGGAAGAAATGAGGATTTAGACGGGTGCTTTTTGGAAGGAGAAAATTCTTCAAAAATGGCCACATGTCTTGAATGATAGAGACGGTTGGTTAGCAAATCAAGGCATTTGTAGGCCGACTTGGATGTGGAGTAGGCTAAGAAAACACAAAATTGAGAGCGAGGTTGTAGTTTGGATGTAGTATAAGGTTTGAGCCATGAATAACACAAGCGTCCAAATGTTTTCAACTTTGTGTAGTTAAGAGATGCATGGGGGAGAACTTGATATGTAGATTTGGATTGAAGGATTGGTGTGGGAAGACGGTTACGAGATATACAGTTGTTTGAAATGCATGAGACCAAAAAGAGGATGGTAAACCGACATAGTGAAGTAAGGAAAGACTCAATTTAAAAATATGTCGGTGACGATGTTTCATGATTCCAGTTTGTTCCGGGGTGTGAGGAGGAGTGGTGTAATGTGAGATTCCTATTGACTTGAGGAACAGAACAAGGCCGGTGTATTCACCACCATTTTCGGTGAAAAGAGAGATAATTTAGGTCTGAAAAAACTTTTACACAAGAAATTTGAATTGTAGAAAGATAATTGACACATCGTATTTATGTTTAATAGGGTATAGCCATACATATTTGGAGTAATAGTAAACGAACACAAAGTAATATTGGAATCCGTCAATGAATTTGTGAACCGGTCCCCATACATCCGAGTAAAGGAGTTGTAATGGTTTGGTAGCGACAAAGGAAATATTTCCAAATGTCAGCTTGTGACATTTATTAATAGCACAAGATTGGCAATGTAAATTTGATCAAGATTGACAACTAAGACCAAGGTCTTTACAAAGAAATTTGAAAATATGAGAAAATGGATGTCCAAGTCGATGTTGTAACACCCTAAATCTGGTATGACTTGTATCCCTCAAGAATTTTCATTTCAGCAAAATTGGTCCTTTAAGTACGTTGGGCGTACTTAAGTGTACGCTTAGAGTACTAGGCATGGTTGGTCACGGAGGAGCTGGACGTACGCTGGGCGTACGTGCCAGGGGTCCAAAACCCTAATTTTCGGACATGAGGCCTATTTAAACGACCTTAAGTCCCTTGGACTAGAGATGTCAAAAAGTCCGGTGGGACCCCGTTCCCGTGTGGGCCCCGTCCCGTTTGGGGGAAATTTTAAAAAATATTGGGGGCGGGGACGGGGGCGGGGGCAAGGTTAACCCCCGTTTTAATTTTGTGGGCGGGGGCGGGGTAGGCAATCCCGTCCCAAAACCCCCATGGGGACCCCATTAATAAATTACACATATATTTAAATATATTAATTATATAAATATAATAAAGAATACCATGATTTCGAGCTTCCAAAATTCATCAAAAAACATGTTTTTAAGTTGTTAGTATAATGTTTTTAAGATGTCAGAACTTTTTTATTTTTAACATGTAAAATTTTGCTATAAATAATTATCTGTTACCTAAAAAATAGGTTCTTTTAGCCTAAATAACAACTTCTTTTAGCAAAAAAAAGACAACTCAAAATCAATCGGGGGCGGGGGAACGGGGGCGGGGGCGGGGGTAATAAAGGGGATTCGGGGGCGGGGGCGGGGATAGGAAGGCTGAACATTTCGGGGGCGGGGGCGGGGGATGCACTCCCCGTTCCGTTTTCCCCCGTTGACATCCCTACCTTGGACATAACACTAGAGAGCCTCCACAACCTTAGAACGTCCTTACACTCCAGAGAAACTTGTGAGACCATTTTTGAGCTTTAAAGAGTGCATTTGTGGCCTTTTAGTGTTCATTCCAAGAAGAAGAGGGGGTCAAACAAGCTTGGTTCAAGTTGGTGCTTCAAGAATCTGCATATTGGTCATCTTTCAAAGCTCCTGAAGGTAAAAAGCTTGCACCTTTCCACTTAAGTCTCTAGATCTAGCTAGGGTTTTCTAGATTTGTTCTTTTTGTGGATTTTGGACCTCCATTTGGGAGTTTAGCAACT
Organism: Lactuca virosa; assembly: GCF_052849685.1. Lineage (NCBI taxonomy): Eukaryota > Viridiplantae > Streptophyta > Magnoliopsida > Asterales > Asteraceae > Lactuca > Lactuca virosa. Next base: position 371,956,483 of record NC_136430.1, on the reverse strand, counting down.
CCAGAAGATGGGAATGACAGATCTGAGGTCCCTTGGTCCTTTAATGTCATAAAAATGGAGTCTTGGTGGGATTTTGGACCTCATGCATGTGCTAAGAGCCATGGAAAGGTCTTAATGGAGGTGTTGGGTGCATGTATGGCATGCAAAGGCATAAAGTTGCCAACTTTATGCCTTAGGACGTCTTATCAAGCTTAGATCCGACTTTTGGACGTAAAGAAATCGTGTATTAAGCACTTAATGGAGAAAGTGCTTAACCTGGTTGTACGTTGGGCGTAACCCAGTGTACGACGAGCGTAGTCCCAAGATCCCAGTGCGTTGCGCGTACCAGGATGGTACGCCAAGCGTACGCATCACAGATGGGTCGAATCTGTTTTGGGCCTTTGAGCTATTTGGGCCTCATTTGATTATTGGGCATGGTGTATTTTGGGAATTATGAGTCATATCAACTGTTATGGGCCATGGACATATTGATTGGGCTTTATTGGGCCAAGAGGCCCATTAAGGATTTTGGACTTGGACCTTGGGCCCATTAACAAGGGATGGATAATTGGGCCTTATGGAAGGGTTTGGAGTTGGGTTTCCCTTGGTTAATTAAAGTCCTAACATTGTTTAATATTATTATTCAGCACGAGAGGTGATGGACCGTTAGGAGAATAGCTTTTGTATTCAGCAGGCAGAGGTGAGTCTTCTCACCATACCCATGGGTCTAAGGCACCAAGGCCGGCCCATTATGTGATTATGATTTATGTATTAGTCATTCTGTGATTCGATATGATATGTGATGGTGTGTTTTGCATGTAATACCATGTGGGGTAGCCCATGGCAATCCTAGGTAAAGACCATGTGGGGTAGCCCATGGCATTGGATGTAAGACCATGTGGGGTAGCCCATGGCAGTCCTAGGTAAAGACCATGTAGGGTAGCCCATGACATTGGATGTAAGACCATATGGGGAATCCCATGGCAGTCCTAGGTAAAGACCATTTGGGGTAGCCCATTGCATTCTTACATGTTTTATGTATGAATGGCTTATGTGATATGTGCGTAGCTTAAATTAGCTAATAGGATATGTGTATGTGTATTGTGTGTGGTATGCTCTGGGAACTCACTAAGCATTTCGCTTACAGGTTGTTGATTTGTTTCAGGTACATCTGAGCCCAAGAGCAAGGGCAAGGCATGATGGCGCGGCGTGCACTCTATCTCTCTTTCACTGATATGTTTTTGGGGACACTCTGATGATTTAAATAAGTTGTAATGAATACTGATTTGAAAACAATTATGTTGGGATTTCATGGTTTATGCAAATGTGTTTTATTAATTAAAATGAAAATTTGTTTGAAAATTTTGGGTCGTTACAAGTTGGTATCAGAGCCTTGGTTTGAGAGATTCGGGTACACTCTCGGGTGTGTCGGGACTCAAACTAAGGAAATGATGAATTATTTTCAAAATAAAAGTTAAAAACTTTTAAGAAATGTAAAGAAGAGAGCGCAACGCGTACGATCGGCCGAGCCAAGTAAGTAGTTCCCAATGTGTTAGCCATGTTATACTGATATTTGAGCTTGATGATCGTATGAGACTTGCTATGTGTATGCTTTTAAAATTGTATACGGTTAGGAGCTTATAGCCGCAGAATGATTGATTTGGCCTTATTTCTTGTTCCTAGTTTGGTTGTGGTCCTAGGGTAGAATCTTTTATTCGAAAGTCGATTTGATCCTTTTCTGTGTATAGTTTGCATGCATAAAGGCAACCTGTTATGATTGGTCTGATTGATATGGGTAGAGCAAATCTTAGGACAGCCTGGGATTTGGGTTATGCAGTGGTTTGTGGGTTATGATTTATTTTGGGACAATTTGGAGTTATCAGGTGGAGCCTTGGGGAAAGGTACAGGTAGGTGTGGAAGGTAGTATTGGGCCCGTACTACTGAAAGCACAGGACCTGCACCCGAACCAATGCTAGATATGATCACTCTAAGGAGGACCGGTATGGGAAGATCCCCTATATATATAATGTGTCCTGATTATTATGGTTTATGACTTTTCAGTTCAGCATGGTGGTCACACAATTTGGGGCAGGGGGATCAGGATCAGGGTCTGGATCGGGGTCTGGGTCTGGATCGGGCAGCGGTACTGAGCCTATTGATGAGAGACTGCGCGATATCATTGCAGCCGAGGTTACGAATGGCATCCTTGACGCTACCACAGTCATTTTTGGGACGGTAAAGGAGGTCATTATGGAGATCATGGAGAAGAGACTCAGATCATTCAGGGCTGAGATTGCTACGGGCCAGATTGGAGCCCGAACTCCCTCGTTCCGGGAGTTCAAGGCGTGTGGGGCGCCGGAGTTTTTCGGGGTCAAGGACCCGATTGTCAGCCGACGCTGGGTGGCGGATATCGAAAACGACCAGCACACGAGTTCTTGTCCGGATGTGGCAAAGGTTGGGTTTGCTTCTTGCATGCTGAGAGACAGAGCCCGAGATTGGTGGGGCGAGGTTACTAGACAGGTGGGACCAGCCGGGGTTGCTGAGATGACATGGGCCGAGTTTGTTCGGTGATTTCATTTAGAGTTTGCACCATCCATTGAGGTGCAACGACTAGTGCGAGATGTTATATGGTCGGAAGTGCAGGACCCCAGTGTGTTGGGACGAGGTTGGGCACCGGGTCATGGGGAGCACTGAGGTAGTGCTCAAGACTACCGAACTGATTCAGCAGGTGCGCGACCGATTGCGAGTTGCGCAAAGCCGTCAGAAAAGTTATGCTAACCGACGGCGTTCGGATCTTGAGTTTCAGGAGGGGGATTTTGTATTACTGAAAGTGTCGCCCTGGAAAGGGATTATCAGGTTTCAAAAGAGGGGCAAGTTGGGGCCTCGGTTCATAAGCTCATTCAGGATCACGGCCCGGGTGGGCAAGGTGGCATATCACTTAGAGCTCCCTGAGGAGCTTAATCAGATTCACAATACCTTCCACGTGTCTCAGCTTTGGAAGTGTGTCGCTGACGAGTCCGCAGTTGTTTCCTTGGATGACATTTAGGTGGATGGGAGCCTGAATTATGTCGAGAAGCCGGTCGCCATCTTAGATAGGAAGACTAAGGGTCTTCGGAACAAAGAAGTGAAGTTGGTAAAAGTACAATGACAGCATCGCAATGGTTCCGAATGGACTTCGGAACCGGAGGATGAGATGCGGGAGCATTACCCCGACCTATTTTCAGCTACGGACTTCGAGGACGAAGTCTAGTTCTAGTGGGGGAGAGTTGTAACACCCTAAATCTGGTATGACTTGTAACCCTCAAGAATTTGATTTTCATCAAAATTGGTCCTTTAAGTACGCTGGGCGTACTTAAGTGTACGCTTAGCGTACTAGGCATGGTTGGTCGCGGAGGAGCTGGGCGTACCAGCAGTATGTTGGGCGTACGTACCAGGGGTCCAAAACCCTAATTTTCGGACATGAGGCCTATTTAAGCGACCTTAAGTCCCTTGGACTTAACCCTAGAGAGCCTCCACAGCCTTAGAACGTCCTTACACTCCAGATAAACTTGTGAGACCATTTTTGAGCTTTAAAGAGTGCATTTGTGGCCTTTTAGTGTTCATTCCAAGAAGAAGAGGTGGTCAAACAAGCTTGGTTCAAGTTGGTGCTTCAAGAATCTGCATATTGGTCATCTTTCAAAGCTCTTGGAGGTACAAAGCTTGCACCTTTCCACTTAAGTCTCTAGATCTAGCTAGGGTTTTCTAGATTTGTTCTTTTTTGTGGATTTTGGACCTCCTTTTGGGAGTTTAGCAACTCCAGAAGATGGGAATGACAGATATGAGGTCCCTTGGTCCTTTAATGTCATAAAAATGGAGCCTTGGTGGATTTTGGACCTCATGCATGGGTTAAGAGCCTTGGAAAGGTCTTAATGGAGGTGTTGGGTGCATATATGGCATGCAAAGGCATAAAGTTGCCAACTTTATGCCTTAGGACGTCTTATCAAGCTTAGATCTGACTTTTGGACGTAAAGAAATCGTGTATTAAGAACTTAGTGGAGAAAGTGCTTAACCTGGTTGTACGCTGGGCGTAACCCAGTATACGCCGCACGTAGTCCCAAGACCCCAATACGTTGTGCGTACCAGGATGGTACGCCAAGCGTACGCATCGCAGATGGGCCGAATCTGTTTTGGACATTTGAGCTATTTGGGCCTCATTTTATTATTGGGCATGGTGTATTCTAGGAATTATGAGTCATATCAACTGTTATGGGCCATGGACATATTGATTGGGCTTTATTGGGCCAAGAGGCCCATTAAGGATTTTGGACTTGGACCTTGGGCCCATTATCAAGGGATGGATAATTGGGCCTTATGGAAGGGTTTGGAGTTGGATTTCCCTTGGTTAATTAAAGTCCTAACATTGTTTAATATTATTATTCAGCACGGGAGGTTACGGACCGTTAGAACAGCTTTTGTATTCAGCAGGCAGAGGTGAGTCTTCTCACCATACCCATGGGTCTAAGGTACCAAGGCCGGCCCATTATGTGATTATGATTTATGTATTAGTCATTCTGTGATTCGATATGATATGTGATGCTGTGTTTTGGATGTAAGACCATGTGGAGTAGCCCATGGTAGTCCTAGGTAAAGACCATGTGGGGTAGCCCATGGCATTGGATGTAAGACCATGTGGGGTAGCCTATGGCAGTCCTAGGTAAAGACCATGTAGGGTAGCCCATGACATTTGATGTAAGACCATGTGGGGTAGCCCATGGCAGTCCTAGGTAAAGACCATGTGGGGGTAGCCCATGACATTCTTACATGTTTTATGTATGCATGGCTTATGTGATGTGTGTAGCTTAAATTAGCTAACATGATATGTGTATGTGTATTGTGTTTGGTATGCTCTGGGGAACTCACTAAGCATTTCGCTTACATGTTGATTTGTTTCAGGTACATCTGAGCCCAAGGGCAAGGGCAAGGCATGATGGCGCAGCATGCACTCTATCTCTCTTTCACTGATATGTTTTTGGGGACACTCTGATGATTTAAATAAGTTGTAATGAATACTGATTTGAAAACAATTATGTTGGGATTTCATGGTTTATGCAAATGTGTTTTATTAATTAAAATGAAAATTTCTTTGAAAAAATTGGGTCGTTACAGATGTTGCCATTGGAGAGAGTAGACGGAAGTGGTGACATTGACTCGAGGTAGTGGTGAAGGAAGCCGATTGAGATAGTAAAGGTGATGGGTGCTTTCACCCTGCATGATGGGCGCACATTTTGAGATCCTTCACAAAAAAAATGAAAAGGAAAGAATTCAACAGAAACTTGATTAGTACGACATAGTTTAGCAACTGAGTTTAATAGTGTTCGCATATTATGAACAAACAAAATATTATGTAAGTGTAATGGTTTTGATTTTGGTGGATAACTGAGTTGAGCCAATATGAGAGATTGGATCACCCATACCATTACCAAGGATAATTTCATCAAGGCCTCCATACTCAGAAACAGAAGAGAGAGATGTTGGACAGGAGGTTAGATATGTGATGCATCACTATCCATCATCCACATTGGAGATCCTGTGGTCGAGGCAGTACCAGTGATAATTAGGTTTGATAAATTATTGTTGAAGGAGATGTGATTGTCCTTGAGAAAACGCTAAGTTTTCTGCAATCATGAGTGTCATGGCCGGGAATATTGTAAAAGTTGCCAAATTGATTTTTTCGATTTGCAAGTTGAGAAAACTGGAACCAATTTGATCGTGGGGGGTGACGATGTGAGGAGGCAGGTGACTAATTTTGTGAACCGTGAAAGTTTGAGTTATAGGAGGATCGAGAAGGAGGTCAAACCTGCTGCCTCTGACTGGCATTAGCGGTGGCAAGCAAAGTGGGGTTAGATTCACTGGTTGTTAAAGATCGTTCAAAGTCCACCAGTTTGTTGAATAGTTCTGGGTAGGAGATCGGGTTTTCACGAACCTTAAGAGCAGCAGTGATGGAGTTGTATTCATCACTGAGTTGGGTAAGGATGTGGACCATAATGTCTTCTTTATCAATAGGAATATGAGCTAAAGCTAACTCATCGACAATGGATCGTATCTCATTAAGAAAATCAGAGATAGGTCGGTTGCCTTTAGGTTCTTCACAAGTTTGGTTTTTAGAGATATAATTCTAGAACGTGATTTGCTTGCAAAGGAAGTGGTTAACCGACCCCAAGCTTCTTGGGTAGTGGAGGTTGATGCAATGAGTGGTTGTATTTTAGCGGATCAAGATCCAAGAATAGCACTGTAGATGACCTGATCCCGATCCTGTCGAAACTAGGAAGTGTAGGCGGGATTAGGTTTGGTAGTGGCTTTGTCTTTGATGGTTAATGGTGGGGCTTCTGTGGCACCGATAATGAAGTCGTCGAGCCCAAATCCAATGAGTGTGGTGTAACGCCCTATCCTTAATCATTTCCTATTTCGGGGTGGTGACCCAAGATTGGGTATTATCAGGCTTAGGATCTTGGAGGAAATGGGATTTGGACCCATTTGGATGATCCAAGTGTTCAGTTTGTGTTTTGGAGCCAATGGGTAATTTGGTAAAGTGTTAGCTCAGAACTTTATGTAATTGGATTTTTGGTTTGAGAAATTTTAAGGCAAGTATGAGTTTATAAAAGCGTAGATCTTTCCGTTACCTTTTCATGGATATAAGGATCGTCGAAATCGGATTTATAATGAAGAAGTTATGGCCTTCGGAAGAATTTAGGGTTTAAGGATAACCTTAGTACGCGAGGCATACATAGGTAGTACGTAGGGCGTACTAGTGCGAAGTTCATTATGCGAGGCGTACACTGGTGTACGCTTAGCGTACTAAGAGGTTTGATCGAGAATTTGAGGCCTCGTACGTTGGGCGTACGAGGATTACGTGGGGCGTATGAGGAGATTTATAAACCCTAATTTTAGGGTGTTGCACCCTATATAAAGACCTTAAGTCCCTAGGGTTGGCCTCTTTACCAGCCTCCAAACCTCCTAAACCGTAGAAATCGACCCTTAGCCTCCATTGTTGTGCATTTGAGTCCTTGAGAAGATATTGGTGTTTGTTTGCTCATTTTGAAGAGATTGAAGAAGGTGGAAGGTTCATAGCTTGGTGGGAAACTTAGAGATCCAGAATCATCACTCATATTGCAAATCTTTTGAGGTATCAAGTTCATACCTTGGCTTTTGAATGCTTAGATCTCTTTATGTCTTGATTTTCATGCTTTTGGGTCCCTTTTTGGGTTGGTTCATGAGTTAAGACGTTTGAAGGGCTTATTCTTTCATATATGAGTTTGTTATGAGGTTCTTAAGCATAAAGGTGCAAGCTTTATGAGGTTTATGGTCACATGCATGCATTAAGTCACCTAATAAGTCCTTTTGAGCTTTAAGAGCTTCATTTAGGCATGCATGAACGTAAAGTTTGCAACTTTATGTGATAAATCAGATCAAGGAAGTCAGATCTAGGTTTTGGAGTAAAGTCTTTATGGAATAAGAGTTGAATTAGGAAGATGGTTGAATGCGAGGGTATGTTGGGCGTACAAGCAGGTACGCTTGGCGTACAAGGCCTAAGGCAAGTACGCTGTGCGTACGAGCTGAGTACGCCCTGCGTACTCAGCAGAATGGGCCTTGGATTGTTTGGGCTTCGGTTTGGGCCATTCTTTTGGGCTGAGAGGTTAGGGCTTTGTTGGGCCATCTGATTTCAAGTGTTTTGGTCTTGGAATATTATAAGGCCTTGAGTTAAGGCCATGGAAGGGATTTGGGCCCAATTTGGAAAATTGGGCCATGTTTGGGCCTTTTTGGATTGTAGGTTTGGGCTTTGGTCTTGGACCAAACTAGATAAAGGGTAAAATGGTCTTTTTACCCTAGTCTTGGGCTATTGGTTATGGTTTGGAATACAATTATTAATTGGATGTTATTTGATATTGATAGCTCGGGGATTTGTTGGACCAGTAGCCGGGGATTTATCAGTGTGATTCAGCAGCTCAAGGTGAGTTTCCTCACTGGGTTTAGCGGGTCTGAGGCACCAATGTCGGCCCTTGTTATGTATGTTAGGATGCTAGGAGTCTGCGTGACCCTTGCATGTGATATGCGCTGCTATGTATACCGGGCGGGGCTCGATGTCGGGCGAGGCCCGATGACTGTATCGTATGCTATTGTTTCATGATCATTGTATGTGTTAGTATGATTATGTGATATATGTCTATATGTATAGTGGGTGGGGCCCGATGTCAGGCGGGACCTAAGAATAACAGATATGTATACCGAGCGGGGCTCGATGCGGGGCGGGGCCAAATGGAGGGCGGGGGCCAGTATATGATTTAGTATGTATGGTATGGGGTAGTTTGGGGAACTCACTAAGCTTTGTGCTTACGGTTTTCAGTTTATGTCTCAGGTACTTTTGGTTCCAAAGAAAAGATCTCGGGATGATTGCAGGGCACACACCACCTCGTTTCGCGTTTTGTGATTTACTCTGATTTCATACGATGAGTGATACACTTGTTTTATTTGGATTGTATGGTTGATGTTTCAGGAATACTGATTTTATCAAATTAAAAATGAAATTTTCGAGTCTTATTTTTGGGACGTTTCATGTAAATTGTACATGACATCTTCAAACAGGAAATTTTTGAGAGGTTAGTTTGATGGGGAAATGGGTAGAGGCGGTGATGGTGATGAGATTGCTAGGGGAAGACATGAAGGAGAATGATAATGGTTCGTTTGATACCCGTTTGATCTGTATTATTGCTCTGATACCATATGAATGTTGAATGTTTAATTGATTCCTTCCAACGATACAATCCGTACAAATAGTGAGGGATGCACAATTACAGGATACAAAATAGTGATATACAAGGAATGTACAACAATCTTTGACTCATGACAAAACTCTAGAATATTTTATTTTGGAGAATTGATTTGTTGAATTATGGTTGTGATGTTGTAGCGTCGATAGTTTTTTTCCTTCTTTTGTATTGTATTTCTTTCCAAAGTTTTTGTTTCTTTTTTCTGTATTCCAACCTTTGTGTATCTGTCCAGCTTCCCGCTGGCTTTTCTTTGATTTATATATTTTCTAAGCCGTTCAAGAAAAGATCTGCGATATACTACTAGTGCATCTTCTAACTTTATTAAAGAAATGATTCTGTTCCCAAAACAAATAATGAAAAGGTTAGATATTTATTCCAAACTATTAAAAACGTGGTATAATACTCTCCTCTTTTATCTTTGACATCCACTCTCTTTTTTCAAATAACCCACTCAACAAACCCATAACCAAATAGTTGACAATGATGCCTGGGGACAAGCCTTAGTTTAGTATTTTTGGTTCTTTTTACCTCCACTTGGTCCATAAATTATAACTTTAGTTCTACACTATAATTATATATGTTTTATAAAAAATAGTAAACTGTGTACTCTCTGGACAGACCAAACCTATGGTATTTGGTGAAATGTAAGTTAAATGATCTTATATTATGGGATCAAGGATGCATATAGGTAACTGAAATATGTGTTATGTATGTGATTGGTCAGTATCATTCTGAATCCTAGCTTTTAAATTAATAATACTGATTAATGTATATCATATTCTCTTGATTTTGTACGTCATAGCTTCTTAAAATCAAAACTGATTGAAATATACATTTTTATTTATAATTTAGCTTCTTTAACAAGCTAGGTATACAATTGAAATATATATTTTTATTATATAATTTATATTTTGAAGTGTAACAACAAATATAAAATAATTAGAGCAAATTAAATTCGTACCATATTTTGAAAATCAAGGCCCATTATAATTCTAGACCTAGAGACCATTAATTAAAGTTCCAACGAGGCAACAACATATCCAACAAGTGTTTGGTCGTCAAACACAGCAAAATTTCAAATTAATGAATTGAAAAATAAACGTACCCGCTCATACAAGCAAACAAAAAGTCCAAAACCATAAATGATATCAAGGTTTATGGTTATCTCCTTAGAGTTATAAATACGGTAGATATAAAAAAGGGAAATTGAGTAATCTAATATTTTTTCGGATGTTTTCTAAATATATTACTTTTCTTTAATGACCATTTTATTCCGGAATTGGGCATTCCGGGATATATTTCAGATTTATTTTCGGGTGGACCGGCCTATTACCGTGCCTCCGGAATTCCGATTCCAGACTATCAGTCCGTGTTCCGGATCGAGAATTTGAAACTCAAATTCCGGAATACAATTTGAAAAAATCCGAACCCTCGCCTTCATTTTGGATCTTGCTTCGACTTTCCGATACGATTCCGACACGCGACCCTGATCCTGATCCTGATTCCGATCTCCGACACGCAACTTTAATCTCCGGCACGCAACTCCAACATGAAAGAAGACTACTACGACCCCGTTATTTTATGGGTACGTTCTTTACTTCAAAAACCTAGTTTTCTTGTTTGTATAACATGCTTATTCATCTACAATTATTGTTCTGGAATGCGTAGAACACATCCGGAATGAACTTAAAATATTCTGGAGTTTAAATTAAAGATGTCGTTGTTGTAGGACCAACTGAAAAATAGTTTAGATGTTTGGATATTGTTACTATACATCGAAATGTATTGTTTCGGGTCTTAAAATTTCCTTCCGGAAGCCTCCGGAACATGAGGAATTGGTCCGGAATATTAATAATCACCATTAATTTGGTGAGATATGCATTAATCAATATATAGGAAAAATACAACCGACTTCCTAATTTACAAATATTACAATATATACATTTAAATTAAGTCTATTACCCCCCCCCCCCCCCCCACAAGCGAAGGAGGGGGCAGGCCAACCCGCAACTTGGTTCGAAAATCTTCAAACAATGGTCTTGGAAGGCTCTTTGTAAAGATGTCAGCAACTTGCAAATGGGTAGAAACATAGCGAGTGTGCAATTTCCCTAATAAAACTAGTTCACGAACAAATTGATAATCGATATCAATATGTTTTGCACGCTTATGAGAGATAGGATTTTGACTCAGAAAAAGTGCACTACGATTGTCACATAAAAGTGTCGGACGGCCAGAAGGAAGCACATATAGCTCACGAAGTAAGTGAGTGATCCAAATAATTTCAGAAGCAGCATTAGCCAAAGCCCGATACTCAGATTCACAACTAGAGCGAGACACGGTAGGTTGTTTCTTAGCACTCCACGAAACTAGATTACCACCAAGAAAAATAGAATAACCATATGTTGAACGACGTGTCTCAATGCAACGAGCCCAATCAGCATCAGAGTAGCCTAAAATCATAGGAGTAGTAGCATGAGAGAAAGTAAGGCCATAGGAAATAGTTCCTTTAACATAACGAAGAATCCTCTTAACAGCTTGAAAATGATCCTCCATAGGTGCATGCAAAAATTGACTGACCTGATTAACAGCATAGGAGAGATCAGGACGAGTGATGGTGATATATTGGAGAGCACCAACAAGGGAGCGACACAAAGTAGGATCTGAAAAAGGAATGCCTTGACTAGTAAAGTAAGCTGAGGTAGACAGAGGAGTGGAAACTGGTTTAGCATCTAGTAAATGAGCACGTGCAAGAATATCATGAGCATACTTGGATTGACTAAGAAATAACCCATTTGAGTGATAAGAGACCTCAAGACCAAGAAAATAGTTTAATTTCCCAAGATCAGTGATGGAGAATTCCTTGTTTAAACGAGCAATGAAGTGACGAATAAGAGAAGCATCATTGCCAGTGAGAATAATGTCATCGACATACACCAATAAATAAAGAAGGATATTATTCTTTTTGAAGACAAACAAGGATGGATCAGCTCTACTGCAAGAAAACCCAATGCTAATTAGAAAAGAGTTGAGTCTTTGAAACCAAGCTCTAGGAGCTTGTTTAAGGCCATAAAGAGCCTTCTTTAAGCGACACACATGGTTAGGAAAGCGTGAGTCAAGAAAACCAGGTGGTTGTTCCATATAAACATTATTAGAAAGATCTCCATTGAGAAGGGCATTTTTAACATCTAGTTGATGTAATGACCATTTATGAAGAACATCAAGAGAAAGAATAATTCGCACAGTAGATGCCTTCACAACTGGACTGAAGGTAGCAGAGTAATCCAAACCAGGGATTTGAGTAAAACCTTGAGCTACAAGACGCGCTTTGTATTTATCAATGGAACCATCAACATGAAATTTTGTACGAAACACCCATTTAGACCCGACAATATTGGCACGAGAAGGCCGTGGAATGAGTTCCCAAGTAGAATTTAGATGAAGAGCTTTCATTTCATCACACATAGCAGCATACCATTTTGGATCTTTAGATGCTGATTTAAAACCCTTGGGTTCTTTGGAAGCAAATAAGGCTTGATGCAAAGCGGAAGTGTCAAAGTAAGATAAATCAGCAATGTGTCTTGGTTTAAAAATAACAGCCTTGGCACGTGTTAACATTGGATGACCAGCAGGAGGAGATGCCGAAGATGGAGGTGTTTCTGGTGGTGTCGCTGGAGGTGTTGCAGGTGGCGTTGGCACAGGAGAACCAGCAGGTGTGACAACCGGAGTAACAACCGGTGAGGGAGGAGCTGCTGGCGGGTCATGAGTAGGACACAGATCACATGGAGAGGAAGTAGGCATCATGGGATCGGCAGTGGATGTAGGTGACATAGAAGGCAGCGAAGGCATGGTATAATCATCACAATATGTAGAAAGCAGAAGAGCAGCCGACGAATCACGAGACTGAGTATCCAAAAAAGGAAAAGAAGTCTCATCAAATTGTGCATGCCTAGTGATATAAATTCTCCATGTGGATAGATCAAGACATTGATAACCCTTATGTTGCGTGTTATAGCCGATAAATGCACAACGAGTGCTTCGTGGAGATAGTTTGTGAGAAGAATAATCCCTGAGATATGGATACACACAACAACCAAAGATGCGAAAATTCCCATAACATGGTTGAGTATAAAAGAGAAGCTCATAGGGAGACTTGTTACCAAGAATCTTGGAGGGAACACGATTGATAATATAGGTTGCAGAACTGAAAGCATGTGTCCATAATGTAGCGGGAATATGAGAATTAAACATCATTGCTAACCCAGTTTCAGTAATGTGTCGATGCTTGCGTTCAGCTCTGCCATTCTGTTGAGGTGTGTATGGACATGACATACGATGATGAGTACCATTTGAGTTGAAAAATGATTTAACACGACCATTAGTAAATTCGGTTCCTCCATCTGATTGAAAAACCTTTAACTTGCATGTAAATTGTGTTTGAACCAAGGCAACAAAACTTTCAAGCACATTATAAAAATCAGATTTCTTCTTCAATGGATAAAACCATGTAAATCTGGAGTAATCATCAACAAATATAACATAGTAACGAAAACCATCGAAGGAAGTAATAAGTGAAGGTCCCCACAAATCACAGTGTACTAAATTCAAAACATGTAGAGATTGTTGCAAATTAAGATCAAATGATAAGCGTTTACTCTTGGATAAATGACAAGAACAACATGTGTTTGGTTTAGGTAAAATAGAAGTAGTGACTAAAAAACCAATCTTATTCAAAACAGAAATAATATCATATGCCACATGGCCTAAACGACTGTGCCAGGTTTCAAAAGAAGCTTGTAAACGCCTAGATGAGAGTGCTGCCAAAAAAGCTTGTTGACCATGCTCTAAAACGTAAAGTCCATGTTTACACCTGCCTTGAGCTAGTGTCGCCTTTGAGTGACGGTTCTGAATAGTAAATAGAGGATTAGAAAAAACAACATCAACTTCATTATCCTCAGTGGGTTTCCCAACAGATAATAAACTCTTTTTGAGATTAGGAACCACAAGAACATCACATAATGAGATATTAGGAGATATATGTGAGGTGCCAATATGAGAAATTTTGGCATCAGTATCATTACCGAAAAAGACAGATCCATTACTATTATAAGGAACAGCCGTGTTGAGGTGGGAGGCAGTGGGAGTCATGTGCGAAGAAGCTCCAGTGTCGACAAACCAATCAGGGGAAGAAAGGTTGCATTGAGAATTAAAAGCCTCAGCAACGTTTGCATCAATAGGTCGGCTAGCAAAGGTGTGCAAATCAGGACAATGGTTGGCATAATGACCATCTTTTCGGCATAGTTGGCAATGAGGAGGCCTTCAAGAACTATTACCACGACCGCGACCTCTCTGAGAATTACCACCACGGTTTGAGGAACGACTACCGTCACCGCGACCCCGGTTAGAAGATTGGTTATAATTGGCAGTGGTGTTAAAAGCAACAGGAGCAACCGTGGAATCATTGACAGATGTTAAAAACATCTCGTGACTTTCAGCTTGGGAAACAAGATCACGGAAGGATGGTCGTGGAGAGATCAGCCGTTGGGTTGTGGAAAAAGTCTCAAACGAAGAACCGAGACCACAAAGAAACCAATGAGACTTGTCATCATTATCAAGAGGATGACCAATTGCTGCAAGTTGATCACAAATAGCCTTGAACTTGCGAGAATAATCCGAAACAGGAGAATTACCTTTTTTGAGATGACGTAATGAATCTCGAAGAATGTGAGTACGTTCGAGAGAGTCATGTCGATATGTAGCTTCAAGGGCTTTCCAAACGGCATGAGATGTGTCATGACCAAGGGTTTCGGCCATTGCTTCTTCGGACAACGAAAATTAAAGAAGGATGAGAGCCCTCTGATCCGCAGCGATCCAAGGTGCATAAGTTGGATTTGCGATTTGTTGATTACCAGTACCTGTAGTGGCAGAAGGTTTGGGAATCGACCCATCGACATAGCCGGTGAGTTTTTGATAAGCTAAGAGAGGAAGCATTTGCTTGGTCCATAGAAGGTAATTTGTAGATGATAGTTTGATGGTGAGCATGTGAAGCACAGTGGAGAGGGGAAGAGGAGAATCTTCTTTATCAGACATTGTGATCGACGAACAAAAGAGCAAGAAGAAGAGGAGATGTTGCGGGTAGGTTTTAGATGGCTGATACCATATTAGGTTTTTAATAATCACCCTTAATTTGGTGAGATATGCATTAATCAATATATAGGAAAAATACAACCGACTTCCTAATTTACAAATATTACAATATATACATTTAAATTAAGTCTATTAGTCAGTTTTCGTTTCGGAATGAAGTGATAATACATTTGTTATTTGTGCAGCACGATAGGGTTTTTGATGCATCTATTACACTCTCTTGTAAACCCAAAATCAACAGGGAAATTCTTGCGACATTTAGAGACAGACCCGAATACGAGACTATGTTTCAGAATACATGTTTTGGGAGGTGGTTAGACATTCCTAATGTAGATGGGGATCCTTTGCTTCTACATTACGTCGTTTTCCACGAAGTTGTCATGGACCGCCAAAGCCAAGTAGAGGAAATAGTTTTTGAGATTAGGGGTTACGAACTGTCTTTCGGGAAGAAAGAATATTGTCTCATCACCGGCTTCCGGTTTGATGACTATTTTCCTGCTTCTGCACTCGGCGCCGCCTTCTGTTCCCGTGCATTTTCTATGGTCCCGAGGAATATCTCGGTCATATAAGACGATGTTATGACGATGTTTAAACATTCACTTAATGAGTTATCGGACGAAGATGCAGTCCGTATATGTCTTCTATACCTGTTAGAGAAGGATTTCAATGGGTGGTTGCCTAAGCCTGTTACAGAAGAGTATTTCGCTTTGCTATCCAACCAAGAATTCAACAGGTATAATGTCGTCTATTTTATAATTATTAATTATAATTACTTATCGTTACTAATATTTTTTAGAAATTTAATTGTTAATTAATTTTTTGTGTGGCAGATATCCATGGGGGGAGATAATTTAGCATCAATTGTACAAACAGTTAGTTACTGTATTCAATAAGGTTGACACGTATATACATCCAGACAAACCGAAAGAGAAACAACCTCAAAAAATGACCTACACCCTAAACGGGTTTTTATATGATTTTCAGGTAAGTATATGATGAAAAAATTATTATTTTTTTGTTTGCTAACATTCTAATAATTTATTTGTTTTGCTAACATTCAAATATGGATTCTTGAGACTTTTCCGGTGAACAGTTTGTTTGGTATCCGACAACAGAATGTCATCCCTCGGGCTTTTGCATTATCACACCCCCGGTCGGCGACAGAAACGTCGGGCGGTGCAAACGTGGGGAGATTAGGCCGAGGCATACAAATATATAAAGAAAATAACACAAAGGTTTATCACAAACATTTCTTTTATTTATTATAAATTATTCTGGGGTTACATTGTTTTAAAAAGACAAGCACGCTTCCTAAATAGGACTAAAGACGATAAACAGACAGAACTAAAACTCCAGCAACTTCCTTGTAGACTTCCTCCTCCTTGACATGACTATCCTCCTCCTCGACACGACTATCGTCCACACTCATCTCCCTTAGAATACATGTATTTTGAAAACGTCAACCTAATGTTGGTGAGTGCACAGGTTTTTTTTATAGTTTTCGGCTTTTATTTGGGTGTATTAATTTAAGAATCCTTTTTCTTTTAGTCAAACATTTCCTAAACTATTTTATCAACCCTAGCTTACTATCTTTTCAGGATATCTAACGATCCTATCTTATTATCTTATTATGATATATTTTATTAATCCTAATTTACTATCTTTATAGGATATCTAACGACCCTATCGTATTTTATCTACCACTATAAGGCGTCTGTAATGGTAGCCGGATCTCTAAGGTGATCTAATGTATTACCATGGACTCCATAATCGACGTTGTTTGACTAATAATTTTGTCCCGCCACGACGCTTCATCGGACGTTGAATATTAAATAATAAGAAATTCATCCTATCGGGATTGTAGCTAGCAATCGCAGGTGGGGTTGTCAGAAAACGTATAGATCTATACATATCTTCCTAGCTCTCGCAAGATTAGCGATTATAGGTATCGGGAATGCCGAATTTAATCAAGGGGTTTGGATGAATTAATAGGTCACTAACGCATTGACCTTAGGTATTTATCTTTTATCTTTTATCTTTTAATTCTTCCTAGGGATTTCCTATAACTATCACAATATAAATATTTTTATCTTATATTTGATAATTATAAATTTTGATATCATAATTATTTTGTATATATAAGTATTCATATATATACCCTAATTATGGTTATTTGAAAACAGGATATTTGTGCAAGGTAACAACTAAGTACGATGTATATCCCTAAATTTGACCAACATAACTTCTACGTACTACGTTATCCTAAGGATTTGGCCATTATAACATCTAGGTATTATCTTTTCCTAGACTATCGAAAATCATATTTCTTAGGCATAATATCATAGCTTACAACTAGGCATAGTATCTATAATTATATTATCCTAAGGCTTTAAGCTTTATAAAATGATTTGATATTTATAACTATAAATATATTTTGATAAAACCATTTGATAAGAATGTATTCCCCCCCCCCATAAAACATTTAAAACAGTAAAATGGGGGCCGCGTACTCACCCTAGACGCGCGAAACCTTTGATGTAGGGTTGAATCGGGATCGGGACTCCAAGAATCACTCTAAATAGCAGCTACTTCGAGATGAGAGTGAGATTGAACTTGAGAGGTGCGTGAAATTGGAATGGCACAACCCTCTATTTATAGTCGAGTTTTGGAGGTGTGTGCCGGGAAAATATCTTTGTGTGCCGCGCGTGATCATCGTGGCTCTATCTGGAAGTAGCCATATGTCATTCCCCAACTTGGCCACGTCTCTCGCAATCTACTCGAATTCGGTGTCAGGTGTGCGGCGTGCGGAGACACGCACCTGGCACGCATGAAAAGATTTTGTAAAAATCATAACTTCTTCATACGAGCTCCAATCTAAGCTCTCTCTATATCTATGTGATGATCTCAATTAGTACTACAACTCTCCTTTAGGTTGTTTTGGCTAGTTTTGACTTTCATTTTTGTGCCTAGCGGGGTTAAAAATAAATGATTTTATAAAAATCATATCCCTCTCTCTCTCTCTCTCTCATACGGACCCCGTTTTCGGAAAACTTTTTCCTAAAGTTTATATCTCGAGGAGTACTATGAAACTCCTTTTTGAACTTTTAGTCAAAACTCAACCAATCTCTAAGTATCGTTTTGATGTAATTAATTTTAACTACGATGTTGATTGCTATTTCTATAAAATCCAGAACTCTTTCCTTTGGGGTCAGATTTTTACGAATCTTATATCATTGAGATCACGTTAACGAGTACTATCCAAGTATGTTAACCATATTGGAAAATTGTACAACTTTCCGGACGCTAATTTTTTAGCCTAATTGATGTTTTTAACAAATAAATGTAATGACACCTTTGATTCTTATTATCTCAAAAATAAAATATTACAATACTAAGCTATTACATCTATTTTCCTACTCTTTCCTAATGGCGACCAGTGACGGAAACCTCTCGGTTGTCACATGCATGGTCAAAACTGAGGCCTTTACAAAAGTTTCTCTGCAACCAGTTTTTACAAATTGAAAACGTAAGGTTACTTAATTATTTAAATATTTTTTTATAATTTATTTTTATTTTTAATTTTATAATTTTGTTAGCCGGATAATAAACTCGTACAGAAGTTGGAGCCGACAGAAGCTGAGAGGCGTGATGAATGGTGGATAGTTAGCTCGGCATGGATTGATGGCCCTGATTTTCCTGACACTGAAGTTCGCAGGGCACCCTCACTAACACCGTCACCCAAAAACTCCCCTACCCATGAGCCTCGACAAAAGAAGGCACGGGTAGATGTTCCATCTCACCCGTCACCACCACCATCGCCGACCGCTGACCCATCAACTGATAAGGACCAAATATATATCGATTTGCAAAATGAGGTCCGTCAGTTGAAAAATGACCTCAGTGAATGTCGTGAGCAATTGAGTTCGCACGATGAACGTTTAGCAGAGCATGAGGCTACTTTAGCCAAGCTTCTAAAACTTATCAATAACAATCCCGGAGACGATTTTGGTACCGCAGAGTACAATGACAATGATTTATGGGACCATGATTACGGGTCAGGCACACCCAAAAAGCCGTTGCATGACGGCCCTGAGCAGCCATCTCCATTTATTCATTCGTCGGATATAAAAGTGACTGTAACGTCCCAAAAATACCAAGTAAAAATTTCTGTATATATATATATATATATATATATATATATATATATATATATATATATATATATATATAAGTTAAATCCATTCATTCATTGTTTGCAAAAGACGATCAGAGTCAAAGTATTCTAAAAACATTAGAGTAATTTGTATACATTCAGTGCGAAATAAAATTTAGGGGATGCAGTGCGATCAAGCCGGACCCTTCCTTTTGAAAACGAAGTACCTGAAACCATAAACATAAACCGTATGCACAAAGTTTAGTGAGTTTCCCCAAAATGTCACATTCAATACACATATACATATAACAACAGATGGTTGTGTCAGGTCCATATCAACCCCAACATACATAATGTTAGGAACCGGACCGGGTACACGCAGCGGAAACACACTATCACACACACACAAACTCACGAAAATAAAGCAAGAAGAACACAAGGATTTTACGTGGTTCGGATTCGGTGCAAATCCTACGTCCACGGGCTGCAACTAGAGAATTTTATTAAAACTCACAAGATTACAATTGGCTTGACACTCTATACTTGATGTTCTCTCAAGTTTTGCACACAAAATATGCAAAACATACATGCATATATATAGGTATATTTGTGAGCCGCAATATGCACAGGATTGCCGCAAAGATTGACTTTGAAAATTTTGCCATTCACATTAGCCGTCCAACAAATATTAAATAATTGTCCACCGACCATTTGAATATTTAATTCAAACGTTTGCCGACAACAATTGAATAATTCAATTGTTAAATGTAATGTTACATTTATGGCCCTTGAACTCTTAGGAACTTGTCAATTTGTTCAAGACTCCATAAATCTTAACAATCTCCCACTTGGAGGCTTGAACAACATGGTCCGTCTTTGTCATCCAACTCCAGTAATCTTAAAACAACCAAGTCTTCCAAGCCTCCAATTCCTAAGAACAAGCTAAACTTAGTCCCATTTCTCTAATTGCAGCCGCCCCTCATCTTCAAGTACTAGAAGGGCCAGTTGAAGCTCCCACTAGCTCCAACTCAGTCGTGGCTAATCCCACCACCGACTCATCCTCTGTCTCAACCGGTTTGGACACTCCACCAGATCCAGAGATACACCAAGGACCACTAACACTCTCCAAACATAGCAAACATCCAACAGGAGAGAAAGTTTCAGTCTTAGTCTTCAAAACCCAACGACTCTTTGTAACTGTACCAGGAACACGTCTCGTGCTCCCACTGTCACAGAATCCCCTGAATGGTTTAGACTTTTGAACTCGTTCAGCTAACATCTCTTTGGCTCCAGAATTCATGTTTGCAAAATGAACTCTCTTAGCCGTAGATTTAGCGAACCAGATTTTGTCTTGCTTAACAGGGACGGTCATAATTCCCTCATCAGGTACCTCAACCATATACAATGACCCACGCTTCAAACCTTGAGCAATCACCGAATTACCATTGACCACCATCCATTTACCACCACCAAACCTTACTTCCAGTCCTTGTTTATCCAGCTGACCAACAGAAATCAATTTTTTCTTCAGCTCCGGAATAACCCTGACATTCTTCAGGCTCCATGTAGTTCCCAATGAAGTAACTAGATCAATATCTCCCATGCCCGTTACTTGAAGCATCTCGTCATTTGCTAACCGTACCTTTCCAAAATCTCCTTTTTTTAGATTCACCATCGTTTCCCCGTTGTCCATGGCGTGAAACGAAGCCCCTGAATCCATGACCCAAGAGTCCATAGAACTTTCCATATTGAGTATCAGTGCATCATCCTCAGACACACTCTCAGCACCAGCAATGTTTAATTCTTTCTTTGGACATTGACTCTTAACATGTCCCACCTCCTGGCAGTTCCAGCACTTCACATTCTTCTTAGTTCTAGATGAACTTTTTCCCCGACTCCCACTGCTTCCACTATTCCTGCTATTCCCTCTACCTCTTCCGACATTTAATAAATCAGAAGAGGAAGATCCACCTTGATTCTTGCGTCTGATATCCTCGCCTAGAACCAAATCTCTAACCCCTTCAAAAGTCATACCACTGGTCCCCACGGAACTTGTAACAGCAGTAACTGTTCCGGACCAGCTATCAGGTAGAGAAGCTAGTAGCAGCGAAGCTTGAGTCTCATTATCAAATTTAATTCCCACAGATGATAATCTGGACAGAATTGAATTTAGATTATTAATGTGAACCGTAACTGAGCCTTCCTCATTCATCCTTGTAGTGAACAACTCCTTCATCAAGAACACCTTGTTAGCCGCCGATGGTTTCTCATACATATTTGACAGAGCCTCCATCATACCACGCGTCGTGGTTTCATTCATGATGTTGAAAGCAACGCTCTTCGTCAATGACAATGTAATAACCGCCTTGGCTTTCTTGTCCTTTGAGTTCCACGCATCTTCAAAAGCTTTTTCCATTTTCTCCGGTTTGTCTCCGAGTACCATGTCCAAGTCTTTCTGACATAGCAATGCTTCTAATTGCATTTTCCACCAGCTAAAATCAGAACCGTTGAACTTTTCGATTACAACCTTGTCTTCAGCCATTATGACAAACAAGAGACAAATCAAGTACATTCGTGCGTGATAAAAAAAAACGATCGTACCCTCCAAACCTTGCTAACCTGGCTCTGATACCAGTTGTTAGGAACCGGACCGGGTACACGCAGCGGAAACACACTATCACACACACACAAACTCACGAAAATAAAGCAAGAAGAACACAAGGATTTTACGTGGTTCGGATTCGGTGCAAATCCTACGTCCACGGGCTGCAACTAGAGAATTTTATTAAAACTCACAAGATTACAATTGGCTTGACACTCTATACTTGATGTTCTCTCAAGTTTTGCACACAAAATATGCAAAACATACATGCATATATATAGGTATATTTGTGAGCCGCAATATGCACAGGATTTCCGCAAAGATTGACTTTGAAAATTTTGCCATTCACATTAGCCGTCCAACAAATATTAAATAATTGTCCACCGACCATTTGAATATTTAATTCAAACGTTTGCCGACAACAATTGAATAATTCAATTGTTAAATGTAATGTTACATTTATGGCCCTTGAACTCTTAGGAACTTGTCAATTTGTTCAAGACTCCATAAATCTTAACACATAAAACATACAACCATATCAGTAAGAGTCACAAAGACAACATGCACATACAAGCATATCAGAAGTGTAATAAAGACCACTACTGTCCTACAACATAATCCAGTGGGCCAACGTTGGTGCCTTTGACCCACAAGCATAGTGAGGAGACTCACCTCAATCTGAGGTAACCGAAACACACACACGTTGCTGCCATCGGGTTCCTCACACTGAACCCATCCAAATTATACTTAATTAATAGTTAGGAAAATTTCCCATAACTCAAGGTCTAATTCATATATCCTCATAAAAATGAGTAAAAGACTATTTTACCCTTCCTATACTTGGCCCAAAAAAGCAAGACCCAAACCCAACATGACTCAATGCCCAAAAATGGCCCAAAATCCATTCGGGTGCGTACGCCCAGCGTACGACGTTGAAGCCTAAAATCATCTCCAAACCTCTTAATGCCTTAAGACAACATGCATAACTTCCAGATCTGATTCTTATGGGACATCCCAAGTCATAAAGTTCCTAACTTTATGACTTTGCATGGCTTAATGGCGACCAAACCAAATCCCTAAATCTCTAACTTCAACAAAAGACCACCAACTCATGCATGCAAGGAATAGAAGGACCAAGATCACATTTTTATGGTTCCTAATAACTCCATAATGGATAAAGTTTCCAACTTTATCCATTAGAATTGTCCAAACAACCAAGATTTAGTCTTTAAGTCTCATAAGGACCAAAAGTGCATATTTTTCAACCTAATCCATTAAGTCCAAGTCTCTAACCTTCAGATATGAATCAATATGATGTTTAGATGGATAAAGTTTCCAACTTTATCCATAACAAGGTCACAAACTTTCAAGATCTAAAGTTTATGCACTAAAGTGACCAAAAGCTCATAACACCCAAGAGTAGCTATATCTATCAAATGCATCATCAAGATTCAAACTTTATACCTTTAGAAGAAAGATCAAGTTGAACAAAGTCTGGATATACAAGCTCCAATGCGACCAACACATCTCCAATGAACTCCATCTTCTCCAAGATGCACCAAAAACACTCCAAAGCACTTAAAACACCTTATTTTTGCTCACAAGGCTCAAACTATGTTTTGGGTTTCAAGGGAGGATGTTGGAGGGGTAGAGGCTGAGAATGGAATGGATTTGGGGAAGTTAATGAGATTAAATAGGGCTCAAATCACGAGAATAAGGTTTGGGCACTGATCACGTATGCCCAGCGTACTCCATGAATGCCTAGTATGCACAGCGTACTCCCGGTACGCCCATCATACTCAATGTATGCCTAGTACGCCCAACATACTAGACTAATCCCCAAAACCTTTCTAACTTCAAACGATCATAACTTCTTCGTTCCAACTCCGTTTTCGACAATCTTTATATCCATGGAAAGGTATTGAGGAGCTCTACAACCCTATCTAATTACTTTTAACTTAAAACACATCGAACTAAAATCCTTAAATCATAAAAGAAGTCTGAAACACAACTTTTCCCATTATACCCTTGGCTCCAAGGCACAAACCAAACTCTTGGATCACATAATATACATTACCAACATCCAAATGGGTCTAAGCCCAATTACCTTGAACCCCAAAGTCTTTAATTGATCCATTTATTGTCCACAATCCCAAAATAAGAAACTTCTCGAAACAATATGTTACAATTCTCCCCCACTTAAATTAGATTTCGTCCTTGAAATCATTCATTACTACTTTGTAATGCCCGCAGATTCAGGCTAGTCAATTTAGAGACAATGAGCATTAAAAATGATTTTTTGATAGAAGATTATTTAGAGTAAATAATCTTAACCAAGTTATAATATATGTCACAAGGGTTCCGTACATATAAAGAACGTTAAAATCCGACTTATAACTAGAAGTTATGACCCGTCGAAGTTTTACAGCTAAACCGGCACGACACCGCGTAACGTAAAAAATGAATTTTTGATAAATTACTTTTTAGCCTTAGAGATCTAAACGAAAGTCGTAGCATACGTTAAACTGAGAACATACATAAAAAGAACGTCCAAATCTGACTTCGTATGAGAAAGTTATGATTTTTCTAAGATTTAGCATAGTAGTGCACAGCCCGAAATTCGAATTTTAGATCGACCGATTTTTAGCCAACAGAATCTAAACAAGAATTTAAGATCTTGTTAATAGTAGCTCAACTATATAAAGACAGACGAAAACAGACGTCGGATGAAAAAGTTATGAATTTTTAACGGCTTTACGTATGTAAGTCTATTAAAATATAACTTTAAAAATAAAGTCAAAAGTAGCCGACGGAGTCTAAACGAAAGTTGTAGATCACGTCGCTACCTACATGTGGATATAAAGAATGTCGAAAATGGAGCTCGTATGCAAAAGTTACAAATTTTAGAAGTTTATTAATTTATAGAAGAATGTGAGGCTGACATGTGGCATAGATCCGAGCCCTCGCTTTCTCCCCACGGTATCGCATGCGATGGTGACACCTGGCCCTCGTACGTGCAACGTAACACTTCGGACGCCCCGCATACTGAGTACGCCCAGCGTACTCCGAAGGTACGCCCCGCGCACTCGCATTCGGCAGGCTATAAATACATGCGAGGTTTTTCATTTCTCTTCACACCTTTCCCATTCTTTCTCTCTCAAACATCCTTCTTAGTCTCTCCCATTCCCTAGCACTTCCCGAGTGTTAGAGGTGAGTCCCGGAGCACCAGAAGGCTGCGAGAAGAAGAGCTTTCGGCTGAGAAGTTATGCCCGCGCAGAGCCCGGTTCTTCGCTAAACTCCCTTGTAAGTGAGTTATGTTTACCCTTCTTTAAGTATAACTTATATTTAAGTTCATTATCGTTATTATGAACCTATAAGAAATATATGTGCTAAGTATAAATTATAAAAAGTGTTATTATAATACCTTTTAACTGCTCGTAGTACGGGGAATCTGGTCTGAAGGGTCGCATAGGGTTGTTGGATTTCAGAACAGCTAAAATGCCAAAATGGTTCTGCCCTCCAGTGTTTCATGTCTGGCCCCTGTCCGTACATAGTAATTGAAAAGTATTTTTTGACACTTATAAAACAATATCACTCGTAGACCTTGAGTTTATTAGTCACAATCAATATTAGACTAAAACATAGCGATATAATGCTAGGTTTCGTCGAAGGAAAAGACGATTGTTAGAAGCGAAGCGTTGTCCGAATTTCGAGTCATCACATTAACAAGTGAGTGCATAGTCCCTTTCATGAACATGATTTTAATAAAAGTATTGATTAAAGTATTAAATATATGTTTGTGTGTGAAATATTTGTTATTGCCTGAAATACGTGTTAAGAGAATATCTGATAATATATGATGATTTAGGATACAGAACAAACCTAAATTAATTGAGATGGATATCGGGTAGCATCTACTTATGAGTGTGGGTAAGATATACATGAAGGGTCGAACTTTAAGACATGTCATTGATCCGAGAGCATGGATTAGACATAGTCATTTGTCTTTAGTCCGAGATTATGGAGAGGACATGGTTATTTGTCATTAATCCGGGAGCATAGATTAGACATAGTCAATTGTCCCTAGTCTGAGAGTATGGAATGGGCATAGTTTTTGATCCGAGAGCGTGGATTAGACATACCTGATCTGGGATTATGGATTTGGTAAAGATGTTAATTTTAGACTCAAGAGTATAGATCATATCGTTGTGAGGATCGACAGAGTGGAGTAAAATTGCTTATATGAGGTGAAATTGTATATATTGTGAGTTCTAAAACATATATATATATATATATATATATATATATATATATATATATATGATATAACATTATGGGATTGAAATCCATATGTACTCACCAGCTTTCCCAACCTGGCCCACTCAGTTTATTTGTATCACATGTATCTATACGAAGACACATTACACTTAGAGATTAAAGGAGATGTAAATCATTAGTGTAAAAGAATGTAAGGTATGTTTATGCTTATGTTTCTGTATTGACAATGACATCCCAAAGTTTTAATATAAATAAAATACATTTCTTTGGAAATGCTTTGATAATATATTTATCAGGTTTTCTGGGAACAAATTCCGCAATATTATTCTTCAAAATGGATACTCTTATTTTTAAATAAACATAAATAAAATTTTTAAAATGACCATGAATTTGGGGATGTCACATACTTCCTCTGGCACACTAGTCAATCATGCCCGAACTTCCTAAATTTCGTTAAGAATGAAGATTCATCCCATACCGACGACCGTCTCCCAAACCTGCCATCCAAACCCCACTTTAGCAGAAATCACTTATTCCTCTAGAAGAATGAACCTTGACACTCTACCCTCGGCCAATGAAAGAAACCCAACTGCTATGCCTAAGAACTGAAATAACTGCCTTACTCTTCCTAACTGTAAGGCCTTAAATCATCATGACAATCACTCAAAGCAGGAAACTTCTCGAAAACTAGAACCCATCAATTTAAACCCCAGAAGATATTCCCTAGGACTGCTGATCATTCATTCATTGTACCCTCCCCTAGCCCCTGACTAGGAACACCATTCAACCATTGCAGAAGGAAAACTCAAAATATACCGATCGCGAATATCACCAATTTCCAACTTCCAGAAATTATGCCCAACAACCTTAAATATGCACTTGACTTCCTAACAAGTCATCACCAACCTGTTGATCCCACGAGCATAAGGATGGTCAATCTAAGAATTCTCATGTTGCATCCAAATCCCTTGTCAACTCAGGTGTACCTCCACCTGAAAAATCACTTGAGATGTTCACAATGAACTTCATGACTCGAGATCCCATAACTGATACCCAACATTGGTAGCCAAAATCCTGATAATCAGCCCGCAAGAGACTTCTGATGCACAACTATTACTCCCAACCGCCCATATGATCCAAACCAGCAGGTCACTAAGTCTCCCGACTCCCACCAAGCACTAACACCCAAATATGCCAAGAAAACTACCGATCTGAGACCTAAGAGTCTCAATCAAAAGACTACCGGGTCCAACCCACATGAATCATACAACCATTGGTTCACGATACATCATGACACCTGCTAACCATTAAACTATAAGCTCACGGTACTATGTCGATCTTGCCGTCATCCCAATAATGGCCTGAAAACTCACGACCAGCGCCACAGGGGCCTAAAGGTACCAAACCATCAGTCCACGACTTGCAGGAACCCAGTCAACATCCCTCTCAATGCTAACCGAACACAGCATGGGCCATACCCTTTTATCACACACAACTCCTTTCACAACATAGGCTGATACCAAAGTAACACCATGCAAAAACATGATCACACACAACCAGAGAATGAGATAGATAGTCATATTCTTCTTCTAATTCGAAGAATATAACCCAAAAGATAACCATGCCAATAATATTAACCAAGCGGTCTCATGTTATCTTACTCAGTCCACTTGTACCCCCTTATAACCAGAATCGAGGCACTACCACAATGTACACCCCTAAGGGAGACACATAACCAACCCTGGATCTACTGCATTCTCTCATCCTCACAACCTTATCCAAAGGGTGAGGTACCAACAGATTTAACGAAATGACGAACCTCAACCGTAAACAGGAACATCCTCATGAACGATCGATACAACATCCCCTCCTCGATTGAATCTGAACAGATCCCACCTATATGCAATAGCTCGAGAAAACTTCTAAGGTGATCTAGGAATGCTACCAAAACTTTAGTCGTATCAATCCCACTACAAATCCTACCGACACCACATGCTAAAATAAGATTCTACGTAGATCAAAGTCACACCTGGAAAGCTAAACAATGCTACCCCAACATCCGATCTTCCAATAACCAAGGACAACTGCCAAACTTGAGTCTATTGTGAACCAAAATTCCACACCACAATTGAGGGTAAACATACTCAGCAACCAAAGAAAATATAAAAGATATGGAACTTGACAATAGGTTGACGCATCCATTGAACTTCAACTGACACAACTCGAAACCTTCGAAGAACCTCCACTTTTGAAGATGAACGAAATGACCAACGACCGAGAATGCTTTGACAACTAACCCAATATAATACTGAACAAAACCCAAGTGAAACTAAACATACCAAACTCTAAATATGATTTACCGATCAGTAACTGTCCACCCTAGAACCTGGATAACAATCTATACAACGAGTTAAGGAATCCCAGTAACGCCCTATTCCGAATCGTTTCCTAATTCGGAGCGGTGACCCGAAGATCGAGTATCATAAGGCTTAAGGCCTTTATAAAAGAGGGATTTATACCAATTTAGGTGTGGGTAGTGTAATCTAGATGATCAGGGAGTTCAGTTTATGAATATTGGATTTTAGTTCGGGAAGTTTTAAGGTAATGATGAGTTGATAGAAGTGTAGAGCTTCTCGTTACCTTTCCGTGGATATAAGGATAGTCGAAATCGAATTTAGAACGAAGAAGTTATGGCATTCGGAAGTTGGTGGGTTTAAGGCTAAGCCTAGTATGCGAGGCGTACTTAGGGAGTACGTTGGGCGTACTAGGGAGAAGGATCGTGACACCTTTAGGGAGTACACTGAGCGTAATGGGAGTACGCAGGGCGTACTCCAGTTTCATGCAAACCCTAATTTAGGGTCTTGGACCCTATTTAAGCTCCTTAACTAAACAACAAACCATATTATCCTCAGCCTCCATCCCTTTAAACCTTAGATTCAAAACCCTAAGATCTTGTGGTGATTTTTGAGCTTGAAAAGTGATTTGTGGGTGTTTTGCTGTGAAGAAGAAGAAGAGGAACACATGGAGGAGTGGCTTGAGCTTGTAGATCCAGGATTTCCTTCTCATTTGCAAGCTTTTTAAGGTAAAAATCTCATACCTTGATGATCATTTATGTTAGATCTACTTTATGGTGTTTCTTGGGCATTTTTGAGTCTTTTGAAGTAAAGACGAGCTTTTGATATACTCCAGAAGTAATGGATGCTAGATCTAAGCTCCATAAGGTCCCTTATTCATAAAAATGCAAACTTTATGGAAGATTTTGGTTCATGCAAGTATTAAGACCCTTATTAAGCTCCTTTTTAAGTGTTGAGTCCGATTAAGGAATATAAGAGAGTAATGTTGGCAACTTTATAGTTTAAGACCTTGCCTAGGGACCATATCTATGTTTTGGACAACTTGGCTTAACCCATTAAGATCTTAATGTTGTTTGTTGGACTCTGACGAGTACGTTGGGCGTACATGGGTGTATGCTCAGTGTAATGTTGGATTCTAGCATCAACGGCTTGTACCATCTGCTTCGAGCACAGTCAGTCAATTTCAGGGTAAACCGGGCAGAGCTCATTGGACAGTAGTGAAAAATATTCTTGGGAAGTTTATTTGAATTTGAAATTTGAAATAAGTTAAAATTATTTAAAAAACATGCAAAAAACATTATGTGTTTAGTTGTCAAACCCAGTGTATTAAACGTGTTAATTATAACAAAATGCTAAATACAAAGGTTTAAACTGTAAATTTATTTAAAATTGAAATTGAAGTTTGAAATTTGAAATTTGAAAATTGAAATTAATATAATCGTTATGGTATGTTTAATTCACTGTAACTAAATTAATGATATATTGAAAAATGAAAAATAAAGTAAATGACAAGAGGAAAAATAAATATATCAAAATTATGACAAAATGACATATGGCATAATGAATGAGAGGATTTGCTCATTCAATGTATAGTTAGATTGAGTAAGACTCAAAGTCCCAGTATGGAGGAAGAGATAGATGACATGAGTCGAGTCCCATATGCTTCCACTGTAGGATCGGTCATGTATGCTATGATGTGTACTCACCCTGATGTGTCTTATGCTTTGAGCACGGTCAGTCCATTTCAGGATAAATCGGGCAGAGCCCATTGGACAGTAGTGAAAAATATTCTCAAGTATTTGCGGAGAACAAAGGATATGATTCTAATTTGTGGTGGCAATGATATGTTGAGAATAAGTGTATATAGTGATGCCAACTTTTAGACTGATCGAGACAACTTATGTTCTCAATCTGGATGAGTATTCTTGTTGAATGGTGGAGAAGTGACTTGGAAAAGTTCCAAGTAGTCAACAGTCACTGATTCTACTTGTGAATTAGAGTACATCGCAGCTAGTGAGGCATCAAAGGAAGCGGCTTGGTTGAAGAACTTCATCGGAGATCTCGGAGTAGTCCCGACCATTCAATAGCCGACAGAACCGTTC
The DNA here is from genome assembly GCF_052849685.1 of Lactuca virosa. Classification (NCBI taxonomy): domain Eukaryota; kingdom Viridiplantae; phylum Streptophyta; class Magnoliopsida; order Asterales; family Asteraceae; genus Lactuca; species Lactuca virosa. Next base: position 371,926,067 of record NC_136430.1, on the reverse strand, counting down.
TGTGATAATGAAGGCACAGTTTCTTTGACCAAAGAACCAAAGTATCATGGTAAATCCAAACATATCAACGTAAAATATCATTACATCAGACATAAGGTTGAAGAAGGTCATCTCATGGTGAAGCGAGTATCATTAGAAGACGATCTTACAAATCCTTTCACGAAGGCTCTGAGTAGTGTTAAACACAACCAACATGCTAGGAGCATTGGCTTAAGAGACCGTGTTAGTTTTAGTAGTTACTTGACAGTTTTGAAACTTTGTAACAAAAATAAATGTAATTAATTTTGGTGATTAAATAATAGAAAATTATTTATGTGTATTGTACTGCCTTCTTCAATTATTTATTCTTGTGTTTCACTTTGCATGTTTTACTACTTGAATGAACTGGTTATTCAAAATTCCATAGTTAATCATACTTTTGGAAGTAAGTAGTGAATTAAGATTGTCATCAATGGATTTCAGATTGTCTATGGAGATTAGACATTGCAATGAGATTGCTACAATATTCATGAGTACTTAGAAATGAAGAATTGAGTATTGGATAAACCCACACTTATAGATTACTTCATGGATTCAATCATGAGTAATTCTAAGACAATAAATATTTTGTTCTTCAAACAGAGATATATAAAGTTGTGATTTACAAATCGGTTATGCATTGGTGTTGCGAAAACACATCAGTAACATGATGTTATAAAACAAAGTGTATGATTTGGTGAGTAAAGGACACATTTATATAGTCAAAGTTTATTCGTTCCTTTTACCCCAATGGGAAAAGTGATATCTTTTGGCCCCTCGGTGATTTGGTGTTGACATTATAGTGTTGGGCCCATCAAGGACTAAATTGATGTGTTCAATTGGTAGTTTGATCATGTCATCACAAACCGGGAAATCAGGAAACAAAATTTTGGACAATGAGATTGATTGGATTCCATGCCTCATATCCATATGATATCTTATGGAACGAATGAATAGCTGATCACTTATCTTAGGGCCAATGTCTGATTTGAATCAGAGTTTAGCAGTTGCTTTGGGAAGCACACTTTGTTGTTTGGTTCAAAGTTATACTTGAAATTGTAGTTATAGACTTATCCAAGTGGGGTTCTTTTAGATTAAGGTTTCTAAACTCGTAACTAAATTGGTATATACTTGAATTAGAAGCAAAATCCTTTTTGGGTTGCCTCACAACTATTAACTGAGTAGAATGACATTTGGAGAGAAAGAGAATAATCTATCAGTTTATTATACAAATAATAAACTAATTGGAAATTGAAATAAATGGTTTATTAATATATTATATGATTAATATATTAATTGGAAATAGTAATGATTAATTGATTAATCAGAATTAATTTGGATTTAATTCTAGGTTAATTAGAATTAATCATGCAAAGACACTTTGGTTTCCAAGGGGTTTCCTTAAGCAACTATAAATAGGAGACTTTAGTGTGCCTATTTTTGTGCACTTGTTTTCTTCAAGAGAATAGCTGAATTTGGTATACCTTTCCTCTCCCCTCTTGTCTTCTAGTTGCTAGAGTTGGGTACAAGCCATTAGAGGCACTAAGCTTTTGGTGCTAGCTTTCTAATGTGAAAAGGAAGGAATCAAAAGGTTTATTTGCTATAATAAATTGTTGGGTATGTAAACCTTACTTTTGCAATTTTTGAATTTCATAGGGGTTCTCTAGGGTTCTTGATGTTTATTGTAGGTTGTTATCAATTAGAGAAAAGATATATCCTTATAGGTTGCATGTGAACTTAAGTGTTAGATTTTCCACTTTACATGTTTTTGATAACCAATAAAACCCATCACATCTTCCTGCACTTGCCATAAATGAGGCCCCTCTGACCTCTGGATCGTGAATCGGCGGGCTTGAACCGCTTCACTGTTGGCTAAGTCTGAACGGGGGTATGCCTCTTCTCTCTCACCTGGGTCTCAATCTCAATCTTTCTCTTCCGAGAGAAAGACTGCAGCTCGGAGAGGGAATGGGACCGCTGAGTCAACACAAACTCCCTAATCTCATTCTTGAGCATGCTCAAGCAGCAGTACATCTGAACCTGCTCCGAAGCAGCATACTCGGGGCAAAAAAGGGCTCTCTCAATAAACATATTGGTTATCTCCGTTGCCGATTTTGTTGTATGCTTCAACGACATATACTCCTAGGCTAACCTCTCCCTCTCAACTAATGGGGCATACTCAGTGCAGAACATCTCCATGAACTACTCCCAAGTCAATGTGGCCTTATCCACAGGAGAATAAGCTCTGCTCACCAGTTTCCACCAATCCTTCTCCCCCACACGTAGAAGGTTCAAGGTGAACTTAACCTTCTGGTCCCCCGGGAATTAGCATGTGAAGAAACAACCCTCTACATAAGATATCCATCTCACGGTGATGAGTGGGTCCTTGACCCCATTGAACCCTGGGGGATTCGAGTTACCGAAGTCCCGGTACTGCATCACCCCTTTCCCCTGGAATCCTGCAGCAACAATGGTTGCAGTGGCTACGGTAGCAACAACCTTAGAGATAGAAGCATAACGCTCATCAAACAGCTCAATCATGGTGGTCTTGACAGACCTAAACAACTCCAAGATCGCCTACTTGACTTCCATAGTCACCTGATTGGGATCATCTTGTGAATCTCATCGTCAGTCAATCCTTGCCTCTCTAGGCAGTCAACTCCTGATCCTGAACCTTTCATGATCGCCATATTGAAAATAAACCATAACACATCAGAAAATCCAATTATATTCTAACACATCACTACTCGATCACCCAGTCCTCAGAAACCATGACTTCCTTGATATGTGTACGGGTCATGTGCTTCCAGTAGTCCGGGCCCATACTACCTTCCACACCTACCCATATTTGTCTCGAAGGATCATCGCGAATTTCCCGGCCACAAGGCCCAAGCAACTAGGATACGCATACATCATATATCTACTCTCTCAATAGTAGCTAACCATTCCTTACGATGACTTTCTAACAATCATACTTACTCATGAAACTTCCACTAACCCTGCAGTCGCTTTATGTATGTTGATGTAACGTTGGATTCGATAGACAGACGAATAATTGATTCTACCCTACGCCCACAACCAACATGAAATAAGGCTAAATCAAACATTATTGGGCTATAAAATCTTGGTTATGTATAACCATGATGCATACACTAAACAACTACAATAATAATATCAGTTTCATATAGCATATCAAGAAATCCCTTAGGCTATCAGGCATCATAAATCAGATAATTATATCATGCAATTCCTGAAGATCCTTAGCCTATAAACTATCATGCATTTCTAGCATATCACCAATACACATAAAACAAGTGTGGGTATCTTGGGGAATAACTTTTCCTTGGGCTCCGACTGATTACACATCACATCCTCTCCTTTGATTTTTTTAAAATTAATTATGAAAAATATTTTACAGATCCATAGTTTGTGCCTGGAATCACACAAGTGTTCATATTATTCTCTCAAACCAGGGATCTGATAACAACTTGTAACATCCCAAAAGCCATGACAAAATTTTTCATTTTTAAAGTTCATTTTCATAAAACTATAAAATCGTCAACCATTGTTTTCAAAACAAATCAATAGAAATCAGAGTATCAACATAATCTATCAATACATAAATCAGTAGGAGGATGTGTACGATCATTCCTTCACCTTGCCCTGATCATCTAAAGTACCTGAAAACATTGAAATCCACAATTGTAAGTCGAAGCTTAGTGAGTTCACCCAAAATATCCCAACTCGATATATATATATATATATATATATATATATATATATATATATATATATATATATATACACACAATGCAAGCACACCGAGCCGACAACATAAGACTTGATTGCCCCAAGCCCACAACACAAGACTGAATTGCCCCGGCCCCCCTCCACTACTGGACCCTCATCTTATGACTCACTTTCTCCCGAGCCCACAACATAATACTGGATTGCGCATCCCAATCCCTCAACTAATGACTGGATTGCTCCCCAGGTTTGTTTGCTCACAACACAAAGCAGTATCGCATCAACCCAACCATACTATGTCAGCATATGCATAAAATAATAACAGGCAACACATGTAATCATAGAAAATCTACTAGTCTAACAAAATACTACACCATAATAACATCCTATACAAAATGACACATATACAATACAAAGTATAGTGAGAAAGCTCACCTCACACTCTAAAAGATAACAACACTGATCAGAGATCCAATAACCGGCACTACAAGTCACCTATACAACAAACAAGGATAAAATCTCAAACTATATCCCAAAACCCCCAATTTGACCTAAAGTCAAACTTGTTCAAAAATTCAACGATCAAATTCAAAGTCAACAATCTAAGGTCACTCGGTCGGTCACCATGTCGTGGCCACCCTTTAGTCACGTCACGGCAGAGTGATGACAAAATAATCGCAAAGATGTCTATCGTCATGTCGTGACATCTAACCCGTCACGTCATGAGGATCTCTCTGGACAACTTAGTTCTTTAAGCTCTTAATCCTTCAAGCCAAGCACTCAAACTTTCCAGAACGTTTTCTCCATCCCAAAGCACCATAAAAATCAATGATTTTTAGATATACATGTCCAATACATGTCTTGGACACAATCTATGTCAAAATGAAGGAAAATGAGATCTATTCGCATGTGTTGACTTATAACTCACTAACTCTCCAGATCTGGAACAACGGATCACAAAGGAGCCTCAAAAACTCATAAAGTTGTCAACTTTAGGAGTTTCCAACATTCAAACTTCCTCAAACATTGAGAAAAGTGGAAAAAAACTCTGGATCTAACATGCTTGAGCTAATAAGGCATGAACTTGAGGACTTACAAGGCTCCTAATGCAACTCAAGATGACGATGGAAAAGCTTGCTAGCTGAGATGATGCACCAAAACTCCTTTTCTTCTTCTTATAGGCTAGAAATCACAAAAAGGAGCTCACAATCAACAATGGAGGATTAGGGTTTTCTTGAGGGTGAAGGGAAGTGATGGAGGTTTAGGGTGTGGAAACCCTATCCCTCACTTCCCTTTAATAGGGGCACAAACCCCGAAATTAGGGTTTTTGCATGTAGGGGTGTCACGTAGTGGCCATCATGTTGTTACGTTGTGACACCCAATGCGATGCACATTCCTCCTCAGGCACCATCACATTGTGTCGTGACACACACATACTCACCTCGTGACCAAGGTTTTCACCCTTTAAGATTTAATTGATAAACTCATAACTGATGCTTACCTGGAACTGGGTGTTACACTAATAGACATCATTTAACTTTTCCGTTATAAAGTTTCTTTGGAAAACTTTTTGTAAGCACTTCCAACTTTGATGTATGCTTTTATTGAGGCATCTTCGAGTCATTTTATTGATGGTCAAGCTTTAATTGTGGGTGAATATGCTACTAGATAGAACAAATTGGCCCTGATTAAACTCAATATCATAGGTAGGATGCTTTATTTGGATAGGCTTCCTTTAAGAGTGAACTTAAATAAAAAGGGTGTCATATTTCTCATTCCTATCATTCATAAACATCTCTCTTCCACATTAGCGTATAATCCCCCTTCTCATTCCATCTCTAAACCAACTTCATAGATAAAATGCTACATTTAAAGAATATATGTTGTTGAATTGTATTAAGTGCAATAAAATGTGTATGTTTGGTTTGAGAATAGTAAAATGAGTGAGGAATGGTTAGGATGGCCATGTTCAATCGTTTTCAAAATGGGAGGTACCGCATAGTTGCGGCGGTGTTCTCTTAGTTACCGCATGGTCCTGTGGTTTTTGTAAATTTGCATGCATCGTCCTTAATTTTTTTCTTGACAAAAATGGTCCATGTGTTTTCAATTTCTTGTATAGTTGGTCTTTAGCCCACATGAAATGATTTTTATACCCTTTTTAATTTATTTTATATTTTTCATAAAACTAATTTCAATTTTAAAAGAAAGAGTAAATTATTGTAAATATCCATGAAGTTGTGTCATCATTACGTGTTCTGTCCCTATCTTTTTCCTTGTGATATGTTGTTGTTTTTATCGTCTTTATGATACATGAAAATACTATGCTATCCTTATCTATCAACTTATTTATTATTAATCTATTAAAATAAATTATTTAATAAAACATATCACCACACATCCATAACTATTATCACCATTTCTATAGACCACCATCACTGACATCGACCATCACTGCCAGCAACCACCACCATCACTACCAGCGACCACCACTACTACTGACCACCACCACTAATGCCTTCAATATACAACAATTCTAAGCTTATGTACAACTACAATCCTAATTCCTTCCACTTTGTCTTCTTTAACTAGACCCTCCATCCCCTCTTATCTCCTCCGTCTTCTTCAATAAGCTTAATTAGTGGTGAAAAAACTGATACACCTCCAATCAGACACAAAATGAGGCCAAAATCAAGATTAAATTCAAAAAAACATGCATGAACTTCCTTTCCTACTTCCAAATCAGATTTGAATTTGTGGATTTGTGTTTTAGAAGAAAAACAAACATCCACCAATTCAAAGCCTCCAACCCTCAGTTCTCCAAATCCAAATCATGTCTCCCACATTAACAATCGATTCAAATCCATATATGTGCATTCCGTTTTATGATTTAAAAAAACATGCATCAATTAAATTCAAAATCTTTACCGTCCATTTTCTAGTTTCAAATTTGCTCCAATACCATCAAATGGAATGGAAACTATCATCACTTAATATCTATTCTCCTATTATATTAAGTGACAAGACACATAGTGAGAGACATGAAAATGGTTAAGTAGGAAAGGAACGCATCACAAACCTTTTTCTAGTAACTAACAAGAAGAGGTTTTTCGACAGGGCAATAGATTCTTTGTGTTTACTTCCAAAGTAAAGTGTTGTTTGCAGGTAGATTGTTCAATGGGATTTATGGCGAGAGAGTAGAGAAAGGCAGAGTAAAGAGAGACAATCATAAGTCATGGAGTAGAGAGTGGTGGCGATGACATTTTTCTGGCAAGAGGAGAGAATACCAATGATGGAGAGTACGATTAGGGGTAAAGGAATATATGGGAATAGATAATGGAGATGGGGGTGGGGATATTAGGATCTTATGGTGTATTAAATAATTATTATCAATATGTTGATAATGTAACACCCCTTGCATGAGCCTATTTGAAATAGTCTTTAATAAAACTTTTCCAAATAATTTCAGAGTTTTAGTTTGTGGAAAAACGATCCCAAAGTTTAATTCAAAATGTTTTTAGAGTTCAAACAGGATAACGATCCTAATTAAAAAGTTTCCCAAAATATTTAGTGGTTTAAAAAAAATATTTCTTGCGAGTGTGTCACAACAGATATCAAAACAAGGTTTAAGAAAACATTACAAACCAAATGTCTTCTAAATATCCAAAGCTAATGAGTCTCCTAAGCTTTTGATAATATCTACTAACCTGCAAAAAATTATCATCAAGTGGGTTAGGCTATGGGGAGCCTAGTGAGTACCATCCAATGGTTAGACATTATGGATAGTGTATGAATGAACACTTTGGTTCATACACAAATCTACAAACTCTTACCTTCTCAAAACAACAAAATCAACATCAAAAGTTAGCTTGGGGGTAAAATATCACATCGGTCAAAGTATGTTGTCATTTATGACGAATCTCATACAAACTTCACAAGTGAATAAACAATATGAGGTAAATGTACCTTAAGAAAAATCTTCTCAAATATCAAAATCCAAACAAGATAATATAGATCAAATATTACTCATACAAGTTGCAAAACACTTGGAAACAAAAATCCGATCAATAAATAAGTATGCAAAACTTGAAACTTTTCTAAATATATATATTTTTAAAAAGAAACAATCCAAATGGATAATGTAATGCACGCGGCTATCCCAACCCAATTCAATCTCAAAAGTCCGGCTCACAACAATCGTCGGATATGAAGTACTCATGACAGACAACCAACTTTTATGCTCACATCTGACAACAAAATAATGATGGTCGGGTGTGAAAAACACACAACAAACGAAATTACCAAGTCACCCTTACACCTACAAACAAGGCACTAGGGCCTATACAACCTAGGCTACACGAAGGGTAGCAAGCCTTTACTCATGTATGTGAGGATTGCCTAGAAATCTACTCATAAACATATAAAAAACAACAAACAATTTCCCATTAAGTACCCGAGGCCACAAAGTCACACGCATCCTAGTGTGATATGCATGTATGCAACAAGTAGGATGTCAAAATCTATTTTCTCCAAACTAGATGTGTGCCCGCGCAAAACGAAAACGCCAAGTAGCTCTTTTAGTAAATAGTTTCTTACGGTGAAATAATTATTAAATTTTATTATTAGTTATTAAGTAATAAAAAATTACCACTTTGAAAAAAGTATTTATTTTTAGACCTTATATTTATATTGCCTATTTATATTATTGATGTAAATTAATTAATAACGATGTCTAGTTTAAGAAATATAAATTAATTTATATACATGATTTCATTTTGCTATATTTATAAAAAAAATTACCACTTTTACATAAAATATTTATTTTTAGACCTTATATTTATATTTCCTATTTATACTATTGATATAAATTAATTAATCATGATGTCCAGTTTAAGAAATATAAGTTAATTTATATGCATGATTTCATTTTGTTCCAAATTGAATTTATTAATAACCGTCCTTATTTATGTTTTTATATTTTTGGCAAGTATTAATGATTTATTTATGCATAATTGATGTGTACAATAAGCTTTGTAACTTATGCCTCTTAAAATTCAAGATATAATGAATATGCTTTATAATATAGTATAAATATAGATATAGATAAACATTTTTTGCTTTATATCAACCAAAAACATTTTTAAAAATATAATTTCATGAATGCACAAATAATCCTCATGACAAACTAGCAGTGAAATATATGTTAGACAATTGCAAAATACAAAACCAATAATAAGGGATGTATACTCCCAATATCTTACTATGAAAACCAAAAAGGGAAATTTGTATCCATAAGACTAAAGAATAAGTTTACCCCCCACAAATAAATCATTTCTCAAAACATGTCCTTAGTTCAAATAGGGTGTCCCTGAATAATAAACTATCATAACGAGAAAATGAAGCATATATTTTCAGTATAACATAACACAAAAAGGGAAAACACAGGTAAGATGCTCATTGTGGGTACAAGTGTTCCAAGGTAAGTGTATTCACATTAAGTCCTAAGTTAGAAGCACCAAAGATCTTCTACACCTGAAATACACACCTTCAACTTCAAACTTCTTAAGTTAATCACCTAGTACTAACAAAAGGTGTCAAATGACTAAAATATCTTTCTATGGTCAACTCATTAATAAAATCTCCAAATTCTCCAAAAATGATCCATTATGAATCAAGGAAGCCAAAGAAGACTAGAGGAATGATATATACCTAAAACATACGAAGATCACAATGATAAACGAGACAGACAGGAAAATGTGTCGCGACTTTCCTAAGGTCGTGTCACGACTAGTGAATAGAACAAAAGTTTTTGTTTTATTTCTCATTTAGCCAACCAACTTTCAATAAAGCTTCAAAGCAATATTCGATGATTCCAAAAACTGAAAATATGTGTTTAAATATTTCAGATGACATAAGAAAGGATCCCCAAGTGGTTAATATCCTTGAAGTAACTTTAAAATTCCTAGATTTTTATAAAAAAATCATTTTACAGATCCAAGAGGATCAAGACTCCAAAAGTGGAAGGATTCCTTCAAATTACATATTAGTTTAATTTCACATATACCAATACACATTTCAAAACCATTTTCATAAAGAATGATGTTATGAAAAACCAAAACTTGAAAAGTAACTAAATATAAAATTCTAACACTTCTTAAAAACTTTAGAAACATTAAAAAACCATTCATGACACAAGATGAATATATTTCTATACGAATCATCAAGGATGATAAAATATCAAAACTAGACATGAGGATAAGTTAAATGTGGAAATTCAAGCTTGGAACATAGTTCCATAATCAACAAGGTTAAGAATCCCCAATTTAAGTAAGGTTTTATTCTAAACTTCAAAATCTCACCATGAGACAAGGATTGCCAAATGGATCCTAGATTATAATATAAATAGATAATCTAAGCATAACATCAAACTCTTATCATTGTTTGAAACCATAAATCTTGATCTAGAACAGTTAGGGTTTGAAAATACCCAATTCATCACATGGAAGCTAAACTTGAATCAAACCCTAGAAATCTTCCATTAGTCATGATTTAACAAACATGGCATGGATTTGAAGGGACATAAGCAATCTAATCACATATCCAAGCTTATATCATTGCTTGGAATCAATAATTTGAATTAGTGAACCCTAGAATTAAAATTCAAATTAATACCATTGGAACTAGAACTTGATTCAAACATCATGCAATCTCACCATAAGCCAAGGATCAACAAATGGATTACTGATTGAAGGGAAATGTGTCATCTAACCGTAAGCTCAATCTCATATAAGTTTTTGGAGCTTCAAATTCAAATTTGAAGAGAAAGGACTTAAAAACCCATCAAACATCCTCCAATCTCACAAATCTCACAACCATTTTTTGGTTAGAGCTTGGAGATGGATCAAGGAGTTAAATCACATCAACAATTTTACATTAACATCACAATTTAAGCATAAAATTCGGATTTGAGGTTTAACAATACCCTAGAACGAATTTAGGGAAAAGGAAGAGAAATATAAGTTTTTATGCAAGAAGAGGAGAGGCAAAGAGCAAGGAATCATCTAGCAACTTCAAGCCTTCAAACTCCATGAGATTGGTGAAGAAATTTCGATCAAAGAGCTGTTAGGAGCAAAAATCGCGAAAGGGAGAAAGGGGTGAAGAATGGGAAGAAAATAGGAAAAACATCGTTGATATAATTGTATAGAGACGAAAGCGCGACGTTCTTGCTAGGGGCACGACACACCCACCTATCTTTGGCCAACTTGACATTGTCGGTCCTTCCTAAATTTTTTGCAATAATGGTCCCCAGCTCAGCTAAAAACTTTCGATAACTCATCCTTAGCCTTACCCCAACATAAAATTATTCAAAAATGGCACAAAATACTTATTAGGTTACACTCTCAGGTCAAACACAAGTTTTTCCAACTTGTCACTTTTAGCCCCTAAACCTTAAAAGTTTTCATTCGACGTCAAAACACTATCAGAATTTATTTATGATTTAGAAATAAGGTTTACTATGATTATTATTCTAAATAATTTACTCTCATTTGTTCATTTATTTTATTTTAATTTTTAAAAAAATACCGCAAAAGCCCGAAACTTTTAGCCCTAAAAACAGGATGTTACAGATAATAAATAAATAAATAAAAAATAAAAAAATGAAACATATAAGGAAATTATAGTTATTCCAGGTTTGGCAGGGACAAAAGTTGCAACAAGAAAATAACACAGAGATGGTTCGAGTGAAAAAGGATAAGAACCAAAACACAAATTTGATCAAACCATGTGGACAATTTCAGTAATTTACTCAAAGGTAAATAAATAAACCCACCCCACCCCACCCCAAGCCCCATCTATTTCTCTCTTCTCTGCGTCTCATTCTATCTTTCACCATACCATCGTCAACCCTAAAACTCTATATTGTCGCATCCCTATTCCTACTTGGACCTTTGCTTTCCAACGACGACATCAACGGTAAAATACAATGTCGACTCCCCCCTCCCCTTCTCTATCCCATTTATATCTTTTTTTCATATTAACCACTATTAAGTGTTTATAGATGTTTTCTCTCACTTCTGATTTCTCTCTCTGGTAACAGTGCGGGTTTAGGAAAATGAAGATAGAGACCAAATCCATGAAAATCAACTTTACTCTATGTGGTTGTACTTGACCAAGTCCATCTTTCGATTTTTTTCGACAGTTGTACAAATGACCATATTTCATTAATTTTTGTTTTTCTGGTTTTGGTTTTGATATCAGATGTAGTATTGGAATCCAAAGTTGCACAAATGACCATTTTTACAATTGATTCCCACTATTGTATTGGATTTGACAATTACACATATAACAGGTAAAAATACAATTATTAATGAGGAAGATCTAATATATATGCATTTCATCGACAATTTAAGCTTGGCATGTTCTTTAATGAATATATCTGCATTTCATAACGAGGTGCAACTGAGTCCCTATAAATTTTTGTCGTTGGATCAAGCTTGGTGTGTTCTTTATTAAGTTTAATATGTATATAATATGTAAATATGAAAGAATGTATGTGTATCATGATGCACAATTGAGTTACATGCCATGTTTTGTGTGTTCTAGGTAATTGGGAGAATTTGATTATGATAATTGATACTGATGGCGGTTGACTATAATGGTGGTGCACAATGATGGTGGTGGAAAGTGATGATGGTGGTTGATGGAAGACAGGGTTGTTCCAAAACATATTTGGGGCCGAGGACCAGAGGGAAAAAATCTCTAAAATACATAAATTTCATTAACTCTTTTTATAACGACTCAATAATTGAAAGAAAATTATTTATATTAGCTTCTAAATATAACATTTTCGATTACAAAAATCCAAATATTTAAAGAAAAATATTTTTTCTAGCTTTTTGAGATGCAAAATTATTAATGATATCTTCAAGATCGATATTGTCTAACATATAATTAATAAATCCCATAAAAAATTCGGGCCCCTTTAAAAAATGGTTACCGGACGGTTGCCCATTTCACCTACCTTTTAGAACGGGCCTGATGAAGAAATGAGGTGGGCATCTTCTAATTTAATAACCATATAAAATATAAATAAGTAAAAAAACTAAAAGATAATAAAAATACATATACAAATCGTTCTAGATGGGTATGGACTTTTGAAACCATATCATCATTGGAAAGTAAAAAAATAACCATATCATCATCCTCACTAAAAAAAAATAGTGACTGAGAATATAACTTTTTGTAACAATAGGGACTATTTATGTAAATAAATTGATAACTGATATAAGAGAATAATATCGGGGTTAGGGGGGCAGGTGGGGCCTGAGGTAGCAGATGGGAAGTCGCGGCAGACGTCTTATCCCATGTATTCCTCGTGCTTTATTTAACATCTCCCTTCCATATATTAAATACATATTTTATAAAAATCAACAAAGAAAGAAAGGTATCCTTTCTATTTAAGTTTGATATTATTTTTTTAGATTCATTCTACCAGCAACAATTATGTCTGCTTCCTCTGAGATTGTGGATTCCGGTAGGTTTTCCGGCCACAAGACAACTGAGAAGTCCAATTTCTCACAGACTTTCAACCTCTTGAGTCAATACTTGAAGGAAAACGGAACTTTTGGAGATCTCAGTCTTGGTATGTAATCTGTTCTTCCTTCTTTCTCTTAATTCCAACTTCAAATCTTTACTAGATTTTCTTCAAATCGATCTTTATTTTGAGATCCCCCCATGGTTAAATTTGTTGTTACTGGAATAATAATCTGGATCTGTTATGTGGATGCATCAGGTATGGCAACCGGCACCATGAATCTGTTTCCGGCGACCAACAAGTCGTCCCACCGTCAGCAAGATGCCGCCGTTTCCCCTGTTTCAACCCAAGTCCCAAAAAAGCAGCCGGAATCAGCCCAAATGACCATCTTTTACGCCGGACAGGTGATCGTACTTGATGATTTCCCAGCCGAGAAGGCCATGGAAATCATGACGTTGGCCGGAAAAGGAACCTCGCAGAAGACCCAAACTTTCCGGCCGGCTTCCGATTGGATCCCAAAACCAACCGAACCTTCGAATCTGGTTGCATCAAACATCGAGAAAGAAAGCGTCCAGCTTCAGCCTGTTGTTTCTGGTAAGTAATTCATCTTTTCTCTTTGTTTATAAACATGGATTTATTGAAATTATTTCAGAAAAAGTAAACTGATTTCTGTACTTATTTCTGCAGATCTTCCGATTGCAAGAAAAGCTTCACTCGCCCGATTCTTGGAGAAGAGGAAAGAAAGGTAAACATTCAAACGAAGACATAAGAAATTACTTGTTAGTTATTACATACATGAATTTTGATTTCGATTTGAAATATGAACAGAATCACAGCAAGATCTCCATACCAAAGTGATAACCATGGGAGTCCTTCGAAGCAAGAAGAAGGCAAATCATGGTTGGGATTAGCATCTGAATCTCGTGGACAGTTTCAAGCCCAGTCAGCATCATAGATTATCATCATTATAATATCATATATAAATATTATCGTGTTAGTTATGTTACTATTGTTGTTATACTATTATTATACTATTATTATTAGTATAAGTAATGATTAATCGTGTAGGATGCATTTGTATCATGTTTTTACCGAGAGACATGGATCTCATGTGTTTTGGTTGGACTAAAGCTTTCGGAAAGATGTATCTTCAATTGTTTTTTACATCTTTTCGTTTGTTGTTGTCGTATGATTTAAGTTAAGGAAACAATGAGATTTTTATTGTGTTCCTTGTTATTAAATATGTATCTTTTTATTGTTTTATTTGTTTCAAATGTGTATGATTTAGTATGGATTGGTATCATAAATGTGTAAATAATTATTATTTTATAATATAATTGTTTTAAAACATATTGGAAATAACTATCTAAATAATGCAACTGGAACTCTGTATTTATAAAATATTATTATTTTAATGATATTTTGTGATGACAATAGATAGTTCAATAGATGTTTATAATAATTTAAAAAAAAATAATTCATTGCAAAAAAAAATTTGAAACTTATTTGTTACATTAACTCATTTAGTATTTGGTATGAAATAAGTCACCGGTTAGTGTTGTTTTATATGAATTTTTCTTCCTAATTTCCTTAATATTCTTATTGAAAAAAGAAAGTAGTTTACTAATTTTGTGGTGTATATGGGGATGCTTGTTTTTGTGTTTATATAAATCCAATTTTATATTTAGGCCGGCAACCCAATTCCCATGCTACCAAGATGACACAAATTTGTTAACAATATGACTTTACTTCTAATCTCTTAATTATATTATTATTATATTATTATAATTATTATTAAGATAAACTACACAAATGGTCCTTATAGCTTACAAAATAGTTCAAATATTATTCTTATACGGATTTTTTAACACATGTGATCCTCGTGATTTGAAAACATAGTAAAATAAGTCACTATGACTAGCACTTATAAAAATAAGGGTTATGTATTTATGAAATTATGCTTCTTTTATTCATTTGTCATTTTTCATTTTACAATAACATCTTTGCAAAACCATCTTAGAGGGAACATACAATCTATCATTTCTCACTCTTTCTCTCCCTCTCTCTTCTTTTCTTGTGCAATAACAAATAGACCTTCATGGATATAAATCGTTGGGGAGGAAGGAGAGATCTAGATTTCAATTGGTAGAATTTTCAAAAGCATTAAAAAGTACTAAATGAAGTGAATGTTTTATAACGGAAGAAATGAAAGACAATGACATTATTCTCGATTACTGGATGGGGTAGGAGATTTTTCTATGAGAGATCACAGTTTTCATCGATTATGGAAAGACTTTAGGAAAACTGATAGATTATCTAGAAGAAATTATACGAATGTTGAATAGAAAAAGAAAAAAAAAGAATACAAAAATGAAGAAAACGAAAAGGGGTGTCTAGAAAAGAAATTTCCCAATAAACCAAATGTAACACCCGTATTTTCAGTCTAGAAGTTTTACCCATTTATGTGAAACTATTTGAAAAAAATTAAACTAAATAATAGATATAAAGTTTCAAGGCCATTAAATTAACTAAATTAGAATTAGTTATACTCTTAACTTTAAGTGATAGTTGAAGGAAAAACCTTTAAATTTGAATAAATAGATAACATTTGAATAAATCCATTTAATTAGGAAATTAGAGTTGACTTTGTTAAATTAGAAAAAATTAGATATAACTCTTGGTTAAGGCACTTAATTTCTAGTCATCTTATTCATTTGCCATCTTATTCCTACATATGAACTCCTACAGTAAATTAGATGTTAAATTGTGTTTCCAACTTAGATTTTGTCAATAGCTAAGCCATCAACTTTATTTAATGTTGCTTGATTTCAACTTTATTCGTGGATTTAGGGGGCTATAAACCCTAGATTAGTATAGTTATGTTATCATGAGTCTGAATTTTAGTAATCATTAAGAGTATTAGTTTTTGAAATAGACTTCAGGAAATTGGAGTAGATGCATAATCATGTTCATATTTTGGATTCTGGTATTATTTAGTCGAGTTGAGATTATCTTGCAAATGCTATGCTTTCTCCCGAAATTTTGGAACTTATTGATTATTTTGTTTATTTGAAAGCTTTTTCTTGGGGATTGAATTGTTGTACTTATATATTTCCCTTGAAGATTTTACATCAGGTAATATTCACCGGGCATTCCAAGTTTAAACCTTTGTTTTTGACATATATCTAGGCTAGGTGATAAGAAGTGGACAAGGAGAGATGTGTGGATATTCTAAAAAACTTTAACAGTGTAAAAGAACTTCATTTATATTTTTGCTTTTTTATTGATTGTATCACTTCACAACTTAGGGGGTGTTTGGCAAATGAGCTTATTAGCTTATTACCGGTTCCACACCATTACAAGGTGAAAAGTGTTTGGATAAAAACAGTTTATAGTGATGGCAAACCGTTAATAAGTCATATTTTTATAAGTTAACTCCTAACTTATTAGCTCATAAACTAAACTTTTTTGCCAAACACCCTCTTAACAAACGTTGTTAAAACTTAGGGGGCGTTTGGTTGTGGAAAATTTTCCAGTTTTCTAGAAAAGTTTTCCAAGAAAAGCGAAAATTTTGAAAATACGTTTGGTTCGTTCAATTTTTCAAAATTTTCTAAGAAATTGAAAATTTCCAGTTTTCCAAATTGTATGTAAATTAGAAAAACGAGTTTTACAGTTTTTCAAAGTTTTCTAAATTTCTAAGATGAAAAATGAAACTCTACCGCTTCCAACCAAACGCGTTTTCTAAAATTTTCATTGAAAACCGAAAATGAAAACCAACTCTATTTTTGAAAACATTTTCTTAGAAAATGAAAACAGTTTTACACGACCAAACACTCTTAAATTTTGGGACTGGCCCATGTGAATGATGTTACACCTAAGCCTTCCACAAGGCGACTTCATTGGAGTAGCATGGCGGGTTGAAGGAGGTGTGAAGGTTGTTTTTGAATGGAGAGAGATCAACGTGGAGCTTTGATGGCATTCATGAGTGGAGGAAAAAAAATAAAGGAAATGGAGAAGTGAGTCTTTATGTTGATACCAAAGATAGAGAAAACGAAACGAATGGTGTGAGTCAAAGTAGAGGTTAACTCGATGATGTCGATCGATTGTGGTGTGGTTGATGAAGAGAGACGATGTCAACTAAGTTTAATGCACAAAGTCAAATCAACAAAAAAAATAGATAAATAGACTTAGCCTCTACTTTTTAAATGTAAGCCATAAAAACGTAATGTACAACGCTTTCAAACAATAAAGATCATTTGTGTCAAAAAATCAAATAGATCTATTTTATTTTGTAAACTATCTGGATATTTTGTGTAATTTTGTTATTTATTAATTGATGGTAATGATAAATGGGGAATTAGTGGTTGAGAAAATCAAAATAAGGTCGGCCATTGTTCTCCATCCATCCGACATGTTGATGAATCTTTTCTTTGTAATTTTATTAGAAAAATATCTAAGTTTGGTGGGCTATTATTTTATTGTTATTTATTGCAATTTATCACGTTCTTTATATCACGTTGTTTACATTTTTTACAATAAGTGCCGTATATCTTTTGACTTTTTCATTGTTTTCATCATTTTTGGTTGAAACCACCTAACTTCCTCTTTTTTTTCCTTGATAACTTTTTTCTCTATACAACCATAAGACATTAGAGTTTTATTTTTGAGTAAATTACAGTTTTGATCTTTGTGGTTTGGTCATATTCGTACTTTCAGTCTAATCATTAAAAATTTGATAAAATGTATCCATGTGGTTTAAAAAAATAACACTGCACATCCTCAGTCGATTTAAAAAGACTATTTTATCATTATTTTTATATTTTTGTTTTTCTTTTATCTTTATATAAATATATTCGAAAAAATGTCAAATAAAATCTAAATAATAAAAAATATAAATAAATAAAATAAAATGTAAGCGAAAAATATAAAAAAGTAAACAATAATATATATATATATATATATATATATATATATATATATATATATATATATATATATAAAGTAAACAATAATATATATATATATATATATATATATATATATATATATATATATAAAAGAAAAACAAAAATATAAAAGTAAAGGTAAAATGGTCTTTTAAATGGATTAAGGATGTTCAGTGTAATTTCTTTAAGCCATAGGGATGTATCTTGTCAAATTTTCAAAGGTTGGACTGAAAATGTGAAGCTGACCAACCACAGGGACCAAAATTGTAATTTACTCTTTATTTTTTGTCCAACTATTTTTAGAATAACCAAGTCGTTAATTAATATAAGCAAAATTGTATATATGGTTTTCATGCCGCAACATTTCACACTAAACAAAAATTAATGATGTGTAGTTATGTATTAGTGTTTGAAAAATTCACCGGTAAAAACTAGGGGTATTCGTTTGGATGGATCGGTTTGATCCGATCCAATCAAGTGAATCCAAATTGATTTCGGTTTTTAAAACATCGATTCGAATTAGTCCAAATTAAATTCAAATCCGATTTGATCCAATCCAATTACAATTCGGTTGGATCAATTTTTTATAATTCGGTTTTCAAAAATCGAAACATTATAAAACGACATATAATTATAATATTACCCATTTACACAAGAAGCAAAAACAAATTATTTAGTTATGATTTGAAATTTATAAACTACTAAGAAGGTATATTATAGTTCAATATTTTATGGATAATTTTTTTTGAGAGAAAATACATATTAATATTTTTATTAGTTGAAACTTTTTCAACCTATTTGAAAAAATAAATTACAAAATTAATAAATAGTTATAGATATATATTAAAATAAATAAATAATAAATTGTTATTCGGTTTTTTTGAACTATTCGGTTCTTATTTTATAAACCAAAATCAATCTGAAATCCAAAATAATAATTATGTTTTTTTTTTTAAAACCAATCCAAAAATCTGAATATCTAAACAAAATAATCCAATCCAAATTGTCCAATTAGATAATTCAGTTTAATCCAAATAGCGAACAGTCCTAGTAGAAACACACATAAAAAAATTATAACAAATGTATTTGATAAAACTAACTGGCAACTGAAAAAATAAAAATTATATATGTTATTTGAAGAAATGCTTAAAAGAAAGAACAAATTACTGAAATCGTCTCTGTGGTTTGGTGAAAATTACGTTTTCAGTCCCTAACTTTTTCTTTTTGCACTCGGACCTTCCTTATAGTTTCATTTTGTTGCGTTTTTCGTCCCTTCCTAACATGAAAAAACTTTTTTGCCCTTTGTATTTTCTTTTTTAGTTTTTTTATTATTTGTTTATTATTTATTAATAAAAGAAAATCAATTACATGATTTATAGACATATGGGACCCACTCATACTCTCACTTGCACCACCGACCACCACCGACTACCAACAGCCACCATCGATCACCGACAACCACCACCGACGGATTCCAACATCACCACCATCCATCTATCTAGCTCCACTACATACCACCTTCCGAAATCATAACCATACCAAGATCAAATTCCGAAATAAAAAACCTAACCAAAGTCAAATCTCAAAATCAGAACCTAAGCTGAAATCAAAACCAGATCTGGAGATCAAAGCTCAAAACGCAAAACAACCTAAAATCGACGATGAAATGGTGGTCGAGATTTTAGTGAAGGAGATGTTGCGGTTGAAGCTGAGCAGAAGGTTAACCTTACGTGAACCTCCCGACGATGTGAAGCAGCTTCATCATCTTCGGATCCGTTTCTGGAGACCTCGCCTTCCCTATCATCTTCAGATCCGTCTACTTCAGGCAGATCCACCTATGGAGAATATGAATCTGATGAGGGGTAGAAAGAAGCAGCGACATAGAGAGAAATCGATGGAGTAGATGGAAATCGAGGGGAGGAAGATGGAGTACAAAAAAATCGAGAGGAAACCATTTACATAACCGACGATGGGCGAGGTGGTGATTTCCGGTGAGAGAGATAGAGTAGAGGAAAGTGATAAGAAGAGATAAGTGACATAGGAGGAGTAGATGGCGATTCATTGGTTTTTAGTGGGTTATGGTGGTGTTTCCGGTGGCTCCGTTGGTGTTTCTGGTGGTTCCATTGGTGGCTCCAGCAGTGGTGAATTAAGGACCATTTAGGGCTTTATTTTTTTTTCTTCAACTAAGATAAAAGTGAAGGATAAGGTGAGAGAGGGGTTGAAGGTGGGACCCATATATATTTTTTTATTATCAATAAATAATAATAATAACTGAAAAAGAAAATACAAAGGACAATATAGTCTTTTTATCTCTACAAGGGACTAAAAACGCCACAAAATAATATGTTAGGGATGGTCCGAGTGCAAAAAAAAAAATAAGGACCAAACTCGTAATTTTTGACAAACCACAGGGAGGATTTCAGTAATTTGTTCTAAAAGAAATTAGCAAAGCAAGTTTTTGAAATGTATAAAGTGTTATAAAACATAACATAAAACTAGAAGAGATCTCATATTTTGAATTAAAAACTTATTTTTTTAAAACAAAAAATTTAATTTCGTATTCTTTAATGATTTTTTTTATTTTACTTTTTTTTTATTAAAAATTAAAAGCTAAAATCTTCTAAATTTTTTTAAACAGAACCGGTTAAACCCTATATGTAATGATTCTTAAATTGTAACACGTTGACACTTGATTATTTTATGATATAACAAATAAGACTTGTGCCCACATGTTTTTAAAATATTACTAGCTTCATTGTAATATATTTCTCCACCACTAACTACCTTTTTAAAGGATTAAACATAAACATTATTTTTATAATTAAAATTTGCTTTAAACATCATTAATTTCTTTATAAGACAACCTTTAAAGACAACTAAATCCCTTGAAAAAGTTTTTTATGAAGACTTGTCGTTATTTAAAAATAACTATCGTTCTAAAAAATTAACAACTTCCACTCAAAAGAAATGGCATCTTAAATGATTTACCACCACTTAAAATGGGTAACTACTTTTTAAAGTTTAACCACCACTTAAAAATAACTATTGTTCTAAAAAATTAACAACCTAATCGTCTTTTTTAAAAAAAAAAAAAAATAATGACTTAAAAGGGTAACATATTATTCGATTTGTACACATTTGGTCACTGAGTATTTTTTCCGTCCACATTTACCCCTTAAACTTGTTAAACTGTACACATTCAGTCCTTATGACCTGTTACTCCAGGTTAGCCGGGAAAAATAACTTGATAGGGTAATATATTTTTCATTTTGTACACATTTAGTCCTTAATATTTTTGTACATATTTAGTCCTTAACATTTTTTTTTTGTTTCAAAATAAGTCATTTTTTTGTACTCATTCAGTACTTATGAATGATTTCTTTAGGTTTTTTTCACGACATCTTACGTGAGACAATCATTGATGAGGTGCTTGGGTTGTTGATGCTTATGTCCAATACGATCTCGACTGCTTGGTTGCATAAGTCTTGTGGTTTGGCTTAGGTCTTGTATTTTGAACATCGTAACTTCTTCATACGATATCAGATTTTAAGGATCTTTATCCACATGTTCATTTTTTGAGTCTACTACAACTTTCATTAAGATTACTTCCGTTAAAATGTAATATATTTTTACTAACGATTTTATAAAAAAAACATACATACATGCATTCATAAAAAACGTATGGACAGGGGAAGACGCAGTAATACATAGTAGGTGTTGCCGAGATGAAATAGGTGTTGCCGATACATGGAAAATAGGTATAAACGTAAAAAAAAAACGAAAATTTTTCCACTGCGAACAGAAAAAATAGGTGTTGTCGGTGCAACACCGGGACCATACTAAATCCGCCACCGCGTATGCATATAAAAATTGTAAGTAAAAATATATTATTTTTTAATGGGAGTAATCTAAATGAAAGTTGTAGTAGACTAAAATATGAACGCATGGATATAAAGATCGTTAAAATCCGAGATCATATGAAGAAGTTATGACGTTCAGAACACATGACCTAAGCAACCAAGTAGTCGAGATCGCGATGGATATAAGCATCAAAAGCCCCATACACCTCATTAATGAATGTACCACGTAAGATTTCGTGAGAAAAAACTAAAAAATCATTCATAAGTACTGAATGTGTACAAAAAAATGACTTATTTTGCAAAAGAAAAAAAAAAGGACTAAATGTGTACAAAAATATTAAGGACTAAATGTGTACAAAGTGAGAAATATATTACCCTATTAAGTCATTTTTACCGGGTAACCTGGAGTAGCCGGTTATAAGGACTGAATGTATACAGTTTAACAAGTTGAAGGGGTAAATGTGGACGAAAAAAAAACTCAGTGACCAAATGTGTACAAATCGAAAAATATATTACCCTTTTAAGTCATTATCCCAAAAAAAAATCCATAAAAAAACAAACGTGTTTGTTAAAGCGTATGGTCATAGAAAAAGGTCTTTTCAGTAAATTATATTCATTCCGTCTCATATTAATAGTCCATGTTTTCCTTTGGTTTGTTCCAAAATAATAACCTATTTCTAAAAATAAATATCCCTTTTACCAAAATATTATCATTATTAGTTAAACTACAATGAAATTAAATATAACTACCATTGAATTAAATGCAACAAAATGATACGACTGTTATTTCATTTAATAAAGTTAATGGTAATTATTGTTTTCTTAATTTGTGTGTTTTTTGTATGTGATCAATAATTCTGAAACGGAGGAAATAGTTAACTTCTAGAATTTTTTTCATAAAATTTAGCAAAGATGTTCGTATAAAAATCTTTAGGTTTTAAAAAAATATCATATAAACAAATAACACTTTATAAGATTTCATTCAATCTTTTGTATATTAAGATACTTCGATGTGTTGAATTAAGTATCAACTTGGGTTATATAATATTTCAAAGAACACATTACATTTATGCATATAAGATACTTTAAGTACTGAATTACATGTCACATTGAAGTATATGAACATTCATGGAAATCGTTGAATTTGTAAAAACTGGTAGCAATTGGGGTTGCTTATTAAAATTCTATCTAGTGTCATTTGAAGCCATGATTTCAAGATGAGATTTGATAAGATGACGTGGTAATGGGTGAAACATGTGTCATGCTTGTGTATCAATGCT
Source organism: Lactuca virosa (assembly GCF_052849685.1). Lineage (NCBI taxonomy): Eukaryota > Viridiplantae > Streptophyta > Magnoliopsida > Asterales > Asteraceae > Lactuca > Lactuca virosa. The sequence continues at coordinate 371,902,687 of NC_136430.1, read as the reverse complement.
GGGATCCAAGGGGTTGGTAAGTTGGTTGGTCCGAAGAAAGTATCTAAGTGGCCAAGTGGGTCCTGGGCTAACCTTGGGCAGGTTCATTACCGTTCATAGTAATCAACCGAACATGGCCCAATATGGAGAGTCCAAAAATTTTATGCCATACTAATACTATTTAATAAAAGAAGAGAAATTAAGTGTACTTTTTTTTTTTAAATTTATCTTCTTACCCATATGAAATGTTGATAGGTGTCACAATTTGATAAAAATAATAATATGTTAAAACATTTGTCATCATTTTACATAAGAAAATAATTATGATGAAAAATAGGAGAATATTTAATTTCTCATAAAAGAATAGTTTTCGGTTGTCACATGTCAGTCTATTATGTATCCGTATTTATTGTTTGTTATGTGTCATTATAATAACAATTCATGGATTTTGTTACATAAAAAATAAACAAAAAAAATAAAAAAACGATACTTTACATAAATAAAACTAAATGCCCCGTCCTTGCTCATCTCTCTTACTATCATAAGCCTAATTTCTCTAACGATTTTAATTAGCTATAATAACGAAATTCTGGGATTGATTTCCTATTTTTTTAAAATAATTACCAATTTATATCAGTTCAAAAGTTTTATATAACCGCTCAATCACAACATGTATTTGATAAGAGAAATCAAATATCCTCCTACTTTTCTTTCTACTTATCCTGCTATCCATTTGAAATGATGACAAGTTTATTAAAATATAATTAATATTATTCAAATATGACACTTGTCAACATTTCACATGGATAGGAATATAAATAGGAGGAAATGGTAGGAGGATATTAGCGTAATTTTTTTTTTAATTTCATCACATCATATCAGTGTCGTTTATTCTTTTGGATATTCATACCATGATGAATTTCTGAATAAAACAGAGTTCAAGTACTTGGTCACGTTGCAGAATGTGTTTGAGGTACAAGTTTTTCCCTTTTACAACATTTCTTTCAATCATTGTGAATTTCTAATACCTTTTCCTTACATTTGCATATTCAATTCCTCATTGTTAGTTGAACTATTGTCGGCATTGACACTACAGTACCATGATATTATTTGGGGTGCACCACTTGTAAATCTTCGTGCTAAAAAGTTGATTGGCATTCATGACACACCTGATGGCTCTATGCAAGTTGAAGAGCATCCTATTTAAAAATAAAAAAAATGAAAAAATGGAAAAATGCGATAGTTTGGTGATCACTGTCATCCCAGGATTTGTATCAAAAGTTCACACAAGTATATACCACAACAATGTTATATTTTCCAACTGCAATGATCTAATATTGAATTACATTGCAATATATTAGCATCCAATAACACTAATTTAGTTTGAAATTGCATTCCTATAATTCGTTTGTTTATATATACATTATTTTGACTAATTATTTATTTTGTTTATAAATTGGTGATGTTAATGTATTCATGAAGATGTGTTGATTAACAAAACGTTTGCTTTCAAGAACTATAATCTGAAACATGCTGCTGAATATTATTCCATTAAAAGGATAAGTGATTCCATTATCATAAACGACCTTGAAAAAAGAAAAAAAATCAACAAGTAACCTTTTTTTATAATCTCATTCTCATACAACTATTCAATTATTATTATCAAACATTCTTTTATTGTATAGTCTTTGCATATCGATTCCTTCAATATAAATTTATCTGATTTTGGGTCTTAGGAAAGTAAACAAAACAGGTGAAGGTTTTATAATGACTAATATAAACACTTTATCAATGCATTGCTTATTTCCGCCTCCCTTACACGGTAACCTTTTGTTTTTAAAATTTAAGGACGTTGTATCATGCACTTGAGAAAATGCGAAGAGTCTAAGCAAACGATATCCACAACTACGGATCTTAAACGTTCTCTTGAATATGTTTACGATCTTGAAGGCAACACAAAATCATCCACAACGAAAGAATAAAAGGAATCCAGTCATGTTGACAAGGAAAATGGTCTCTTAACACTTGAGCTTGAAAAATAATATTGTTTATGATTCACAAAACAATCACAATCACATCCTTTGTTTTATCGTACATTCTCCAAATATTTTTTCTCTTTTATTGTTTGGTTACATTATCTTTGATTTTGGTTTATTTTAATATTTGATGGTTGCTTATAGATGATGTCTTTATTTGTTTTCATATTATCATACTATTAAATTTGCATGATTTAATGTTTAAATTTTGGAATTTTGATAAATAGTTTACATACATGCTTTTTTTTGTATGTTAATACTTAATATGTATAAAAGATCATTGAAATACATATACGTTCGCATTATAAATCTTTTCATATCTTTAGAATATCCATGTACTTAATTATGATTCAAGAATATTGAAGAATAATAATTGTTAGGTCAAACCTAATAATTTTTAAGAGTGTCAAACCTCTTTACTGTTAGGGTGTAAAGTTTTCCTTGGATATGGTTTGCCCTTTTGTATGTGCAAATGAGTTAGTATTTCCTATAAATAGAAAGTAAGTGATTCCCATTATGTAAGACCCATTTGTGAGTGTTAGCTTAGTGAGAGAAAATTCAAAACCCACTTATACTCTTACTATTATAATTGAGCTTAAAATGATTTTATTTACTCTTGGTGTTCTTGATGTCTGAATGATTCACTAGATCTTTATTATTCCGCACATGTCATCATAATTAGGGTCACTACAATTGGTATCAGAGCGGTTGTTCTTGAAGCTCTCAAGAATTGATCCATGATGACAACATGATTTGAGTGAATCTTCATTGTTGTGAGTTCAATATTTTTGAGAAAGTTCTTGTTCTAGAAATCAAATTTATTCCTTGATTTGATTCAAAATTCGATTTTCTCTCTCTAGAATACTTGTTTGTTTCACTTTCTCTCACCAGAACTTGGTTCATATTCACTTTCTCTCTCTAGAGATTTCATTCGAAAATCACTTTCTCTCTATAGAAATTTGCAAGTTCTTGTGATCATGGTATATTTGGCTTATGATTTTCGGGTCGTGATGATTAAGGATGTCAAATACAAAGTTAATGAGAAACAATTTTATGGGTTATTGTTGAAAGGCGGGTTGATTTCATGGGAAACTTTGATTTCTTATGGAGGATTGAAAGATGATCAAGGAAAGTTGATATTTCAACCTCTTAATACGAATGATTGTTTCATTCTAATATCCATGAATATGTTATCTTGGAGTGCTAATCAAAATGAAGGAAAATAAAGAGAATTATTCGATAAGGAATATGTTTCTCTTATTGAAAACCCAAATGATCATCATGTTCTTAAGTTTGTTAAATTTCAAGAAATGGGAATTCAATGTGATTTTGATGAAGATGTGAAAGTTTTTTATTCAATTGGAGTTCAAACCGATGAATGCGTGAATTCTTGTGATTCGTTTGAAGGGATGATGCTTTATCGAAAGCCTTCAATCCAAGAAGTTCAAATTGAAACATCCCAAAAATACAGACAAAAAATTTCTTTTTAAAATCATTTATAATAAAACCATAAGTCATACATCATCATAAAGAAAACCATAAGTCATGTATCTCAAAACATCGTGTCCAAATACTGTATCAAAATCATATAAGAAAATATCAGAGTCTAAACATTCCAGGCTAAAACCGTGGTGTGTGCCATGCGATCATCCCGAGCCCTTCCCCTTGCTAGTGGAAGTACCTGAAACCAAAACTGAAAACTGTAAGCACGAAGCTTAGTGAGTTCCCCCAAGCTACCACATACCATACACATAATCACATACTGGGCCTAGCCCACTGCATCGGGCCCCGCCCGGCATCGGACGAATCCGGCATCGGGGCCCGCCCGACATCGAACTAAGGTTCGGCATAACTTGGGCCTAGCCCCTGCATCGGGCCCCGCCCGGCATCGGACCGAAGTCCGGTATACATATCATATCAACAAGCATAACATAAACATGAACATAAACATAACATGAAAGCTAACATTCCTCGGGCTTGCCCCGGCATCGGACCAAGGTCCGGAACACATAATCAGACACATGCAAGAATCACAAAGACATCAAGCATACTAACTTCCTCGGGCTTGCCCCGACATCAGACCGAAGTCCGGAACATAAAATCTACATCGGGCTAACCCCGGCACATACAATCACACATAAACAGGCCGACCTTGGTGCCTTAGACCCGTTCCTATAGGAGAAGACTCACCTCTCAAACTGGATGCTGAACTCGTGTGTGAGGAATCTCTGCTGGTTGCTCCCACGACTCCCCGGCTAACTCTATACAATAATACTTAGTCAGAAAACTGAGAATCCCTCTAAGGGTAAAATGACCATTTTACCCCTGCTCTAACTTTGGACCATATCCAATGCCCAATTCCAACTAATCCTTATAAGTCCACTAATGGCCCACTAAGTCCCACTAATGACCCAATTTTCTAAATTGGGCCCAACTTCTCAAATGGGCCTTCCCTAAGCCCAATCATGTCCTTAGTCCAAAATTTGACTTCTGATGGCCCGCTAAGGCCCAATAACTGATAAGTCCAATAGTTGGCCCAAACCGAGGCCCAAAAGGTAAAAACCCAATCCTGTTGAGTACGCGGGGCGTACTCCTCTGTACGTAGCGCGTACCTGCTGTATGGCTTGTACGATGTGCGTACTGGCTGGTACGCCCAGCTATCTACCCTGTTAAGCTACTTTTCCCATTAAGCACTTAATACTCAACTCAAGAGGCTATAACAACAGATCCGAGTCCTTTTCAATGTCTTGATCCAAAAGTCGATCACTTGGTGGCTTACAACCCACCAAATGAGCCCAAACATTGAGTAATAGCAACTAACTTCATAAAAATGGCTAGATCTCATGCATCGTTACATAAAGGCCTTAAAGGTTGAAACTTTACTGCTAAAGGAAGGCTTTGAGCTCCAAGGGTGGCAACCTTAAGCTCAAAAACGAAGTTGCATGATAAAGATCCAACCTTTGGACCTAAAAAGGTCCAAAACTCCATAATCCTAGATCTAAGCTTCTAAGAGGAAAGTTAGGAGCTTTATACCTCCTTTGAGTGCCAAAAGATGAAATAGTCCCAGATCCTTGAGCTCAAGATACTCAAATTCTTCTTCTTCAACTCTTCTTCTCTTCTTCCAAGCCTTTCTTCACCAAAAATGAGCTCAAAAGGTCAAACACACAAAACAATGGAGTATGAGGGCGAATTAGGGTTTTCTGAGGGTAAGGGCTGGTAAGGAGGCCAGGGGGTGGCTATAATGGGGTATTTATATGTCTTAAACCCTAAAAATTGGGGTTTTGGCATCTGCTCACATACGCTGCGCGTCCCCCCCCCCCCCCTCCCCCCGTATTCAATGCACGCCTCTATGCCCTACGTACACCAAGGCTACGCTTAGCGTACATCTTATGGGCAGCCCAATTCTTTGGCCCATTTGCTTAAGTCCAATCCAATAGTCCTTTTTATCCGTATTTGGCCCATCAATAATTTAAGAAATAGTTAATACTGAATACCTCAAATGACGGTCGTTACAATTCACCCCCACTTGAATTAGTCTTCGTCCTCGAAGTCAGTTGCATCCGAAAACAACTCCGGGTAGTGCTCCCTCATCTCCTCCTCGGGCTCCCAGGTCCACTCCGAGCCCTTGCGGTGCTGCTACTGCACCTTCACCAGCTCACTCACTTTTTTCCTCAGCTCTTTCGTCTTCCTGTCGAGGATAGCCACTGGTCTCTCGATGTAGTTCAGACTATCATCCACCTGAATGTCCTCTAAATGTACAACTGCTGACTCATCCACTAAGCACTTCCGCAGCTGAGAAACGTGGAAAGTGATGTGGATCTGGCTGAGCTTTGCCGGAAGATCCAGTCGATATGCCACCTTGCCCACCCGGTCTATAATCCTGAAAGGACTGATGTACCTAGGTCCCAACTTGCCCCGCTTCCGGAACCGGATGACACCTTTCCAAGGTGACACCTTCAGGAGGACCATGTCGCCTACCTGAAACTCCAAGTCTAAACGCCGCTTGTCGGCGTAGCTCTTCTGTCGAATCTGAGCAGTCTGGAGCCTGCTCCGGACCTGTTGGATCCTCTATGTGGTCTTGAGTACTACCTCCGTACTCCCCATGACCCTCTGACTGACCTCACCCCAACAGATTGGGGTCCTACACTTCCTCCCGTAAAGCATCTCGAAGGGAGGTCGGTCTATACTGACGTGGTAACTGTTGTTATACGAAAATTCCGCTAACGGAAAATACGTATCCCAACTGCCATCGAAATCCAAAACGCATGCACGAAGCATGTCCTCGAGAGTCTGAATCGTCCTCTCGCTCTGTCCGTCGGTATGGGGGTGGAAAGCGGTGCTGACGTGGAGACGAGTACCCATCTCGTCGTGAAACTGCTTCCAAAATTTGGAAGTAAAACGAACATCTCGATCTGACACCACCGAGACTGGCACTCCATGTCGTGGCACTACCTCTCGCACATAAATCTCGGCCAATTTCTCAGCTGATATACTCTCGTGGATCGGGATAAAGTGAGCGCTCTTGGTCAACCGATCCACGATGACCCATATCAAATCAACCCTGTGTGCGGTCCAGCTTAGTGATAAAATCCATAGTAATGTCCTCCCACTTCCACACTGGGATGTCTAACGGTTGCATCTTCTCGTGAGGTCTCTGGTGCTCTGCCTTGACCTTCCTGTAGGTCAGGCATCTCTCTACGTACCAAGCTACATCCCGCTTCATGCAAGGCCACCAATAATCGGGTCGAAGATCTATGTACATCTTCGTTGCCCCCGGATGGATGGAGAACGTCGACTTATGGGCCTCATCCATCAACACCTGTCGTACTCCGCCCCAGTACGGAACCCAGACCCTCCCATGCAGGGTCAACAACCCTCGGCTGTCATAATCAAATGAGGCCACCCGGCCCACAATCCTCTCACACTTCTGGCGCTCTTCCTTCAGGCCCTCCACCTGCGCCTCTCTAATCTGCTCCAACAATGGAGTAATCACTGTCATCCTCAGACAAATGTCTCGAATCGGGGCCGTTACCGCCTTGCGGCTCAAGGCATCGGCCACCACATTGGCCTTGCCCGGGTGGTAAAGGATCTCACAGTCATAGTCCTTCACCACATCTAACCACCAACGCTGCCTCATGTTCAGATTCGGCTGATCCATGAGGTACCTCAAACTCTTGTGGTCCGTGTAAATAGTACATCAGACCCCATAGAGGTAATGCCACCAAATCTTGAGGGCGAAAACCACAGCCCTCAGCTCTAAACCGTGCGTCGGATAGTTAGCCTCGTGAGGCTTCAGCTGCCTCGACGCATAAGCTATCACGTGTCCTAGATGCATCAAGACCGCACCCATGCCTGTGATCGAAGCGTCACAGTAAACTACAAAATTGTCTACACCCTCCGACAGAGTGAGAATTGGTGCCTCGTACAACCATTGCCTGAGTGTCTCGAAGGTTGCCTGCTGCTCAGGCCCCCAGCAAAAAACTACCGAGTTCTTGGTCAGTCGGGTCAATGGAACTGCAATCTTGGAGAAGTCCTGGATAAATCTCATGTAATAACCCGCTAGACCCAGAAAACTCCGAATCTCAGATGGAGACCTCGGAATCTCCCACTGCATCACGACCTCTATCTTGGCCGGATCGACCAGAATACCCTTCTGATTGACGAGATGCCCATGAAACTGCACCTCGCGCAACCAGAACTCACACTTGGAGAACTTCGCAAAAAGTCTCTTTTGACATCCCCATTTTTCACGACCAGAAAAGACCGATTTTGTTTATGCTTTATAAAAATCAGAGTACTTCTTTTAACAAAAATGTTGCGAAATTTGTTCCCAGTAAAACATGATAAATAAGTTATCAAAGCATTTCCGAAGAAATGTATTTTTATTCGTTTTTAAAACATTCGGGATGTCATCGTCAATACAGAAACATAAGCATAAACAGAACTTACATTCATTATCACTAGTGATTTACATCTCCTTAATCTCTCAGTGTAATGTAACTTCATATCGACACCTGTGATATAAATAAACTGAGTGGGTCAGGTTGGGAAACCTGGTGAGTACATAGGGTTTTCAACCCACAATAATATAATAATTATGTTTAAACAAGCAAACAATCAACCCAATTCCCCATCCCCATTATCTTCTTTACTCTTAAGGATCTACCCTAAGAGTCATCTATCCTGCATTCGTTCATTCCGTAGTCCCTTGCTTCCAGGGTTATAGGACTGGCACTAAATCCATAGCTGCCAATGCTCGTTCGTAAAGCACTAATTCCATAGCTGTTATAGTTTATTCATCGGGTACTAAATCCATAGCTATCGGTGTTTATCTAATATGTAATAAGTCCATAGCTACTAATTCCTAACAGGTACTAAGTCCATAGCTACCCGTGTTTATCTAATAGGTACTAAGTCCATAGCTACCAGTGTCTAACAGGCACTAAGTCCACAGCTACCAGTGTTTGTCCAATAGGCACTAAGTCTATAGCTGCCAATGTTTACTCACATCATCTTTTATCTTTCATCATTCATCTACCAATGCCATACCCAACAAATTTGTAGATATAAAATACATATACATTTTAAATCGTTTAAAACCTGTATAAAAACGTTCATCCAGCATAGACAGCAAGTATTCAGATAATATGCACACATAGCATGTAGTTTATATAAAATACTTCATATCTATGTGTAAGATGAAAATAACTATGCACTCACTTGATTAGGTGGTGATTCCGAACTCAGACAGCGCTTCGTTATCTCAAAACAATTTTCCTCGACAAAACCTAGTATCAATACCACTAGGATTTAGTTTTTAACGTTAACCGCGACTAATTAATAGTCTAGCTATTATTACTATTATATAAGCGTTAAATAACACTCAATATAACTCATAATAATAGCCCAAATAATTATTTTAAGGTCCTAATAATGTTACTATAATTAAATAAAAGCTATATTAAATATAGTATAGGCGTAGCTCACTTACAGCGGGTTTTTATTAAAAACCGAGCTTCGCTGGAGCAGCGTTTCCGAGCCGAAAGCTTTTCTTCTCGGAGCCGTCGGGCGCTCCGGGGGTTTCTTCTCGTGCTAGGGAGGTTCCCTAGACTTGGGAGGGGTTTAGGGAGGTTAGAGAGAAGTTAGAGAGAGAAAGAAAGGCTTATGGTGTGAAGAAATTATGAAGAGTTCATCTCTTATTTATAGGAATTTTATAGTAAAGTAGCCTCCAAGCTTCGTCCGTATCTTTCGCGTACGAGCTCCGTTTTCTACGTTCTTTATATCCACGCGTTGGTATTTACGAGTACTACAACTTTCATTTAGACCCCGTCGGCTAATTCTCCTTCTATCTCAGATTTACAAAAACTGTATCGAATTCGCGGCGCTCGAAAAGTAGAGACTAAGCTTCGTCCATAACTTTCGCATACGAGCTCTGTTTTTGACGTTATTTATATCCACACGTTGGTATTTACGATTACTACAACTTTCATTTAGACCTCGTTGGCTAACTCTCATTCTATCTCGGATTTACAAAACTGTATCGAATTCGCCGCGCTCGAAAAGTAGAGACTAAGCTTCGTCCATAACTTTCGCATACGAGTTCCATTTTTGACGTTATTTATATCCACACGTAGGTAAAAATAAAATCTACAACTTTCCTTTTTACTCCGTCGGCTAATTCTCGACCGATCTTAAATTTAACAGTAGGAGGTGATTACACTCTTAAATGTCCGCGTAAAATTCATAACTTTTATATACGGACTCCGTTTTCGTCTGTCTTTTTGTCGTTGAGTTCCTATTAATGAGATCTTCAACTCTCATTTAGGTCACGTAAGCCAAAAACCGCTCGAACTAAAATTCGAGTTTCGGGCCGTGCACTGCTATGCCAAATCTTAGAAAAATTATAACTTCCTCATACGAAGTCAGATTTGGGCGTTCTTTTTATGGACGCTCTCGGTTTAACGTTTTCTACGACTTTTGTTTAGATCGCTAGGGATAAAACTCGCTCTATCGTAAATTCACTATTTACGCTTCCCGGTGCCGTGTCGGTTTTGCCGTAAAACTTCGACGGGTCATAACTTCTTCGTACAACTCGGATTTCGGCGTTCTTTATATGTACGGAAACCTTGAGACATATTCTACAACTTGGGTAAGATTATTTATTCTAAATAATATTTTGTCTAAAAGTCGTTTTCGACCCCTATTATCTCTAAATTGACTAGCCCGGATCTACGGGCATTACATCTCTCCCTCCTCAGTGTCTCCAGCACCTCCCTCAAGTGATCCTCATGCTGCTCCTTTGTCTTGGAGTAAACCAAGATGTCATCAATAAAGACTATTACAGACCGATCCAACATCGGTCTGCACACGCGGTTCATGAGATCCATGAACGCGTCTGGAGCATTGGTGAGCCCAAACGGCATCACCACAAACTCATAATGACCATAGCGAGTCCTAAAAGTTGTCTTCTGTACATCATCACCCCTGAATCGCATCTGGTGATACCTTGACCGTAGATCAATCTTGGAGAACCAAGATGCTCCCTGAAGCTGATCAAACAAATCACTATCATCGGGAGTGGGTAACGGTTCTTCACCGTTACCTTTTTCAGCTCCCGGCAGTCTATACACATGCGATGCGTCCCGTCCTTCTTCACAAACAGCTCGACTATGGTGAACTGCTCGACCTGATGAAACCCTTGTCTAGCAGCTCTTGTAGCTGCGTAGACAACTCCTGCATCTCGGGAGGAGCCAACCGATATGGTGCCTTGGCTATCGGAGCCGCTCCAGGGAGTAGGTCAATCCTAAACTCGACCTGTCTCTCCGGAGGTATCCCAGGTAGATCCTCCGAGAATACGTCCGAGTACTCTCGCACTACCGGTAGATCATCCACTGTCGCCTTTCCCTTATCCCGGGTATCCATCACATAAGCGACATAACATGCGCAACCCTGTTGAAGGTAACGCCTCGCCCTCACTGCTGAACATACGACTGGTCCGCATTGTGGCCTCTCGCCTTGAATCATTAACCCTCCCCCACTAGGGGTCCGAACCCTCACTAGCTACTTCTCCCAGTCGATCACTTCCCCATTGGGGCTCAACCAGTCCATACCAACTACAACCTTATTCCCTCGCAGGGGAATATGAACTAGATCCACAGAAAACTGCTCATCAAACAACTGTAGTGTACATCCTCGGTGAACCCTCGCAACCCTGACGGTCCTATTATCTGATATCTCCACATCAAGTGGGCAATCCAGCTCCCCCAGAGCTCCTACAAATCGCTTGTTGAGCGCGAGCGACACAAAAGATCGGGTGGCACCCGAATCAAACAGTACCAAAGCTGATATATCGTTCACTAAGAACGATCCTATAACAAAACATACAAACATAAGTAATAAACAATATCAATAAAGAGATAAGAGAAAGATACATACCCGTCACCACGTCAGGTGTTGCTCGTGCCTCCTCAGCTGTCAACTGAAAGGCTCTGCTCTTGGCCACCGGTGCCTCTGCCCGACCCTGGCGGCCGTCTGTGATCCTCAATGTTGCAGGAGCGGGTGCTACCACCTGCCCTGCTGCTACTAAACTCGGACACTGGGACCGCTTGTGTCCCCTCTGATTGCACTGAAAGCAAATCAGATATGATGATGTCGTGGTGGTGGTAGTAGCTGTATAATCCCTGCTCATATGCCCAGTTTGGCCGCACTTGAAACAGTCAGAACTCCCTGCCTTGCACACCCCATCCTGCAACTTGCCGCATTTTCCACAACGGCTGCGACCCTGCTGGCTCCTAGACCTGTGGTCAGACACCTTGGGCCTCTTGCCCGAACTCTCCATGCCAAACGCCACCTCTGGCTTCCTCTTCCTCTCCATCTCTAAATCAATCTCTCTCTCACGAGCCTCGCTATCATATCCTCCAACGTCCTGCAGTTGGAGCGACTCACAAACTGTCTGATATCGCTCCTCAACATCTCATGATATCGGGCCTTTTTCATCTCCTCGTCCGCCACATACTGTAGAACGAGAAGGGCCCTCTCCCTGAACTTGGCGGTAATCTCCGCCACTGTATTAGTCGTCTGTCATAAATCCTGGAACTCCCTAGATAGCTGTTGTACCTCTATCACGGGTGCAAACTCGGCTCTGAACCTAGCTGAGAAGTCAGCCCAGGTCATGGTATCAAGAGCTGCATCATCACCGATGGCATGTCCGACCTCCTCCCACCAGTCTCGTGCCCTGTCCTTCAGAAGACAGGACGCAAGTAGAACCTTGTCCCCCTCGGGACATCTGCTAGCGTGGAATGCGTTGGCGACATCTGCCAACCATCTGGTGCTCGCAATGGGTCCCGAGCCCCATGGTAGTTGGGAGCTCCACAAGCTCTGAACTCCCTAAAAGTCAATGTGTGCGACCCCATCATGGCCGCTATCTCAGTGCGGAAAGCGCTCAACTTCTCATCCAGAAGCTCTAAAATACCCTCCTTGACCGATCCAAAAATCACAGGAGTCTGATCGAGAATGTTGCGTGTGATCTCAGATGAAATAAACTCCCTCGTCTGCTCATCCATCTGCTCGGATCCAAAGCCCGAGCCTGATCCCTCACCAGTGCCATTCGACATAGGGCGTAACGTCACCATACTGAAAATACACCATAACAAACATCAGTATACTCATCATATCTCGAGGGATCTAACATACTACAAGTTTCCTGGATTCATCTCAGCCTCCCTTGATTCGAGTACGGATCCTCTGCTTTCAGTAGTACGGACCCATACTACCTTCCACATCTATCCGTACTTTCCTCAAGAACTGCCTCGACTCCACCAAGTCCCTTCTATTACTATTATTGATCTCATGCTAAACTCATCCTAGGCTTGCCCTAGGGTAATCACCAACCCACTCTCCGCCATCAGCTGCATAAGAAGTCCTTGCTACCTCCCCCTAACTAGCTCGTGAATACTATTACATATCACTAAGACTAGATAATTCTTCGAATGAAAGATCCTACCCTACAATGGTTGGACTTAAACAAGACTTGCACAATAGAGCTAGACCTAACCTTCTAAAATTATTTAGTCCTCGCAATATGTAACGTAACATATTCATTTACTAGTTAGTAAGGGATAACTAGAACTCCAAAAAGCACAAAGCAAGCAACATTCGAGCATCGAGTACACATAATCAAGAATATCACATTCAGGCCATCACTACCTAATATGTACTAGCATGCGGTTCATAAAGCTGAGATACACATAACAGGCACATAAGGCATCCTTCCTAGATCTTAGTCCTAAATTAGCATGCAGTTCTTATAAACATATCATAACATGAACTTGTATGGGTAATTTGGGAGTACTTACTTGAGCTCGGCTGATTGCATGCACCACACCATTTTTCTCCTTTCAAAGTTCTTTTCTCTTTTAGAAATTCTTTTGTAAAAATGATTTCCTTTTGAAAACATTCATATCATGTCCTTAGTTTGAGTTCAGACACACCCGAGAGTGTGCCCGAATCCCTCAAACCAAGGCTCTGATACCAACTTGAAACATCCCATAAATACAGACCAAAAATTTCTTCTTAAAATCATTTATAATAAAACCAAAAGTCATCCATCATCATAAAGAAAACCATAAGTCATGTATCTCAAAACATCGTGTCCAAATACTGTATCAAAATCATATAAGAAAAATATCAGAGTCTAAACATCCCAGGCTAAAACTGTGGTGTGTGCCGTGCGATCATCCCGAACCCTTCCCCTTGCTAGTGGAAGTACCTGAAACCAAAACTGAAAATTGTACGAAGCTTAGTGAGTTCCCCCAAGCTACCACATAACATACACATAATCACATACTGGGGCTTGCCCACTTCATCGGGCCCCGCCCGGAATCGGACTGAGGTCCGGCATAACTTGGGCCTAGCTCCTGCATCGGGCCCCGCCCGGCATCGGACCGAAGTCCGGTATACATATTATATCAACAAGCATAAAAAAAACATAACATGAAAGCTAACATTCCTCGGGCTTGCCCCGGCATTGGACCAAGGTACGGAACACATAATCAGACACATGCAAGAATCACAAAGACATCAAGCATACTAACTTCCTCGGGCTTGCCCCAGCATCCGACCGAAGTCCGGAACATAAAATCTACATCGGGCCAACCCCGGCACATACAATCACACATAAACGGGCCGACCTTGGTGCCTTAGACCCATTCCTATAGGAGAAGACTCACCTCTCAAACTGGATGCTGAACTCGTGTGTGAGGAATCTCTGCTGGCTGCTCCCACGACTCCCCGGCTAACTCTATACAATAATACTTAGTCAGAAAACTGAGAATCCCTCTAAGGGTAAAATGACCATTTTACCCCTGCTCTAACTTTGGACCATATCCAAGGCCCAATTCCAACTAATCCTTATAAGTCCACTAATGGCCCACTAAGTCCCACTAATGACCCAATTTTCTAAATTGGGCCCAACTTCTCAAATGGGCCTTCCCTAAGCCCAATCATGTCCTTAGTCCAAAATTTGACTTCTGATGGCCCACTAAGGCCCAATAACTGATAAGTCCAATAGTTGGCCCAAAAGGTAAAAACCCAATACTGTTGAGTACGCGGGGCGTACTCCTCTGTACGTAGCGCGTACCTGCTGTATGGCTTGTACGATGTGCGTACTGGCTGGTACGCCCAGCTATCTACCCTGTTAAGCTACTTTTCCTATTAAGCACTTAATACTCAACTCAAGAGGCTATAACAACAGATCCGAGTCCTTTTCAATGTCTTGATCCAAAAGTCGATCACTTGGTGGCTTACAACCCACCAAATGAGCCCAAACATTGAGTAATAGCAACTAACTTCATAAAAATGGCTAGATCTCATGCATCGTTACATAAAGGCCTTAAAGGTTGAAACTTTACTGCTAAAGGAAGGCTTTGAGCTCCAAGGGTGGCAACCTTAAGCTCAAAAACGAAGTTGCATGATAAAGATCCAACCTTTGGACCTAAAAAGGTCCAAAACTCCATTATCCTAGATCTAAGCTTCTAAGAGGAAAGTTAGGAGCTTTATACCTCCTTTGAGTGCCAAAAGATGAAATAGTCCCAGATCCTTGAGCTCAAGATACTCAAGTTCTTCTTCTTCAACTCTTCTTCTCTTCTTCCAAGCCTTTCTTCACCAAAAATGAGCTCAAAAGGTCAAACACACACAACAATGTAGTATGAGGGCGAATTAGGGTTTTCTGAGGGTAAGGGGCTGGTAAGGAGGCCAGGGGGTGGCTATAATGGGGTATTTATATGTCTAAAACCCTAAAAATTAGGGTTTTGGCATCTGCTCACGTACGCTGCGCGTACTCCTGGTATGCTGCGCGTACGTGCGCGTCCCCCCGTATCCAATGCACGCCTCTACGCGCCGCGTACGTCTTATGGGCGGCCCAATTCTTTGGCCCATTTGCTTAAGTCCAATCCAATAGTTATTTTTATCCGTATTTGGCCCATCAATATTTTAAGAAAATAATTAATAATTAATACCTCAAATGACGGTCGTTACACAAATGTATCAAAGTTCAAAAGATTTGATTCAAACTTGCAAAGTTGAAGTTGTCAAGAATGAAGTTGTTCTTGAATTCAAATCTTCAAGATCCAAAAAGATGAAAAAGAATAAGAAGAAGATAAAAAACAAGAACAATTGGGTTTCTAAACAAAAATCTTCAAAAGTTGTCTTGAAGCCGAAATCTATGAAACAAATTTGCGTTCCAAAGCAACAATCATCAATTGTTGCAATAAATTTGAATTCTAAACCCAAAGTTGTTGAAGATTCTTATGAAGATGATGCTTGATCGTTGAAAAATGCGAAGAACGGATTGTACAACATGCATCGTGGGTGGTACAATGTGAAGATTGGAAATTTTCTTGTTCCAACAAAAGAACCAAGATCTTCAATGATTGATTCATGTGTTGTAAACGGAAAACGGAAAGAGAATCATCAAGAAGGTTTCTCAAATTCTCAAATGGATTCCAAAAAATTCATGTTGAGATCGAAGATGAACGATCAAGGTTTTTCTCGAAATCTGAATTTAATCATTTTTTTTAAATCGTGCTTTTTCTTTTTGATTGTTGATCGTTTTGACTCGTTGGATCTATTTTGTTTCAATCCCATTGTTGATCCAATATTTTTTTAATAGATCAAGCTCAAAATCAAAATTGTGATTTTTTTACTATTCATTCGATCCAGCCCAATCTAAAAGTTTTAGAAGAGTTACTCTCCATCAGTTGAGCCCATTTCGAAATCAATTTTTTTTATTCTTCATTTGATTCGATTCGAAGCCCAAAGTCCAATTCAAAATTTCTTTGATTATGTTACTGTTCATTAAATCCAACTTGGAGCCCAAACTTCGATTAGACACTGTTGATGAAATCGTTAGGAGTCGAATTCATGGCCGTTCACATCAGGGACGTTAAATGCCTTGGGGACGAACATGTTTCGCATCGAACGATTATACTTGGGTCGAAATTGATTTCGATGTGCACCAGACCATTTCAACATGTGAAAGTCAAGGTTGCATTGAATTTGCATCTGAATTCGTTTTGGGGTTTGGTAGCGTTTTTCATCTATTTGAATCGCTCATTCGGGTTCATTGTTCCGCAATTTGCAAATGCAATTCTTCACTTAATCAATAAGTGATTAATTGATTCTGCCATTGTTTCTATCAATCTATCTGATAATCATCTCAATTATCTTCTAGTAATTTCTATTTTCATCACATCAAATGGCAAATCTCAATGTGAACACGATGATAAATTATGCCAATGTTCTTGGATCTGCAACGACTGATTCCCGAATTACATAAAAATACAAGCGTCAAAACTGAAATAATAGGAATTTTAGTCTTTAAAGCATCCCTTCAAGAAAATATTTGCAATATATATACCATCATAAACCTAGAAAATACTTGTAATACATAAACCAACATAGTTTGACTTAGAAATACATGAAAATAAGCATAGTTGGAGCTACAAATACCATAAAATCATAAGCGTCAGATTAAAAATAATAAAAGTCATACTCTTCAAAGTGATAGTCTTCATGAAATCGAACAACTAGAGGTCCAATCCTTCTTTTAGTTCACTCTCTACGTTAATCATTAGAGTTGACACATAGCAAAAATCGAACCAGATGACAGTAAATGATATTGTTAATGCAATGTGTGTTATTTTAGAAATGACATTTTCCAAAAGAATTTTTTCGTATAAATAAATTTATTCGACAAAAAGAAACTGGTTGGCATTGCGAAAAAGAAACCAGTCGTCGTAGCGCGATTAATACAATACAATCAACCGCTACTAATAAACCATTTGAAAGTCTATGTAGTATAAAGATTGTTTTTTCAATTAAGATTGATAATTACATTTGGCACCACACTACCTGCGTCGTTTCATTGACAGTAAATACTATGATGACACTATCAGTATGCCACACCAAGAAAATATAATACCTTCAACTGAGGTTATTTCTCCCATTTAAACAAATGAGGTTATTTGTCCCCTTTAAACAAATGTTGTCAAATTAGTGTCGTCTAAATCACCGACATCAACGGTAACTATTATTGACTTTTCTATCATAAATTATAAATTATATTGTTTATATCTTATGTTTTTTTTTATGTCTTTTGGTTATAATAATATTAGGTTGTTTACGTTAATAATGAAGTTGATGTTTCTAACAAGTCTAGTTCTAAGGTAAATAATGTTAATTTGAATAACTAACTGACAACTGGCAGACCATGTTTTTTATTTTATTTTATTTTTTATTGTTGCATATTTTGTTAAATTATGTTTATTTGTTATGTTTCTTGCTCACATTTTATTTTTCCAACTATGATGGTTGTTGTAATATCAAAGGTGATCCTATGAATGCATCTATGTCTAAGGTAAACATGAGGAATATACTAATGTAAGTTATAACATATAGTTTAACTTATGTAATTTTTTTACGATTGTTGTTTTTACTTTTACATTTAGCCTATTTGTACCAATACGAAAGTCGATGCTTCTAACAATTATATAACTGACTCAAACAATGAAGAAGACAATTAAGTAAGTTATAACGCATTGCTTATTATATAGAAAACATTAAATATCAATTATTTTATGATGAATTATTGTTTCGTTTTATTTTGGCCTTATTATATAATGCAGATGGTAACTGAGTAACAATATTTTTTATGAGACCCACGAGAATAACAATTTACTTTGTTAAAACATCTACGACAGAAAACAATATAAAAATGAATTTGAGATGTAATTAAATAATAGCTTTGACATTTTTCTATAATATTTTTTTGTTTTTAAACTTAGTTTTGTTTGATTGTGTTTTAATTAATTTTTATTCTTATTTTATTATTTTTTTCATTTATTGTTATTCTTTTATTCCTTCACTAGTTTATAACTCGTGAGTACCACGATTAGAAAATTAATTAAACTTTTATAATAAAAATTTATAATTATTAATCAGTTATTTTAAATAAGTCATTTTAAATAAATTATTAATTAAAAGATATATCAAAATTTTAAAGTTATTATAACTTCAAATTTAACATATATTTAGAAAATATAAATTTGAATTTTAAAATAAATTGCCTAATATATTTATATGACACATGACATAATATTAATAAGAAGTTGTATTAGAGTGACACTTTGTAAAAAAAAAAGCATTAAAACTATTCGTTTATTACGTTTATTAGGATTAAAATAAAGATTCATAATCTAAGCCGCAAACCGTAGCCGAACCCACTCTTAAACGCAGTTGCAATTCACAAAGAGGATTTTTTACTTTTCTCTAGTATTTATGTTTGCAAAACGATTTGGGTAAAATTTCAAATTCGCCCAATAGCATACTATATATGACCCGACTTACACCAATCCGGATCCCTATTATTCTCTGCCATGTCTGCCATTTTCAATCCAACGGTGGATACACAGCAGAGCCCATGTAGGCGGCAGTCAATTTATATATTTATAAAAAAGAAATAAAAATTAAAAACCACAACAAACCAAAACATAATAAATAAATAAAAAATAAAAACAATAATCTCTACTCGCTTATTTCGACTGGATCATCTTCTAGGTCACTCCCTCCTCTCCTTCGAGGTTTTTTTTTTCCTTTCTTTTTTTCTTTTCTTTTCTTTTTTTTTCTCTTTTCCCTTTTTTTTTGTTCAACCAAAACCCTAGATTCTCTTCCTATCGTATATATTTTGTATCGGAAGATGCAGCATCATCCAAGGATAAGGCAACACCAAGCATTGATGCAGCAATCCCTTTATCACCCAGGCCTCTTAGCCTCTCCCCAGGTAAAATTAGTTTCATTTTCATCCATTTTCATCCTTAAATGCTTCTGTTCCTTTCTTTCTTTCATGTGAAAAGATCAAGAATGGTATGGCTTTTAATGAAATCAAGTTGCTAGGTCGCTGTTACTTAGTTTTATGTAAGCTTCGAGTAATTGTTCTATAGTTAAAAGTTACCTTGGTGGAGCTAATTCGGTTTACATAATCACCCGCTGATGCGATCGCCCAAAAATTTCATCACTTTCAGATCAGTAAACTAACACAGCATTAATTCAAACCTAATCAGTATCTGTTTCAATTCCTCGATTAGAAAACACTAGGTTGAGTATGACTTGTAACTTCGTATGACGACTTTTCATAATCTGCAACTAGTTTGACCTTTTCCTATTTGGGTTTTCTAGTGTCTTCAATAGCTTTTAATGTGAATATCATATGAATTGTTTTCCTCTAAAGTTCCTTCTTTTCATTTTAATGCTTATTTTCTCCATATCTTATGATTCATTAACTCTTTTCCTTCACCATTTTTAATACATTACATCTGCAGATAGAGCCTATCTTGAGTGGAAATTTGCCTCCTGGATTTGACCCAACTACATGTCGCAGTGTGTGAGTGTCTTTGAATGTTCTTAACTCTTCTATTTCTACATCTTTTCAATTTTGAGTGTGTTTTCTCAGATTTATTTATGGTGTTCAATTAATGTCATAGGTATGTGGGAAACATCCACCCACAGGTTACAGAATTACTACTCCAAGAGATTTTTACAAGCACTGGTGCTTTGGAAAGCTGTAAACTTATTCGAAAAGAAAAGGTTTTATGATTTTCATTTGTTAAAAATTAAACCATGTTATTACTTATTAATATTAATATCTTACTTATATCTCTTATTATTTGTAGTCATCTTATGGTTTTGTTGACTACTTTGACCGACGTTGTGCTGCTCTTGCTATTGTCACTCTAAATGGAAGACATGTGTAAGTATAACTAATTTTTCGTTTCCATAAATTTTCAATTTTTCACTCATTGAAAATTGTATCTTAACTTCATGTATTTTGTAGGTTTGGTCAACCAATCAAAGTCAATTGGGCATATGCCAGTAGTCAAAGAGAAGATACATCAGGTTTTTTTTTTTACTGTTTTCTTCAATTCAATACACAAAATAATTCATAAAATGCTAATTACTTTTTTTTTCAGGTCATTTTAACATATTTGTAGGTGACCTTAGCCCTGAAATAACTGATGCTACATTGTTTGCTTCATTCTCTGTATACTCCACTTGTTCGTAAGCCCTAATTTCTCTCACTTCCCATATTTTACTCCATTAAATAATTATAAATTTATTTATTTGTATAATATTTAATTTTTTTTTAATCTCAAGTGATGCTAGAGTTATGTGGGATCAGAAAACGGGTCGATCCAGGGGATTTGGGTTTGTTTCATTTCGTAGTCAACAGGTAAGATTGAAGAATATTTCGACAATAAATTCTAAAAAAATTATTTATTTAACTTTTTATTTATTTTTTATTCATCTAACAGGAGGCTCAAACTGCAATCAATGATATGAATGGAAAGTGGCTTGGAAGCAGACAAATTCGTTGCAATTGGGCAGCAAAGGGTGCAGGGGGAGACGATAAACAAAGTTCAGATTCCAAAAGTATTGTTGAATTGACAAATGGAACATCAGGTTTAGTCAAATGTCTAAAATACCCTTTGTTAAATTTTTGTGGAGAATTAATGAATCATGGTAAATTTTTGTGTAGATGATGGTCAAGAAAAGAGTAGTAGTGAAGATGCTCCAGGGAACAATCCTCAATATACAACTGTTTATGTTGGGAATCTTGCTCCTGAGGTTTATTATTATTTGTTTCCATTTAATGAATTTAAGTATTTTCAGAGTGTTGTTGAAATTTAAATGAAGAAAATAATATTTTTATTAGGTTACATCGGTTGATCTTCATCGACATTTTCATGGACTTGGAGCTGGAGTTATTGAAGATGTAAGGATTCAAAGAGATAAAGGATTTGGTTTCATAAGATATAGCTCTCATGGTGAAGCAGCTCGAGCTATTCAATTTGGAAATGCCAAACTTTTGTTTGGGAAACCACTCAAGGTATTAAAAAACTACAATTTTTTTTTTTTTTAAATAAGTTTGAAACATAACAAGTATAAATTAATCTCAATTTAATATATAACATCACAAGTAATGTAACAAATATTAAATATAATGGTATTGATACGTGGTGTTAATTAATTGCAGTGTTCATGGGGGAGCAAACCTACGCCACCAGGAACAAGCTCCACCCCATTGCCGCCACCAGTGGCGGCAAATGTTGGCGGTTATTCAGCGGGGGAGCTTGCCGCCTATGAAAGACAGGTGGCTCTGAGTAAAATGGGTCTGATGCACCACCACCATCAGGCGGCTCAACGGATGGGGATGGTGGCTAGTCAGGCGGTGTATGATGGTGGTTACTCTGGTGTTGCTGCACAACCGCCGCCTTTGTACTACCAGTAATAAAATAAGGTGTCAAGAAAATTTAGGATGATTTTTCTTTGCTGTTTATTGTTTGTTATAATTTCTAAAAAAAATCGATTATGTATGCGTGTTTTCCCATCTTTTAGGATGGGTGTATCATGGTATATGTAGCTCTTTCTTCTCCCATCATCATCATCATCATCATCATCATCATCATCAATTATGATTGTTTGTGTTGTATCCGGGGGAGCTTGATCATCATTTTGGGCAACTGAGGACAATTTCTTGAGCTTTAAATTTACGACGAGAAGCATCACAAGCATGTAAAAACATGGAAATTCTTAGGATCACTTTGTCAATAAGTTCTAGACAAAAAGAAACCTCGAATGTACATATTAGCCCACAATAACATAATAAATTGTCTAGCTATTTCTAGCACAAAACATAACATCTTAAAATGTAAACTAAGCACAAAACATAACATCTCAAAATGTAACTGTTCAGCGTAATGAATCACACATGGGTTAGATATATGGTTGTTTCAAATGGATAAACAAAGATAATGTACTAGAAAACACATGCATATAAAAGAGAAGATTTCAATTCGTAAATAGACAAGTCATAAGTCATAACATAATAGTTGTCTAGCTATTTCTAGCATAAAACATAAAAATCTCAAAATGTAACTATTTTATCATCTTCAAGTCCGCATTGATTCTCTTGATTCCCATTCAAGCATATGTCAAAATAGTATTCATGTGAAGCTTAATGAGTCACACTTATGTTAGACATCTTTTAGAAACTATATATATATATATATATATATATATATATATATATATATATATATATATATATATATATATATATATATATATATATATAGAGCTAGGTTCAAATGTGGATGAACATCTATTGTGTGGATGTGTGGACAATGCTATTCTGTGAGAATGACAAATAAAATATGTTGTTTAATAATATGAATACGTTCAATCTTACATAACTATTGTCATTATCACACATTCTCACTAATTAAATCGCCTATAAGGTTATTATAGATTTTTTATTATTATTCTCATTCTGTCAGAATGTTGTCGGAATGTTTATTAAGTCGTATTCTGTCAGAATGATAATGAGTGAAAAACGATTTGTGAGAACAAAAATGAATAATAATTAGTGAGAATGCATGAAAATGACGATATTTTTGTAAGGTTGAACGTATTCGCATTACTAAACAATGTATTCTCTTAGTAATTCTCATAGAATCGCACTGTCCACACGTGCACACAATAATTGTCCATCCACATTATAACCTAGCCCTATATATATATATATATATATATATATATATATATATATATATATATATATATATATATATGTGTGTGTGTGTGTGTGTGTGTGTGAAAAGGCCTTACAACATTACATATTTATAATTGGAATTTTAAGCAATCTTTAGGTGTTTGTACCACACTAATTTCATCACCCATTCCTCAATAAGATAGATGAATGTTCATTATCGTGATATGTGCAAGATATAGTATCTTTTACAAATGATAAACGACCCCATTCTAAATCAAATTACTTATAAGAGGTACAAATAGTACACATAGTAACAAGGAACACACAATATATCATCATGAGGCACATATCAAAGAAAATAAGACATCATAGAGGGACATATAATTAGAATACCTAGTACTCAGTTTGGTAACTTATGGATTGCATATCAGAACAATAGAGTACACGACTTACAAAACCCTACATTCAAAGATTCCAAAATTTGGTATTGACTCGACAATTATATGATATGGTCGTACCATATATTGTACGGTCTTAAGAACAGTTCATGAAAAATGTCCCATCCAAGTCCAAAAATAGATTACTAAAAACCATCACGTACCTATGATCCATAAAATTTTCTTTCTAAACCATACGGGTGTACAAGAGAAGGTTACAAGTTGTTGCCTAGCCTTCTAAGTGTAAATCCTTCCGGTAAACACTAATTCTATCCAAAAGCATCCGTGTTATACGTCTATATGATAGGATCATACGTCATGGCATATAGTCTTTGTAGGATCGCATATAAGCATATCAAACTTAGGGTAGTAGACATATATTTCAGAAGAATTTACACGAACTAGATATATCATTATATAGATTGTATATAGCTTATACAATCATATAACCAACGTTATGGACATACGTCGTTCATTGGATGCACCTGTCTAATTCGTATTGTCTTGATGGATTTTTGTATGGTCGTATGGATGGCGCTGAAGGGTATTTTTTACGAAATGTTCAAAGGTTTTTTTATGAAATGCTCACATGGGAACTCATTTTCGATGATTCCTTTCAATGGGGGATAACTTAAAACATAAGAAACGTTGTTCTAATGCTCATAACATCCATTTAATACATCAAATCCTGTTGATTTAAGAATCTAAATGGTATGACCCTGTTTTGATCAAAAAAACATCCCAATCACTTCAAATGGATGAAACGGTTGTCTACCTTGATTCGTCTCAATAATATGGTGATCAAACAACACAAGCATCAACCCTCCAAGCTCAAATATGAATTTCTTTCTAAATTTATAGAATTTTCTCTCTTATCATTTGATAACACTATGAAGAAATGAGGATAGACAAAACTCCGAGTTTAAGCTTCAAAGAAAGTCCTCCTATTCACACTTAGGCCACATAAGAATGATTAAATCGAACTTTTAACCCAAAACATTAATTCTCTTAATTTAAACCAAAATCCAATAGGTTAACAAATTAAAGTCCTAATAAGGAAATGACAAAAATGCAAATACCACATACCTTAATCTCGTATATGGGTTAGCTACTTAGCCATGACCTTCGTTTCCCATCTTCAAAGATCTACACCCGGTTTTGCCATCTATTAACTATTAATTAGAATATTATAGAGATAAAATAAGTGTAAAAATCTCTAGCCCTATTTCCATGTGTTACACTACTCCACTATCCTAATTTTGTGTCTCCACTCCACTCCTAATCTATACACACGAGTCATGTTATAGGAAAGTGTTAACCCCTTTTTCGCTAACCTCAAACTATCTCATCACTTTCTACTCAGACGGTGTCTCTTATACTTAACTATATGTTTTTTTTGTAAAGTAACCATTAGATGGACTTTCTTGTTTCTATAAACTTGTTTATGCTAAGGGTGTATATATCCTCTTGACGTGATGCTACTAGCTAATAACTCTTCATTATTGATGCGTGCTTATTCTCTTTAATTTGCTTTGTTTGCATATTGCGACTCTAAACGGAAAACATGTATAAGTATATAAATCCTTGAGAGTTTTGGTTTCCATTATTTTTAGTCATTGAAAGCAGCTTTTGACCTCATCTACTTGCAGGTTTGTCCTGCCTATCAAAGTTAACTGGGCATATGCCTTTAGTCAAAGGAAGATACAACAGCTTTGAACTTGCTTTTAAAGTTACTTTCTCTCACCACCCACACTTTACTTGATTAAAATGCGCACACTTTACTTGATTAAAATGTGAGATTATGAGTGATCGATCAAGTCACTTAGTTGTATGATATTAGTGTTGATTTTATCTAAAATGATGCAAGAGTTATGTCCAATCAGAAGATGGAGCGATCCAGCCGATTTGGTTTTGTTTCATTTCGGAGTCAACAGGCGGTGTATGACGGTGGTTACTCTGGTGTTGCCGGTGCACAACCGCCTTTGTAGTTTGTACTACGAGTAACAAACAAACCTTAGGATGCTTTGAAGTTTGTTGCCTTATGTTAAAATTCTTAAGTTCTTTCATGATGGGTGTATGATATTATATGTAGCTCTTTGTTCTTGTGTATGATGGAATTTTGTAAAGTTTGTATTTTTTGCAAATGAAATGCTCAAATTGAGAGCTTTCCGGATCCGGTGGTTAATTACCGATTACAATCTAACAAAATTGTGGAAGAAGAAAAGAGTTTGGTTAAATGGCGAAGATTCCGGTGGAAAATATCCGGCCATGAACATGATCACCGCCGCAAGGAGAGCTTGAAACCGCTTCAGTTCCACAGCGTTTCTCTCTCATTTCTTCCATACCAATCTCCCTGCATCTACACTCGATACTACAAAACGCTTTCTCTCCCCTGTTACATATCATCATTCATCATCTCATGTCAGTTTAACTACTCAAAAACTTCACAAGTCGCAACAAAACGTTAACAAAAAACAAAGATTTAGATCTTTTTTCTTTTACCTGTACATATAAATGTCTTTCCCATGGAGTTTTTTCTTGCACAGATGACAAAAACTCAGAAAGTCAGGCTCTGGGTGTCCTTTTACATCAAGTACTCTCGCCGGAGATATTTCGAAGAGGGAGCAACCTTCTTCTTTCATCCCGCTGTTTCTTCTAACGTATCCTTCGTATACGAATCCACCATCGTAGACTTTTGTATATGAATTGTTTGGCATGTGACGAGTTACTATGGTGTACTCTTCTTCCAAGCTTTCGTCATCGACATCGAACTTTGGGGGTTGAGTTACCGGAATCGAGATGCACCGGGAAGTCGACTGGATATCGTCACCGGATTTCTCGAGGGCGGCGACTATACCAAGTCCGATCCCACCCACATCACAAGTCACGATTCCTCTGGGTGACAGAATTTTGAAGTCAAAGGGAGTTCTTGGGCTGCTACCGGCTTCCATAAAGCCGGAGCGGTTGCCGGCGGTTAACAACTTCCCGATCAGCGGCCTTGTTTTCTTGCCTGACATGATCGTATACTGGAATCACAGGACTGTGTGTGTGAATTATTATGAGAGAGAGAGAGAGAGAGAGAGAGAGTAGGAAATGGGGAATGAATTGTGGGAAAGTTTTATAGGGAAAGGAAGAATTGGAAATTAATAATTTAAAGTGGAGGGTATGATTGATGGATGGGGCCCACTACCCATGGTTTCTGCATTCAAATTATTTATCTTTAAACTTTGATGATGCTTTATTTCTTTTTGTTTGATTCCACGGTTTCTTACTTTAATGACTAAAAAGTATTATATAAAAATGTGCAACACAAGATTGTCTTTTACTTTGTTAAAGTTATAGAGTTTTGTAAAAGATCGTACAAGAGTTTTTATCCGAAATCGTAGTTATAAATGGTGATAGATATATGTGATGACAATACAACAATGGAATCGGGTTTCCTTGCCACAAACAAAAGAACTTTGTGTTTTCAACACATATTCCCCAACCAAAAGAAGCTTGTGCTTTCAAAGACAAGAATAGTGGTACGTTTCTATACATTAAAAAAAGACAAAACTATAGAAATTGTTTTTGTGATTTATTGAAATTTAATGTTTCAGTCAAATGACAATTTTAACAATTATAAATGAAACAATTTCACCAGTTTAATTAAAACAACTTCTCAAATTCACCGATTTAACTGAAACAACTTCACAAATTTAACAAAAATAATTTCTATCAATTTAACAAAAAGTTTATTTATCTATAAAAATCCGAATGGAAACGATTCATAGCTTCTAGGTTGTAAACGAACTGAGCATTCAACAAATTGTTAATGAACTATTCAATGAGAAGTTTGTTTATATTAATTTATTTAATAAACAAACAAGCATGAATAAAATATCTCGTTTAGTTAAACGAACGGCACAGAAAATGCTTTCGTTCGTTTCATTATGTTCATGAACATTCGTTTATTTTTGTTTATGTATACACACACATGTTTGTATGTGTTTGTACGTTTAAGTTTACATCTATAGGTTTCTATGTTCATTTAAGCTCATTTGTATTCATTTGTTTATGTTCTTTAATGTTGATTTATGCTCGTTCATCAGTTAAACGAGCGAACATAAACAAACTGAATTTATTAATGAATGAATATAAACATAAACTTTTGTTCGTTTAATTGTTCGTGTTCTTTCGTTTGTCATTTAAAGTTAAACGAATGAATATGAACAAGTCTTCGTTCGTGCTCATTCGGTTCGTTTATATACATAATAACTTCAATACATCACCATTACCTATTTGTACATAATCTAATACAATTTCATCAACTTAACAAAAACAACTTCACAGATTTAACCACATATGAATATAGTAGCTAAATAATTACAATAGCAAATATTCAACTAAATAATTGCAGTACCAAAAATTCTGAAGCAGTACCCAAATAATCGCAATACGAAAAAATATGGTAACTAACTTAAGATGAGATGAACAACGAAATGGATTAGAACTTAGAAGATAGCGATGATGACAAATTTTGTGGCGTTGGTTACTACTATGGGTAAAGAAAAGACAAAGCGGTCTGGGATAAGAGGATATATGGATAAATTTTTATAAAAAGAATTGTCCAGAGCCAAACTAAATCAATTAGAGAGTTATTTTTAGAGAAATTGACTTGTTAGGTTAAAAAAACCTATTAGAAATGTTTACATATAGGTAACTTTTTTTTTTGTATAATGTAGGTAACAAACTTATTGGAAGTATTCACATATGATCATTATGATCGGTTGTAAGCAAGTTACAGCTTGTGTGTCGTATACGTGACAAAGATAATTACCCAGGAGGGTAGTGAACTGTAGTGTCACATTTAGGTAACTTCTTTTTTGTGTACATATAGACAACAAACTTATTGGAAGTGTTCACATGACAATTATGATCGGTTGTAGCAAGTTACAACTTGCATGTCGTATATGTGGCAAAGATACTTACCCAGGAGGGTAATTACCTGTTGGTTTTGTTCATATCTAGGCAATTTCCTTTTTTGTTCACATTCGACCATCAAACTTGTTAAAGTTGTTCACATAATACCATTGTTTCAGAAATTTAAATCGGTAGTTGAAGTCGGGAACATTTGCTCCACTTATGTTACCTCAAACTACTTATGACATTCTTTGGTAAATTGTCAATAATTATTACCCCTAATGTACTAATACCAATGCAAAAACTCTTAATATATACCAAGTAAGAAAATACAATCAACTAGCTAGCACATTGTAGCATATAAATCAATTTTCTAAAGTATACTAGTGCATCTGTAAAGTTCTAACTGGGTAAGCATAGGGCTTAGTGAGTTCATGGTTTTAAAGAAAATACCTTAGTGTACTTAGAACCTTAAGGTGTATTTAAGGGAAATACCTTAGTGTACTTCGACCATGTGAAAATTTCAACTTGGTGATGTCGACAAGTTAGGTGTATTCGACAAGAAGATTAAAAATGAACTCTAATCACTTTACTAATATAATTCGGATGCACAAAAGAAAATAAATATACATGCATTTGATTTTTGTGAGAAGCTTTCAACTCGACAAGAAGATTAAAAATGAACTCTAATCACTTTACTAATATAATTCACCCGAACAAAAGGAAATAAATATACAAGCATTTGACTTGTGTGAGAAGATCCCAATCTCACAAAAGGTTTCTGGTGTGGATTGTAGTCGACTCCAACTAGTGATTAAAATTTCTGAACGAGTAGTATTATGTGAACAACTTTAACAACTTGGATGGTAAAATGTTACAAAAAAGGGAAATTGCATAGATGTGAATGAAATCAATAGTTCATTACCCTCATGGGTAATTATCTTTGCCACATATACGCCACGTAAGCTATAACTTGGTACAATCAGTCATAATGGTCATATGTGAACACTTCCAATAAGTTCGTTGCCTATATTTGTACAAAAAAAAGTTACCCAAAGTGTACAAAACGAAAAGATAATTACCCTAACAATTCAATTTACCTTATATTTATTTATCAAACACTCTTATTTTTGAACCGTTAAGAGGTTGCCTATTAATAAGACCATGAAGAGGGTTACCAAACAACCTCAAAGTTTTAAAAATATGACACATGCAAAATTCTAGTTTTATTTTCTTAAATCAATGGACCTTTTCACTAACAATAATTGAAAACCACTATTAAATACATGTAAAATTACAATATATTGTTGGGGTATGTTTTGGTTGTAAAGTGCTTAAAGTTAAAGGTAGCTAAAGTTTGGACATCAGAAGTGATTGATCCTCTCTGAAATGTTGTCTATACTGAAGTAGTTGGTAGAACTTATTAATTTCCTTCAACATATCTCTTTATCACATGGTCTGAAGAGATTATGGTGTGTGTTAATCTAAGCTAGTTTGTTGTGCTTAACTATCAATGTCCACATGTTAGTTTATGATTAGATGTGTCTTCACCACTTGTGCCTACATATATTACAATTGTCATTAGGAAGATTGACGAGCTTTCATGCTCATAACTTCTCTGTTATTGGAACTATTGATTGTAATTCTTTCCTACATCTATTTAAATAGCGTAACATAATATTCACATCTTTGTGTTCATACTTTCTCATTGATTCTATAACTATTCTTGAATCCAACACCCATCAAGTGGTATCAGAGTAATATTTTTTTCATCTCTTTGAAGAATTTTATTTATATTTCATTATAGGTTTGAATTTGTTCTCAGATCTGATTTATGCTTTTGAAATGTAGTTCTTTCAAGTTGTTTGAAGTTTATAGATCACGTTTTCTTGATTCAATTCTAAATTTTAACACTTCTATGATGATTAACTATGTTGATCTTCTTAGTTCGTATACAAAAAATCCAATGTTACTTTTTGATTATTGCGATCAACAGGATGATTAGATAGAGGGTTATTTAATCAGTCTTGATGAAGATTTATAGAGGCTAATCAAATAATGTCCATTTACTCCAAATATTGTTGGTCGTGGAATTGATAATGAGTATGTATTGCTACAAATAAGAAAAAAGTTAAAAATGACAAAGGGTACATGTAACTCTTGTTTTGCAGAAAGTTAATTGTCAAGTTGATTGCTCCTAAACTTGGGTTTTAAAGGTTTTTGGGAGGATCGCGATGCGTCAACTTGGTGATCGCGGCACATGCCATGCCATTAAGTCGCGATGCGTCCATGTATTTGTCATGACGTGTTGCCTTAATCATCCTAAAACCTAATATTAGACCTTGAGCCCTATATAAAGTCACTAACTCCTAGGGTTTATCTTTCATGTAACATCCCCAAAACATAAAAAAAAATTTATTCCATTTTAATAATATTAAAACCATTCCATTTTCATTCAAAGATCAAAGGATAACAAAAGTACGAGTTTTAAATTCCAAAAACCAATATCTGAGTAATAAACATGGAAGTCATAAAATATGGAAAGCTTAGATGGATGAGATGAAATTAGGCTACCCCCTTCCATTTATTGCTAGAAGCACCTAAAACATTTAAACTTAAAACCATAAACATAAATCTTAGTGAGTTTCCCAAAATACCTCATACATATAAGTAATGGGCCTAGCCCAACAAGCATGTTTCAGTTATATGGGCCTAACCCAACGAGTCCAACCCAACCATGGGGTCCTAGCCCTACATGTCTATCCCAATTATACAGGCCCAACTCACCAATAATGTAAGCATACAACAACTAGCTATGCCTATATCAACCATATATGGACACATAGTGTCCTACATAATATAGTGAGAAAACTTACATGATCAAAGAGTTGAAAAGACAATACTCAAAGTAATGTAGAATCAGATGCATGAACCACCTATAACACATAGAGGTCACACCTAAATATACAACCTAAAACTCTCGAGTTTAACCAAAAGTCAATGGTCAACCACCACCGACCACCGCTTCGCGACCAACTCTATGGTCGTGTCATGATCACAAAAAGACAAAATAGTCGCGGCATGGCACAGCATGGGTGTATTTTAAACCATCTTTACCACAAAACACAGGTCCATGAGTTAAATCAATCAATTGAAAGGTTCTAGAGTTCCTCAAACTCCAAGAACCTCTTTAAAATGGACAAAAGGGACCAAAATGTTCTACAAGCTAGATCCAAAATAAAGATTTATACCTTCAAGAATCCAAAATAAAGGTAGAAGCTTTATACCTTCAAGAATCCAAAATAAAGATAAAAATGTTGGATCTTCACTGGAACAAGACCTCAGTGACACAAGAACCGCTTCCTTCAACCACAATGCTTCACGACATGGAAGAACCAATGTCAAAATCACCAAGCTTGCAAGAACTAGAGGTAAAGAGGGCTAGGGTTTTATTCTTAGGGGATGGAGGCATTAGGATAAGCAAACCCTACACCATACATTAATTAAATAGGTCCCAAGGACCAAGAGATAGGGTTTTGAACCCATCCGCCATCGTGTCACAGTGTACACCCAACCACACCACAACTTAAATGACATGGCCACGCCGCATACGATCTCACCACCGTATTGCGACCAGTTTAAAATCCTAAAATTCCCAAACTTAATAAATTAAATGACAAAAGATTAATACTTTATAATGGATGGTACATTTCATCAGTCTCCATTCCTCCAGTGATCTAGAGCAAGAAAACTTAACCTCTTTGCCTTCCATTTTGAGAGTTAGTGCATTTTGGTTATCCTTGGTAAGGAAGCAAAGAGTTATTAGTGATGTCAAGAAGCTAGAACCAAAAACATTCCAGCCTTCTGAGCATATTCTAGACCTTTGTAAGTCTTCAAGTTCCAAACTTTGTGCATCTTGTTTAGTAGATCTATAAATTTAAGCTACTTTTGGTTCCTTTCTTGATTTTTAAGTGGAGTTTTGAAAACTCTAGGTCCTAAGGTTGTGTTTTAAGGTATTATAGACCCACTGTGGTGAAAAGATGTGAACATTGTCTTCCCTTTTGGCCCATGCATGAAGATCATAACATTTTGATCCTATTTTGACCTAGGTTTAGAGTTGGATGTGTTTGGGACATACCAATGGATAAAGTTCAAAACTTTATCTATTAAGACTATATTTTATTGTGTTCTAGAAAGTTGGTGCATTTTTCTTAAGGGATCAAGTGCTTAATAAAAAGTTGTTTTTGACCTGAAAAGCATGACACGAACAAGGATAGGTTGCAACCCAAGATTTAAGTTAGGTGGAGATTGTTTTTTCTCCACTGACCGCAACACAACTAGGAGTGGTTTGCAACATGTTTTCCGTTGAATTTTTGACAAGTTTTACTTTTAGAACGACATGAATTTCCCGTTTCATCATCAAGGTTAGTTTTCGTTATGTTCTTTTGTTAAGTTAACCTTTTATCATGGTTAGTGTTATGTTACAAAGGGATAAAGCGTAATAAAATGATTTTTGGTCATGTATATGGGTTATAGGGTCATTTTTCTCATACTTAGAGGGTCTAGTTTGTAACTTATGTTCTATACAATGAAGCCTAACCCTAAAATCTAGGAAAAACATTACATTTGCAGCCATCAAATTCCAGAAAGAGAATGTTTGAGTGTGTGAACCATTTTAGGGTTTGGGGATTATTCCAGTGATGGTGGTGAAGTTCTTGGAGGTTTTGAAGCATTATTGGAGTAGTGATTGAGTGGTGTTATTTCTCAACTTGATCATGAAGTTTCTCATGAATTTACAAAAGGTATGTTTGTATTCCTTTGAGTAATATTTTGTCCATATGATGTGCACTCAAGAGTTAGCCAAGGATAGAGAAAAATCTATGGTGTAGAGTGTTGGATTGGTCTATAAAGTGTTTAAACCATCTTGAACACTTAGTCATAGTCTTGGAGGGTTGAAATATTTTGAAAGAGGTTTTGATCGGACCTATATCATACTAGAAAGGCAGAAGGTCGAAAAACATTTTTGTAACTGATAGCCTTCCCACGGTGCGATACACTGATAACCATGGTGCGGTGACTCGGGGGTGGGTTCAAGTTTCCTAGTCGCGACCTGATGATAAAACCACGACGTGGTCCTGCCCTGGTCACGGCGTGTTTCTGTGCAGAACAAATCATCTTCTGTTTTGTAGCCTGTTTTTTATAGAATTTTTTGTAATATTTTAGTGTGCTTAATTGCTTCCTTGGGGGTGTTCTTTGTCTGTTCATTACTCCACATAACTTGATAAGGAGGCGAGTTATCTTATGTTGTAAATCTAGTACCTTTTTGGAGAAATTTTATATCTTAGAATGTGTGAACTGAACCTAGGATGTTATAAGATGTATGTAAGAACCTGAAATTTAGAGAAAGTTGACTTTTAGTCAAATATTTACCAAAAGGGATATTCGGTCAATTATAAGAAAGGGATGAGATTATGAAGTTGTGGCTTCATGAAAATGGCCAATAAGAGTTGAAGTCACTTAAAAGATGTTAAATGAGTTCGTTCAAGAGAAAGAATGCATGAGAAGATGCATTTATGGTGAAAAGGGTAAAATAGGAATTTTATGCTTTTTGGGCCAACTTTGCGACTTAATAGATTAAGACCCTTATTAAGTCAACGAGAATTGACTTAAAAGAAGTGTAGAGTATGTTCCTACCTTTCGTGTGGATATAAAGATCATAGAGAACGAGTAAGAAACGAAGATGATATAAAGATTAGAAGTTGGGACAAAAATATCCCAAAGCTGGAATAGAATCCGCCCAAGGGGCTGTTGTCAAGATGGAACCGCGGAGCGGAAAGTAGATGCTTGTGGCATGGTGAGTGGTAAAAAGGGTTCAGACGTAGTCTTATTCATAAGAGAGAAAGGGCAACGTACTTTTCCACGCGACGCGGTGTATGGGCACCACGACGTGGTGGCCAAAGTGGGTTCCTAGTAGAGATGAGTACCGCAACGTTGCAAGAAGAATGTCACAGCGTGGCAAGCATTTACGCGACCATTGACCAAGGTCAAAGTGGTCACCGTGGATCAGTAATTCGGGAACTGCGATGCGGTTTCGAGATTTTAAGTCATGTTCTAACCTGTTAGAGCCTCAATTCTGAATCAAAATACCCCAATAGATTGAGATCTAAATGCTTGCGATTTTGGTGTTGGAATGAGGGCAAGAGAAGCTAGAGATGGAGCCTGATAAGGATTTTCATCCTCTTTTCTATATTTTGGAGAAATATATGATTAGAGTATATTGGTTTAATTAATCAACATATAGCTTGATTATGATGTTAATAAATGTGTTTAGATGCTTTAATCAAGCTTGGAAATTAATTTCCATGGTGAAATCTATGTTTTTAAAGTTAGGGTTTCAAACCATAACTATGGATTATCTGTAATTGATGCATTAGATGTTAGATTATAATGAAATAAGTATTATGGGATGCTTAACTCATAAATTGATTGAGACTAAGAGATAGAGAATGAAAAGATAGAGTTTTGATCCATTAAGTGATCATTTTGACTTAGAGAATCAAAAGCTCTTAATAGGCTAAGACAAGTATTGAGATGCTTGTGTATGGATGAATAGGCCTAAGAGCAAAGAAGATGGATCCAAGATGAATCAATGGCAGAGGAGAGGAAGATGGGACAGTTAGTCTTCGTTAACTGATAATGTAAGTTATTACTCACACACACACACACACACACTCTCTCTCTCTCTCTCGCTCTCTCTCTCTCTCTCTCTCTCTTTCTCTTTATATTGTGATTATATGTATGTATGTATGTATGTATGTATGTATGTATGTATGTATGTATGTATGTAGGTATGTATGTATGTATGTATGTATGTATGTATGCATGTATGCATGTATGCATGTATGTATGTATGTATGTATGTATGTATGTATGTATGTATGTATGTATGTATGTATGTATGTATGTTGGAGCTTCGGGCATTAAGTGAATGTCCCCAAGTAATGGGATGAAGATAAATGAAGAATATGGGTGTAAGAACATGTACCAGAGTATGTACACATATTAAGAGTATGTAAGAGGTATGTGCAAGATACATGTACTGGAGCATGTATCTATACAAGAGTTGTTAGGTTTTGTGTACTATAACACTCCTATGGTGCACATACAACCGTAATAGCTTTGGATCTAAGTTTTCTCTAGTTCTACATGCACAAAAATTATCCAAAGCATGAACCTATCTAGCATACAAATTTGGTTCATGAATCATAAAACTAGTTAGAAGAATACCTCTTATTTGTAGCTTGTAGTTGTTGGCCTTTTAAGAGCTTAGCACCTCAAGTGTGGTGCCTCAAACAAGTCACAAACACCATGAACAAAAGGAGGAACTTGATAGAGAGGTTATGAACCACCAAAAAATGGATAGGCTTCTCTTAGAATGCACAAGTGCCGATTTTAGGGTTTTAGGGGTTACTCTTATAGTGTAGAATTCCAAGAGTTTAAACTTGTAAATCCTAAGCCACTTCCTTGGGCCTTTAATCCAATAATCCATATGATAAGCCCTTTGGACTAAATCTTCATGGACTCCACAAAGATTTAGTCCACATAATCAACATGGATCATTAGCCCAAACTATAAGTATCACTGATTTACTTAATCTGTCCCCGTTAATTTAATTAGTCTCTTTTGATCACTAAATTAATTCCAAATCAATTCTTGATAAATACTAATTAAATAATATGATTTCTCAATTTAATATATTATACTTATAATATATTAATAAATCACAAATAATATCTTTCTCAAATATCCATCCTATCAAATTGTTCTGGTGAAGGCAACCCGAATGGAGCATGCTACGATCGGGTCAAGTACATACCAATTATAGTTATGGGCTTAGACACCTAATCCAACAGTCTCTCACTTGGATACGTCTAATAACTATAACTGCGTGTACAAATTCAAAATCCGATTAGCAATCGTAGCTCTCAAAAACCATTGTCTAACTCTGATCTTATCAGTATCGCGTCCATTAGATAAGGGATCATATATTCCTCCATTCTAGATATCATATGAACTGAGACATGGATTATAATCATTCTCTCTGTTCAAGTGTTGTTTCCCGATTTCCGATTTATGACGACCGACTAATTGAACAAATCAAATCAGTCCAGGTTTGGCCAAGCGCTTAGGGTTGTCATCACTAAATCATTGAGGGGCCCACAGATATCGCTTTTATCCCTCTTAGGGTAAAAGGAACGGATAAACTTCGACTCATATGTTTGCTCTATTTACTCATCAAATTACACA
Source organism: Lactuca virosa (assembly GCF_052849685.1). Classification (NCBI taxonomy): domain Eukaryota; kingdom Viridiplantae; phylum Streptophyta; class Magnoliopsida; order Asterales; family Asteraceae; genus Lactuca; species Lactuca virosa. The sequence goes on along the minus strand of NC_136430.1, from coordinate 371,865,923 downwards.
CAACAATACGTTTTATAACACCAAGTTACTGGTGCATTTTCATATCATCAATGTGCAACCGACTTGTAAACTGCAACTCATATCTCTCTGTTTCAAGAATATAAGATATTATCGTCTCACAATAACTCGTGATAAAATCCATGAAGTGATTCAGATGAGCGTGGGTTTAATCCAATACTCAAATCTTATTACAGGAGTACTCATGAATACTGCAACAAACTTGTGTTATGTCTAACACTTTAGACAATCTACAGATGGATTCATGACAATCTAACTTCAATACCTACTTCCAAAGTATGATCAACTGTGGATGTTTGAATAATCTTATTACTCGGGAAGTCAAAACATGCGAAGTGAATCATAAGAACAATCGAATCCAATATGGTCTCAAAACTTTTGAATATAAATAAAACACATTTTATTTAATCACCATATTGATTACACATTATTCATTGTATAATGTTTCGACCGGTCAACTTAATACTTGAATTAAAACAATAGTCATCCCATGCTCCAAGCATGCACACTATGTTTACCTATGGTCCTTACTTTGTGAAATAGATCAATTTTAAACATTTCCAATGACACTCATTTCATAATTCCAAATCCATATCGTAAGTGTAAGAATACCAAGTCCTTGCCACTTACTGTAATCTGTTAGATTCTAAGCTTATATGCAGTGATCCTTTTGTAATGACTATGTACACAAGTCACAGAGACTTTTCCAATTACAAAACTTTCCCTTGGAGATTGTTACAAGACAATTCCATAGATACGAAGTCTTATATTCAAATCACATTCCTTTGAACATCCTTCTTGCATAAAAGTTTCTAACTTACTCACAGATTCTTGATATCCAACTCCCATTATGGAAACTTTTACATAATTTCCATATGACTATCCATTCTTAATAGAATCCTATCTATTCAAAATTATATCAATATGGTCAATTCATTACTATACTTCCAACTGTCCTTAAGCAACCAATCCTTAGCAAACCTCAGATCGTCCTTGACAGTTGTTTAATAATTTTAGTCATATCCGGTTCTTGTTCTTTTTCCCTCTTAATTCCCTAGGCATTTGGAAAATTAAAACACGTGAATATTATAGCATATGTAATCGATCCTATATCCGAAGCATATGGGACATGATTCATAATGTCTTACATAAAGACATGATACTTGATCACTCTCTTGCTATAATACTTCCATATATAGAATTTCCAATGTTGAAATATTTCAACATGGTATTCATATATATCCATGACTAAGTCTAATTAATACTTCAATCTAAACTTTTAGATTCGAAATAAAGTATAAGTATCCTCTCCCTTATAATAGCGAAACAACTTTTCAAATTTTGCAACTTTGCAAATTTGTAATCTTTGTTTCCTATAACTAGTCTTGCTAACTTGCAACACTTCACATAATAATCATGCTCCCACTATCATGATAATTATATTCTTACTAGCATAACACTTATGCTCCCACTAGCTTTGACATGTATCTAGAAATCAATTGGACTTCTATAAATCAATACTTATTGACTTTCTTTCCAAAGTTCAGATTTCCGATGGGAGATGCTTCGACAAGCCTTTATCTAAGCTCATACACCTTTTATAAGAAGGCTCATATGTGTGTTTAAACTATTCAGAACTTACAACAATAAGTTCCAAATGTTCAAACTATTTGCCATTTCTCACAATTCGAACTACGAAGAAGGATGTCGTAATCATAATCGAATTTGATAACGCAATTTAACACAACTGCTATCTCCTTAAAATCTACTTAGTGAAAGCGTTTCCTCACAATCATTTTCATGAATTGGAGAGAAACCTTATGACACTTAGATTTAATGGTGTATGTGTTCCTATCCATGTGGAAACTGTCATTTCCAACCATTATCATTAGACAAGATCTATGACAAAATCAAATTCACATGGACTGTACTTACTCAATCTTAATTTCTTGCCACTTGGAACACAAGGGCCTACCATGTGTTTCAAGTTTTTGAGATCACTCTTATTGATCAATGAACTTTCACCGATCAAGGTGCTTTACCTTATGCAAACAATTGAGAACTCATAGAACTCACATGCATAGTCAACTTTAACTGGAATGGCACAAAAACAAGAATATGTCAACACGATAGGTTACAGACCTCAAGTCGTGTGCTAGTGATAAACAATAGTTTTCTTCTTGATTTGTTCTTGAAACTTTTCAATGTCTTTAAGACTCCCAATGGCCTCTTGAGATATAAGATTCTTTTGTCAAGAACCATTCCTTGACAAACAAATATCCAACAGTTAGTGCAAATTCTTATCAAGAATTATAATTGGTATCATTTGGTCTTTGTCTTATCTAAAACATCACAACTACCAATTACAAACGTGCATGAGTAAGAAAACTTTTCTACTCCACATCTCATGATATGTCACTCAACGTACAATCTTGGAGTATGACTCTAAGAATTGATTTTGGAACGAAGTATGACTCATCTTCTTGATTTAAACCATTTTAACAATTCCCGATACCTCTCCTTAGCCATACAAATGTACTAAGGTGTCCTTAGAGGATCAATTGTGATATGGTTTTCATAATCATTAAGATGATCATAAAACATGATACTAAAGTACTCTCCTTTCCTTTTAGATTAAAGAAACTTTTATCTTTCTGCCTAATTGATTCCTCTTATTCGTTCTGCTATACATTGAAACTTTTTCAATGATTATGAATTACACTTAACCTTGTAAGCATAATCATATTCACTAAACTTTTAGTAAATCATGACGAATAGTCTTATCGTTCTTTGTGGTGGACCTGACCAGTGCACAACAATGTGTACTTGATCTTATAGTCCTTCACTTTACTCACATATTCATGTGAACAAGGAATTAGTCAAAATTTCCCAAAGACGAAAGTTCTCATCCATCATACAATACAAGTTGCATGATTTCAGGTTTCTATCCAATTGAAACTTTGGTGATGAGATCATTTCCTTATTTGGTAAGTTTTGACACTACCACAAACGAAAGAATCAAATCCATTTTCCAATATTGCTAAAAATAGATAAACACCAATTTTCACAAATGCCATTGCAAGGAAATATAAAATAAGATAAAATCAAAATTTTATTGATTTATAAAACGTGGAAAACTTGTTCTTTCAATTCAAATACATATGAAAACTATGTTACTACATATTTCTAAGCAATCTATCATAACTCTTAAGTAGCAGCTCAAAAAATCTGATCACCGAATCATGCGATCGAAATCCATATCTTCACGATCAGACTCAGCCTACTCTTTCTTTAAGCTTCCTTCCTCTTCTTCGATCCTTCAAAACATCAAAATGTAATCTTATCACATCATGTATTAAGAATCTAGAAATAGGAACTTAATAGACTTAGATAGTGGACTTACCTGAAGTAGAATCATACAATTTGATTTTACCCTCTCTTAGATCTTTCAGGTAGTCAGGACAGCTTCGCTTCCAATGTCCCTTCAAATAGCAATAGAAACAAGTAGAATCTTTGGCACTTGCACATGAAACTATCTCAAAACTGGCTTTTCTCTTATGGTTAAATCTTTTGACCATAGCCAATTCCCTTCCCATAAGAGAATGGATTTTTCTGGACTATCTATGTCATTGCCTATGTCCATGACATCTTGGGAAGTAGATCTTCCAATCAAATTTGCTTGACCAGTGCGCCAAATCATTGCAGATTCAGCAACAATTAGCAAATAGGTAAGATCGATAAGGGTCACATCGTGATCTGCCATATAGTAGTCTTTAACAAACTGAGAATACGACTCAGGAAGTGACTGAAGAACCCAGTCAACAGCCAGCTTCCTTGGGAAGATGACACCCAACATTCCCAGCCTGTCAATGTGTGACTTGATGTCCAAGACATGTGCACACACAGACCTTCCATCTTGGTGTTTGCTAGCCAATAGGGCTTGAGTGACTTTGAACTTTTCAAGTCGATGAACATGTGGGTTAGGGAGAACTATTGGAGGAGGTGGAGGAAGTGAAGTATGATGTTGTGGAATATCATCTTCATGTGGAAAGCTTTTTCCAACAGGATAAGACACACCATAGTTGTCAACACTAGACATCTATGAGGGGAGAAATTCAAGTTAGTTGATTTTAGTCCTTAATATAACACCCAAAATGAAATATTAAGGCTAGGACCCAAGACAATATTCTACAATTCGGAAGACGGATGCCGTAATCCAATTGTAAAATATTTGAAGGTAGGTAAATGCCGATTTACCAATTTCCACCATGAAAAACGAAATTGAATATTAGGTTTTAAATGAATTGAAATTCCTAGATTCTTTGAGATCCATTGAACTTTTTCAATGACATGTTTAATCTCGATTATGCCCTTCAAGTTTGTGACTGGGATGCCGAGGATCACAAACAAGGTGTGAATAACCATGCAAATTAGCTTGGTACTCTCAAAGTCATTTATCACCTAATCAATGTGACGGTTAACCACACACGCTCCATTGATCTATGACAAACTACGATCTACCCATTGCCATTCTTCATTAGCCCCATATTAGTGTGCCGGTTAACCACACACGCTCCACTAACTACTAATAAGGGCAATGTGCAATTTCATGGGTTAGCATCAAATTCACATTTTTCCTAAAGTAACTAAGATTCAGAATTTATAAGTGTTTAGTTACTTTATACTTCATTATACTTTTAATGAGGGTTTAGTGTCCTACCCTACCCGTTCGGCTAACGACCCTCCACCAGTTAAGGAAGCAGGGGGTGAGAGTGGACACCCATTAAACCACCATTTTATACGCAGTAACTTTATACCCCCTTATAGACTGGCTTCGTGAATGAGGCCTACTAACTGTAAGACTGACCTTTTACTTATACATATATAATATATTAAACTTTTAATTTTGTATAGTATATGGGTGTATTTTAAACTTTTAAAATACTTTGTGGTTTACTCTATTAACTAAACTATACTCTTAATTTAATTAAACCTGAACCATGTGATTATAGATTTATTAATCTCTTTTAATTAAACATTTAATTAACTTAATGAAATCCATAAGAGATAATTTGAACTATTCAAAAGACATGAAGGTTCTAAACATAAAATACAAAAATTAAAACTATTTAATTAATTTTAAGTTATGAACCCAAGAGTTGCACCTATTAAAAACTTTTCAATGTTCCATAAATGTGTCTTTTCAACTTTCAAAACTTGAGGGCAAGTTTTGTAACTCTTGAAAACCTTTTGAGTTCCAACCTTGATGACAAGACTTGTAACTCCATAAAAAACTTTTGAGTTCCAAAACTTGATGACAAGTTTTGTAACTCCTAAACAATTAGATCAAATTTTAAAACCAATAAAATAATCATAATTTTATCTTTTACAAATTTGACTTAATGCAACTCTTAAAGCAAGATAACTTCAAATCACAATATTACAAACAATTAGCTTATCATATAAACTAGTAATAATTTCAAGATTTGACAATTTATATTTTAATTGGATGGGATAATCATTATCATATCAGAAAAAACAGATTTTATGATGCAAAATAGTTTAAGGTAATGATCCAAATCCAATTCTGGCCAAAAACCCCGAAAAACTGCCAACAGACTGCTAAACTCGTCGAGTCGGATAATGGACTCGTCGAGTTCAGCCTGGCAGAGTGCCGAATTTCATTTTTTTCAGCTTTGAACAATTCACTAATGCATTTATATAACAGAGAACTACCCATGGCTCTGATACCATTGTTGGGTTTTGTGTACTATAACACTCCTATGGTGCACATACAACCCTAATATCTTTAGATCTAAGTTTTCTCTAGTTCTACATGCAACAAAAAATTATCCAAAGCATGAACCTATCTAGCATACAAACTTTGGTTCATGAATCATAAAACTAGTTAGAAGAATACATCTTATTTGTAGCTTGTAGTTCTTGGCCTTTCAAGAGCTTAGCACCTCAAGTATGATGCCTCAAACAAGTCACAAACACCATGAACAAAAGGAGGAACTTGAGAGAGAGGTTATGAACCACCAAAAAACGGCTAGGCTTCTCTTAGAATGCACAAGTGCCAATTTTAGGGTTTTAGGGGTTACTCTTATATTGTAGAATTCCAAGAGTTTAAACTTGTAAAACCTAATCCACTTCCTTGGGCCTTTAATCCAATAATCCATATGATAAACCCCTTTGGACTAAATCTTTATGGACTCCAGAAAGATTTAGCCCATATAATCAACATGGATCATTAGCCCAAACTATAAGTATCACTGATTTACTTAATCAGTCCCCGTTAATTTAATTAGTATCTTTTGATCACAAAATTAATTCCAAATAAATTCTTGATCAATAATAATTAAATAATATGATTTCTCAATTTAATATATTATACTTACAATATAGTAATAAATCACAAATAACCTCTTTCTTAAATATCCATCCTATCAAATTGTTCTGGTGAAGGCAACCCGAATGGACCATGCTACTATCGGGTCAAGTACATACCAATTATAGTTATGGGCTTAGACACCTAATCCAACAAGAGTATGTGGATTTAGATGAGAAGGGTATTTGTTAATACCCAAGAAATAGCAGCGAAAGGTAGATGATGATTACATGCAGTTTAATTATAGAATATGTATCTATTTCTATACATTAATGGTATTTTATTGAATACCAATATGTTATTAGATATAGATAGAGATTAAGTACTTAATGAGTTAAGTACTAGAAGATAAAGAGTATAAGGTCTCTTGATGAGACAAAGAGATAGATGTCCATAGGACTAGTGTTATGTGACGAGTCACATAATAAAGATAGAGGTATAGAGATAAAATGGTCCTTCAAGGACAAGAGTATGGTACCTACGGGAACAAAAGATAGAAGGTTCCTCCGGGGAAAAGATCATGGTTCCTTCGGGGACAAGAGATAGAGATTCCTTCGGGAATAAGAGTAAGGTTCCTACGGGAACAAGAGTAGAGCTCCTACGGGGACAAGAGTAAGATTCCTTCAGGAATAAGAGTATGGTTCCTACAGGGACAAGAATATTATTCCTTCGGGAATGGGATGATTGTTCCTTAGGTAACATAGATAGAGGATCCGTTTTGGGATGTAGTGTTGGGTTTTTGAGAATTATAACACTCCTAAGGTGTACATGCAACCCTAAATACCTTGGATCTATGTTTTCTCTATTATACATGCAAATATCAATTTTCCAAGGTATTACCCTAACTAGCATACAATCATATGTACTAGGATAACAAAACTAGATAGAATACATTCCTCTTTGTTGTAGCTTGATTCCATGGAGCTTAAGAGCCTAGTGCCTCAAGTGTGACACCTCAAATGGTTCACACAACATCAATACAACTTGGAATAACCATGAGAAGAGATACTTCACTCTAGAAATCGGCTTGCCCTCTTGTGTATGCTCTAGTGCCAATTTCACCAACCAATGGGGTCTTTATATAGTGTGCACATTAGGGTTACACCCTGTAACCCATGACTTTACCCATTCCTTATGCTCCATGGGTTTTAACCTCCATGGAGTATCCATGGGTCACCACATGGGTTAAACCCAACATAAGGAATCATGGATCATAAGCCCACATATATAAGAATGAATGATTTACACAATCAATCCCCATATATTTAATTAGTCTCTTTTGATCACTAAATTAATTCCAAATTAATTCTTGATCAATACTAATTAAATAATATGATTTCATATTAATATATTAGAACTTATAATATATTAATATGTCACAAATATCCTCTTCTCACAAAAGGTCTATCCAAATTGTTCTGATGCCATGCAACCCAAATGTATCATGTCGGGACGGGTCAAGTATGTACCAATTATAGGTATGGACTTAGACACTAATCCAACAGTCTCCCACTTGGATAAGTGTAATAACTATTATTGCAAGTATGACTTCATAACCCGACTAGCAATCGTAGCTGTTAAAAGCCGCTGTCGAACTCTGAACAAATCAATGACGCGTCCATTAGATAAGTGATCATATATTCCTCCATTCTAGATATCATATGGACTGAGACATGGATTATAATCATTCTCTCTATCCATTTGTTGTTTCCCGATTTCCGATTTATGACGACCGACTAATTGAACAAATCAAATCAGTCCAGGCTTGGCCAAGCACTTAGGGTGTCATCACTAAATCATCGAGGGGACCACATATATCGCTTTTATCCCTTTAAGGGTAAAAGGAATGGATAAAATTTGACTCATATGCTTGTACTGACTACTTGTTGAATCATACACAAAGGCACGTTTTATAACATCGAGTTACCAATGCGTTTTCGTGCAATCAATGTATAACCAACTCATAGTCAACAACTCATATCTCTAGGTTTGAAGAATATAAGATATTATCGTCTCATTATTCACTCATGATAAAATCCATGAAGTGATTCAAATGAGCGTGGGTTTAATCCAATACTCGAATCTCATTCCAGGAGCACTCATGAATGTTGCAGCAACCTTTTGCTATGTCGAAACACTTTAGATATCTACAAACCCAATTCATGACAATCTCGCCTTAATACTTACTTCCAACGTATTTATCGACCATGGATGGTTTGAATAACTTAGTCATTCGGTAAGAATGACCTAGTTATTCTGGAAGTCAAAACATGCAAAGTGAAACACAAGAATAATACTAATCCTATATGGCCCCAACACTTTGAGTGTAAATAAAAACACCTTTTATCTAAGCACCATATTGATTACTCATTATTCATTGTATAATGTTTCGATTTATCAACTTAATACTTGACTAAAAACAATGGTCATGCCATGCTCCAAGCATCCACACTATGTTTGTCTAAACAATATCTATGCCATACTCCAAGTATGTACACTATGTTTGTCTTATGATCCTTACTTTGTGAAACAGATCAATTGACAATATTTCAATGATGCTCATTTCACCATCCCAAATCCTTTACAATAAATGTAAGAATACCAAATTCTTTCCATTTACCGTAATCTTGTTAGATTCTAAACTTATATGCAATGATCCTCTTGTAATGAATATGCACACAAGTCACAAAGAATTAGCAACAGACATTACAAAGTATTCCAATGGAGAGCAATTCCATGGAAACGAAGTCTCACATTCAAAGTACATTCCTTTGAACACCCTTCTTTGCATTAAGTTCTCTAATCTTACACAGATTCAAAGAATAACTTCCACATATGGAGACAATTCCATATTCCCATGTTGATTATCACTTCTGAAGAAGATTTGCCTCCTTTCAGAATATGTCAATATGGTCCTATCTCTATACTTCCAATTGTCAATGAGCAACCAATCTTTGGCAAACCTCAGATTGTCCTCGACAATTGCTTAATCATTTTAGTTAAATCCAGTTCTATTCCTTTTTCCATCTTAAAACCCTAGGAAGTTGGAAAATTTAGAATGGATAAATATTATAGCACATGTAATCAATCCTATACCCGAAGCATACAGGACCCGATTCATGCTATAAATTTTTTTATTTGCCATGTTCTCAAAATTCGATCTATGAAGAGGGATGCCGTAATCATAATCGAATTTTGAGAATGCAACATATATAGAATTTCCTTATGTTGAACCATTCGAACATAACATTCATATATATCCTTGACTAAAGTTGATTAAAATCTCAATCTAAGCTTGTAGAATTAGAATGAAGTATAAAATCATCTCCCTTAATTATAGCAAAACAACTTTTCAAAGCGCATTGAACCTTTTGTTTTCTATAATTAACATTGCTAACTTGCAACACTAACCATAATAATCATGCTCCCACTAGCAAAATGATTATTATCTCACTAGCACAACACTTATGTTCCCACTAGCTTTGACATGTACTCAGAAATCAACTGGACTTCTAGAAATCAATACTTTATTGACTTTTTTTACCAAAGTTCAGATTCTTGATACGAGATGCTTTGATAAGATTTTATCAAAATCATACACCTTTCCTTAGATAGCTCACATGTGTTTCTAAACAATTATGAAGAAGGCAGTCGTAATCATAATGTTTAGACCTTTTTCCATTCTCACAAGTCCATGTTAGTGTGCCGGTTAACCACACGCGCTCCACTAATGACTTTGAGAATGCAAATATCACAATTGCTATCTACTTAAAATCTACTTAGTGAAAGCGTTTCCTCACCATCATTTTCATGAATCGGAGAGAAACCTTATGACACTTAGATTTTTATGGTGTATGTGTTCCTATCCATGTGAATTTGTCATAGCCATAATCACAAGACAAGGTTAGTGACAAATCCAAACTCATATGGACTGAACTTGCCCAATCTTATTTTTCTTGTCACCCGGCAGCACATAGGCCTACCATCGCTTCCAAGTTGTTATGCAAACAATTGAGAACTTACAGAACTCACAAGCATAGTCAACTTAAACTGGAATGGGCACAGAAACAGAAATATGTCAACACAATGGGTTACAAACCTCAAGTTGTGGGCTAGTGATTAACAATACTCTTGATTATTTCTTAAAACTTTCTCAAGATCTTTTAAGACTCCCATTGACCTCTTGACATATAAGATTATCTTGTCAAGAACCATTCCTTGACAAAACAAATATTCAAGATTTAGTGCAAATTCTTATCAAGTTAAACACTTCATACAATTGGTCTTAGTTGGTCTTTGTTTTATCCAAAACATCACAACTAACCAACTTCAAATGTACAAGAATAGGAAACATCTTAATCTACATTTGACAAGTGTTATAAAATTTCTAAAGATTATGTCACTCAAGTTACAATCTTAGAGTATGACTCTAAGACTTGATTTTTGGAACGAAGTATGATTTATCTTTTGATTTAACCATTTCAACAATTCATGATTCCTCTCCTTAGTCAAACAAATGCACTAAGGTGTCCTTTGAGGATCAATTGTGATATGGTTTCATAATCACTAAGATAATCATAAAACAAGATACTCAAGTACTCTCCCATCTCTTCAGATTGGAGAAACTTTTATCTTTCTGCCTTATTTGATTCTTCTCATCCGTTCTGCCATACATTGAAACTTTTCCAATGTTTTAGAATTACACTTAAACTTTTAAGCATAACCATATTTACTAAACTTTAGTAAATCATGACGAATAATCTTATCATTCTTTATGGTGGACCTGATCAGTGCACAACCTAGTGTACCCAATCCTTTAGTCCTTCACTTGACTCACACATACATGCGAACAAGGAATTAGTCTTAATTTCCCAAAAATGAAAATTCTCACTCATCATACAATACAACTTGCATGATTCTAAGTTTCTATCAAACTGAAACTTGGGTGATGAGAATCTTTCCTTATTTGGTAAATTATGATACTACCACAAATGAAAGAATCAAATCCATTTTCCAATATTGCTTATCAATGGAGACATATATACAACAATTTTTCACAAATGCCATTGTAAGGATACTTAAAATAAATAAATCAAAACTTTTCTTATTCTTTTATTTTAAAACTTGCGGAAAAATCGTATCCTTACAATGCAATTACATATGAAAATTATGTTGATATCTATTCCTAAGCAATTTATCGTAACTCTTAAGCAGTTGCTCAAATTCTGATCACCGAACCATCTTCGCGATCAGAATCAACATACTCTTTCTTTAAGCTTCCTTTGATTCTCTAAAACATCAAAATGTAATTAGATTACATTATGTATTAAGAATCTCCAAAAGATACTTAATAGAGTTAGATAATGGACTTTACCTGAAGTAGAGTCAAACTTTTTGACTTTACCAGATCTTTCAGGTAAATCTGGCAGCTTCGCAACCAATGCCTCTTCTTTTGGCAAAAGAAACATATGGACTCTTTGGAAATGGTACATGAGACTATCTCATACTTATCCTTTCTCTTTACCATTAGGTCAAATGACTTGACCATGACCGATCCCTTTCCATTGGGAAGAGAAAGCTTTTCTGGACTTCTAATGTTACCATTGTCAATGTCCATGGAAGTTTGGGAAGTTGATCTTCCAATCAAATTTGCTTTACCAGTGCCCCAAATCATTGCTGATTTAACAGCATCAAGCAAATAGGTAAGATTATTAAGGGTCATGTCTTGATCTGTCATCAGGGTGTGACTGAAGAACCAAGTCAACAGCCAGCTACCTCGAGACTTCGACACCCAACTCTCCCGGCTTGCCAATAGGGATTGAGTGACCTTGAACTTTTCAAGGATTAGAACTTGTGGGATAGGGAGAATAATTGGAGGAGGTGGAGGAAGTAAAGCATGATTTCCAGTCCCATTAATGCACAACAAAGGGATTAATCTTTCACCTTAATTGCCATGTGGGATATCATCTTCATTAGGAATGTTTTTTCCTAAAGATTTGGGAAGACCATAGTTGTCTTAACTAGACATCTATAATGGGAGAAATTCAAGTTTAGTTGATTTAGAGTCCTTAACATAACACCCAATATGAAATATTAAGGCTAGGACCCAACAACCTATTTATAACTGGAAGAGGGATGCCGTAATCCAAGCTATAAAATAGTTGAAGGTAGGTAAATGACGATTTACCAATTTCCACCATGAAAACGAAATATAATTAAGTTTTAATTGGATTTGAAACTCCTATATCTTTTGAGATACATTGAACTTTCAATGGCATGTTTGAATCTCGATTGTGCCCTCTCAAGTTTGTGACTGGGATGCCGAGGATCACAAACAAGGTGTGAATAACCATGCAAATTGACTTGGTACCCTCAACTTTATCACCTAATTGATGTGCCGGTTAACCACACATGCTCCACCAATCTATAATAAACTTAAGTTACCCTTCGCCACACATTGTCAGTCCCATGTTAGTGTGCCGGTTAACCACACACGCTCCACTAATGACTTAACAAAGGTGCAAAGTGTAATTTCATGGGTTAGCACCAAATTCACAATTTCCTAAGTAACTAAGATTGGGATTTTATAAGTGTTTAGTTACTTAGAATATATCATTATACTTTTACTAAAGGGAGAATTATAGTCCTTATCCTACCCGTTCGGCTAACGACCCTCCACCAGTCAAGGAAGCGGTGGGTGAGAGTGGACACCCATTAAACTGCCATTTTATAGGCAGTAACCTTATACCCCCCTTATAGACCAGCTTCGTGAATGAGGCCTACTAACGGTAAGATTGATTTTATCTTATACATATGTATATAATTAAAATTATAATAATAGTATAAGGGTTGAATTTTAACTTTTAAAACTCTAAGGGCTTAACTTGGAATTAAAGTATTCATGGGAAAACTTTACAAACTCCAAAACTTGAGGGCAAGTTTTGAACACTACAAAACTTTTCAATTCCATAACTTATGTGTTTAAATTAGTTTTTAATGAAAAAACTCTTCATGTTCCATAACTTGAGGACAAGTTATGGAAGACTTTAAAGCATTTAAAAATGAGATTCTTCACTTTCATAACTTATGGAAATCTTATGAGTGTTTAAAAAATCATAAATGTGACTTTTCATATAACTTGAGGACAAGTTACAAAAACACATTTTATGAATAACTTTTAGATCAATATGGATTGAAAACACATTATCTCATAACTTTTCTATTAATCTAAGCTAACTCATAAGAACAAGATAATTTAAATCATCAATCTTCAAGAAATTAGCATGAACATAAAACTAATACAAATCTTGAAATTATGACAATTATCTTTGAAATTGGATTAGCATGAACATTACCACATCAAAAACAGGTTTATAAGTTCAAAAACAGCTTAAGGTAATGTTCCTAGTCCAATTCCAACCTTAAAAGTCGAAAACAAGCCTAGGCTCTGATACCACTGTTGGGGTTTGAGCATTCTAACACTCCTAAGGTGTACATGCAACCCTAAATACCTTGGATCTATGTTTTCTCTATTATACATGCAAATATCAATTTTCCAAGGTATTACCCTAACTAGCATACAATCATATGTACTAGGATAACGAAACTAGATAGAATACATTCCTCTTTGTTGTAGCTTGATTCCATGGAGCTTAAGAGCCTAGTGCCTCAAGTGTGACACCTCAAATGGTTCACACAACATCAAAACAACTTAGAATAACCATGAGAAGAGATACTTCACTCTAGAAATCGGCTTGCCCTCTTGTGTATGCTCTAGTGCCAATTTCACCAACCAATGGGGTCTTTATATAGTGTGTACATTAGGGTTACACCATGTAACCCATGACTTTACCCATTCCTTATGCTTCATGGGTTTTAACCTCCATGGAGTATCCATGGGTCACCACATGGGTTAAACCCAACATAAGGAATCATGGATCATAAGCCCACATATATAAGAATGAATGATTTACACAATCAATCCCCATATATTTAATTAGTCTCTTCTGATCACTAAATTAATTCCAAATTAATTCTTGATCAATACTAATTAAATAATATGATTGCATATTAATATATTAGAACTTATAATATATTAATATGTCACAAATATCCTCTTCTCACAAAAGGTCTATCCAAATTGTTCCGATGCCATGCAACCCAAATGTACCATGCCGGGTCGGGTCAAGTATGTACCAATTATAGTTATGTCCTTAGACACTAATCCAACATGTAGATAGATGATTATTGCGATAATCCAAATTGTGAATGGTTAGAGAAGATAGAGAAAAGGTTCTTTTAGAGGAACAAGATAAGAGAGTTCTTTGTAAGAACTTAGATGTAACCCACATGGGATTATGTGTAAGGAATCCGTGAGGGATTCAATAGTAGAAAGAAAGAGTAAGGATCCACAAGGGATCAAAAGAGAGAATAGTACGTCTGGATGAGTTCACCCAACAATGAAAGTGAGGTGTTATTTCCCTTGGAGTATAGATGAGATTATAGTACAATATGTGATCATTGGGTCTAGATGAGAAAAGAGTGTTGAGGTATTAGAGTTAAAAATAGAGAGAGATATGAAGATTAATCAGAGCATATGAAGTCATGCTAAGAGTTAGAGATATATATAAGAGACATAGAGGAGCAAAGAAAAGATAGAGAAGATAAGAGATAGAGACAAAGACTGAGTTAGAGTATGTGTAGAGTATGAGAAGAGCCTATTAATAGGCTAACTGAAGAGTATGAGAAACAAAGTAGATGATAGAGAAAAAGATAGACGAGGAGAGAAAAGATAGCAGTGTATGCTATGAAAGAAAGAGAGAAGGATTATAGAAAGATGGAAGAGATAAATGAATGAGAATAATATTAGTGTATGCTATTAAAAGAAAGATTCTAATGACAGAGTATGAGAAAGAGAAAGAAAGATGAAAGACAACAAAAGATAGAAAGAATAACTCAGCAGATATAGTGTCTAATGTAGTAGAGATTTTATGTTTTGTAGGTTTAGGTTGTAGCATCCATGGTACCAGAAGAGAAGACAAGAAGACAAGGAAGATTTATATAGTAGGATGTTATGTATGTAATTCTCCTTGTTGTTCATTTTGTATGTAGGATTTTATTGTAATCACATGATTTATCCTGTGAAGTAAAGTGTTTTAATTAGAGTAGAATTCCACAATTGTATGAAAACTCTAATATTCCCTTAGATTAGATGTATAGAAGACCCGAGTCATTACAATGCATCTACCTTATTTGTGGATGATATGTGTGCTAGAAATGTTAATTCATCTATGTAAAAGTGAAGTCTATGATGTATTGCATGTTAGAATCTTTTTATGATGCTTTGGTGTGAAATATGTGGGTAGGTTCATTCTATAAAGAGGGATATATGTTGATTGTGTTTTGTGATGTATGCATTTTGTGACTTTATGGAAATCTTGTTTTCTATGATGCTAGGAAAATTCATGCTAGTGATATAATATTCCTTGCCAACATGATGATGTGTAATTCATGATTATATAGAGATATGTAAATGATGAAATGTAAATGGCCCTATTGTATGTACAATAATAATAATTTAATAATGGGGAAACATACTTAGAGGGGCAAGGGTAGAAACCTAGACTTAGGTGTGTACCCTATACAACTTGAATGATGGCCTAATAGGCTGAAAGAGTACCTATAGGATAAGAGCTTAATCCAACACTGAAGTGGAGTGATTTTTCTAGGCAACCATTCGATACATTGTCCCTGCAATGGGTGGACTGGAGTGTTGTTGGCTATGCGGTGGAGCCAACGCAAACATCACATTTGAGTGGGAAGTATCTGAGGGTTAAAAGATAAAAAATAGTATCACTCTCGAATGACAATTCATGTACTTATGCATGCATCGTCAAAGTAGCAAACGCAACACACTGGGGGCAATGTTACGAGTGACAGTCTCCGCCTCACTTAGTGCATTGGGTCGAGTCAGTCACGTTAGTAGTGAATGAGTAATTTTCCTTTTGGGTTAATGATGAATATAGAGACCCACAATAATGAACTTAACAAGGATCAATATTTATAATGTTGTGCTTACTTGTTGAATTTAAATGTTTTTAGGTTGCTCTGGTAGCAAGGGGAAAAGATCAACCTGAATGTATCGCATCTACGGTGTTAGGGGCAGGATCCTTAAATCATATTCATGATCCTTAATATTGTTACAGGCCTAGGATCCTTAAACACATCTCATGATCTTGATTATTATCGATAATATTTGCTAACACTTACAATGGCTCTATTCTGCTTTCTTTTTCTCACATGTGCAGAATTAATCAACTAAGGACTTTTTCTCAACGGACAATCGTCTTAACCACGGAAAAGACCCGGAATACCAAGTCAAACAATGTTCATATGCTGATTCTCGGAGGATCCCAAAATTATCAGACTTCTTGTTATTAGCATTAGACTATAAATGACACTTGTATTACACACACAACACACGATTAGACCATCCATTATACTTATACTTACATTTACACATTCATCCCTGTAATCAACATTTTTAATCAATAAAATCATCAAGGCAGGTGATCATTATCACTTCCCAAGGTTTTGTGCCGGAGATCCTAGCAATGATCAATGGCTTTCCTTGTAAACCCTCGTGTTGTCTTGATTATAATTTTCCGCCCACATCAATTCAAACACCACAACCTCTCATTCAATTTCGTTGAGTTTCACTTGTGTAATTTTTTACCAAAACATACAGGATTTACTTTTGGATACTTCCGCTGATATGATTTCACTATTTTATTATTACTCTGATTTTGAAAACAACGTGACATGTTTTGGAACAAATGGTTGTTTAATTATTTTTTTTGGGAAATGGATTTTGGTTGATTTCTCTTAATTTAAAAATGAAAAAAACTAGTTGAAAATTTAGGACATTACAATGCATGTAATAAATGAAAGGTGGACTTCCTCTAAATGTATATGCTTATGTTTGAGGTTGCAAATATGAGATCAAATGAAGCTAAAATTTGAAGGCACTGAAAATTTGAAGAAAACAACATTTACTCATTTGATATATGAATTCAGTGATTCCAAGCAAAAGGAGAATGAAACTATTAATCAATATTTTGATCGATATAAAAATTTGATTTACAATTTTGGTAGTGGTGCACTTGAAATCAATATCAATTTTATCAAATGTTTTAGGACAGAATGGAAAAATATTACTCTAATGGTCAAGACTCATGAAACTTTGTATAATATTCGCTAACTATGTTGTAGAACTTGTTGAAATCACATGAAGATGATGTAAAAGAAATGATGAAGGAAGAAGAAAGATAAAGAGCTTCATACGGTGGTCCAATCGCACTTGTGTCAAAAGTCAATCAGGGAAAGAATGTTCAAGAAGTTGAATCCGAAGTAGAAAATGCTAAAGAATTTGAAGATATTGTTATCAACTCTAATGGTGCAGCAGTTGCTTATTACTCAAATAATAACCAAACAAAGAAAATTTATAAGAAATCTGGTTTTGGTAACTTCAAAGAAAATAATAGTAAGAGATTCTTTTCGGGTTCAAACAAATATGTTGCTCGAGACATTTTGAAGATATTTCTATTTTTTGGGATTGGATTAGATTAAACATTTTTTTTTCTACTGAATATTTTTGAAATACCCTTAGAGTTTTGATTTTATTTTGAACTATATTTTGCATTGATGTTTATCCAGTAAGATGTTATTCTTTTAGATACGTAACATTTTTCATCCCTAAGCCCTAGAAACCACTAATGTTTACCTTAAATAAAAATGGGAAAAATAAGTTTACATCACAAACACATCATATAAAATATTAAGCCAATATAAATCTTTATCTTTTTAACTCTTATAAAATAGGTGATCCAAATCAATATGTTTTAAGATAAGTCATCTATCTTGAACCATATTCATTTGAAACTCCCAAACTCTTCAACTTACTCTAATTAACTTAACTGATATGTTAATATTTACCTATATAAGAACATTATTTTTCATGTTTGGTTACCTATACTTGTTTTCTTTCTCTTTCAAATTTTGCTATGTAGAATATATAAGAATGGAGAAGAATGTTATAGTTTTCATATGTCTAAAATAAAGAGTTTAATGATGAAATATGTTGGAGTGATATGATCTACTTTGGGTATATCAAAGATTCAACGAATCAAATATTTTGATTGATTTAAAGAAAATAATATCAAAGATTCAAAGTCAATGAAATGATACAACCCATTGTCTCAAGGTTCTTTCTATATTTTTAAAAATTTTAAATTTATTTTGCATGGTGTTTTAATGGTTCATATGTTATAATTAGATACAATAAATGCATTGTCATTTTAAAATGTAGGTGTGGAAGATCTTAGATAACAATCAACATTGATGTGTATTTCATGATGTTGGATCATTCTTCAAGTATAAAAATATTGTTTCTCAATCAATTAAGTAATTAGTCAGTTGTATTATAATGTTATAATTATAGCGAAAGAGATAGAGAGGTTAAGGACATTTGTATCATGAATCAATAATTTTTATTATGAATATATTTTCACATTTGTGAATTGTTGAAAACTTATGATTTGTTGTTTCATATGTATATTTTTTATTGAAACATTTAATATTAACTATTACATTTTTAAACATAACATGAATAAGCTAAAGAATATTAATATATTGACATGTATATTAAATGTTATTTTAGATATTTAATTAGCCTTTTAAAAACAATCATTTTTGGATCATATACATAAAACCCTTTATATATATATATATATATATATATATATATATATATATATATATATATATATATAATGTTATGAATTGAAAATATTCTAAAAACCACTAACTAAAAGTAGAAAAAAAATTAGTATTTGTATATAGCTTTAACGAAAATTTGGTTTTAACATAAATTTGAGTTTTAGCATATTAGTAGTAATGACCGATAGTCTGCTATGAAAATTTAATTTGACGTTTTTGAAAAAGAAAATAAAAAAGACATTCAAGTGAAATACAAAAGAAAAAAATGGCAAATGAGTTGTAAAATAAATAATCTAAACCAATGATTAATAGAAAATCAAAACTTCTATTTATTTTTATGCTTAAACATAATGTTTTTATATAATAACTCATAATTTTATATAAATATTATACACAAAATATTATAGGCTTATAATTAAGTTTTTTAAAAAAGTGGGTTTTGAAGTTTTGATATAAGTATTGATCGGGTAGTCATCTAATTGGCTAAACACAATTAAACTGTTTCATTCTCATTTAATTAAATCTCATAAATATCAATTAAATATCATAAATAAATAAAAAAAGAGTAAATTACACGAATGGTCTCTATGGTTTAGGGTAATTTGCGCGTTTGGTCCCTAACTTATTTTTTTAACTCGGAAGGTCACTACTGTTTGTTTTTGTTACATGCTTGGTCCCTGTCTTACCTAAAAAAACTATTTTGCCCTTGATTTTTTAAAATATTTAAGTAAACACACCCCAACCACAACCCCCCTCACCTCACCTTACCTATCCCATCATTTTTCCTATTTAAAAAAATAGTCTTTTTAGGTAAGACAGGGACCAATCGCGTAACAAAAACAAACAGTAGGGACCAAGCGCGTAACAAAAACAAACAGTAGGGACTTTCCCAGTTAAAAAAATAAGTTAGGGATCAAACGCGCAAATTACCCCAAACGATAGGGACCATTCGTGTATTTTACTCATAAAAAAACCTTTTGAGTTGTAGTGAATTAATTCTTTATAGCATTTATTTGGAATTTAAAGAGTTGTGTAGTATTAAATTAAATCTTCAATGTAATATAAATAGTTCTCATATATGGTTTTAATAGTAGTTTATTCTTAGCACAAAATAGTATGACTTTTTTTAAAAAGAAAATGAAAAATAGTGAAGTAAAATACAAAAAAAATTATTTGTCAATGAGTTGTGAAATAATAATCTAAACTAACGTTTTAGTTATAAATACACCATTGAATTATTAGTGTATTCTAGTTAATAACAAATCAATATTTTTATTTATTTTACGCTTAAAATAGAATGTTTTTATATAACAATTCATAGTCTTATATAATTTGTTTTATAAAAATAATACACACAAAATATTATAGGGTTATTGTCACTGTAGCCCAAAAATATTTTGTATATTTGTTTAAATGGTCCCTCGTGATTTTTTTGCCTTTGAATGGTACAAACTTGTGTTTTTAGGTTTTAAAAGGTCATTATGGAAAATTTGAAGGGGTCACCCGGTGATCCCATCCTAATCACCAAATTGCATATGTCATATGTTTCTTTCTCTGTCTTGTCCTCTCTTTATCATGTCTCGTGTTTCTCTCTCTAAAATCCACCATCTATCTCAAGAAACCCATTTCCGGCCGCAACGTTCACGGCGGCTACAACCTCAAGATCCAACCCAGATACACCTCTCTCCTTCATATATCAACTTCAATCTCTTGTATGCGTCGATTTGTTTCCTTTTCTTTCCACTTTGTTTCTCTCGTTTGATTTGCAGGTGGGTAACATAAATTGTGAAGATCAACCAATACATATCATATGTTTCTCTCGTTTGTTCATGAAGACCAGGGAGCTCCTCTTTTTTCTCTTGTTTGATTTGTAGGTGTGTATCAGGTGAGATGATGGTGTACTAAAGAATGACAGATAAAGATTGAGGGTTTTATTTCTTATGAAGATGAACCAATACATATCCAGAATCCAAAAGAATATTAATTTCGAGATCAACCATTTGAGTTGCAAAATCGATGCATCAAGAGCTTTATTCAACTTTCAATGAAGTTAGAACCCTAACCTAATCCCTAATTACATTTCATTTATGTCTTCCATGGAATCACCCTTTGGTTCTCAAACTCGCAGGTGGGTGCCCAAATTTGGTAAACGATAACGTGAATAAGTGTTATGGAGTCACCGATTATGGTGTTGGTGGTTTGAGGGTTAGTTGGGACTCATTAATTGTCAATTTGTACACTACAGAAGTCGAAAGTAAAGATGCCACTAGTGCCGATGTGGTGTAGAACCCTTCTGCCGCCAGCCAAAGTGGCGATGCTAGTAATGAATCGTCAAATAAGCCCTCTCTGCCACCCTCAAATCCGTCTTTACCACCTGTTCCACTGTCTCAAAACTTGCCAAGCGCAAGAACATAAAATGGGCGATAATTTCCGTTCTTAGAGACTTTATCAGAGATATAAAGGACGCCATTGATGCACACTCACTAAGACTTTTAAACTTTGAGTGGTAATGTAAATAAAAAAAATAGTTTCGTGTTTGAATCGGCTAGAAAACTATAAGTAGGAGACGATTCATCAGATTATCCTGATTTGAGACCTTCCTCCCTATTTGTTGTACCTATGTAATACGCCTCCATATCTTCAGCGAATTCAGTTGAAGCAATGTTCTTTGTCACGAATGAAAGTCGTCAACACCAGCAAGAAAAACAATATGGACCCACAAACAACCGCCTTCAGAGGCTTGAATCAAGCTTGGATTCAAAGCTTGGATTCCCCCAAACCCTAGCCATCAGTGTATTATCTGAAACAACCATTCATGTCGTCCCTCAAGTGGTTTCTTCCATCGCTTATATCTGGAATTCTGTTCAATTTGGTAGTTGGCTTACGCGGCAAGGATGAGTTGACTCAACACTGAGTCATTGTTGACTCACATGCTTAGTTGGCCGTTGGCAAGGCAGTGTTACCTTTAAAAATGGGTAAATGGACGGAATTAACCGGTAAAACACAAGTTCGTACCCTTCAAAGGCAAAAAAATCACAAATGACCATTTAAACAAATATACGAAACATTGTTGGGTATAATGACAATAACCCAATATTATATGCTTATAATTATGTTTTTAATGGCGAGTTGAAGGTTTTTGATATAACTTTTGATTTAGAAATTAAATGATCACGTTGTTCATTCAACTTACTAAACACAATTTAACTATTTTAATCATATTTAATTAAGTCCCATAAATATAAATTAAGCACAACTACTAAGTTGTAACATTGTAATTCTAAATAACCCTTGAAATTTGAAGAGTTGTAATATTAAAACAAAACTTTAATATAGTAACACATTGATATTTGTATATGGTTTAAACATAAAACTTGGTTTTAATAAAAGTTTGAGTTTTGGCACATTAATATCACTTTTTTTTTTTGAAAAATAAGATGAAAAAAATATTCGAGTAAAATACAAAAAATGCATTGGGTTACGAAATAAACAACATAAACCATCAACCATTATTTAACTTTTAGTTCTAGATTGATCATTTAGTTATTAATACAATTGAATTAGTAGAAAATCAAAACTTCTATTTATTTTTAGGTTTAAAACAAAATGTATCTATATAATAATCATATTTGTATACAAATATTTTTTATATAAAATACACATAATATTTGATGTTTATAATTAAAGCTTTAATAGTAAGTTTTGGGGATTTTGACAAAAAAAAATTATCTAAAGGTTAGATGATTATATTATCCATTTAATTGACTAAATACAATTTAACTATTCAATTATATTTTGTTATGACTCATAATTACCATTTAAGTGTCATAAGTAAAAAAAAACTTTTAAGTTGTAGTGATTTAATGTAAAATAAATTCAATGCATACATTTATGTCTAACAAAATAAAATTATTTCAATTTATTAATAAAATAAGATATCAAATGCTATCTAATAATAATTGTTATTTACTTTATTAATGTGAGTTAAGAGCAAAACATATGAAATTATATTTTTTCTAGCTAATATATAATAAATAGTAAAATATATATTCTATATAATACATCCAAAAAAAATATTTTTATTTAATAACTTTCAAATAAAATCAAAATATACACAATAAATCAAATTGTCAATAATGAAAATTTATAAAATCTTCAATATTAAATTAAATTATATGAAATCTATAATCGTAAATTGTTAAACATTCAAAAATAAATATTCAATCATGCACTTAATAAATATATTTAAAAAACAACTTATTTAAGTAAATAAGGACTTTTGTTTATTTATCCAAACATTACTAATAATTATTTGCCAACTAAACTTTGTAACTACTCATCAATGTTCAACATGATTTAAATAGTATTTACCCCATATGAATCATTCATAAGGTTGTTACAGTTTAATTCCAACATACCTTTTTAAATTTATTTCCATTGTGTATTTTTTTACAACTCATTCATATGTAAAAATATTAAAAACAATAATCACATTCTCAATATAGATAAGTATCATGATGTCTTTAACTATATATAACAAGTAAATTATAGAACTAATGAAAAAGAAAATTTCAAGCCACAAACTCGATCTATAATAAGTTTGAATACAATTGTTCAATCGATCAATCCAAAATAGAATTAATCAATAAAGATCGTAAGATATTATGTCATATCCAAATCATGGATACCAATTTTCTAAGATTCATACAAAATATATCAAAATGTAATGCCTAAATCTAATAAAGTTATGAGGTACAACAATCCTAGAAATGAATCAGAACCCATATGCAACACCAAACACATACCATGTAGGTAAAATACATAAAGTTGTAGTCACAATGAAGATTAACAGAAAAAAACAATCTCTTCGGCTAAATGTGATTTACTCTTAATGCAACAAAAAAAGTAAACTCTTTGCAAAATATGATTTACTCTCATCCAGAGAAGAAAGGTGGACATCAAACTTACACATGGACCCCATCCTTTTAAAATATGTTAATGTTGCCGCTTTAGAATTTTTATCAGATATTACAACTACCAATGAACCAAATGCCCCTAAAATATTTTAAATGCCATATGACTCTAATAGTTTATCTATGTAATCAAATTTTTGTGCAATGCGCAAGAATTCTCCTAGTATTACATAAAACAAGCTAATTGATACATATCACAACAATAAGAAAAAAGGGATAAATAGCTAATGGTGTATTGAAACAACTTAAATCAAACTTACTAGAATTGAATTTCAAGACTAATATGTATCAATATTTCATCCTTTCTTCTTCCCCATGTTATTCAATGCTTTTTTAGAGCATTGATTCTTCTAGAAAAAAGATGCATTGATATGCTGAAAATTTTAGATCAATTTTGGTTGATCTGCCAATGGTGGTTATTTTTTCGTTAGAGGGTGTGTGCCATAGAAGGAAAGGGGAGGGGGTTGGGGGGAGGGGGGGGGGGGGGCTTGCGAAGAAGAAGAAAAAGAAAAATCCATGTTAATCCATAACAAACTTAATGACAACAATCTCTTCTTTCTCAGTGACCCATGGTGGTTATGGAGGAGGCTTTGGATGGTGGGTGGTTTGCTTAGTGAAGAGGAAAAAATGAGGATACATACATGGGGATGGTGGTGGTGTTGTTATATGCATTTGTGCATCTTTTAGGACATCTACTCTTCACACCCCAAAACCGTAACGGCGGAAACGTTCGGGGGTGGAGGACGTCATGTACAGTATCACAACAAAGCATAGTAGTAAACAAGCAACAACATCCTCCATTGCATTAATAATATAGTTTAATACAAGTGTGTTTTGTGAAGTTTATAAGACACCAAAAATGTAAATCAAAATAAGAGATGAGTCTTGAACGAGCTCCATCTTCTCCAAAACCGGCATCGGTACCTGTCTACTGATGATCAGAGAATAAAAGTTATTTTGAAAGAGTTTATCAGCTTTAAAGCTGGTGAGTTCATAAGCATTTTAGTGTCATTGTTTGTATGAAAATGTTTGTAAGTGTTTGATGTATAAGTTTGTAAATGTTTGAATCTCCTAGAAAACCCTATGTTTTCTACTAAAAGTAGCCTTCTACTAAGGCATCAAATGTTTTGTATGTTTGTCTCTTGTAAGAGTGTGTATTTTCACAAATGTGACTATCATTAACCAAAAATATAGTTTTTACATTACCGTTCGTTGTGTGAAGATCACAAAGTGAATGCAATGGGGAAATAAAATAGTACTGTAGTGTTGTATTAAGTAACTACTGCTGTACCAACTACCTTAATCCAATTGTTAATTAAGGTATAATGTGCTATGATTGTACCATACTACTGACTAAAAACACGACGATGAAAGATGTCGGAAGGAATGACATTTGGCACCCGTAGACTTGCAAGTCCCACTGTAGCGAGCAGCAAGGTGTAGGATAGTCAATATAGTATAGATCTATACGCAAATTCAACGCTCTCCCTCAAGGAGATTCTGGATACAAATCGGACCATGACAGGTGATGTCATGCCCCGAAACCGTGGCTCACATTATGTTATTGTATTCTTGTATATGTATTGTATGTACTAGTATAATGTATGTTCTCTCTGTCTAGTATGTTCTGTTTGTTTCTCATCATAATATGTTATGTTTGTTTCTTATCATAGTATGTTATGTTTGTTTCTCATCATAGTATGTTTTGACTCATGTATGAACTGACTCTTTGTATGATTCATTGTACTAGAAGTAATGAATAGTATCTTCCTAAACTATACCTATTATAGTTTACTAGTAATGTTGTTTGTATAACTGGATGTATTGAACTGAGATAAAAGCTTTTATGTCTTATACATATATACACAATATATAACTAAGGATCAAACGACACTCGGACAAACAACCGGGTACTCTAAGTCCACAACCAAACAAGGAACAGGAAATAAAGTGTGTTGTCAGTCCTAAGTCCTTCCAACCTTACTTATATAACTATACATGCATTAGACATGGTTTTGACAATATATTAGTTTAAAAAGAGTTTAACATGTAAAAAGAGTTTGATAAATATTTTGAAGTAGTTTGTTTGATAAAACAACTAACAGAATAGCAAATCCATTTGTTTGATAGTTATTAATCACACGTGATTGATATAATAACTATAATGTTTCAACTTGTATTCCCCCCATAAAAGCATTTAAAATCATTTAAAATGTAGATTAAGGGGTATGAACTCACCTGTAGTGAGTGGTTTGGATGAAAGTGGTGGATAGGATGCTAAGTGTCAAGTGAAGACTTGAGCACACACAGTGATCCTATTTAACATATAATGACACTTATATGTATCTAATTAGTTATATAACCACTAATTAAGCAAGTAAAGACACCCTAGGACATGGAAAACACTTTGATTCAAGTGCTAGAAGTACAAAGGGTTGCATCTAAGGGAAGTATGGCCTCACATAGGAGTTTACGGCCCAAATGGTAATTACCACATGAGTTTACGGCCCATGGGTTTATGGCCCAATGAGTTTACGGCCGTAAACTCATGGTAACTTGTACCATTTTGATGTTTAAGGTCCTATACTCATCTTGGAAGTATTCTGGACCTAGATCCAAGGCTTAGGAAGGTGTTTGTGGCAACTTTGCACCAATAAGTAGAGTTTACGGCCAAGGGAGATTACCTTGGCCGTAAACACCCTTTTATCCATGATTTCTTTGTGTTTTAAGGTCTTAAAAGTCAATAGGAAGTGTTCTAAGTTCAATTCTAAGCCTTAGGAAGGAGTGGTGGCACAAATGCACCACTTATGAGTGTTTACGGCCCAAGGAGATTGCCTTGGCCGTAAACACCATATGTTCTTGAGTTCTTGATGATTTCAAGGTGTAAACTAAGTGATTCAAGTATTAAAACAAGCTAAGAGTAGTGTACTGACTTATAAGAAGCTTATAAGGGTGTTTAAAGTCCAAGAACACTAGTGTGTGTTCTTGGTGAAATGAAGAACACTTGAAGATCTATCAAAATGAAGAGATTTCATGGATGAAATCACGTACAATCACTAGATATTGAAGGGTATCAACTAATCAAGGAAAGAAACACTTACTATCTTGAAGATCTTAGTGAAAAATCGGATGATACTTGAGAGAGAATGAGTTCTTTGGCTTAAAAGGGTAAAAGTGACTAAAAATGACTAAGTGTCATTTATATACCATAGAGTTTACGGCCGTAAACTCCATTTTATGGTCGTAAACTCCAATTCTTGGAGTTTTGAGACTTGAATGTTGCACATTAAACTCTAGAGTATACTTCCTATAATTACCTCTTGAAGGTACTAGGCTTTAGAACACTCAAACAGGCTCTAAACAGTGCTAAAAGTTAGCAGAAACAAGTCTGACTTCGATTGAAGTGAATGGTTGTACAAGATAGAAATTTCGAGTTGTCACATCATCCCCCTGTTAGAGGGAATTTTGTCCCGAAATTAGAGTTTAAGCAAATAAGTAATTACAAATAACTAAGTAAAAAGATGAGGATATTTCAATTTCATTTGATCCTCGCGCTCCCAAGTGAATTCAGGTCCTCGCTTGGCGTTCCAGCGAACCTTCACTATCGGGATACGGCTTTGTTTCGTTTGCTTGACCTCTCGGTCCATGATCTCTACAGGTTCTTCCACGAAGTTGAGGCTCTCATTGATCTCGATCTCGTCGAGTGGGATTACAAGAGTCTCGTCGGACAGACACTTTTTCAAGTTCGAGACGTGGAAAGTAGAATGTACGTTACTAAGTTCGCGAGGTAGGTTGAGTTTGTAAGCTACTGGGCCGATTCTAGCGAGAATCTCGAAAGGCCCTACGTATCTTGGATTTATCTTTCCACGTTTTCCGAAGCGTATCAAGCCCTTCCAGGGTGAGAATTTCAAAAGGACTAGGTCTCCCACCTGGAATTCCAAAGGTTTCCTTCGTTTGTCTGCGTAGCTTTTCTGTCGGTCTCTAGAGGCTTTCAATCGTTCACGAATCTGAACGATCTTCTCTGTCGTTTCC
Organism: Lactuca virosa; assembly: GCF_052849685.1. NCBI lineage: Eukaryota > Viridiplantae > Streptophyta > Magnoliopsida > Asterales > Asteraceae > Lactuca > Lactuca virosa. The sequence goes on along the minus strand of NC_136430.1, from coordinate 371,837,732 downwards.
CAAATGATCTCCGGACCTGTGAGAGTGCTGTCAGGAACTCATCCTTTAGCTAACTGGGCATCACCCACCTCAGCCCAGCACAGAGGGGATCTGCACTTTCGGGCATAGAGGGCCTCGAATGGAGTAGCCTTTATGCTCGTGTGATAACTGTTGTTGTAGGAAAATTCGACAAGGGGTAAATGAGTATACCATGCCTTCCCAAAGTCGATCACACAGGCTCGCAAAATATCTTCCAAGGTTTGGATAGTCCTCTCACTTTGTCCGTCGGTCTGTGGATGGTAGGCTGTACTCATGTCCAGCCTCGTTCCAAGAGAGCTTTGTAGCGACTGCCAGAACCTCGAAGTGAATCTACTATCTCTGTCCGAGATAATGGATATGGGAACACCGTGCAGTCGTACAATTGTTGGATATAGTGTCTAAGTCCATAACTTTATTTGGTATGTACTTGACCCGACCCGGCATGGTCCATTTGGGTTGCATGACATTGCAATACTTGGATAGACTAAATGAGAGAAAGGACACTTGTGATTATTAATATATTATAATTTCTAATATATTAATAATAGTATTATTTAATTAGTGTTGATCAAGTATTAATTTAGAATTAATTTGGTGATCAAAATGAGGCTAATTAAATATATAGGGTTGATTATGACAATCATCTAATCTTTTATGGTGGATTTATGATCCATGGTTTATGGAGTTGGGTTATAACCATTTGGAGCTCCATGGATAGTTCATGGGAGTTACAAACCCATGGATCATTAGAAATCAAGAGTCATGACAATTAAGGGCATTCATGTGTAAACCTTAATTGTGACAACACTATAAAAGGAGCCCTATAGCTAGCAAAATCAGACCACTAGTGAGTTCTAAGAGGGCATAACCGATTTTTGAGTGCAAATGTATTCTCTAAAGTTATTCCAAGTGTTGTAGTGTTGTGTGAAGCATTTGAGGCACAACATTTGGGGTGCTAGGCTCACAAAGTCTTCAAGGAATCCAAGCAACAAGAAAGGTATGTACTTCTACTAGTTTTATATTACATATTCCCCATGCCATGCTAGTTAGGGAGTAAACCTTGAAAAATCAAAAATTGCATGTATATTAGAGAAAACATAGATTCAAGGTTTATAGGGTTGCATGTACACTATAGGAGTGTTAGAATGCTCAAAACCCATCAGTGGTATCAGAGCCTCAGATTGTTTTCTGTATATTTGATGCAAACTGCTTGAAAAATCGAAAAACTGCTCACTGTTCGACTGGACTCGCCGAGTGCAAGGGGAGAACTCGACGAGTCCAAGGCAAAATTCATCCTACTCGTCGAGTAGGATCATGCACTCGACGAGTAGGTGCGTGCTGGGCAGTTTTCCGAGTTTTGTTGCTGGAAATGGGCTAGAATCATTATCCCAAACTGTTTTGGACTTGTAAAATCTGTTTTTTAAAGTGGTAATGATTATGTTAACCCATTTCAAATGACTATTATCAATTTTCAAGTTTTATATGTGTTAATATGATTTCTTGAAATTGTTTTATATTAATATTTGTTCTTATGAGTTTTAGAAGATCATAGGAATTGTGTGTAACCTACATGCTTGTTTAATTCATGATCGTAATGCTAATGATGGCGTCCATAACTTGTCCTCAAGTTATGGATAACCAAAAGTCACTTCTTTAAAAGTTGTCAGTAAAGAATAGGAGGTTTCATAAAATGAAGAGTCTTCAACTTTATGAACCATTAAAACTCATAAGTTACAAATTGAAGAGTCTTGAAATAGTTTCAAAAACTTGCCCTCAAGTTTTGGAATTTGTAAAGTCTTACACTTAAATACTTTAGTTCCAAATTAACCCTTAGATTTTTTAAAAGTTAAAAATTCAAACTTTATGGACTTCATTAAATTAGTTAAAGTGTTTAATTAAAAGAGTTAATAATTCCATAAAGACATGGTTTAAGTCTAATTAAATTAAGAGTATAGTTTAATTAATAGATTAAACCACCAAGTATTTTAAATGGTTAAAATACATCCTTATACTATTATTATAATTTTAATTATATAGATATGTATAAGAATAAGTCAATCTTACCATTAGTAGGCCTCATTCACGAAGCCGGTCTATAAGGGGGGTATAAGGTTACTGCCTATAAAATGGCGTTTAATGGGTGTCCACTCTCACCCACCGCTTCCTTGACTGGTGGAGGGTCGTTAGCCGAAAAAGGTAGGATAGGACCTTAATCCTCATTAAAAGTATAGTGAAATTATAAAGTAACTATACCTTAATAATTCCCAATCTTAGTTACTTTAGGAAAATGTAAAATTGGTGCTAACCCATAAAATTACACTTTGTACCTTACCAAGTCGTTAGTGGAGCGTGTGTGGTTAACCGACACACTAACAAGGACTAGTAAGTGTGGCAAGGGGTAACTTGACCTTATTATAGATCGGTGGAGCTGTGTGGCTAACCGGTACATCGATTAGGTGATAAAGTTAAGGGTACCAAGTCAATTTGCATGGTTATTCACACCTTGTTTGTGATCCTCGGCATCCCAGTCACAAACTAGAGAGGGCACAATCGAGATTCAAACATGCCATTGAAAAGTTCAATGTATCTCAAAAAGATCTATGAGTTTCAAATCCAATTAAAACTTAATTATATTTCGTTTTTCATGGTGGAAATTGGTAAATCGTCATTTACCTACCTTCAACTATTTTATAACTTGGATTACGGCATCCCTCTTCCAGTTATAAGTAGGTTGTAGGGTCCTAGCCATAATATTTCATATTAGGTGTTATATTATGGACTTTAAATCAACTAACTTGAATTTCTCCCTTATAGATGTCTGGATTAGACAACAATGATCTTCCCAAATCTCAAGGAAATGATTTCCTACAATTGATTCATGAAAATCATACTTCTCTTCCTCCACCTCCTCCAATTATTCTCCCTAACCCACAAGCTCGAAGACTTGAAAAGTTCAAAATCACTCAAACCCTGCTTGCAATGAAACATAAAGATGGAAGTCCTGTGTGCACTCATGTCTTAGGGATGAAGTCACAGATTGACATGTTGAGAATGTTAGGTGTCGATGTCCCAAGGAAGTTGGCTATTGACTGGGTTCTTCAGTCTCTTCCTGAGTCATATAATGTGTTTATTAATGACTACTATGTGATAGATCACGACATGACCCTTATAGATCTTTCTTATTCGCTTATTGCTGCTGAATCAGAAATGATGTGGCGCAATAGTCAAGCAAATATGGAAGGAAGGTCTATTTCTCAAACCTGCATGGACATGGGCAATGGTAACATTGGATGTCCAGAAAACCTTTCTCTTCCCAATCGAAAGGGATCGGCCTTGGTCAACCCGGTTGACCGGAAGGTAAGGAGAAGGTTTAAGTCTAGGATAGCTTGTTATACCATTCCTAAAGAGTCTATATGTTTTCATTGCAAAGAAAAGGGGCATTGGATGCGAAGCTGCCCTAGCTACCTGAAGGATCTAAAGGAGACATGAATCAAAATGTTTGACTCTGCTTCAGGTAAGTCCACTGTCTAACTCTCTTAAGTTCCTATTTGAAGATTCTTAATACATTTAGATGTTTGGCAGGATCAAGCAAAGGGAAGGGAACTTAAAGAATATGCTGAGTCTGATTGCGAAGATGGATTTCTACCGCATGGTTGAAGATCATATTCTTGAGCTACTATTTAGAGTTATGATAGATTTCTAGAAGATATGTAATAGCATAGTTTCATTAAATTTGCATTGTAAGGAAAAAGTTTATTCCGCATTTATAAATAAATAAAATTTTTGTTTTATATTTCCTTGCAATGATATTTATGAAAAAGATGTTTATATGTTTCTAGCAATAATGGAAAGGTAAATTTGGTTCTTTCATTTGTGGTAGTGTCTAAATTTACCAAATAAGGAAATATTGTCATCACCCAAGTTTCAATTGGACCGAAACTTGGAATCATGCAAGTGGTGTTGTGTGATGAATGAGATTTTCATCTTTGGGAAATTAAGACTAATTCCTTGTTCACATGTATGTGTGAGTCGAGTGAAGGACTAAAGGATCGGGTACACTAGGTTGTGCACTGTTCAGGTCCGCCACAAAGGCTAATAAGGTTATTCATTATGATTTACTAAAGTTTAGTAAATATGGTTATGCTTACAAGTTTAAGTATAATTCTGAAACAGTGGAAATGTTTCAATGTCTGGCAGGATGAATAAGAAGAATCAATTAGGCAGAAAGATAAAAGTTTCTCCAATCTGAAGAGATGGGAGAGTACCTGAGCATCTTGTTTTATGATTATCTTAGTGATCATAAAACTATATCACAATTGATCCTCTAAGGACACCTTAGTACATTTGTTTGGCTAAGGAGAGGAATCATGAATTGTTGAAATGGTTAAATCAAAAGATAAATCATACTTCGATCCGAAAACAAATCTTAAAGTCATACTCCAAGATTGAGCCTTGAGTGACATAATCTTAAGAAAAGTTTATAACACTTGTCAAATGTAGAGTAAGATGTTTTCTACTCTTGTACATTTGAAATTGGTAAGTTGTGATGTTTTGAATAAAACAAAGACCAACTAAGAACAATTGTGTGAAGTGTTTAACTTGATAAGAATCCATACTAACTCTTGAATATTTGTTTTGCCAAGGAATGGTTCTTGACAAGAGAATCTTATATGTCAAGAGGACAGTGGGAGTCTTAAAGATGTTGGAAAAAGTTTCAAGAACTAGTCAAGAGTTGTGTTAATCACTAGCCCACGACTTGATGTCTGTAACCTATCGTGTTGACATATTCTTGTTTCTGTGCCATTCCAGTTAAAGTTGGCTATGCTTATGAGTTCTATGAGTTCTCAATTGTTTGCATAACAACCTGGAATCAATGGTAGGCCCTTGTGCTGTCGGGTGGAAAGAAATGAAGATTGAATAAGTTCAGTCCATATGTGATTTGGATTTGCCACTAACCTTGTCTTGTGATTATGGTTATGTCAAATTTACATGGGTAGGAACACTTACACCATAAAATCTAAAGTGTCATAAGGTTTCTCTTCGATTCATGAGAATGATGGTGAGGAAACACTTTCACTAAGTAGATTTTAAGTAGATAGCAGTTGTGAGAATGACAAAAGGTCTAAACATTATGATTACAACATCCCTCTTCATAATTGTTTAGACACACATCTGAGCTATCTACAAAAAGGTGTATGGTTTTGATAAAGTCTTATCAAAGCAATCTCGCATCAAAAATCTGAACTTTGGTAAGAAAGTCAATAAAGTATTGATTTCTAGAAGTCCATTTGATTTCTGGGTACATGTCAAAGCTAGTGGGAGCATAAGTGTTATGCTAGTAAGATAAAAATCACTATGCTAGTGGGAGCATGGTTATTATGTTAAGTGTTGCAAGTTAGCAATGTTAATTATAGAAAAACAAAAGTTTCAATTCGCTTTGAAAAGTTGTTTTTGCTATAATTAAGGGAGAGAATTTTATACTTCATTCCAATTCTACAAGCTTAGATTGTGATTTTAATCAATTTTAGTCAAGGATATATATATATATATATATATATATATATATATATGAATGTTATGTTGGAATGGCTCAACATAAGGAAATTCTATATATGTTGCATTCTCAAAATTCAATTATGATTACGACATACCTCTTCATAGTTCGAATTGTGAGAACATGGCAAATAAAATCTTTTATAGCTTGGATCGTGTCCCATATTCTTCGGATATAGGATCGATTACATGTGCTATAATATTTATCCATTCTAAAATTTTCAAATGCCTGGGGCATTAAGAGGGAAAAAGGAATAGAACTGGATATGACTAAAATGATTCAGAAATTGTCGAGGACAATCTGAGATTTACCAAAGATTGGTGGCTCATGGACAATTGGAAGTATATAGTTAGGACCATATTGACATATTCTGAAAAGAGGCAACTCTTGTTCAAAAGTGATAGTCAAAATGGGCATATGGAAATATTTCCATTGGTGGAAGTTATTCTTTGAAGATTAGAAAACTTAATGCAAAGAAGGATATTCAAAGGAATGTACTTTGAATCTGAGACTTCATTTCCATGGAATTGAACTCCATTGAAATACTTTGTAATGTCTGTTGCTAAGTCTTGGTGACTTGTGTGCATATTCATTACAAGAGGATCATTGCATATAAGTTTGGAATCTAACAGATTACTGTAAATGGCAAGAGTTTGATATTCTTACATTTACAATAAGGATTTGGGATTGTGAAATGAGAATCATTGAAATTATGTTCAAATTGGTCTATTTCACAAAGTAAAGACAAACATAGCGTGCATACTAGATGTATGGCATAACTATTGTCTAGAAAAGATAGTGTACATGCTTGGAGCATGGGACTACCAGTGTTTTAATTCAAGTATAAAGTTGATTAATCGAAACATAAATAATGAGTAATCAATATGGTGCTTAAATAAAAGGTGTTTTTTATTTACACTCAAAGTGTTGGGGCCATATAAGATTAGTATTATTCTTGTGTTTCACTTTGCATGTTTTGACTTCCAGAATAATTATGTTATGGTATATATCATATTATTCAAACTCTCCACAGTCGGTCATACTTTGGAAGTAGGTATTGATTTAAGACTGTCATGAATCTGGTTTGTATGATATGTCTAAAGGGTATTAGACATAGCAATAGTTGCTGCAACATTCATGAGTGCTCATAAGTTTTGAGTATTGGATTCAACCCACGCTCACTTGCATCACTTCATGGAATTTATCTCGAGTGATCGTGAGACGGTAATATCATATAAATCTTTAAACCTAGAGATATGAGTTGTTGACTATGAGTTGGTTATCCATTGATTGTACGAAAACGCATTGGTAACTCGATGTTATAAAACGTGCTTTTGTGCATAATTCAACAAGTAGTCAGTACAAGCATATGAGTCGAAGTTTATCTGTTCCTTCTAGAAATAGAAGCGATATCTGGGCCCCTCGATGATTTGGTTTTGACTTATGTACCGGGCTCGGTCAGAACCTAATTGATGTGTTCAATTTAGTTCTATGTCGAAACAAAACAGAGATCGAGAAACAAATGCTGGACAATAAGTAAGACCATGTTCCATGTGTTTGTCCGGCTGATATCTTGAGAGCAGAGGATTATATGATCACTTATCTTAAATGGCATATCATTATTATCTCAGTTCCGAGAGACTTTGAAAGAGCTACGATTGCTAGTCGGATCCTGAAGTCATATATGCAAATATAGTTATTAGACTTATCCAAGTGGGAGACTGTTGGATATAGTGTCTAAGTCCATAACTTTATTTGGTATGTACTTGACCCGACCCGGCATGGTCCATTTGGGTTGCATGGCATTACAATACTTGGATAGACTAAATGAGAGAAAGGACACTTGTGATTATTAATATTTTATAAGTTCTAATATATTAATAATAGTATTATTTAATTAGTGTTGATCAAGTATTAATTTAGAATTAATTTGGTGATCAAAATGAGGCTAATTAAATATATAGGGTTGATTATGACAATCATCTAATCTTTTATGGTGGATTTATGATCCATGGTTTATGGAGTTGGGTTATAACCATTTGGAGCTCCATGGATAGTTCATGGGAGTTACAAACCCACGGATCATTAGAAATCAAGAGTCATGACAATTAAGGGCATTCATGTGTAAACCCTAATTGTGACAACACTATAAAAGGAGCCCTATAGCTAGCAAAATCAGACCACTAGTGAGTTCTAAGAGGGCATAACCGATTTTTGAGTGCAAGTGTATTCTCTCAAGTTATTCCAAGTCTTGTAGTGTTGTGTGAAGCATTTGAGGCACAACATTTGGGGTGCTAGGCTCACAAAGTCTTCAAGGAATCCAAGCAACAAGAAAGGTATGTACTTCTACTAGTTTTATATTACATATTCCCCATGCCATGCTAGTTAGGGAGTAAACCTTGAAAAATAAAAAATTGCATGTATATTAGAGAAAACATAGATTCAAGGTTTATAGGGTTGCATGTACACCATAGGAGTGTTAGAATGCTTAAAACCCATCAACAATCTCCCGAATGTAGGTTCTTGTTAGCTTCTCCATCTTGTCTGTCTCTTTGATAGGCAGGAAGTGTGCGGACTTGGTTAACCTGTCTACGATCACCCAAATGGTGTCGAGACCACCCGTAGTCTTGGGCAACTTGGTTATGAAGTCCATTGTGATCCGCTCCCACTTCCATTCCGATATCTCTGGTTGCTGTAGTAGACCTGAGGGTTTTTGGTATTCGACCTTGACCTTGGCGCAAGTAAGGCATTTACTCACGAATGTAGCAATCTCTGCTTTCATGTTAGGCCACCAGTATAACTTTTTAAGATCCAGATACATCTTATCTGAACCTGGGTGGACGGAATAACGAGTGTTGTGCGCTTCGGTCATGACCAAGTCTCTGAAACCACCGTGTTTCGGTGTCCAGATCCGATCCATGAAATATAAAGCTCCGCAACCCTTGACTTCCAAGTTCTTATCCATCCCTCTTAGGGATTCACTCGCCACATTTTCAGGTTTCAAAGTGTCGAGCTGAGCCTCGCTAATTTGTGTGGACAAGTGTGAATGGATAGTTATAGTCAATGATTTGACTCTATGACCAGAGTATTCTTTCCGACTTAGGGCGTCAGCTACTACGTTGGCTTTACCCGGATAATAACGAATTTCGCATTCGTAGTCACTGAGTAGCTCGACCCACCGTCGTTGTCTCATGTTGAGCTCCTTCTGGTCGAATATATGTTGTAGGCTTTTGTGGTCTGTAAAGATAGCGCTCTTCGTACCGTATAGGTAGTGTCTCCAGATCTTCAGAGCAAACACAACTGCTCGTAGCTCAAGATCGTGTTTGGTGTAGTTGACCTCGTGTGTCTTCAGCTGTCTTGAGGCGTAGGCGATGACCTTACCTCATTGCATCAGAACACAACCGAGCCCTTGGTTGGATGCATCGCAATAGACTACAAAATCTTCTATTCCTTCTGGGAGGGATAGTATCGGTGCGGTGCACAAGGCTCGTTTTAGCGTTTGGAACGCTCTCTCCTGCTTCTCTTCCCAGTCAAAGGCCACGCCCTTCTGGGTTAAAGTCGTAAGAGGTTTCGCAATTCGCGAGAAGTTCTGTATGAACCTGCGATAGTAGCCAGCAAGGCCTAGAAATTGACGAATTTCTGTAGGCGTCTTTGGTGCTGACCAGTTCTCAATGGCTTTGATTTTGGAAGGGTCCACATGTATTCCCTCTTCGCTAACCACGTGCCCTAAGAATTCGACTCTTCGGATCCAAAATTCGCATTTCGAGAACTTCACATAGAGCTTCTTCGATCGCAGCGTTTCTAAGACCTGTCGCAGATGTTGACTATGCTCCTCCTTACTACGAGAGCAGATAAGTATGTCATCGATGAATACGATGACGAACTGATCCAAGTAAGGACGACACATCCTATTCATTAAATCCATGAATACTGCGGGCGCGTTGGTTAATCCGAACGACATCACTACGAATTCGTAGTGTCCATAACGAGTTCGGAAGGCTGTCTTCAGAACATCCTCCCCTAGCACTCGTAGTTGGTGATACCCGGATCTTAAGTTGATTTTTGAAAAGAAGTTCGCCCATTGCAGTTGATCAAACAAATCGTCTATGCGAGGCAGAGGGTAACGATTTTTGATGGTTAGCTTGTTGAGTTCCCTGTAGTCGATGCACATACGAAACGATCTGTCTTTCTTCTTGACGAACAAGACCGGAGCTCCCCAGGGTGAGAAGCTTGGTCTTATAAAGCCCTTGCTGACCAGTTCGTTAAGTTGACCGGACAGTTCTTGCATCTCTGCAGGTGCTAGACGATAGGGCAATTTGGCTACTGGGGTAGCCCCTGGAACTAAGTCGATCCTGAACTCGACTTGACGTTGCAGAGGTAATCCTAGGAGTTCTTCTGGAAAGATGTCGGGGAAATCGCGTACTACTGGAATGTTCTTAATGTCTTTCGTTTCTTGGCTCACATGGACAACATGAGCAAGGAATGCGCGACATTCCTTTCGCAAGAATTTCTGGTCTTGAATGCTCGAGATGAGGCGAAGGTTAGTGCCGGGTTTTTCGCCATAAACTACTAGAGTTTCGCCAGACGACAGATTAAGGCGAACAACCTTTTCATAACACATGATGTCGGCATGATGTAGACTCAACCAATCCATGCCGATAATGACGTCGAAACTTTTAATTGAGACCGGCATGAGGTCGATAGAAAATGAATGGCTATCTAGAGTTAGGGTACATCCTATGAATATACTGCTAGTGCTCTCAGTCTTCCCATTAGCCATTTCTACAGTGAACGGTTCCTTAAGTGCTCGTGATTTTTGCTTAAGTAAATGAGCAAATTTTTGGTTCACGAAACTCCTCTCCGCTCCACTATCAAACAGAATGCATGCATAAGAGTTATCGAGGAGAAACGTACCAGTGACCACTGTGGGGTCGGCAACCGCTTCCTCGTGGCCTATGGCCAGAACTCTTCCCACTCCACCGACATTCCCTGCCTTCGGGCAGTTCCTCTTGTAGTGGCCCACCTCGCCACAACCGTAGCAAGCTTGGCCCACACCAGCGCCTGGGACTTGGTTGACTGGCCTCGCCGGAGCTTTTTAGAAACGGGCGGTGTGCCCCTTCCTGTTGCAGTTTGAACACTACATTTCCTGGCAGGCTCCTGTGTGGTGGAAGTTGCACTTGTTTCACTTCGGCAAACTTCCAGCGTACTGCTTACCGGAGCAGCAGCGACAGGTGCTATCGCATCATGAACTGCCACGACCTGCTGCTTTTTGGCAGCTTTCTTCTTTTTCTTGTCATCCCAGAACTTCCGCTTGTTATCAGCGGTTTTGGAGGGTTCTGAGATGGCTAGGGTTGTTGTTGACGACGGGGTAGGGACCCCATGGTCAATGAGCCGCTGTGCCATCCGCTTGGCACTATCGAATGTAGTGGGGTTTGAAGCCAAGACATTCCCTTGGAATGGAGGCACCAGCCCCCAGATGTACCTCTCTATTTTCTTTCCCTCCGTGTGAACCATGTTGGGACAGAGGGCCACCAGCTCGCAGAATCTGGCGGTATAGGAAACTATATCGGAGCCCTTCATGGTTAGGCTCCATAGTTCTTGTTCTAGTTTCTGGATTTCTCCCCTCGGGCAGTATTCTTCGATCATGAGCTCTTTCAGATCTTCCCATCCCATAGCATTTGCCACTATAAGAGTTAGTGACTTGACATGGCTATTCCACCATGTCAGGACTTTTGCTTCGAAGGTGCACACAACAAGCTTGACTTTGCTCCCTTCTTGGCATGAGCAGATCTCGAAGATCGACTCCGTCTTTTCGAACCATTGTGAGAGGGCAATGACTCCGCCAGTCCCTTTGAAGGACAATGGCTTGCAATTGGCGAAGTCCTTGTAGGAGCACTCTCTCGAGCGCACAAGGCGTTCACCTTGAGTAGAATGAACAGGATTTCCAGCTCCGCTGGCACTGGTAGAGGGATATTGAGCCATGGCTGTTGCCACAGTCGCAGCTACTGCAGTATTCAGAGCTGCCGTATCGATTTGTGGAGGAGGTGGTGGTGGTGGTGTTGGAGTTACTCGAGGATCGCGTTTTGTTGATCGGCGTGGATGCATCTTTTAACTAAAAGTTTACAAAGATGACGATATTGGTAAGAATTAAAATAGAGCGAAATGATGAGAGTGACTCATGGACTAACTCTCCGTAGCCCAACAACACAATTGAATAGCACGATTGAATGTAGATCTAGTACTAAAAGATGATAGCATTTGGATATTAGTTTCCATGAGATTAGATATCTGTCAATAATACTGGTATTACAGATGTAACAAGTTCGGGAAAAATGACCTAGAAATAGGTCTTACATCAAACCAAGATGGGAAAATTTTGACAAAACAACGACCTAATCAATACCTAACAGATCCAAAGTCTTAACAAAGATAGGAAATTAGACTAGAGTTTTACATAACTAAGTTATATCCAAAAGAGAAAGTTGAGTAGGCTCTATCTACGACGAGAACCACTAGAATGAGTCCTTGATTCTGTCAGACGGCGCTCCATGTCTCTCATGCGCCTTTCAGACATTGACTGCCTAGCCCGAAGTTCCCTAACTTCAGCTTGGAATGTAGCTAGCTGTTGCTGCAGAGTCTCATTGGTTCTCCTAGTCCTTTCCATAGCTCCTTTGAGTTGACGAATGCGGACTGTGTTAACGCCAGAGTTGGCGTCAATTTCCATGAATCGATCGATGGCTGCTCGACCTTGCTCAACATTCCGTGCAATCCTACGGACCATGATAGGTAGGACTCAATCAGCTGAGCCTCCCTCGCTTAGATTGTAAAAGCTTCGATCTCCATTGTACGGTAAGGGCTGACCCTGCTCATCACTCCAACGGTTCAAGTTTGTCGCCCACAAGGGTGTGGGACCTTGAAATGCTGGTCGGGGGTTAAGGTTTGGGATTTGAGCCCCTTGTGGTAGGTTGTTGACTTCTGGCTCGGAGTCAGAACCATCAGAAAAGCCTTCAGCATGGTGATCATCCAAAGGGATTGGATGATCATCTTCTGGCTCCTCTTCAAGCCATCCTGCATTGCCTTTGTTTGGGAAGTAAGGGTCGCCGTGGGGATGGAATCCATCCATGTTATCTACGCGAGAAAAGGGGTATAAGAAATAATTAAATAGACATACTAATTAGATAATTATAAGATGATTTTTATCAGTTACTCCAATACTTGCATAGTGCATACCAGTTACATGTAATCAAAACAGGATAGACCTTCGAATAAGTGATCCTAACTCCAAATCCACAACCAAACAAGGAATAGGAAGAAAAGCAAAGATCACAGATTCTAAGTCTATGACATCCTAGTCACATATAACCTTAGCGTATCCACTTAGCAATTATTGACCTACTAATAAAAACCTTTAATTCTCAGATAAGTAATTATAGTAACACAAAATACTCCTATAGTATTTTAGGTTTATGTTCTGTTCAAATGTTTTCATTGTAGTATTGTTGGGAAGTTTTTAGACTTGTTGCAACCTCACAACCACTCTTAGGCACATGCTAGTCACTCCTCGGATAATATAGTTGATCAGGATATATCTTCCCAGGTTTGACTATATGTCTCTAAGTCTAATTGTGTTGCCCAACAATCGTAATACTTTTGTTCTGTCCTAGTGACACTGATTTTAGTATGAATGAAGGTATGTATACTTGGTTAAATATTTTATTATTTAAAAGTATAAACTCTTGGTTTACAGTTTGTATATATTTTATGGGTTGATATACTCGATTCACTATAAACAATGCTCTGATACCAATCTGTCACACCCCAAAACCGTAACGGCGGAAACGTTCGGGGGTGGAGGACGTCATGTACAGTATCACAACAAAGCATAGTAGTAAACAAGCAACAACATCCTCCATTGCATTAATAATATAGTTTAATACAAGTGTGTTTTGTGAAGTTTATAAGACACCAAAAATGTAAATCAAAATAAGAGATGAGTCTTGAACGAGCTCCATCTTCTCCAAAACCGGCATCGGTACCTGTCTACTGATGACCAGAGAATAAAAGTTATTTTGAAAGAGTTTATCAGCTTTAAAGCTGGTGAGTTCATAAGCATTTTAGTGTCATTGTTTGTATGAAAATGTTTGTAAGTGTTTGATGTATAAGTTTGTAAATGTTTGAATCTCCTAGAAAACCCTATGTTTTCTACTAAAAGTAGCCTTCTACCAAGGCATCAAATGTTTTGTATGTTTGTCTCTTGTAAGAGTGTGTATTTTCCCAAATGTGACTATCATTAACCAAAAATATAGTTTTTACATTACCGTTCGTTGTGTGAAGATCACAAAGTGAATGCAATGGGGAAATAAAATAGTAATGTAGTGTTGTATTAAGTAACTACTGCTGTACCAACTACCTTAATCCAATTGTTAATTAAGGTATAATGTGCTATGATTGTACCATACTACTGACTAAAAACACGACGATGAAAGACGTCGGAAGGAATGACATTTGGCACCCGTAGACTTGCAAGTCCCACTGTAGCGAGCAGCAAGGTGTAGGATAGTCAATCTAGTATAGATCTATACGCAAATTCAACGCTCTCCCTCAAGGAGATTCTGGATACAAATCGGACCATGACAGGTGATGTCATGCCCCGAAACCGTGGCTCACATTATGTTATTGTATTCTTGTATATGTATTGTATGTACTAGTATAATGTATGTTCTCTCTGTCTAGTATGTTCTGTTTGTTTCTCATCATAATATGTTATGTTTGTTTCTTATCATAGTATGTTATGTTTGTTTCTCATCATAGTATGTTTTGACTCATGTATGAACTGACTCTTTGTATGATTCATTGTACTAGAAGTAATGAATAGTATCTTCCTAAACTATACCTATTATAGTTTACTAGTAAAGTTGTTTGTATAACTGGATGTATTGAACTGAGATAAAAGCTTTTATGTCTTATACATATATACACAATATATAACTAAGGATCAAACGACACTCGGACAAACAACCGGGTACTCTAAGTCCACAACCAAACAAGGAACAGGAAATAAAGTGTGTTGTCAGTCCTAAGTCCTTCCAACCTTACTTATATAACAATACATGCATTAGACATGGTTTTGACAATATATTAGTTTAAAAAGAGTTTAACATGTAAAAAGAGTTTGATAAATATTTTGAAGTAGTTTGTTTGATAAAACAACTAACAGAATAGCAAATCCATTTGTTTGATAGTTATTAATCACATGTGCTTGATATAATAATTATAATGTTTCAACTTGTATTCCCCCCCCCCCCCCATAAAAGCATTTAAAATCATTTAAAAGGTAGATTAAGGGGTATGAACTCACCTGTAGTGAGTGGTTTGGATGAAAGTGGTGGATAGGATGCTAAGTGTCAAGTGAAGACTTGAGCACACATACTGATCCTATTTAACATATAATGACACATATATGTATCTAATTAGTTATATAACCACTAATTAAGCAAATAAAGACACCCTAGGACATGGAAAACACTTTGATTCAAGTGCTAGAAGTACAAAGGGTTGCATCTAAGGGAAGTATGGCCTCACATAGGAGTTTACGACCCAAATGGTAATTACCACATGAGTTTACGGCCCATGGGTTTATGGCCCAATGAGTTTACGGCCGTAAACTCATGGTAACTTGTACCATTTTGATGTTTAAGGTCCTATACTCATCTTGGAAGTATTCTAGACCTAGATCCAAGGCTTAGGAAGGTGTTTATGGCAACTTTGCACCAGTAAGTAGAGTTTACGACCAAGGGAGATTACCTTGGCCGTAAACACCCTTTTGTCCATGATTTCTTTGTGTTTTAAGGTCTTACAAGTCAATAGGAAGTGTTCTAAGTTCAATTCTAAGCCTTAGGAAGGAGTGGTGGCACAAATGCACCATTTATGAGTGTTTATGGCCCAAGGAGATTGCCTTGGCCGTAAACACCATATGTTCTTGAGTTCTTGATGATTTCAATTTTCAAGGTGTAAACTAAGTGATTCCAGTATTAAAACAAGCTAAGAGTAGTGTACTTACTTATAAGAAGCTTGTAAGGGTGTTTAAAGTCCAAGAACACTAGTGTGTGTTCTTGGTGAAATGAAGAACACTTGAAGATCTATGAAAATGAAGAGATTTCATGGATGAAATCATGTACAATCACTAGATATTGAAGGGTATCAACTAATCAAGGAAAGAAACACTTACTATCTTGAAGATCTTAGTGAAAAATCGGATGATACTTGAGAGAGAATGAGTTCTTTGGCTTAAAATGGTAAAAGTGACTAAAAATGACTAAGTGTCATTTATATACCATAGAGTTTACGGCCGTAAACTCCATTTTATGGCCGTAAACTCCAACTCTGGGAGTTTTGAGACTTGAATGTTACACATTGAACTCTAGAGTATACTTCCTATAATTGCCTCTTGAAGGTACTAGGCTTTAGAACACTCAAACAGGCTCTAAACAGTGCTAAAAGTTAGCAGAAACAAGTCTGACTTCGATTGAAGTGAATGGTTGTACAAGATAGAAATTTCGAGTTGTCACATACTCCATCCATTTGCATATCTTTTAAGCTTTAAATCTCATTTATTTTACACATTATTGGATGTATATGTAAATTTGTGGGACCTTGTGGCTAGCACACTTTTTAGATGGTTATTAGGTGGTTTGAAGCTTAGAACAGTTATAGGATATTGTTGGGGAGTAGCAGTTTAAAATTTGTGAAAATCGGAGCTGCTATGCAAAGGTTGAAAATTTCGAAGAATCTGAAGTATGGACATTCCCGGGTGTTACACGATCGAATGAGACTATGCCTCGGGTTTAACTCGGTCGAGTCCATAAAAAAAACTTTTCAACACATGTTCTTTAAAACCCATATATATATATATATATATATATATATATATATATATATATATATATATATATATATATCCTACATTAGGGAAATCTCTAGAAAAGCCCCAATATTTTGGGAAATTTTTTAATAAAGTCATAAATTTATTTTTTGAATACAAAAGTCCCAACTTTTCAAAATTTTGAATAGAAAAGTCCAAGAAACTGACTAATTTATTTACTTTAGCCATTTTTTACTTGTTCAGCAGGTCATGTGGCAAAACTGTTAATTTTCCAAAATAATGAGATTTTTTCTGCAGATTTCGCCAAATTTTGTATATATGTATAAACGTATTTTTTACGTACTTATATCTATTTTTTTTTACATATTTATGTATTTTTCTTAAGTTTTTATATGTATATGTTTACGTATTTTTATGTATTTTAAATGCATAAACGTATTTTTTTTACATATTTATATGTATTTTTAACCATTATATATATATATATATATATATATATATATATTTATGTATTTTTATGTGTTATTGTTTATGTATTACGTATTTATATGTATTTTTACATATTTATATATTTTTTAAAGTTTTTTATATAGATGTTTATGTATTTTAAATAAATAAACGTATTTTTCTTACGTATATATATATATATATATATATATATATATATATATATATATATATAAAGTGTTTTACATATTTTTTTTATGTATTACGTATTTATATGTATTTTTATGTATTTTTTTAAGTTATATATATATATATATATATATATATATATATATATATATATATATATATATATATATATGTATGTATTTTAAATGTACAAACGTATTGTTTTACACAGTTATATGTATTTTTAAAAGTATTTTACATATTTTTTGTATTTTTTTGGATTACGTATTTATATGTATTTTTACGTATTTTTGTATTTTTTGAATTTTTTATATGGATGTTTATGTAATTTTATGTATTTTAAATGTATAATCGTATTATTATTTTTTTCGTATTTATGTTATTTTTTTTACTTCAAGTCGTCTTCACCATTTCATCTAATTCGCGTAACTTCTTTGAGTATGTCTAGACGGTTTTCCTACATAGCGACATATTTTAAGTTTTTCAGATTCAATGTTTAATTTCAAGTTAAGCAAATAGAAAAAGCTTAAAATATGTGGGTATGTAGGAAAACCATCTAGACATACTCGAAGAAGTTGTACAAATTGGATGAAATAGTGAAGACGCTTGAAGTAAAAAATATATAAATACATAAAAAAAAAAATACAACTATACATTTAAAATACATAAACATCTATATAAAAAACTTTAAAAAATATATATAAGTACATAAAAATACATATAAATACGTAATACATAAAAGAACATATATAAATACATAAAAATGTTTAAAATACTTTAAAATACATATAAATACATAAAAATATGTTTATACATTTAAAATACATAAACATTTAATATAAAAAATTTAAAAAATACATAAATCCGTAATACATAAAATATAACACATAAAAGTAAATAAAAAATGTGTAAAATACTTAAAAATACATGTAAATACGTTAAAAAATATGTTTTTAAATTTAAAATACATAAAAATATAAACATATACATATTAAAACTTAAAAAAATACATAAATACGTAAAAATAGATATAAATACGTAATACATAAAAAATAACAGATAAAAGTACTTAAATTTTTTGTAAAATACTTAAAAACACATATAAAAACGTAAATAAATACGTTTATACATTTAAAATACATAAAAATATGTAAACATATACATATAGAAACTTAAAAAATACAAAAATACAGAAAAATAGATATAAATACGTAAAAAATATGTTTATACATTATATACAAATTTTGACGAAATCTGTAGAAAAGTCCTATTATTGTGGAAAAAGTAACCATTTGGTCCTATGATCTTCTGAACAGGTCAGAAATGGCTAAAGTGAATAAATTAGTCGGTTTATTGGCTTTTCTATTTCAAAAAGTTAAAAAGCCGGACTTTTCTGTTCAAAAAATAAAATTTAGAACTTTAATAAAAAATTTTCCAATATATTGAGATTTTTCTTGAGAACCCCCCCCCCCCCCCACACACACACACACACACATTTTCTCGACAATTCTTGATATAAGCAGCAAAAGACAACTTTTAGAGGAAAGAAACGTTGAAGAACACAACTTGGAGAACCAATTTAGTATTTTAGTCATTTGATTCGTAGAAACACTTATTAATTAACTTGTTTGGATTCATGTTTTTAGCCATGAACCGCTAAAAACCTCTCTTTTCCGGTTTTAGTTCAACAATTCGACTATATGTAATTGATATTATTGGATTGATGTTTTAGATTTGATTTTAACACAGTGATTTATGTTTCGGCTTTAATAAAATATTTAATTTTTATCATGAATGATCTCACGAACTAGTTTAATTTGAGTAACATTAGTTTATTTATGAAATCTGTAATTGTTTTATGAGTTAACACAATTAACAAAAAACTATTGGTTCTTAACTTAGGATTTATTTCATTGTAAACATAAAATCACATATTTTGACATTTCCGAGCTTATGAAAAGTATTGAGTATTGTTGGAAATATTTGTAAAAAACTTAATGCAACTTTTCAATCAAAATGTAAGAACTTATTTGCATTAAGATTAGTAACGTTAGGTCATCTAAACATCAATTCATATTCATTTGGATATAGTTGAAATGAACGTAGAACCAAAACTTTCTCAAATCTATTTCTCTTCGAAATCGTAGCTTTAGTTTATGTTATTGCATGTTAATTTTAGTTAATAAAAAATCCTCTTTTTTATTTTAATTGTCGTTTATTTTTGTGTCAAATCGATATACCTTGTGCAAAGATGTATATAACAATAGTTATATGTTCATTGAGATTTGATTCATGCTTTAGCTATACTATCCATTGATATAATTATCAATATTTTTTATATCTCTATTATTTGTTGGTTTCACAAACTTAACAATGTAGTGCAAAAGAAAAGGAGAGAAAATTAAAGAAAGTAAAAAAACTAATTGTGAGAGAAAACCCTCTGAGATTATGACATGACGAGTGAAGAGGATGGGGACACAACAATATCGACCATAAGAGAAAATATAGGAGAAATGGTGGGACGCTGATGCATAATAGTTTTTTAGAAATGCTACAAGCAATAATAAACCTAAACATATTATATGTAATTACATATTTTGGAAGTTCGGGTAAAATAGTCATTTGATTGTACTAATATTACAAGAAATTGAAAACTCAAAGATCGTTTGTCTCTTGCTTTTGAAATTTGGACTTTAAATGCAAATTTTAGTAAACTGCATATACCATTTCTTTAACCTAGTCTTATATAAATATATCAAATTTTTAATAGCCTAAAAGTAAATATTTATGTTTTCTTTTTATTAGTTATCGTTATCTCTTAAAAGTATTTAAAAATTCGTTTTACACCAAGGATTCGCCGAGTGGATCTGGTAATTCGTTTTACACTAAGGCTTGGTCGAGTGGATCTGGTGGCACTCAGTAAAAGCCGATGTGGGCTCGGTGAACACCGGGTAACGAACTGACATGCCGAGTTTGGTGCCCCAACTCGATGACCAGCTGCCGAGCTCTTCCTTTTTTGACCTATTCTTCCTCAGTTTCTTCTTCATATCTCGGTAGACCACTCCTCTTCTTCTCACTCTCTTTATCCCGTCTTCCACTTTCCTAGTTGGAACTGAGGTGGAACTCGGTTTCCTCTACACCACTCCCTTCAGCTTAATAGATTTAATTAAAATATAACTACATATTTAGATCTTTATAAACTTATCTTATTTCTAATTAAAATTAGGGTTATTTTCACTCTAGCCCAACGGACTTATCGGTTTTGGTTTAAATGACCCTTCGTGATACCTTTTTTTTTACATAGAGACATGAAGTCCATTTTAACCTGTTTATTTGGGACCTAGACTTGTTTTAACCCGTTTTCATTGCCAAGTCATGTCTATTTGGGGCTGACTTGGAATTTTTTACTTATTTTTTTAATTAATTAAATGTTAAATTCTCCATTTGAGGATGATGGGTCTTTGAACGAAAATAGTTGGAATCGGTAAGACGAAAGATGCCAAAGTGCAAGATGACAAGTTGCCCTGCATCATCACCCGTTAATCTGCTCCTTCCTCCTTCTTTGCGAATATCACTCTTTTTAAATATGATGTTTCGATTTCGATTTGGGTTTCAATTTCGAAATTCGATTATTGATTTTCTTTTTATTACTGATTCATCTGATTTAAAGGTTTCTTCCAGATTTTACTGATTCCGAGAAACACTACAATTCCAACAAAAGAAGAGCAGGTGTTTAATGCATAGTCCGACAATTAACCTGGTGTTTTGATTCAATTATGCTAAGGGTAACAACAAAAATCGAGTTTTGGGGTTAACGTTTTGAAGGTTTGATTTCTTGAAGGCTCAATTTCTTGAAGTTCCGACATGTGTTCCTCCCCAGATCTCAGAAACATATTGTAGGGTTCCAATCAGAACCTGAAGAAGTCAAGAACTCGAACTTCGTGGGATAACCTGGAGCTTTCAAGAACAATAAAAAACAATTACACCCTCCGATCAGAACTCGAACTTGAAAATAGTACGACTACTACGTCCCAAAAATTATAAGATAAAAATTTTATTTTTAGTTCAACCATGAACACCATTTATCCTTTTTAATTATTCAAGAGTATATCAAAGTAAAAATAGTTATCAGAGTACAATCTCAAAATCATAAAGTTGCGGAAACATGGGTGGATGTGTTGCGACCACGCCGGGCCTTTCCCTTTAGAATCGGAAGTACCTGAAACCATAAACATAAACTATAATCACAAAGCTTAGTGAGTTCCTCAAAATACGACATACCATACATACATACAATCAAACATATCTGAGTATATTTCAACCGTTTTGGTCTCTTTCAACCGATATTGGGTCTATTTCAATCCCTTCGGTCTCTTTCAACCGATACTAGGTATATTTCAACCCCTTCGGTCTCTTTCAACCGGAATTGGGTCTATTTCAACCCCTTCGGTCTCTTTCAACCGATACTGGGTATATTCCAGTCCCACATAAAAATTCAACTTAACCCATCTCACATCGTGAGCCTATTATTCCTCACGTCATGAGGCTCCTTTTTCTCCAAAAAAAAAATCCAACCTTTTGACCCTTGAAACCCCAATTCGATTCGACCAGGAAAACGGGTGTTACGTCAGGCCTAGGGTTCCGACGGCCCGAGGGTGCCATTTTTTCCCAATCTTGGAACCAACAGATGATAAGTCAAGCACCGGTTTCTCAAAGCTTCAAGAATCAAATTTGATATTGGTTTCCTTAAATTTCTTGATCTTGGTTTCCTTAAATTTCTTGACATGGAAGAATTCTTTGATCATATGTAGATCTTTTTGGTCTTAAAGCTTCGATTTTTTATCGATTATCAGTTCAATATGTTGATTTCTTTATGCTTACAGATTCAAATTTGACTTCAATAACTCAAATTCGAACCAACAAATGAGAAGTCAAGAACCGGTGAAGAACCAATAGATGAGATGGGTTTTGGAGATGAAGTTTGATTCACGACCTCAATAACTCAAATTCGAACCAACATATGAGAAGTCAAGCACCAATAAAGAACCAACATATGAGATGGGTTTTGGAGATGAAGTTTGATTCACAAACCCAACACAAAAGTGACAATGCATATGTTCTTCAGCTTCGAAAGGAAACATTGTTTAGGTCTTTGAGTCAAACAAGTCGTTGGTGACGTGTGACGTGTCAAATATTTAGAAAGGTGGCAAGTGAGGTGATTTTATTTTAGCGACTTGTCAAGTGGTACCTGCCGAGTAGGAAAAGGTTCACAGGGTGACCCCTTCACATTTTTCATAATGTCATTTTAAAACCTTAAAACCTGAATTTGTTCCCTTATAATGCAAAAAATTATCACGAAGGACCATTTGAACAAAAACCGATAAGTTTGTTGAATTACAGTGACAATAACCCTTAAAATTAAGTTGTATATGATTTCTATCTAAAACACGTACAGCAAATATAATAGGAACTTTGAATTTGTCCCGCAATTACTATCTACTCTGATTTAAAAGCCTTTTTAGAATACTCTTGTAGTATCACAATGTCTTTTAATAAAGTAAAAAATTCCAATTGAATATATATATATATATATATATATATATATATATATATATATATATAGAGAGAGAGAGAGAGATAGGTTCAGGTGTTTTAAGTAAGTATTGTATTATTGTATGCATAAATGTGGGCCAATCAAAATTTAAAATATAAATAAATAATTAAATAAATAAATAAGGGTAAATAGGTGATTTTATAATTAGTTTCCACAAATAATATCTTATAATTATGGTAAACATTGACTTCAGCTACTAGGCTTTTTAAAACCACCGTAACCCTAATCAAACCATCTCCAGCCGTCACTTCCATCCTTATGCCTCCCACCACCGGCCGCCACCCTACCCTCTTGCTCCTCCGACCACCGTATCCACCGCCCTTCTGTCCCAACCAGATGGCGAGATTGGAGAAAGCCAACAACACATCCCCTTTTATCGACTTTCAATAGACGTTTTGGAGAAGCTCACTCACTCTCTCTCTCTCTCTCGTCATCTTTATTGTTCGCTGGAAAAACCAAAGAAGACACCAGAGGCTGCTGCCTCCGATCAAGCCTCACCGGCCCTCCTATCTTGACGAAAAAGCAAGCCTAAGAAGCCCATGCACCATGTCGATCTCGGCTACAGGAGCGAAAAAGAAGAGATTGAAAGAGTTTTTTTTCTTCTGGTATTGCTCCAATTATAGGTTCCATATATCCCTTGTGAACACTACTAATCACTTCATCGACCATCTCCATCTTCTTTATTCAAATTAGGGTTCTTGATTTCAGTTTTTCATTTATTGTTTTTTTGTTTAATTTTCCAGGTGAGTTTCAAATTAGGGTTCTTTATTTCATTCTTGTTACATTGGTATGCCTGAGTGTAAGCTTGGACTGAATGATAGAGTAATATTGGAGGCACAAGGACGAACTACAAAGGGAAAAGCCATTGACTTGGATGACATTAAGTTCCACCAGTAATTTTTCATTTTCTTTTAAATCTTATATCACATATATTATATATATATAGATACTTTTTCATTTTCATTGACTTGGATGACATTAAGTTCCACCAGAACAATATCATTTGTGCCTCCTGATGGAGCATTTGACCTGATGACATATCGACTTAGCACTCAGGTGAAGCATTTGATATGGGTGGAAGCTCAAATTGAAAGGCATTCAAGAAGCCGAATGGAAATTATGGTAAAAGCTAGGAGTCAATTCAAGGAGCGTAAGTTCTTGTTGCAAAGGTTTAATCATCTCCATAGCTTGTCTTTTTTCTGATTCTTTTGACAGGAAATGATTAATTTGCTTTTCATTCGAATTTTTTTTCCTGATTTAACACTTCATTTATGTGGACCGTGCAGGATCTTGACAAGGTTGAATTCTGAAAAGGTATCAAGTATGTTTATGTAGATGATTCAATGGATGATATTGGTGAGAATTATAATTCGTAAAATCAGATTTTTAAAATTAATAGAATCTATGATCCCTTAAAAAATGCAATTTTCCTTTATTAAATCTATATTAATTGACTAAATTACCCTTGTAATTAATTAAGATGATATTTACAATTATATTTAATTCAATAATATATATTAATCACTTTCTTAAAATAAGTAAATTTGATTGGCCCACATTTATGCATACAATAACACAATAATTAATTTGAATAGAATAACCTAAGTCTATATATTTAGTATGAGAAAAACAAGGCATATTATATATATATATATATATATATATATATATATATATATATATATATATATATATATATATATATATATATGTCCACTTCAATCAACATTAGATTAATTAGTGTGAGAAAAATAAGGCATTATTGATGTGGAAGAATAAATAGTTTAGAATAATATGATGGGGTCATGTGGTGAATACTTTTAATGAATGTGGGGCTGGTCTAATAATGGCGAGTCCGCGGCTGGACACCTGTAGCTTTTCATCAATTGTCTGGGCCCCATCCACATAGCTTTGTTGAAATCGACTCCACACGTAATTATCTAATTAAATACATACTAATCCAAAAATACCAAAATAAAAAATAATAATAATAATAATAATAATAATAATAATAATTATTATTATTATTATTAATAAGTAACTACTTATCATAAAAAATTAACCAGAAACACACCATTATTGGAGACGAACAAACATATGATGATTGTATTTGTTGTATTTGATCCGCTGCCATTGAAACACATACACGTACACCCAAAAACAAATACACAGAAAATTGAAAAGGAAAATATATACCTTTGTTTTCATGGAATTTGTAGTCATCTGTATGAGCACATGGTAGGTTTTGGCCATAAAATTGCAAAAGAACTCGCTTAGGAGTTTTCTCAAACACCTAACCTTTGTTTTCTTGTGCCAGTTTTAGACCTACTCATGGTTTGTTGCGTATACGTTGAGTTACTTTTTTATCGACGTTTTCTGGCCAGAATAAAATTGCTGAATTCCTGCAATAGAAGTTGGAAGCAGGGCATGTTGATGTTCCAGCATATTTTAACTAATAAGAACTTGGAATTAGAATTGAAACTCATTCGATTTTAACTTCAAGATCTTGTTAAATGGTCTAGATATGGAGCTTCAACTACAGAATTCTTTGGAAACACACCCACTCGGCCACACCTCCAATATTCCAAACCCTATAAAGAAATAAAGAATGAGTTCACAAATTTCGACAAGTACTTCCTTTTTTATGTGATATACTTTGTTGGAAATTTTGGTATAAATATTTGTATTTTTAATAACTTTGGACATATATAAATATATACATATGTTGTATATATAATTAACTCTAAGTGGGTTTGTATTCTATTCCATGAGAGCTTTGAAACGATATAGCGTATGTCCAAAATAGAGTATATGTGAATAAAATATGATACTCAAAGTTGGGTATTTGAGAATAAAAGTTAGCAAGTGAAGTGAGTGTGAGAATGATTCTCACATTGGTAGAAAGACCAAGCTCAAGTGAGTTTATAAGCTTGAATGTATGATAGACTTACAAGCTTGTGTCTATGGTTTTACTCTAACTCCTACCTGCGCACATGAGGGTTGCGAATCTTGGATTTCATAGGCTAAATTCACCGAACTTGTGCGTGGGCGAGACCTACGGACTCGAGCCTCAGCCACTGCGTTTTCTTACAGATTATTCGATTCAAGAAAGAAAGGAGCCATTGCATTTGGTATAACTTGATTTTTTTTATTAAACATTGATTTTTTTTAAAAAAAATTTGATTTACGGATTTGATATAATTGATAGAGGTCCTATTGACTGTGTTCGGAATGGTTCTGCTTATGTCGAGGTCAGGTAAGGTATTGGATTTTTAGATTTCTGGCAGAGAAGTGATGGTTATTCCACATTATTTAAAGTTAGCGAGTTAATGATTCGTTTTCCATCAGGAAGTGTGAGTTCTGCTAAGATTGGGTTTCCATTGTAGCATTGAAATATCGACGTGTGTATGAGTCGACATTTAGTCAAAGCAGGGTTCGGGAAGAATTGACAGGTCCGTTTGGGTGTCTGGAAAGTAGCAATGAGTGATTTCGAAGATGAAATACAGTTTAAAGTGGGGGAGAGTTATAACATTCGGTTTCAAGAAGCTTCTCATTTCGGGAATTATGGGCATTAAATGGATCAAGTTAGGGCCCTAGACTTCAAAGGGTTTGGTTTTTAGGCCCATTTGGGAGTGTATTATATAGGTTGTGTGATCCAAGCTTTCAGTTTGTGCTTTGGAGCCCAAGGGCATAATGGTAAAAGTAATGCTTCAAATGACTTAATGGAATAATCCCTTAATCCATTAAGCCACACACTCATCTTTTCCAGAAGGCTTTCTTACACCCAATGAGTCATAAAAATCACTGTTTTATAGTCATGCATGTCTAATGCATGTGTTTCCCAAACTAGGTCATAACAATGGTGGAAGTGAGGTAAAAAATCTCATACATGAGCTAAAACCCGCCCAAATATCAGATATGGAACACTAAGAGGTTGTTTGTTTTTTTTAGAAAATCCTCCTCATACCACTTTTTGTTACGCGACATAGCAGACACATAACACTTGCCATCTTACATCAGTTTGTTTTTTTAGAAGGTTTCAGACTACAAAACCTTTGCATGTGTTTTTCTCTAAACAGAACTTGACATGCCTCTTCAAACCTCTTCTTCTTTCATTTTTTCCAAGTGATTTTCATATAAAAAAATATTGGTATAATTTAACATACTTGATCCAGGTATTTATCGTTGTAACCCCTTAGTATGAAATTTGTTTGCAAAGTGGTCCCTTAGCTCGTTAAGAGGAAAATGCGCCTTTTTTTGTGTGAGCCCTTGTGAGATTAAGAGTGCATTTGTAGTGTTCTTCAAGGAAGGAGAAGGAAAGGAACCATCTTAGAAGCTTAAAGAGATTAGTTGTTGGACCCTTTCTAGCCATGGAAAGTCATAAAGTTGGAAACCTCATGGCTTAGAACGTTATTTGGAACTAGATTTGAGTTTTGGACATGGTGTCTTAATAGATTAAGCACTTAATAGAAGAGAAATGAGGGCAACCGAGTATGTTGGGCGTACGTGATGGTACGCTATATGTACCTGGTCGAGACCCCGTATTCTGGCCAAGAGAGTGCACGACGCTGGGTGTAGTGGCTGAGTACGTCGAGCGTACTCAGTCTGAGTTGACTCTGTTGACTTTTTAACTTTTGACCTATGACCAGAATTTTGACCAAGTTTGACTTAGGGGCATTTTGGGTATTTTTGAGGGTGTGCATCATAGATGTACATAACTAAGATTCTATAACCTGAGAATGTTTGGTTTAGCCTTATTTCATGTTCCTTGTTTGGTTGTGGGCTTAGGGTAGCTACTATTATCCAGTGTGTCATCCCTGAGGTATTTAGGTCTATTAAGACCGCGATGATTGAGTTGTTCGATGAGCGGTACGCCGTTGTGTTCGAGGCTGCTGCTGTTGCAGCTACTGTAGCGGTTGCTGCTGCGGGGGTTAAGGGAAGAGGATAATTCCATTATCGAGACTTCAGCAACACGAAGCCTCCAGAGTTTGAACGGGTCAAGTACCCGATTGTGGCTATGAGATGGATTTCTGATGTGGATGGTTGTTTCTGTTGGATTAGTGTCTAAGTCCATAACTATATTTGGTATGTACTTGACCCGATTGTGCATGGTCATTTTGGGTTGCCTTCACCAAAGCAACTTGACTGGAGGAATAATATAGAAAGAGGTGATTATGGTTTATTAATATATTATACGACTAATATATTAAAAGAGAAATCATATTTGTTTAATTAACATTGGTCAATAATTAATTAAGAATTAGTTTTGTGATCAAAAGAAGTTAATTGAACTTAAGGGGCTGAACTGTAATTATGTGATAGTTATAAAGTTGGGCAAGGAAACCCTAATAGATAGGGTGGACGAATTCTAAGGATAAAGCCTTATGAATTCATCCATGATAGGGATTCTACAATTATCTTATAGGCTGCTTGGTGGCTAAGTAACCAGATAAGGATAATCACTGAAACCCTAATTCCTACATCTATATAAAGGCATTGGCATGGGAATTTCGACCACTTGAACAAGTCCTAGAGCTGAAATCCTCCTCTCTCCTCTCTCTTTTGCTTCCTCCAATTGCTATTGGTGTTTGTGATTCATTATAGGCACAACACTTGAGGTGCTAAAATTCTCAAGGCTTCAAGATCTTCAATCAACAACAAGGTAAACATCTAGATCTGTTTTGTTATATTAATTTCGATTATATACACTAGATCTAGGGTTAGAAAGTCTTGGATGAATTGCATGTACAATAGAGAAACCTAGATCCAAGCATTAGGGTTTGCATGAGCACATAGGATGTTCTTTTGGCTCAAACCCATCAGTGGTATCAGAGCTTTGTTTGGTTTCTATTGTATTGATGCCTTGTATGTTCATTCATGCTTTAAAATCGTTTTTTGGGCTTTCTGTCAGATGAACTCGACAAGTTCCATTGAGAACTCGACGAGTTCCAATGAGAACTCGACGAGTTTAGCTGTCTGACAGAGAGATTTTCGGGATTTCTTGCTGATTTGCTTAAGGATAATTACCTAAATTGTTTTTTACTAATAAAATCCGAATTTTATTACTGTTTTATGATTATCCTTAACAAATCAAAAGATAATTACCAATTGTTTGAATAATAAATTTCTTATTTTATAATATTTGATTATTTGAATTAATTGTTGAATTTGTTGGATAAGGTGTCTAAGTCCATAACTATTTCTGGTATGTACTTGACCCGACCCGGCATGGTCCATTTGGGTTGCATGGCATCATGCATTTGGATAGACTAAATGAGAGAAATAACACTTGTGGTTTATTAATATATTATAAGTTCTAATATATTAATAGTATTATTTAATTAGTATTGATCAAGAATTAATCTAGGATTAATTAAGTGATCAAAAGATGACTAATTAAATATATGGGTTGATCATGTAAATCATCCATAACTTGTATAGTGGGCTAAAAGGCTCCATGGATAATCAAGTTGGGTTAAACCCATTGAATGCTCCATGGGAGTTACAAACCCATGGGTCATGGAAATGAAGAGTCATGCCACATTAGGGTTTACATGGTGTAACCCTAGATGTGACACACTATATAAGCAACATGTTCTCCACCAAAATCGGCGACACTAAGAAACAAGAGGGCTAGAGCCGAATTTGCAAGTGTAAGATTCTCTCAAAGTTTACTCCTTTGCATTTGGTGTTGTGTGAAGCATTTGAGGCATCACACTTGGGGTGCTAGGCTCACAAGGTTTCAAGGATCATAATCAACAACAAGGTAAGTTATTCTATCTTTCATTCAAGTTAAAAATGTTCCCCATGTATGCTAGATAGGAATATAACCTTGGAATTCAACTTTGCATGATTATTAGACAAACATAGATCCAAGGTTATTAGGGTTGCATGTACACTTAGGAAGTGTTAGAATGCTCAAAACCCATCAGTGGTATCAGAGCCTAGGTTTGTTTGTTGTTTTTTTTTGTGTGCAAACAGCTTGAAAAAAAATCGTTTTTCTGTTTTCTGCTCGTATGAAAGTTTGCACATTTGTTGCTGGAAATGGACTAGAAACATTACCCTAAACTGTTTTGATGTTTTAAAGCTTGTTTTAGATGGTGTAATGTTTATGCTAATCCATTTACAATGGCAGTTATTAAAATTACAAGTTTTTTTAAGTGTAATTTTTTGATTCTTGAAAGTGTTCATATTCATGTTCTTGAACTTATGAAGATTAGATGATCATAGGAATTGTTTGTAACCTTCATGGTAGTTTAATTCATGATCATAATGTGTTTTAATGGAGTCCATAACTTGTCCTCAAGTTATGGAAAACCAAAAGTCTCACTTTTATTAAAGCCATTAAAAGAACACAAGAGTTATAAAAATGAAGAGTCTTCATTTTTATTACTCAATTAATTCATAAGTTATAAGAAATGAAAAGTTTTGGAAGTTTACAAAACTTTCCCTCAGGTTTTGGAACATGTAAAGTGTTGATTAAAACTTTAGTTCCAACCCTTAGAATTTTAAAAGTTAAAATTCAACCCTTATACTTTATAATATTATAAGTTACTAATATATATATGTATAACGTCAAGTCGTCTTACCGCTAGTACGCCTCATTCACGAAGCCGGTCTATAAGGGGGGTATAAGGTTGTTGCCTATAAAATGGCAACTTAATGGGTGTCCACTCTCACCCACCGCTTCCTTGATCGGTGGAGGGTCGTTAGCCGAACGGGTAGGACAAGGACTTATAAATTCTCATTAAAAGTATGATGAATATTATAAAGTAACTAAATGCTTTTATTAAATTCCCAATCTTAGTTACTTTAGGAAAATGTGAATAAGGTGCTAATCCATGAAATTACACTTTACACTTTGTTTAAGTCGTTAGTGGAGCTCGTGTGGTTAACCGGCACACTAACTTGGACTTAACAAGGTAGGTAAAGGGTGACTTAAAGTTTATTATAGGTCGGTGGAGCTCGTGTGGTTAACCGGCACATCGATTGAGTAATAAACATTGAGTGTACCAAGTGATTTGCATGGTTACTTCACACCTCGTTTTGTGATCCTCGGTATCCCAGTCACAGAACTTGGAGGGCACACTCGAGATTGAAACATGCCTTTGAAAAGTTCATTGAATCTCAAAAGAATCTAGGAATTTCTAAGAACCAATTAAAAACCTAATATTTATATTTCGTTTTTCATGGTGGAAATTGGTGAATCGTCATTCACCTACCTTTCAAATATGTTATAGCTTGGATTACGGCATACCTCTTCTAAGTTATAATATATTGTGATTGGATCCTAGCCTTAATATTACATTTGGGTGTTTTATTAAGGACTCTCTTAATATCTAAACTAATCTTGTTCTCTTCTTTCAGATGTCTTCAAACAATGCTGCTTTTGGCTCTAATCCTAATGGCTCCTTTACCCTTATGAACTTGTGTGGGAAAGTCACTTTTGATGGATCCAACTTCAATGAATGGGTCAGAAACATCAGGATGATTACCCGCTACGAGGACAAAGAATATGTCCTTGACAAGGAGCTTAAGGAGATTGATGAGACCACTGCAACTCCCCAGGAGATCGCTGACTTCTGGGCACATGAAAGGGATGCTACAAAAGTGGCATGCATAATGTTGGCCACCATGACAGCGGAACTCCAAAAGTCCTATGAGGACTTCTACCCTTTTGAAATGCACCAAGATCTGATGGAAAGATACCATCAAAGTGCACGACAAGAGAGGTATGAAATCATATGCTCTATCATAACAACCATGATGAAGGACGGGGAATCCGTCACGAGCCACATGCAGAAAATGCAAAGGTATGTGGATCGGTTGCTGAAGCTTAATGTGAACTTCCCTGAGGAGCTTGCAATAGATATCATTTTGCACTCCTTACCATCGTCCTATGATCAATTCCGCATGACATATCACATGAATAAGGAAGAGGTCACACTCAGCAAACTTCAGGGACTCCTCAAGACCGCAGAAACAGGTCTTAAGGGTAAGTCGGTTGTTAACACTCCTACTCCAAACTCCGCCCCGGTTTTGGCAATCGGGAAAGGTAGAGGGAAGAAGAGGAAGAGCTCTTCGAAGGGTACCAAGGCTAGGACCCTTGATGGCTCTTCTTCAAGTGGAACCAAGAAAGGTTTTGTCACTCCTTCTTCTGACCCTAAAGAGGCTGAATGCTTCTATTGCCATGAAAAGTCACATTGGAAGCGAAACTGCC
The DNA here is from genome assembly GCF_052849685.1 of Lactuca virosa. Taxonomy (NCBI): domain Eukaryota; kingdom Viridiplantae; phylum Streptophyta; class Magnoliopsida; order Asterales; family Asteraceae; genus Lactuca; species Lactuca virosa. The sequence continues at coordinate 371,805,808 of NC_136430.1, read as the reverse complement.
CAAAGTACCAGCAAGATGTGAAGGATGGGAAAGTTAAACCCAACCATGCAGGTATTTACACTATCTTATCTAATAACTCACCCCATTCTAACTCTTGGGTCCTTGATACCGGTTGTGGTATTCATATCTGTTCTGATTTGCAGGGACTAAGAAGAAGTGAGAATGTGGCGCATGGAAGAATAAACTTAATCATGGGGAATAGGAAAGCTTTACCTGTCACCAAGATTGGAGTTTATACTTTATCGCTAAGTAGTGGGTTTAGTTTAGATTTAAATAAATGTTGTTATTCGCCAAAAATGGCAAGAAATATTATTTCCTTTCATGCATTGTATAAACAAGGTTTCACCTTTTCATTTGATAATGAAGTTGGTTCGATTAATGCTTTCTTTAATAATGTTCTTTATTTTAAAGCATTACCTTGTGATGGTGTGTATGAAACTGTATCTGTGGTTGATAACTTAGGAAATAATGTATTGTGTATTGATTCTGTTAATGATAATAACTTGGATAAAGCATCATTATGGCATTGTCGTCTTGGACATATAAGCAAGAAACGCATAGGGCAACTCCAAAAGGATGGAGTATTGGAGTCATTTGACCTAAAGTCAGATGATAATTGCGAATCATGCTTACTTGGAAAAATGACAAAGTCACCCTTCACAGGTTCTTGTGAGAGGGGTGAAGGTTTGTCGGATCTTATACACACGGATGTGTGTGGGCCCTTCAAACATGCCACAAGGGATGCTAATCGTTATTATTTGACTTTTACTGATGATTACAGTAGATATGGATATGTCTACTTAATCAAGCATAAGTCAGAGACTTTTGAGAGGTTTAAAGAGTTTAAACAGGAAGTCGAGAATCAATTGGGCAGGAACATTAAGATGCTTCGATCCGATCGAGGTGGTGAGTATCTTAGTTCAGAGTTCCTCGACTATCTTAGGGAATGTGGGATTGTCTCACAATTGACACCTCCCAGGACACCGCAGTTGAATGGTGTAGCTGAGAGGCGTAATCGAACCTTGTTGGATATGGTTCGTTCCATGATGAGTCGAGCTTCGCTACCAATCTCATTTTGGGGGTATGCCTTAGAGACTGCCGCCCATATCCTTAATCTAGTTCCCACAAAGAAAGTTGCCAAAAATCCTCATGAGATGTGGACTGGTAAAGTACCCAAACTAGACCACATTAAGATTTGGGGTTGCGAGGCTTTCGTGAGATGCGAGACTCATGATAAGCTCGAACCTTGAAGTGAGAGGTGTATTTTCATCGGCTACCCACAGAAATCCTTTGGTTACCTCTTCTACAGACCTAGTGAGAATGTGGTCTTTGTAGCTAGGAGGGCTTTCTTTCGAGAGAGAGAGAGTTCATAAGCCAAGGAGACAGTGGGAGGCAAGTTGACCTTGAAGAAATTCAAGAGTCAAGTGGTGAAGGAACTTCAAACCCTAGCACTCAACTTGAGGAGGAAACTCCTGTTGAGCCAATTGACAAGTCTATACCTCTGAGGCGTTCCACAAGGGTTAGGAATGCACCTGAGTATTACTATGGATTCCATATTACTGCGGAAGGTGATACACTTATCAGTGATGAGACACTGATAGGTCTGGATGAACCTAATAGTTACGCGGAAGCCATGGCAGGCCCTGAGTCAGCCAAGTGGAAAGAGGCAATGGACAGCGAGATACAGTCCATGTATGACAATCAAGTTTGGAACTTGGTTGAGAATGTACCAGGTCGTAAGACTATAGGGTGCAAATGGATCTTCAAGAAGAAGACCGACATGGATGGTAATGTACATACTTATAAGGCACGACTGGTTGCAAAGGGTTTCTTACAAACTCCGGGAGTTGATTATGATGAGACCTTTTCTCCAGTGGCCAAGATTAAGTCTATTAGGGTTCTGTTAGCCATAGCCGCATTTCATGACTATGAAATATGGCAAATGGATGTCAAAACCGCTTTCCTTAATGGAAAGTTGGCTGAGGATGTTTACATGAGTCAGCCAGAGGGTTTTGTCAACACAGAGTACCCTAATAGAGTGTGTAAGCTTGAGACATCCATTTATGGGTTAAAGCAAGCACCTCGCAGATGGAATCTTTGCTTTGATGAGAAAGTCAAGGAATTTGGCTTTTCTAGGAGTGAAGATGAATCTTGTGTATATGTCAAGGCTAGTGGGAGTATAGTTAGCTTTTTGGTATTGTATGTGGATGACATACTACTCATAGGAAATGACATCCCAACTCTGCAGGAAGTTAAGTCCTGGCTTGGGAAGTGTTTCTCTATGAAGGACCTAGGAGAAGCTGCCTATATTCTAGGGATAAGGATCTTGAGAGACCGGAGTAAAAGACTAATTGGACTTAGTCAGAGTACTTACTTGGATAAGGTGTTGAAGAGATTCGGCATGCAGGACTCCAAGAAAGGAGAGTTACCCATCCAGAGTAACGCCAGATTGAGTAAGACACAAAGCCCTAGTACTGAGGCTGAGATAGCAGAAATGAGTCGAATACCTTATGCTTCGGCTGTAGGATCGATCATGTATGCTATGACTTGTACTCGACCTGATGTAGCCTTTTCTTTGAGCATGGTTAGCAGGCATCAGGGGAACCCTGGCAAGGCACACTGGACTGCGGTAAAGAATATCCTCAAGTACCTACGGAGGACTAAGGACTGGGTCCTTACCCTCGGTGGGAGTGAATACTTGAGAGTTGTAGGGTATAGTGATGCTAGCTTTCAGACTGATAGGGATAATTTCCGCTCTCAGTCAGGCTGGGTCTTTACCTTAAATGGAGGAGCAATTTCTTGGAAGAGTTCCAAGCAAGAGACAGTGGCTGATTCAACTTGCGAATCAGAGTATATAGCAGCTAGCGAGGCAGCAAAGGAGGCGATATGGCTGAAGAACTTCATTGGAGACATTGGAGTTGTACCAGCTATTAAAGAGCCAATGGAAATTTTCTGTGATAGTGAAAGTGCAGTTGCCTTAGCCAAGGAACCAAGGGATCACGGGAGATCCAGACACATCGACAGAAAATACCATTTCATCAGACATCGAATAGAAGAAGGACTCCTCGTGGCAAAGAGGGTATCATCGGATGAGAATCCAGCAGATCCCCTCACGAAAGGACTGACTCGGGTTAAGCATCTCCAGCATGCTCAGAGCATAGGGCTGAAGGATGATATTATAATTAGTAGTTAGATAACCTTGAAATTTGTAAAGTGTAATTGACATTAGATGATGAATAAAAGGTGTTTTATTTATGAGTAAAGTGTTGCTATCTCTTATCGATCGTTTACTATATTTCTTTTGCATGTTTTGACTTCCAGAATAATTATGTTTGGTATATCATATTATTCGAACCTCCATAGTCGGTCATATGTCGGAAGTAGGTATGAATCAAGACTGTCATGATTGGTTGCAAAGGTCTAAGTTGTTGGACATGGCTACAACACTCATGAGTGCTCATAAGTTCTGAGGATTGGACTCAACCCACGCTCACTGGAATCACTTCATGGAATTTATCTCGAGTGATCGTGAGACGGTAATATCATATAAGTCTTTAAACCTAGATATATGATTTGTTACTTATGAGTTGGTTATGCATTGATTGTACGAAAACGCATTGGTAACTCGATGTTATAAAACGTGCTCTTGTGTATAATTCAATGAGTAATAGAACAAACATATGAGTCGAAGTTTATCTGTTCCTTCTTGGATTAGAAGCTGATATCTGGGCCCCTCGATGATTTTGTTTTGACCTATGTACCGGGCCCGGTCAGAACTAAGTTGATGTGTTCAATTGAGTTCTATGTCAAACAAATCGGAAATCGGGAAACAAACTGCTGGACACAAAGTAAGACACTGTTCCATGTATTTGTCCGGCTGATATCTAGAACAGAGGATTATATGATCACTTATCTGAAATGGCGTATCATCATCTTCTCAGTTTCGAGAAACCTTGAAAAGAGCTACGATTGCTGATCGGTTCCTGAAGTCATACTTGCAGTTATAGTTATTAGACTTATCCAAGTGGGAGACTGTTGGATAAGGTGTCTAAGTCCATAACTATTTCTGGTATGTACTTGACCCGACCCGGCATGGTCCATTTGGGTTGCATGGCATCATGCATTTGGATAGACTAAATGAGAGAAATAACACTTGTGGTTTATTAATATATTATAAGTTCTAATATATTAATAGTATTATTTAATTAGTATTGATCAAGAATTAATCTAGGATTAATTAAGTGATCAAAAGATGACTAATTAAATATATGGGTTGATCATGTAAATCATCCATAACTTGTATAGTGGGCTAAAAGGCTCCATGGATAATCAAGTTGGGTTAAACCCATTGAATGCTCCATGGGAGTTACAAACCCATGGGTCATGGAAATGAAGAGTCATGCCACATTAGGGTTTACATGGTGTAACCCTAGATGTAACACACTATATAAGCAACATGTTCTCCACCAAAATCGGCGACACTAAGAAACAAGAGGGCTAGAGCCGATTTTGCAAGTGTAAGATTCTCTCAAAGTTTACTCCTTTGCATTTGGTGTTGTGTGAAGCATTTGAGGCGTCACACTTGGGGTGCTAGGCTCACAAGGTTTCAAGGATCATAATCAACAACAAGGTAAGTTATTCTATCTTTCATTCAAGTTAAAAATGTTCCCCATGTATGCTAGATAGGAATATAACCTTGGAATTCAACTTTGCATGATTATTAGACAAACATAGATCCAAGGTTATTAGGGTTGCATGTACACTTAGGAAGTGTTAGAATGCTCAAAACCCATCAGAATTATCTTGTAAATAAAATTGATTAGGTCAAATTTAGATAATCATTTAATTAAATGTTTAATTTAAATTATTTGCTATTTGATCCTTTGTGTTTTGAAAAGTTCAAAACTTGCCCTTAAGTTTTGAAATTTAAATTTTGATTAAAAGTTTGATTTAAACTATTTAAATTTCAAACCCTAAAATTTTACAAGTGTAAAATTCAACCTTATACTTTATAATATTATGAGATTAATATATATATATATATATATATATATATATATATATATATATATATATGTGTGTGTGTGTGTGTGTATGTATAACTTAAATGCTAGTCTTACCGTCAGTAGGCCTTATTCACGAAGCCGATCTATAGGGAGGGTATAAGGTTATGGCCTATAAAATGGCCGTTTAATGGGTGTCCACTCTCATCCATCGCTTTCTTGATTGGTGGAGGGTCGTTAGCCGAACGGGTAGGATAGGGCAACCCTTTCCTCATTAAAAGTATAATGAAATTATAAAAGTAACTAAATGTTTTTACAAAATTCCCATTCTTAGTTACTTTAGGAAAAAGTGAATTGATGCAATTCCATGAAATTACACTTTGTACCCTTACTAAGACGTTAGTGGAGCGTGTGTGGTTAACCGGCACACTAATTAGGTTCTAAGCAAAGGTGGCAAAGGGTGACTCATTGTTTGTCATAGTTCGATGGAGCGTGTGTGGTTAACCGGCACATCGAATAGGTGACTGTAACATTGAGGGCACCATGTACATTTGTATGGTTATTCACACCCGCTTTGTGATCCTCGACATCCCAGTCACAAACTAGAGGGGCATATCGAGATTTAAACATGCCATTGAAAAGTTCAATGAATCTCATAAGATCTAGGAGTTTTCAATACATTTAAAACTTAGCTTTAATTTGTTTTTCGTGGTGGAAATTAGTGAATCGTTATTCACTTACCTTCAAATTATTTACTTGTTAGATTATGGCATCCCTCTTCTAATTTGCAAATAATGTTGTTGGATTCTAGCCCTAATTTTTCATTTGGGTGTTTAATTGGGGATTCATTTGTAATCATACTTTGTTTTTTTTCCTTTTCAGATGTCGAACGTCAACAACAACGCTTCTGGTTCAACTTCCTCTGGCTCATTCTCACTCATGAACTTGTGTGGGAGAGTGATCTTTGACGGGTCCAATTTCAATGATTGGATCCGCAACATTCGAATGGTCACTCGCTACGAGGACAAAGAGTATGTCCTCGATGAGAAGCTAAAGGAGATTGACATCAACATTGCCTCTACTGAAGAGATCGCGGCCTTTGAGGCCCACGAGCGTGATGCCACGAAAGTCCATTGCATCATGCTGGCGACTATGACTGTAGAACTCCAGAAGTCCTATGAGGACATGTACCCCTATGAAATGCATCAAGATCTGCTGGACCGGTACCACCAAAGCGCTAGGCAAGAAAGGTACGAGATCATCACTTCGATGATCACTATCAAAATGGGTAATGGAGAGTCCCTTACTGCTCATCTGCAAAAGATGCAGAGATATGTCGACCGCCTACTAAAGCTAAATGTTAACTTTGTTGAAGAGCTGGAAATTGACATCATCCTTCATTCCTTGCCTCCCTGCTATAGCCAGTTCCGCATGACCTACCACATGAACAAGGAGGAGGTCTCTTTGAGCAAGCTTCAAGGCTTGTTGAGGACTGCTGAGAGCAACCTCAAAGATAAATTTGTTGCACCATCTCCAACTCCTACTGCTGCCCCAGTTTTGGCAATTGGGCAAGGGAAGGGTAAGAAGAGGAAGGCTCCCTCAAAGAGCCACCATAAGGGAAAGTCCTAAAATGGATCCTCTTCTAGTGGAACCAAGGTTGGTCATGCTAAACCCAACTCTAACCCCAAGGAGGTAGAGTGCCACCACTTCCACGAAATAGGGCATTGGAAATGAAGCTTCCCGAAATATCTGCAAGACATCAAGGATGGAAAAATCAAGCCGTCCTACGCAAGTATTTACACTATTAAATCTAATGATTCATCACATGCTATTTCTTGGGTTCTTGATACAGGATGTGGTTTTCACATTTGTTCTGATTTGCAGGGCCTAAGAAGAAATTGGGATGTGGAGCATGGGAAGATAAATTTGATCATGGGGAACAGAAGATCGTCGCCTGTCACCAAGATTGGAGTTTACTCTTTAATGCACAGTAGTAGATTAGGATTAGATTTAAATAATTGTTGCTATTCGCCAGATATTGCAAGAAACATCATTTCATTTCATGGTTTGTATAGACAAGGATTTAGATATTCATTTGATAATGAAAAGGGTTCTATTAATGCTTATCTTAATGGTGTTTTCTACTTTGAAGCATTGCCTTGTAATGGAATATATGAAACTGTGATGGTTGTAGACAATTTAGGAAATGTTGTGTTGTGTATTGATTCTTCCAATGATTTGGATAAAGCATGCTTGTGGCATTGTCGTCTTGGACATGTCAACAATAAACGTATAGCCCAGCTCCAAAAGGATGGAGTGTTGGAGTCATTCGACCTTAGGGACGATGACGTGTGTGAATCTTGTTTACTTGGAAAGATGACCAAGTCACCCTTCACTGGCACTTGTGTGAGGGGTGAGGGTTTATTGGATCTCATACATACCGATGCATGTGGGCCCTTTAGATCCACCACAAGGGATGCATGTCGCTTCTACGTGACTTTTACCGATGATTATAGCAGATATGGTTATATCTACTTAATTAGGCATAAGTCAGAAACCTTTAAAAAGTTCAAAGAGTTCAAGCAAGAAGTAGAGAATCAGTTGGGCAGGAAAATCAAGATGCTTCGATCCGATCGAGGTGGAGAGTACCTAAGTCTTGAATTCCACGACTACCTCAAGGAATGCGGAATCGTTTCGCAATTGACGCCACCTAGGACACCACAATTGAATGGTGTGGCTGAGAGGCGTAATCGAACATTGCTAGACATGGTTCGTTCCATGATGAGTCGTGCTTCACTACCTATCTCATTCTGGGGGTATGCCTTAGAGACTGCCGCCCATATCCTTAACCTAGTCCCTACGAAAAAGGTTGCCAAAACACCTCACGAGATGTGGACAGGGAAAGCTCCCTCGTTGGCACACATCAAGGTTTGGGGTTGCGAGACTTTCGTAAGACAAGAGACTCACGACAAGCTCGAACCTCGTAGTGAGCGGTGTGTTTTCATCGGCTACCCGCAGAAGTCCTTTGGATATCTCTTCTATAGACCGAGTGACAATGTTGTCTTCGTTGCGAGGAGATGAGTTTTCTGAGAGCGAGAACTCATAAGCCAAGAGGACAGTGGGAGGCAAATCGATCTTGAAGAGCTTCAAGAGTCGAGCGATAAAGGAACCTCTAACACTAGCGCTCAACCCGAGGAGGAAACTCCGGTTGAACCGATTGACGAGTCCTTAACTCTTAGACGTTCCAGTAGAGTTAGTGTTCCGCCCATGTTGTATGGTTTTCATATAATGGGTAAGGGTGATACGTTTATTAGTGATAGTGCACTAGTGAATTTGGACGAACCTAACAACTACAAGGAAGCAATGGCAGGACCGGAGTCTGCGAAATAGAAGGAGGCTATGGACAATGAGATTCAGTCCATGTATGACAACCAAGTTTGGAATTTGGTTGACAATGTACCAGGTCGTAAGACGGTCGGGTGCAAGTGGATCTTCAAGAAGAAGACTGACATGGATGGGAATGTACAAACTTATAAAGCGCGATTGGTTGCGAAGGGTTTCACTCAAACTCCTGAAGTTGACTATGATGAGACCTTCTCACCAGTTGCGAAGATAAAGTCTATCAGGGTGATGCTGGCCATTGCTGCATTTCATGACTATGAAATATGGCAGATGGATGTCAAAACCGCTTTCCTTAACGAGAAATTGGCTGAGGATGTTTACATGGCTCAGCCAGAGGGTTTTGTCGATACAAAGCACCCTAATAGAGTGTGTAAGCCTGAGAAGTCCATTTATGGACTAAAACAAGCATCTCAGAGATGGAATCTTTGTTTCGACAAGAAAGTCAAAGAGTTTGGTTTTCTGCGAAGCGAAGATGAATCAAGTGTATATGTCAAAGCCAGTGGGAGTATAGTAAGCTTCCTCATATTGTATGTCGATGACATACTACTCATAGGAAACGACATGCCAACCCTGAAGGAAGTTAAATCCTGGCTTGGGAAGTGCTTCGCTATGAAGGACCTCGGAGAGGCTGCCTATATTTTAGGTATAAGGATAGTGAGAAACAGAAGTAAGAGACTAATAGGACATTGTCAGAATACTTACTTGGACAAGGTACTAAAACGTGTTAGTATGGAGAATTCAAAGAAAAGGGAGTTACCAATCCAAAGTAATGCCAAGTTGAGTAAGACTCAAAGCCCGAGTACCGAAGTTGAGATAGCAGAGATGAGCCGAGTACCATACGCTTCCACAGTTGGCTCGATTATGTATGCTATGACTTGTACTCGCCCTGATGTGGCCTTCGCTTTGAGCGTGGTCAGCAGATATCAGGGGAACCCTGGTAAAGCACATTGGACCGCAGTCAAGAATATTCTTAAGTACCTTCGGAGGACCAAGGAATGGTTTCTAGTCCTCAGTGGGAGTGATGACTTAAGGGTGCGAGGGTATAGTGACGCCAGTTTTCAGACCGACAGGGACAACTACCATTCGCAGTCGGGCTGGGTCTTCACCCTAAATGGAGGAGAAGTGACTTGGAAAAGTTCCAAGCAGGAGACCGTAGCTGATTCAACGTGCGAATCAGAGTATATAGCGACAAGCGAAGCGTCAAAGGAAGCAATATGGTTGAAGAACTTCATTGGAGACCTTGGAGTTGTGCCAACCATAAAGGAGCCCATGGAAATTTTCTGTGATATTGAAGGAGCGGTTGCCTTGACTAAGGAACCAAGGGATCATGGCAGATCTCGACATATTGACAGAAAATATCACTTTATTCGACATCGGGTGGAAGAAGGACTTCTCGTAGTGAAGAGGGTATCGTCAGAAGATAACCCAGCAGATCCCCTTACGAAGGGACCGAGTAGGGTTAAGCACTTGCAACACGCTAGGAGCATCAGGCTGAAGGACGATATTAGTTTAGATTAGATAGCTTAGAAACGTGTAATAGATGAATGTAATTGACATTTGATGATTAAATAAAAGAGTATTATTTATAACTAAAGTACTGTCTTATGTTAATTATTTAGTTATTGTTTCATTTTGCATGTTTTGACTTCCCGAATAATAAGATTGTTCGAATGTTCCACAGTTGCTCATACTGTGGGAGTAGGTATGAAAGAAGATTGTCATGAATTGGTGTGTAGATTGTCTAAAGTATATTAGACATAGAAAAGGTTGCTGCAACGTTCATGAGTGCTTATGAGTTTGATTTGAGCCTTGGATTAGACCCGCGCTTGCTGGAATCACTTCACGGAATTTATCACGAGTGATCGTAAGATGATAATATCATATGGTATTAAAACCTAGATATATGGTTTGTTGTTTGCTAATTGGTTGTGCATTGATAATGCATAAACGCATCAGTAATTTGATGTTATAAAATGCATTGTTGTGTATGATTTGATTAGTGAATAGTAAATGCATATAAGTTGAAGTTTATTTGTTCCTTTTATCTTAAGAGGGTAAAAGCGATATTAGGGCCCCTCGATGATTTGATTTGACTTATGTGCCGGGCCCGGTAAGGACTGAATTGATGTGTTCAATTAAGTTCTATGTCAAATGAATCAAAGATAGAGAAACTAACTGCTGGACAATAAGTATAACTATGTTCCATGTAATTGTCCACACAATATCTAGAACAGAGGATTATACGATCCCTTATCTTAAGGACAGGTTATTGATAAGATCAAGAGTTTTGAGAACTACGATTGCTAATCGGATCCAGAAGTGGCATTTGCATTTATAGTTATTAGAATTATCCAAGTGGGAGACTGTTGGATTAGTGTCTAAGTCCATAACTATATTTGGTATGTACTTGACCCGGTTGTGCATGGTCCTTTTGGGTTGCCTTCACCAAAGCAACTTGACTGGAGGAATAATATAGAAAGAGGTGATTATGGTTTATTAATATATTATAAGACTAATATATTAAAAGAGAAATCATATTTGTTTAATTAACATTGGTCAATAATTAATTAAGAATTAATTTTGTGATCAAAAGAAGTTAATTGAACTTAAGGGGCTGAATTGTAATTATGTGATAGTTACAAAGTTGGGCAAGGAAACCCTAATAGATAGGGTGGACAAATTCTAGGGATAAATCCTTAAGAATTCGTCCATGATAGGGATTCTAGAATTATCTTATATGCTGCTTGGTGGCTAAGTAACCAGATAAGGATAATCACTGAAACCCTAATTCCTACATCTATATAAAGGACCCCTTGGCATGGGAATTTCGACCACTTGAACCCTAGAAGTCCTAGAGATGAAATTCTCCTCTCTCATCCCTCTCTTACTTCCTCCAATTGCTATTGGTGTTTGTGATTCATTAGAGGCACAACACTTGAGGTGCTAAAGTTCTCAAGGCTTCAAGATCTTCAATCAACAACAAGGTAAACATCTGGATCTGTTTTGTTATATTAATTTCGATTATATACACTAGATCTAGGGTTAGAAAGTATTGGATGAATTGCATGTAGAATAGAGAAACCTAGATCCAAGCATTAGGGTTTTCATGAGCACATAGGATGTTCTTTTGGCTCAAACCCATCAGTTTCTTCACCTGTTCTTGTCCATAGGGCTGGAAGGTTAGGTGCACCTTGAATCTCCTTCGATTGGGCGCAAAGGACTCGTGGAACCTGGTGACCAGTTCCTACACTCCTGAGAAAAGGATTGTTGTTACTTGGGAGCAGTTCTCTAAGATGTTTCGTACGAGGTATGTCCCCCTACTATTCAGTCACAGCCTGCAGTGAAGTGGTTCAAGCTCGCTAGAGATATAGAAGAGGGAGTAGCGTCAGGCTCCCGTTTAGTCATAGCCTGCAGTGAAGTGGTTCAAGCCCACTGATTCACGATATAGGGGACAGAGGGGACGTACTTATGGCAAGTGCGGTCAGGTTCATGTGGGTGCTTGTCGGTTTTCTTCGGGGTGCCACACATGTGGCAGGGAGGGCCACATTGCTTGTGAAGAAGAAGAATGAGTCTCACCGCATGTGTATTGATTATCGGGAGTTGAACATTTTAACGGTGAAACCCACTTCCATAGATTGATGAGCTTTTCGATCAGGTTCATGGTGCATCTTGCTTCTCCAAGATGGACTTGAGGTCAGGGTATTATCAGATGAGGGTTAGAGAGGAGGATGTGGAGAAAACAACGTAGAACTCGTTATGGTCATTACAGGTTCGTGGTGATGCCGTTTGGGCTCACTAATACTCATGCGGCATTTATGGACTTGATGAATCGGGTATGCAGGACGACGCTTGATCGATCAGTCATTGTTTTTATTGATGATATCTTGATATATTCTAAGACTAGGGAACAACATGAAGAGCACCTTAGAAAGCTTCTGGGAGTTTTAAGGCGGGAACGATTGTATGCCAGGGGCGAGAACTGTACTGAGGGAAAGTTCTTTGTCTATGAGAATTTTCGTTAGGAGTAGTGATGCATAATTTGGGAAGGTGAGTGCACCTATCTATGTTGGACTGCGGATTAAGATTTAGTGAACGTGGTATGGTGATAGCTCGATGGTGAGATTGTGGGGTGACAAGAGAGTGAGTGGATCCAGGTGGGAGTAATCACTTAGGATTGTTAGGAAAAACCATGGGGTGAACCCATGGTGAGTGAGAGAGAGTATCGCAATACTACGGGGAGCCGTAGCATTCACGAGTCAGTACGAGAGAGTATCGTAATACTATGGGGAGCCATATCATTCACGAGTCAGTAAGAGAGAGTATCGTAATACTACGGGGAGCCGTAGCATTCATGAGTCAGTAAGAGAGAGTCTCGTAATACTACAGGGAGCCGTAGTATTCACGAGTCAATACGAGAGAGTATCGTAATACTACGGGGAGCCGTAGCATTTATGAGTGAGTACGAGAGAGTATCGTAATACTATGGGGAGCCGTAGCATTCACGAGTCAGTAAGGGAGAGTATCGTAATACTACGGGGAGTCGTAGCATTCACAAGTCGGTAAGAGAGAGTATCGTAAGACTGCCGGGAGCCGTAGCACCCAAAAGCCAGTGAGAGAATGTTATAAGACTGCGGGGAGCCATAACACTCATCAGTCAGTACGAGAGTGATAGAAGACTGCGGGGATTCGTGGCATTCACTAGTCAGAGTGTGACGTAGAGGGGTTTTTAGGCCTGAGTAGACTTGTCAATTGAGTATGTGGGAACCTGGTGCCCGAACCAGGGGCGAGACTGGGGTCTCAGTGATGGTCGGAAACCATTATGTTTTGAGTTAGAGAGGGGTTGTCGCAAATCGGAAGGATCAAGGTGTAATGCATGCGTAGATTCGTGGAACATGGGTCATGAGTTGAGTACCAGATTGGGACGAGTGGTTCCAATTCTGTGTCAGACCAGACTCTTGTGGTTGAGTTTGGCTCTATCTATGTGGAGGACGAGAAGATTGGGATTTCGGAGTTTTCAGATGGATTTCATTATGAGCGGGACGTGTTTCCCATCTATTATTTTAGACCTGGGTGATTCGGTTCGTTGGTTTGAGGAGGACCACGACACGCATGATCTAGCAAGTGGTAGATGACAGAGGTCGAAGGTGAGGTGTGACTTCAAGTCGGTTGTAGTAATCGCTTGGGGTAAAGTGAACTTCGTGATTGTGAGTCCAGGGTGATTGGTTGAGACAGATAAGTTGGATAGGACGACCGTGAATTCGTATTTTCGGATGGGCTAGGGTAGCCTTGGAGATTCAACTCTTGGGTCGGGAGCTGACCTGTTACTCGGTGTTGGGAGGAACATTGAGAGGAAGCTGGGGCTTATGATTGTAGATATCAGAGGATAGTTCCGACTAGGCATGGTCATCCTTCTAGTGTCCGGGGACAGAGTATTGAGGTTCATTCTTCAGATGGGTTCTGATAGCAGTATCGGTCGTTGTTCCTTGGTGAGATGTGACCACTCTGTTCCTTTTGAGTTACGATCTAGACCAACTAGTGTGTCTGACATGAGTATTCAACAACCAATTATGGTCAAAGACTTGTCCCCATCAATCGCGATGAGGTAATCAGAGTTGGAAGTGTTTTATCGGTCCGAGATTCGATGAGCGATTGTCATGGTGATATGCTGCATGGGCGGTCTTCCGGGGAGACAGACCGCTACGGTTTCGAGTTCTGGAGAGTTAGAGCTGATACTGTAATAGCACGGGGGTCCGTCCTTTTCGGGTTGGAAGTTCCTGTCAGATTTGGATGTCATGGGAAGGAAATCGTTGTATGATATGAGATTTTCCGGTGGTGCTTCTCGGGTTGTTGTTTCGATCGATGTGTTGATAAAGAGCAATTTCGAGGGTGAAATATAATTGAAGTGGGGGAGAATTGTAACACCCCGATTCCTGGATGTGAAACTTGAGGATTTAGTGCAAGTGAAGGGCCTACTCGACGAGTTGGTTGGCCTCAACTCGTCGTGTAGGAGTTGATTTGGACGCGCGAGTTATGAAGCCTACTTGTCGAGTTGGAGAGTTGGACTCGACGAGTTGAGGCTCTGTGATGAAACCCTAATTTCTCGGGTGTGCAGCCTATTTAAAGGACCTTAAGTCCTTTACCCCGCCTCCTTCATCACCCTATCACGTCCAGAGAGAAACCCTAGTGAGCTAGTCCATATTTTGAGTGTGTGAAGCCAAAAGTGTGCATTCTTGGAGGAATCTTGAAGAGTGAAGAGCTTGGAACAAGAAGGAGTCTTTATATGTAGCATTCATACAGTTGTAGCGTCTATTTGGAGGTAAAAAGTCCTTACCTTGGCTTGCCATTTCTTAGATATCTTCTTGTGTGAGTTTATGGGTATTTTGGTGCAAAATGAGGGCCATTTTTGGGTTGAGCTTGTCCAAGGGGAGTAGTTGCAGATCTGGACTCCTCTAAGCCCTCATGTACATAAAGTCTCAAGATTTATGAAGCTTATACCCTTCTTCATGTCCTAAACCCCTTCTTGAGCATAGTTTTGGGTATTCTAGCCTTGTGAGGCCTTGCATGATCATAAGGTTAGCAACTTTATGTGGTAACTTCATCCTAGGAGGTTGGATCTGGAGTTTGGAGCATTGGAATCGACTGGAATGAGTTTAATGAGAAAGGAATGAAGAACTCGACGAGTTGGGTATCCAACTCGACGAGTTGAGTTGGGTTTTCCCGTTTTTGTATACAGAGTAAACTCGACGAGTTGGTGGAACGACTCGACGAGTAGTTAGGGTTTTCCCCGCTCTTTTGGACTCTGCATGGACTCGACGAGTTGGCTAGCAACTCGGCGAGTTGACATGGGTTTCGTGATTTACTGAGTACTGAGGAACTCGACGAGTCCATGAGTTGCACTCGACGAGTTGGGTCAGCTTTGACTGTTGACTTCCGTTGAATTTAGGGTTTGGTCAAGCTGTGGATTTTGGAGGCTATGGAGGGGCGGAGTCTATACCAGCAGTTCGAGTGTTGGACATACTTGCTTTGCTTACGAGGTGAGTCTTCTCACTATAATTACCTGAGTGGTAATGTTGTGTGGCCAAAGGGTCTTATTTGAGTTATCGAACGGAGGGTCCTATGCGCTTATATTGAGTTATGTGATATTATGCATCTTGTATTTGTGATATATGCTATATTATTATGTGCATTACTAAGATAGGACCGGAGGGTCCAAACCGAGTTGTGAGACCGGAGGGTCTTCATTGAGATACATGACTGGAGGGTCCGACCCGAGCTGTGAGACCGAAGGGTCTTCATTGAGACACATGACCGGGGGGTCCACACTAAGCCGTGAGACCGGAGGGTCCATGTCGTGCTATAGCCATGAGAGGCTTATTATTTGTGTTTATGGTATTTTGGGGAACCCACTAAGCTTCGTGCTTACAGTGTTGTGTGATATGTGTTTCAGGTACTTCTCAGGATCGCGCGAAGGCGTCGGCTTGATTGTACACACCAGTTGGAGTTTATGTTTTTGAGGATTCTGGGATATTATCAAACATTTGTTAACTTGTGTTTTGACAACTTATACATTTGTAGTTTTTGAGAAATGTGATATTGGGTTTTATGTGATTTTAAAAAATGAAAAAAATTTGGTTGAGAATTTAGAGTGTTACAAAACGATTGTATGCCAAGTTCTCGAAGTATGAATTTTGGTTACGAGAGGTCCAGTTATTGGGATACCTTATTAACCATAACGGGATTTTGGTCGACTCGGCCAAGATTGAGGATTTCATGCAGTGGGAGGTCCCGAAGTCTCCCTTGGAGATTAGGAGTTTTCTAGGTTTAGCAGGGTATTATCAGAGATCTATTCAGGATTTCTCCAAGGTTGTTGTACCCCTCACTTGTCTGACGAGGAAGGGCGTGGATTTTCGTTGGGGCCTCAATAATAGGCTGCATTCGAGACATTGAGACAGAAGTTATGTGAGGCCCCTGTAATAACCCTCGCGGAGGATGTTGAGGATTTTGTTGTATATTGTGATTCTTCTATCACCGGTTTGGGGGCGCTACTTATGTAACGATGGAGGGTTATTGCCTATGCTTCTGGTAGCTGAAGCCGCATGAGGTTCGATATCCGACACATGATTTGGAGCTGGGGGCAGTAGTGTTTGCCCTCAAGATTTGGCGGCATTATCTTTATGGGGTCCAGTTTACCATTTACACTGACCACAAGAGTTTGAGGAATCTCATGGATCAGCCGAATCTGAATATGAGGTAGTGTATATGGCTTGACGTGCTCAAGGATTATGAATGCAAGATTCTTTATCACCCGGGGAAAGCGAATGTGGTCATTGATGCCTTGAGCCACAAGTTGGCTAGTTCTTAAGTTGGGAGCTTATGTATGAGGATTTCGATTGGTTCGCCACGTCTAGATTTAATTAGGGAGGCTCAGGGGTGAGATTGACATGTTTTCTACCGACGTCCGTGGATTATTGATCCAGTGTGGTCGGGTTTGGGTACCAGATTTTAGTGGGATCAGACACACTGTGTTGGAGGATGCACAAAAGTCTAGATTTTCGATAAACCCTAGAGCTACCAAAATGTATCGTGATTTGAGACTTAGTTATTAGTGGTCGTATATGAAGAGGTAGATAGCCTAGTATGTTGAGAGGTGCTTGACCTATCGGATGATCAAGACCGAGCATCAGAAGTTGCATGGCAAGCTTCAGCCGTTGGAGGTTCCCATGTGTAAATAGGAACATATCACCATAGATTTCATCACCAAGTTACATCAGAAGGCTAAGGGATTTGATGTGATATGGGTTATAATGGAACGTTTGACCAAGTGTGCTTACTTTTTAGCTATTAGGGAGAGCTCCTTAGCCGAGAAATTGGTCGATGTTTATGTGTGCGAGATTGTCGCTCAACATAGTGTTCCGGTTTCTATTGTATCTGATCGAGATGTTCAGTTCACTTCTAGATTTTGGTAGAGGTTGCACGAGGATACGTTGATGATAGATTTTAGTGGGAATTTTAGCACCGCTTATCATCCGCAGACTGACGGTCAGAGCGGGAGGAACATCCAGACGCTCAAGGATATGTTGATGATAGATTTCAGTGGGAATTGGGATACCTACCTTCCTTTGGATGAGTTTTCTTACAACAACAACTATCACTCCAGTATCAGTGCGCTGCCGTTTGAGCTTCTCTATAGGAAGAAGTGTCATACCCCAGTCTGTTGGAGAGAGGTCAGTCACAGGGTCATGGGAAAAATGAGGTGGTTCTTTAGATGACAGAGCTTATTCAACAGATCAGGCAGAGGTTACAAACAACTCATAGTCAACAGAAAAGTTATGGTGAAAGGCATCGATCGGAGTTGGAGTTCCCGGTCGACGACATGGTATTACTCAAGTTATCACCATGGAAGGGTGTAATACGATTTAGGAAGAGCGGCAAGTTGGGGCCCCGATATATTGGGCCATTTTGAGTATTAGCCAGGGTAGGCTGGGTAGCCTATCAGTTGGATTTTCCTGAGAAGCTCAGTCAGATTCACAACACCGTCCATGTTTCTCAGCTTCAGAAGTGTGTGGCTGATGACTCAGTAGTTGTTCCTTTGGATGCTATTCAGGTTGATGATCACCTGAACTATGTTGAGAGGTCAGTGACGATTTTACATAGGAAGACAAAGGCCTTGCGCAACAAGGTGATATCTTTGGTCAAGGTACAGTGGCGGCATCGGAAGGTTTTCGAATGGAATTGGGAACCCGAGGCAGAGATGCGAGAGCAGCACCCTAAGTTATTCGCATCACCATACTTCAAGGATGAAGTATGATTCAAGTGGGGGAGAATTGTAACACCCTTGATCCATGTATTTTCCGTTTTTACCCCTTTAGTATGAATTTTTTTTTGCAAAGTGGTCCCTTAGCTCCTTAAGAGGAAAACACACCTTTTGTTAAGTACGTTGGGCGTACACTTATGTACGTTGGGGATATGTGGCTGATGCCCAAACCCTAATTTTTAGGGTTTGAGCCTTATTTAAACATCATTATCTCATTGAGACCCCTTCATTCATCAGCCTCCATCCCCATTTTAGTCCCTAGCAAACCCTAATTCCTTGTGTGAGCCCGTGTGAGCTTAAGAGTGCATTTGTGTTGTTCTTTAAGGAAGGAGAAGGAAAGGAAACCATCTTGGAAGCTTAAGGCACTATAGATCCAGTTGTGTTTCACCCTCAAGCATCATTTGGAGGTATAAAGTCTCAAACTTGATGAGTATTTGCTTAGATCTTGTTAGCTTGGAGTTTGTGTTCATTTTGGTCCTATAAGCTTGGTGTTCATGATTATGGATTTCTATAGCCCATAAGGGCTATCCTTCTAGACGTATTTAGGTGCTTAGGACCATAAAAATGTGATCTTGGTCCCTTTCCTTTCTTCATGCATGAGATATGAGGTTTTGGTTTGTCTTTTAAATTAGGGTTTAGTTGTTGGACCCTTTATAGCCATGGAAAGTCATAAAGTTGGAAACTTTATGACTTAGAACGTTATTTGCAACTAGATCTAAGTTTTAGACGTCGTGTCTTAATCGATTAAGAACTTAATAGAAGAGAAAAGGGCGCAACCGAGTACGCTGGGCGTACTTGATGGTATGTTGCACGTACCAGGGCGAGACCCCGCATTCTAGCCAAGAGAGTGCACTATGTTGGGCGTAGTGGCTAAGTACGATGAGCGTACTCAGTTTGAGTTGACTCTATTGACTTTTTGACTTTTGACATTTGACAAATATTTTGAACAAGTTTGACTTAGGGGAATTTTGGGTATTTTGAGTTTAGGTCACTGTTTGTTGTATAAGTGATCTATAAAGTTGACTTTTGGAGCAACATTCTTTTATGCTATTTCTCAGACAGTGAGGTGAGTTTCCTCACTGTACTTGTGGGTTGAAGGCACCAATACCGATCCATTCAGTTATGTATCCTGGTATATAGGATGTTGATATGCTGTAGTGATCTGTTTGATCTGAATAATTATATGTTTGCTAGTTATGTGTTTATCGCATCTGTTGACATAGTGCGGTTGGGTTGAGGTTATACTGCTCTGTGTAGAAATCCAACAAACCGAGGAGCAATCCAGACATAACCTGTGGGCCGGAAAGGCAAGCCAGACTTATGTTGAGGACTCGGGAGCAAGCCAAACATAAGGTAAGGGCCAGAACAGCGAGTCAAACTTATGCTGTGGACTCGGGAGCTAGCCATACATGAGTTGTGGGCCAGAGAGGCAAGCGAGACTCATGTTGTGGGCTCATGGGTAATCTAGCCCGATGGTTGTTGACCCAATATGCATGTTGTTCTATGTTTGTGTAGTGGTACTTTAGGGAACTCACTAAACTTTGGCTTATCGTTTAAGTTTTATGTTTCAGGTACTTCAGATGATCGAGGGGAAGCAAAGGCGTGATCGTACACATCCTTCGGTGACATGCTTTGGAGATGTTATGAAACATTGATTTTGGAACATTTGTATTTGATCTTGGGTTATTATGATTTGGATTGATTGAAAACAATGATTTCTCTTTGATGAAAAATGAAAGATTTTATTGGGATTTTTGGGACGTTACATATAACTTGATTTTTTTTTTAACTTTTGATTTTTTTAAACTTTGATTTTTTTTTAAAACTTTGGTTTACGGATTTGATACAATTTCTTTTTATAGTTTTCACAATTTTTTATAACTTCATTTTGAACAAAAAACTATGATTTTTTTATTTTTTTTATAGTTTCTTTTAATAATATTTTCAGTTTCTTGTATGTTTTTTAACACGTGTGATTCTTTAACGAAATTTCTAGACATTGTTTATAATATTTTCTTAATTTGTTTTTTATAATTTTCTTTTTTTATGTTCTTTAAAATTAGTTTTTTTCTAAAAAAAATCTGATAGCTTCTTTTATATATGTTTTTAGAAATTTTATATTTTTATTTTCTTACTTGTTTATTTTAGTATTATTTTAATGTTTTTAAGACTAAAATGATTAAAATTTCGGTGTTGAGAACTATTTTCAGTTTGCAAAAATCGGTTTATTTAAATTTCAGTTTATTACAACAGCCTGGAGATATTAAAAAATAAACAGACTTCTTATTACAGGCTACAACTGTTTGGTCCACCTCTTCTGCTGTAGAGGTGATCCGCAGACTTAATGAATTTTTGCTTCGAAAAAACAAACAACACCTAAACCTCAAAAGGACCTCAATGATCCATAAAGTTGCCAACTTTATGGAATCCATCCACCCAAACTCTCCCAAACATGGAGAGAATGCACAACAAGCCTGGATCTAAAAGCATAACTTATAAAGCTTACAACTTGAGGACTTACAATTGTCTGGAATACGTGCAATGAGGTGGTGAGGGAACTTGTTTGTTGGATCTATGCTCAATGAACACCTTCTTCTCCTTTAAGATACCAAAAATCACCACTTAAGCTTCAAGAACACCAAAAATGGAGGCTAAGCTTGCTTAGGATGAAAGGGAGGTGATGGAGGCTAAGGATGTGCAAACCGTAGCCATCATATCCTTTAACTAAAGCTTAAAGCCCGGAAAATTAGAGTTTTGCATGCAGGTGGCTGGCACGTCCTGGCTCGTACCCTGCCACATCGTGGCGCCCAAAATGAATGCACGTTTCTAACGGGTGCCGCCACATCGTGGTACTAACACCACCACGTCATGGCCACCAAAATCTTATACTTTTAAGTCTTAAATGTCAAAACAAAAGAAAATCATACCTCGAACTTGGTGTTATAAGTCTCCCCCACTTGAACTCGATTTCGTCCTAGAAATCCTCAGCCGAAAATAGATCTAGATAGTGCTCGCACATCTTTTCCTTGAGCTCTCAAGTCCACTCTGAGCCTTTCTGATGCTGCGAATACACCTTGACCAAGGGGACCACCTTGTTGTGTAAGGCCTTTGTCTTTATATCAATAATCATCACTGGTCTCTCCACGTAGTTCAGGCGCTCATCGACCTGAATGTTGTCCAATGGGGCCACTGTTGTATCATCCATAAGCACTTCTAAAGCTGAGAAACATGGAAGGTGCTATGAATCTGGCTCAACTCCTCTGACATATCTAACTGGTAGGCCACCTTGACCACCCTGGCCACCACTCGAAAAGGTCTGATGAACCGGGGACCCAACTTACGCCACTTCCTGAAGCGTATAACACCCTTCCAAGGTGATACGTTCAACATAACCATATCTCCAACCTGAAACTCCAACTCTGATCGTCTCCTATCAACATAAATCTTTTTTCGGCTTTGCGATGTCTGTAATCTTTGTCTAATATGCTAGATAAGCGATGTTGTCTGGAGCACCACTTCTCCGACACATCCTCCCATAGAGAATCTCGTATGCAGGTGTACTGATGCTGGAATGATAACTGTTTTTGTATGGAAACTCAACTAAAGGAAGGTACGAGTCCCAACTCCCACTAAAATCAATAACGCAGGCTCTCAACTGTCCTCGAATGTCTGGATAAATTTGCTCGCTCTGCCCATCTTTCCACGAGTGATAGGTCATGCTAAAATGTAGTCTAGTACCCAACTCTTCATGAAACCTCTTCCAAAACCTGGAAGTGAATCAGACATTCAGATTAGATACAATAGAAACCGGTACACCATGGCGAGCAATGATCTCTCGCATATTGACATCGACTAATTTCTATTTCCAAGAACTCTCTCGAATAACAAGAAAATGGGACCTCTTGGTCAGACGGTCGACAATCACCCAAATGACATCAAATCCCTTAGCCTTCCTTGGCAACTTTGTGATAAAATCCATGGAGATATGTTCCCATTTACACATGGGAATCTCCAAAGGCTGTAGCTTGACATGGGACACTCCTCCCTGAAGTCCTACAATCGCGATGGCTATAGTGGCTGTGGCGGCAGCAGCCTCACTGACAACAATATAATGCTCATCGAACATTTCAATCAAGGTGGTCTTGACAGACCCAAACACATCTGGGATCGCCTCCCTGATTGCCAAAGTCACCTGAGTAGTGATCAACTCATGGATCTCGTGGTTACTTAAACATGGCCTCTCCGGACCATCACCACCCGAACCGGACCCTCACGTAACCGCCGTACTGAAAATAAACCAGGAACACGTCAGAAAATTACATTATACCCTAACCCATCACTACTCGACTACTCATACCTTGGAACCCGTGACTTCCTCCATACGCGTACGACTCCTATGCTTCCTGTAGTACGGGCCCATACTGCCTTCCACACATACCCGTATTTGTCTCGGAGGATCGCCAAGGAATTCCTAGGCCACTAGGCCCAAAGCAACTAGGGTACACACACACCTTACACTTACTCTCTCAAGAGTAACTACCAATTCCTTACCTCTTCTAGCACTTTAATAATCACACACTCAACTCATGAAACCTTCACTAACACTCTGGTCACCTTACGCATGCTAATCATACCGAATGCAAGATTCAATAGACAGTTGAATAATGGATTCCACCCTAAGCCCACAACCAAACAAGGAGCGGGAAATAAGGCTAAATCAAGCATTCTCAGGCTATATAATCCCATTTATGTACAATCATGATGCATACACTTAGCAACTAGAACAATAATGTAAGTTTCATATGGAATAACTAGAAATTCCCCTAGGTTATCAAACATCATAATCAGACAATTCTATCATGCAATTCCTGAATATCCTTAGCCTACGAACTAGTTTACAGTTCTAATACTTTAACATATCACCAATAATATACATATAACAAGTGTGGGTATCTTGGGGAATAACATTCTCTTGAGCTCCGACTGATTATACACATCACATCCTCCTTTTTAGTTATTTATAAATTATTTTTGAAAACTCTTTTGTAGATCCATAGTTTGAGTCTGGAATCATACGAGTGATTATACCAACCCCACGGATTCATAGATGCCACTGTGTATCGACATCTTTTCTGCCTTTAGAAGTCCATCTACATCCTTAAGCAGGCTCCTCGGGTCTGGGTTCAGTGCTTTGGCAGTCATGTCGTTCAACTTGGTTTTTAGCACAACAAAATTGACTCATCTTTATTTATTTTGAGACATGGATATGATATATCTTGTTTTTTTCTTTATGTTGATGACATTATCCTTACAACTTTATCCTCAGGATTACTTTGTCAGCTCATAGACTCTATCGGTTGTGAGTTTGCCATGGCCGATCTTGCTTGCTAAACTATTTCCTAGGAATCTTCGTCTCTCAGTCGCCAACTAACATGTTTCTTTCTCAAACTAAGTATGCCAAAAAGTTCCTTCAATGTGCTCATATGTCAAACTGTAATCAATGTTGGGTCTCCAAGATTAGCGTAAATGGTGATCCAGTTTCTGATCCATCCATGTACCATAATATTGGGGGCATTACAGTACTTAACATTCGCTCGAACAAATATTTCCTTTGTAGTTCAAAATATATGCCTCTATATGCACAATCCTTGAGAGCTCCACCTCCAGGCTCTCAAAGGCATATTTCGCTTTATTTATGATACTATTGATCACGACCAACAATTATGTGCCTTTTCCGCATCTAATCTTTCTGCTTATTCTGGTGTTGATTGAGGCAGATGTCCTACGACAAGTTGATCCATATGGATTATTGTGTTTTGATAGGTAATATTTTTTTCTTAGTCTTCAAGCGACAACACACGGTATCACAGTTCAATGCCAAAACTGAATATCGAGGTCTTGCCAACGTTGTAGCTAAGACAACTTGGCTTTGTAACCTTCTCAAACAACTTCACTCACCTCCGCATACTGCCACCATTATCTGTATCGTTCCAACATCAACAAACCAAACATATTGAGCTAGTCATTAACTTTGTCCAAGACAAAGTTGCTATCGGCCACGTTCGTGTTCTCCATGTCCCCTCTCAATATCAATACATATACATCTTCGCCAAGGGGTTACCATTTCCGTTTTTCTTAGAGTTTCGCATCAATTTAAGCATGTGCCTTCCTCCCGCTCAAACTATGGGGGCCCATTGTTGTATAGCTTATGTATATTCGACCCTCTTAGGTTTTTGTCCACTTGCTGTATATTTATATGCTTTCATGTTACTGAAATCAATCAAGGAAATTATCCCACTATTAGTAAGTTTCGTGACCGAGTCACACTTTGCTTTGGGATGGATGTGGTTGAGTCGAGCCAAAAGTCAGCAGGGCAAAGTGACTCAGTCGAGTCTCTTTTTGTTCATGATTTGACTCGGTTGAGTTAGAACTGGTAAGATTTGAACGATTTGAGTCTATAAATACCATTTTTATGTCACATTGCATCATATCTCGACATTAGAAGCAATAAAACTCGCTTTTCTGTAGAGAATCATCAAAGAATGCATTTTCATGTAACGATTCAAGATTTTTATTAGTTAGTTACACGTTATAGTTGTTAAAACATATTTTTATTGATACGTTTTTAGTTATAATCAATTAAAAACCCTTATGCAAAAAGGTATTTCACAATAGTTTTGTGTCCTACTTTAGCTATATTATCTTTTGGGTATAACATAGCAACGAGTGCCTTTATTTTAGTTTTATATGTACTATCTATATTTTATTTTTATATATACCATCTATTTATTTGTTGGCCTCACAACCCAACAGTAGACAACTCAAAAATAGCCAAGATACTTTGACATACTACAAGTAATTGATAAAATACATGATATTAACATCATTTTTCGTTTAGCCACATAACAAATGCATTTCATACAATTTTCTTTGTTGCTCTCTTAAGGTTGATGGATCCCATCAATCTGATCGTCAATTTTCTTTTTTGTCATTCTTTTTTCCTCTCGCAATCTTTCAAAGTTTCTTTGTACGTTTTCCATAAATTTCTTGCTGTCAAAAAAAAAAAAAAAAAGGATTTTCATCCACTCTTGTATACTTGAAGAAAATGTTTCTTTACCTTTATTCTTAAAAGTTTTTCTTCTGGTTAGACGGGGATCATGTATTGGCCCATGAACAAACTTGTGTGTATTTGAGGATGACGAGTTGTATTCCCTTGATTTAATATTCTTGGTCAGTTGGCCCAATATCAACTTCATCATTATCTCTTTTTACTTTTTGTACAGTACGTCATTTTTTTCACCACATATCTCATCCAAGTGTGAAAAAATATGAATTCAAAACCATCCAATGAAAGATATAACGTAATATTCAACGATGTAACTATAAAAGTTTGACATATGTTGATCAACATTAATTCTGGGATTATTGTACCCTCGCATATGAGTATTTAAGATATATTTAAAAAGTAATATAAAATTATTGCAAAAGGATATGATATGTTTGAAACAATAGTAACATTAATTGCTTAGTTGTTAATGTGGCAGGGAGGACTATTTAAAAGAAAAGATTGATATTACACGAATATAAAAGTAATTGCAAAAGCTTATTTGATACGTTTGAATAAAAATAATTACAAAAGCTCCTATGATATGTTTGAAAGAATATGACATGACTTGATATAAGTAAAAGAAGGTACGTATTTCTAAAACATTGTCTTTTGTACCATTTAAAAAAGTGGAAAATATTTTCTAAATGAATTGCTATTGTTTTGGTGTTTTTTAGGAAATGTTAGAACAAACATCGGAAATTGATTACTTAGATTTATACCACTTCAACTGTTGAACACCGAATTTTCATGAGCTTTCAACTACTCCACAATTCACTATGATAACATCCCTATAAATATACACCACTTGTTGATACTGATCTTCTATGCATTCTCCCTCGATCATGATGGGATTGACTACTCTCCTTTTGCTTTCTCTACTTCTTCTTCATCAATGCATATCAACCGCTAATGCAACCAAAGTTTCTCACGATGGTAGGGCCATCACCAGTGATGGCCAACGCCGTCTTCTCATCTGTGGCTCCATTCATTATCCACGTAGCACGCCCGAGGTACATATAATTATATACCACCTTTCTTTAAAAAGATTTATACGACCTAGCTAATCTCTGTACTATAACCTTAATTTGTAACCATTGTCTTATCAAACATAAATATCATGTGCTTTATTAGATGTGGCCTGATTTGATTAAGAAGGCTAAAGAGGGTGGCCTTGATGCAATTGAAACTTATGTTTTTTGGAACGCTCATGAGCCTTTTCGTCGCCAGTATGACTTTTCTGGCAATTTGGATTTAATAAGGTTTATAAAAACCATTCAAGATCACGGCCTTTATGTTGTTCTTCGTATCGGACCTTATGTTTGTGCCGAATGGAATTACGGGTTTGTTATATTTTCTTTTCTTGCATTAATTTGTGTCTACTTATTTCAAACATCTTGCTTTATATCATTAATGTTGCATGTTTTATACTAATGGTTTCAGAGGATTTCCACTATGGTTGCACAACATGCGTGGGATTGAAGAACTTCGAACAGCTAATACTGTGTACATGGTAATTATATTTTATCAGTTATTGATCATATTTTGTTAATTGTTATAATACATATGCACAAGTTGGCCATCAAATATAGCTAACACGATTGCTTTTGTGTATCGACGAATATCAGAAAGAGATGCAAAATTTTACTGAAAAGATAGTCGACATGGTAAAAAAAGAGAAGCTTTTTGCTTCTCAAGGAGGGCCCATCATTCTTTCCCAGGTATTCTTGTTTAATGCAATCCTTAATTCATTTTGCATTTATAACTATCAGTATAATTAATATCGATAATTATATTGAATCATAAACAGGTCGAAAATGAGTATGGAAATGTGATGACATCTTATGGACATGCTGGGAAAGTTTATGTCGACTGGTGTGCAAAGATGGCTGATTCACTTAATATTGGTGTCCCATGGATCATGTGTCAACAAAGTGATGCTCCAAAGCCTATGGTAACCATTAATGAATTCATATTTATTTTAATTTTACAAAGGCAACTATATATCTTGTAGCTTAGAAGTCTGATTAATTATAGTCTACTTAATAATGTTGCCAGATAAATACATGCAATGGCTGGTATTGTGATGAATTTACTCCCAACAATCCCAATAGCCCAAAGATGTGGACTGAAAACTGGACTGGATGGTATTTTATATAATTATGTCAATATTACTTCTTTATTTTTGTTAAATTTGCTTTATTGTTATGATAAATTTTGGGATTAATAATTATAGGTTCAAGAGTTGGGGTGGTTCAGATCCGTTTAGAACAACTGAGGATCTTGCTTATGCTACGGCTAGGTTTTTTCAGCATGGAGGCACTTTCAATAACTACTATATGGTATTTAATACTATTGTTCTTCTTTACTTCACAATTAGTTCATGAATCTTAATTGTAATTAAATAATGAATCAATATATTTACAATATGTTACATTCTTTATGTGCCTAGTATCATGGTGGCACAAATTTTGGTAGAAGTGCTGGTGGTCCATTAATCACAACCTCATACGACTATGATGCTCCTCTTGATGAATATGGTTATGTATCTTCTATTTTCGATTTCACAAATTAATACGGAGTACATGTTAAATAATATTGATGATGACATGCAAGTATGCAACTCAACTGATCAAATGATGGGATTTCTGGCTTGTTATAGGGTATTTCAATCAACCCAAATTTGGGCATTTGAAGGAGCTCCATGACGCTCTCCATTCCATGGAGAAGGTTCTCACCCATGGCAATGTTTCACACACAGACTTGGGGAATTCAGTTTCGGTAGAACTATATATATATATATATATATATATATATATATATATATATATATATATATATATAATTACGTGTTTTATAAATCTTTTGCTGCAAGCCAAACTTGCTGAAAATTAAGAGTATGTTTAATTTTCTTTGTTTGTTTATGGGGATGACAGGCATCGATTTATCAGTCAACCGATGGAACTGGTTGTTTTTTGAGCAATACAAATACGACATCGGATGCTAGGGTTAGTTTTCAAGGAGCACTGTACGATGTTCCTGCATGGTCTGTTAGTGTACTTCCCGACTGTAAGAATGAAGTCTATAACACAGCCAAGGTAGGTAACCAAATACTTATCTTCATGTATGGATAAGAATGGAAATGCCGTTAAGATTTGCATCCAATGTCTGAACTTTTCACAGGTGAACACTGAAACATGGGTGATAGAGAAGAAAGCAAATCAAACAGAGCAAGAACCAGTACCATTGAAGTGGGCATGGAGGCATGAGAACCTCGATGACACTGTTATTAAAGGCAAGGGAGACAAAAGTGCTTCTAAACTGATGGATCAAAAAGCTGCTAATGATGTTAGTGACTACCTGTGGTACATGACCAGGTATATATATGATCACTTTATAGATTAACAATAACAATGATAATCAACTTAGTTACTTATTAACTCGAATATTTCTTTTGATTATCAACTGAAGTGTGAATATTGATGAGAATGACCCGATTTGGAGCGATGATATGAGCCTGAGAGTTAATTGTACTGGTCAAGTTCTCCATGCATACGTAAACGGTGAATATATAGGAAGAGAATTTGTTACATACGGAATTTTCCATTATGTTTTCGAGAAGAAGATTAAGTTGAAACCTGGCCTAAATCAAATAACCTTACTTAGCGTCACCACCGGTTTTCAGGTAACAAAACGAGAACTACGTATATTTGACTATATATTGATTTATATTCATCATATGCATGTAATGTTGTTTGTATATGGAGCAGCATTATGGGCCGAAATTTGATATGATTGCAAATGGTGTGCCTGGTCCAGTAGAGATCATAGGAAGGAAAGGTGATCAAACTGTCATTACAGATCTGTCTTCCCACGAATGGTCTTTCAAGGCTGGAATAAAAAGCATCGATCAATATAATAACCTTGTTAAAGTCGATTCCTCCGAGTGGAAAACTCATGACCTTCCCACACAACGAAAAATGACTTGGTACAAGGTATACGAATGTATTTCATTTGGTATAAAGATCAAATGTTTAATCTTATTACTTATTAGTAAGTACTTGGAATTGTTCTGGATGCATGCAGACGACATTCAAAGCTCCGATGGGAACAGATCCGGTGTCTTTGGATCTTGACGGATTGGGTAAAGGACTTGCATGGGTGAATGGGAAAAGCATCGGTAGATATTGGCCAAGCAACATTGCAAAAAGCCATAATTGCTCGGAGAAAGCTTGTGATTATCGTGGTAAATATGATAACAACAAGTGTGTTAGGGCCTGTGGTCTACCGACGCAAAGGTGGTATCATGTTCCACGATCGTTCTTGGTGGATGGTGATAAGAATGAACTGGTTTTGTGGGAGGAATTTGGAGGCAACCCATCGTCGTTGAACTTCCAGACAGTGTCAGTCGGAAAGGCATGTGGTTATGCATACGAGAATAAGACGATGGAGATATCGTGCAGCCATGGTAGAAGCATCACAGGAGTTCGATTTGCTTCTTTTGGAAACGTTCAAGGGAGCTGTGGGTCGTTTCAAAAGGGGACTTGTCAAGGGAGAAAGAATGCTTTGGACGTATTGAAAAAGGTAAATGATCAACACTGCATGTTTGTTTAATGTTTACAGTCATAATATGAATTGTTCATAATATTATTCGTGAACAGGAATGCATTGGGAAGGAGAAATGTGTGGTTACAGCAAATGAAGCCGTGTTTGGATCCGTCGATTGTAAGGGTATCAGAAAGAGACTTGTTGCAGAAGTAGTTTGTTAGTTATTGTTCTTTTCATTATTTTTTTGTTTGTTTTAGAAACAAAGACTGCGATCTTGATGGCAGTTTACTTCTTTAATTAAATTTGGGACTGGTTGGAAATTTTATTAATTTTTTTCAAGAAGAAAATAGACCTGTGCATGTATCTATCAATGAGTATGCATGTATCTATCAATGAGTACTTGGTAAACCACAAAACCTATTTAATAGTGCGATAAAGTTTTTCTTTTTGGTGCGGTGGTAGTAAAAAACCGCACTATTAAAACTCATTCGCATTAATAAACCAAAGAACCACACCATTTAAAGCATTTTTTGGTGCGTTTTTCCTATATTCACATTAAAAGACATTAAAAACGCATTATATAGTGCGTTAGTTTAAAACCGCATTATTAAATACATTTATAAAAATAAATTCCAAATTTTCGTTTCCCTCTCAAATTTTATATCTAATAAACCGCTTCAATAAAAGGTAAGGAATCGCATCAATAAAACATATATCCCTATATTGTTTGTGTTTCCCCCCTTTGCAGAAAACACAAAACGCAGATAAACCTATGTCTTTTCTTCTTCCTTCTTTTCTTTTTCTTATTCACCGTTGGTGGCGTCGTGTTGTTCAAGGTGGATCAGAAATATATAGGAGATTGTGGTGCGTGGATGGTTTTCGGAAAAGGCAGGGGTTTCGTGGTCGGTGTTCTCGGCAGCAAACAGGTGGCGGTGATGAATGACAACAGTGGTTTAAGGGTGGTTTTCGATGGGTGTTTGGTCTCGCCCACATGGTACACACCGGCGGCGGAATCTGATAGCTTCAAGGATGATGAATTTGGCCCCCAATTTCACCTGCGATTCCACACTCCACAACCCTCTATCTTCGGTGGATCTTATTGCATCTGTGTATTCTAGTAACATGGGTCTTCGTTATTTACAAGAGGGTTTTCATTTTAACATGGATGTTGATGATTGCATACATTCCAACGAAGCTTTCTGGGAGTGTTGTTATACTATACCCATTTTGTTTGACCAAAGAATTCTGATGATGATTCCATACATTTAGAGAAGGAATAATCGTAAGGTTAAGGATAAGAATCCTGGTTGTTTTTTCTGATGATATTAAGGAAGGAACAACGATTTGGAAAATCTAACAAGATGAAGTCACAATTTGACAGATCCGACCATGTACAAAACTTTTCTTAGTTTTCCATTTTAGGATTTAATTTTCATTAAGCAGATATGTATAATGTTCTTCCATATCAATTCTTTGATTTATGCTATGTGAATGGTGGTGGAAGATCGATGGTTGTGGTGAGGTTGCATTCAATGGAAAGGCTGATACGATTCCACCATTTTCACCTGCAACTGGGTTTTTTTTGGTGCAATATCCTTATTTGGGGCGGGTTTTTTTTTTGTTTTATTGGTGCGGTTTGTATTTTTTCTGGATTATTTTTTGGTGTGGTTTTGGCTATTTTTTGGTGCGGTTTTAGAACCGCACCATTAAACAAGGTTATTTTTTAATGCGATATTTGTCTGTGCAGTTCAATACCCGCACCAACAAATCATTTTAACCGCATCAACAAATTCTTTTTGTACTAGTGAACGATAACGATATATTTGACTTACTGGGGATAATATCCTCAACTAATGGGCTCTAAAAAGCTTTGATTTTCTCTGACCGTGTGGTGGACCTCGATGATGGGTCTGATGGGCCGCGGGCCCGAGATGGGTAGAATTGGCCCTGGAAACGAAACAATAGGCTGTAGCTAGACTAGAGAGTGGAGCGTTGTGGATCTAATGGACTCCCTAAATTTGGGGAGGATAGGTCCACACCGGGAATTAATATAGGGCACCACAAAGGAGTTCAAATTGTCATAGAAAAATCACGCAGTAAACACATTGAAGTTGAAACTATTCCTAACCTCAACGAAAAAATGATGCCTAAATCGTCAAACACAATCGGTTTTAATCACCAACAATCGTCCTCGACTGCAAGCATCTCCAAACCACAGAGAAGATATAAAGGTGCCAAAACCCCTTCTTCAAAAAAAAACAAATGTCGGTTAAATTCAGAGACATTGTTCGAGCTTCTTCAGCTCGAAAAACATGCTCCAAGTCATGTGATACTACCAATCGCAAACTGTCATCTACGTCTAGAAGTGTCGATCCTCCTAGCCAAATCAACTCCACCAATGTTGAATTAGTCAAAACCACGAAGATTGGGGATTCTGTTGGCTTCCAATGGAACATGGCTGGCCAATTATTGAGAAAAGAGATAAAAGGTGAAGGTGCATCGACAATCCCTCAATGAATTTACCAACTTTCAACATCAGTGGCACTGATAACTCAAATAAAGCAGAAAAAGTTGGGATCTTGAAAAAAGAATTTCATTTAAGTATCATCTATATACACATGATACTTCGATGGTGAACATTAATGATATTCCCATACATGATTTCTTGGATGGTGTAATACCTGGTTTTTGGGATTAGAATTTTTAGGTTAAATAGAAAAAAAAATATTATTTGCATAAATAAAATAAATAAAAATTGAAGTGAAATTACGAATTATAAATTAGAATAATGGTTGATATTAAATTTAATGGAACAAAACATTATTGGAAAATTTAGTGAAAAATTACTCGAAGTGTCAAATATATGTAAGTTGGACTTTGACTAGCATGTTGACCAAGTTG
This sequence comes from Lactuca virosa, assembly GCF_052849685.1. NCBI lineage: Eukaryota > Viridiplantae > Streptophyta > Magnoliopsida > Asterales > Asteraceae > Lactuca > Lactuca virosa. Next base: position 371,773,035 of record NC_136430.1, on the reverse strand, counting down.
AGAGAGTGTGACCATTTTTGTTAGAAGTCATGGTAGGGAAGGACTAGAGGTGGCAACTTCCTAAGTTAGAGTTGCACATATGGTGGTTGGATTATTATAGAGAAACATGGATTCTTGAGGATGGGAATTGAAACTTAGCAAATAAGATGCATCCCCTCTCACTTATTTCTTTATATCATGATTTTGAGTAGTTAGGAGCTCTCCTCATGCAACTTTCTCTCTCTAGTGGTGTTTTAAGTGAACTTTCTCTCTCTAGTGGTGTTTTAAGTGAAGAATCAAACATTTTCTCATCAAATTTGAGCTTAAGGAACATAACTCAACATAATATGAGAGGGGATGAAAGAATGATGAACTTGAGTTAAAAAATAGAGCTCTAGAGCTGGAGTTTGAGGTTTAGGTGGGAGATTTAAGTCATCAAAAAAGATTAGGATCATTTGAGGTATAATTCTCCCCATGTAGACTCCATTTCGAGTTAGGATTTTGAGTGAGAATTCAAAGTCGAATTTAATAAGTTTTGATGCTTGTTTGTTTTCTAAACATCCTGGAGTGGTTTATATGGCCCTAAACTTAATTCTATCATTCACTTGATATATTTGATGTTTGGGCAAAAATGTAGCCATAAACCCTAGAATCTCAAATTGTGATTATGAAGTTGTTAAACTATTCTCTAAATGATTCTATGACCATAAATGTACTTTTGTTGCAATAAATCCATACTGGATGCACAAACTCAATGAATGAGAGAATTAAATCGTGGATGATTGGAGTTAAGGATTCTATGGTTGAATTATGAACTTCTACTTGGATTTTAGCATCTAATTATGTAAATTCACTACAAACAAAATTATATTTAGTGGCACAAGTCTTTAGTGACATATTATTTCTTGTGTAACTATATTATCTTTTTAGTGGCACACATATTATATGTGCCACTATAGCTAATGAAAATACTAATTTTAATTATTTTCCTGCTCCTAATTCCCTCCACGGTCTAAGATGTTCCCCTCTTTATTTTATGAAATCAAATTAACACAAATGAATAGAGCACACCTCTTTTCATCCTCACTGGTTCACCACCAGTTCTCCAAGCCACCTCTCCATCTCTTATCTCCTCCTCATGATGATTAATAGAGCACCACCTTCTATCCTCCTCACCAACACCACCACAACACCGTCTTGTAGTACGATATATTTCAGAGGTTAATCGGGTATGTATGCCACATCGAATGATATGTATGGCATGTCAAATCAGATTTATGTCATATTGAAGCGGATTTAGGGTTTTTGTTATTCCCCCATGAAGAACATGAACCCTAATCAGGTATGCATTCTTCAATCATTTCATTCTCCTTCAAGCACTTTCCCATCTCCTCACTATATTCTCATCGTAGATTTAGGGTTTTCGTTCAAATGTGTAACGTTCCAAAAATACCAAGTGAAATTCATTTTCAAACACAAAAAAATCATAAATTCATTTTTTCAAAAGATAATCAAAGTGTAAAGTGCTCTCAAACATCAAAGTGAAATCATAAATTAGTAATGCGGAATAAAACTCCAGGGGATGTAGTGCGATCAAGCTGTACCCTTCCCTTTGGAACCAGAAGTACCTAAAACATTTAATCATAAAGTCATAAGAACAAAGCTTAGTGAGTTCCCCAAAATACCACATACCGTACATATCAGAAAAGAACGTGTGAATGCTATGGTCCTCCTACATTCTTACAATCACTCGTTATTCCATTCCTCATGCAGTCTTATTTGTTATGGTCCTCCCATAGTCTTCCGTACGGTTGCAGGGTCCTCCCATGGTCTTTCACACAAATTACATGGTCCTCCCATGGTCTTTCATGCAAGTGTCATGATCCTCACATGGTCTTTCATGCAAAAGTCACAAAGACAATCTAGCATCCTACATAGTATAGTGAGAAGACTCACTTCACACTCGAAGTAGAAATACTACAGCTCATACAATCATGAAATTGGTGCTACGACCCACCTAGCAAAACACCCGAGGTCAAAACTTAGTCAACCTTCTAAAACTAGCAATTTGTCAATAGTCAACTAGGTCAAAAGTCAACGGTCAACGGTCGCCATTTTGTGGCCAACCCATGGCCACGTCATGGCACATAAATGACGAAACTGTCATGGCACCTGAAGTTATAGAATTTACTAAATTCGTTTCTATTTTGGTTGCTCATCTTTTTCGATTCTAAACACATACAAACTAGCCTTTATACTAAAAGATAAAGTTAATTTTATTTAATTGTAAGATTAATTAAAAGACAAAAGATTAGGATATTTATAATGTAATTGTTGACTTTTAGTCAATTGAATTAAAAGATATATCAATCTAAATGTGTGTGTGTGTGATTGTGTGTGTGTGTGTGTGTGTGTATATATATATATATATATATATATATATATATATATATATCAATGTTGCAGAAATCGGCCTTGGCGGCCGATTAATCGTTTGGCAGCCTTGAACCGATTATGATTAGGGTGCTTGGCGGAAATTGGTCAAAATCGGTCAAACTCGGGCTTGGCAGTCCTTGGTGGTCCTCGGCCGTCATAGGCAGGAAATATCTAAAAAATTCAAATTATTTAATTTTCAAATTTTACACCAAAATTTTTAATTTTCAAATTTTTAAGCTTTACAATTCTAAGATATTATACTAAAATTTCCAAATTTTAATCGCTTAACGCAGTCGACCGCCGAGCTACCACCGAATGATTTTCACAACCTTGATATATATATATATATATATATATATATATATATATATATATATATATATATATAGAGAGAGAGAGAGAGAGAGAGAGAGATAGAGAGAGAGAGAGATATAGGTTCAGGTGTTTAAAGTAATTATTGTGTTATCGTATGCATAAATGTGGGCCAATCAAAATTTAAAAAAAAAAAAAAAATTTAATAAATAAATAAGGGTAATTTAGTAATATGATTAACAACTTCCAAAAATAATCCCTATAATCATGGTATTGACTTTTAACCCTAATTTCTCCAGGTTTTATATCTTTTTTTTTGAAACGGCAACGTACTCCAATACCAATACCCACCATCGCCCCTGACTTTCACCATCCTTCCAACAAAAAGATTCTGATTACGAACCCTAATCCCTCTTCCGATCTACACTTCTTACTTCCTTTGATCCATCGATTTCTGTTCAAATCAATCAACCAACTTCTACCAATCAGGTTAGCTTACTCTCTTCTCTTTAGTCAGCGTTTTTTTCTCTTCCGATGATCCATTTTTTGTCCAGTTCTAGTTTCTCTGTTGGTTACGAGGTTTATTGCTCTACTTGTTTGATTGAATTATTTTTCTTTCGAGCTTCGTATTCGAGTGAATCGATGTTTGGTTAGATTCGATTTTTGATATAATGAAGTAACATGAAGCTATGTTCGAGTTAATTTTCACTTAGGGTTTTTTCCTTCCGTTTTTGTTTGTTACAGGAATCGATAACTCAGCTTTATAATTCCAATGCAAGTGGAATTTGGGGGTTTTGAGGGATATGGAGATCATCGTGTTTCTTTCAAATGGTCTGATTGATGCAGCAAAGGGACTGATTCAAATGGTCTGATTCATATTTCAATTTATGTTTTTTTTTTCTAATTTAACACTTCATTTATGTGGACAGTGCAGGATCTTGACAATGTTGAATTCTGAAAAGGTATCAAGTATGTTTATGTAGATGATTCAATGGATGATATTGGTGAGATTCCAATTCTATTGGAATGGAATCACGTATTCCAATTCTGTTGGAATGAAATCACGAATTCCAATTATGTTGGAATCACAGAAGTTGATGCTTGAAGAACGGACCACATTATTTTTCTAGAATGTATTAGTCGTTAGATTTTGATGTTTTCTTTCCCGTTTTGAAAGTTTTTTTAGTTTTATTCTTTAACAATAAATGTAATTCTTAACAATTGTTACATGTATTCTACAAGAAATAATGTATTTTTTGTTTTTATTCTTCAATTGATTGTTCAATAATTTGTTATTCTACAAGAAGTTCTTAAAATCATGATCAAGAAATAGGTTCAAGAATATTTTTATTATTTATGGTTCAAGAATATTTTTAATTTTGAGTAAATAATTAAATAAATAAACATATTCTGTCAGAATGTCTGAATTAAAATAGTTATAATTCGTAAAATCGGATTTTTAAAATTAATAGAATCTATGATCCCTTAAAATATGCAATTTTACTTTATTAAATCTATATTAATTGACTAAAATACCCTTGTAATAAAACAAAATCCTGTTTTATATTAACAATGTGAACTTTATGCTTCCCATGGAAATTACGCCTTATGGTATATTGTTTTTGATGTAAGCGTGCGTGGTTTACCGGATCGTCAAGAGAAGAATATAGTCAAATAAAGGTATATGTTGATCGCAGTTCTCAAGCATTACTTGAGCCAAATCTCCTTGTAACTTCGTATGGTCAATTCACCATTTGGATTCATGATCCTCGACTAATCCAGTCATGATTGTCAAATTAGTATTAGAAGAGATTAACATGCTATTTAAATAAGTCAATAAATCTCGTTTTCTAGGAATCTCATAGAGATGGAGATCGACAATAGTTTGTCCACCTAAATAACTTCATTTTGTAATGTTTGGCTAATGCACTTTACATTGTGAAGCCAAATATGGATCCTATCCTTTTCTTTAATAATTTGTTATTGGGTAATTATATTAAAAGGATTTCTTGATCAAACTAATTGGGTTCTCTTTTCTTAAATAGATGGCATCTTGTACTATTCCTCCTCATCATTCCGCACCACCTTCATCAAACTTCTCACTACTCTCACTCCTCTCGTGGGATAAGCTCACTGGTCCTAACTACCTTGCATGGATTCGAAACGTGAGGATTACTTTGAGGTATGAAAAGAAGGAGTATGTGTTGGACGGGTATCTTGAAGAGGAACTTTATGATGATGCTACTAAAGAAGAAGCTGCCAAAAATGAAAAGCATGGTCATCTCTCTATCGAGGTCTCGTGTCTAATGTTGGCGACCATGTTTTCTAAACTCCAAAAGAGTCATGAGAACCTTAGGGCATACGACATGAACGAGCAGCTCAAAGACATGTTTCAAGAGCAAGTTCGAAATGAGAGATTCAAGGTGATGCAATCGATTCGAGGCTGCAACCAATAAGAGGGTGGTTCTGTGACTACCCATGTTCTAAAGTTGAAAGGGTACTTTGACATACTTGAACGGCTTGGCTTCCCATTCACTCAAGAGTTGGCTATTGATGTCATTATTAACTCTTTACCTAGTTCATATAAGCATTTCACTATGAACTACTATATGAATGGTTTTGAAAGAGTATCATGGAGCTACATGGGATGCTCTAGATAACTGAAGAAAGCATTGTTCCACTAGGAATACAAGTTCAACCACTGCTGTGCTGGCTATTAGGGAATGTGGTGTAAAGAGAAAAAGGCCCTTTCATCCCAATGTAAAGAGAAAGGGAAAGGGAAAGTGGGTGCTCCTGTAACACCCGTTTCAAGTATGAGCTAATATGTTATATTTTAAGCTTTCATTTTGGGTGGCCACGGAGTGGTGGAGCCTCAACATGACGTGGCAATATTTTAATGACCACGAGATTTAATGACCAGCCACAACGTGACCATAAGTGCCACGACATGGCAGCTGATTTTGATGAAACCCTAGATTATTAGGTTGGACCCCTATTTAAAGGAAGTGATAGATAGGGTTTCCTTGACCCTCAGTCTCCATCACCTCCAGAAAGCATCTTTGTGAAACCCTAGCCTTCCTTGTTGAGTATTAAGCTCTTTGTGGTGTTTTATTGCATTTTAAAGGAAGAAGAAGAAGGTGTTAGCCAAAGGATCAAGAAACGACTTACCTCCATCCCTGGAATCATTCTCTGGTCCATTTGTAAGTCCTCAAGTTTCTATCTTAATGACTCCTTGGTTGTAAATCTAGTTTCTTAAGCATATTTTGGTCCGTTAGAAATATTTGGTTGGTTTGAAGTGAGAAAGGTTGCAACTTTATGACTCTCCTGAGTCCTATGAACAATATATCTTGTAGATCTAGGTTGTAGTTGGGATTATTGACCTTGCATGAGTTTTTGGTCACTTTTAGCTCATTTTGACCTAAAAATGGATTCTAGACATGCATTGGACATGCATGTATATAAGTCACCCACCTTTATGCTAGATCTGGTATGGGAAACTCTTCTGGAGTGGATGAGTTAAGGGCTTTTCAGATTAATGGATTAATGATTAAGTTCTTGTTGTACCTTATTAAACATTTTGGAAGATATTTTGGTTTTAAATATTGATAGCATAGTTGTAAATTGTTGTAAAACAAATTAAATTTTAATTTAATTAATTTTCTTGTGTATTCCATTTATTATCTTTTTTTTTAATTTTATATTCCATTTAAATTTATAAAAAATCAGACTAGATTTTCAAAAAGAAATGTTTTATGATAAAAAAATTGCAGCTAAAAACAAAAAAATTCCTTAATTTCAACATTTATATAATGACATTAAGAAGTGCTACAAAAACAAAAAAATCTATAGTGACATAAAAAAGTGACACTAAAAACAAAGTGCCACTAAAAGCCTTTAGTGGTAGCGTTTTTAGTGTCACTTTTTTTGTGCCACTGATTACCAACAAGGCTTTTAGTTGCACTTTTTGGGTTTCAGTGACACTTTTTCTGTGCCACTAAACATCAATATTTTATTTGTAGCGATTATATTCTAGTTCATGAATTGATACATTAGGAATGATTTATATGAAAAAGATGAAGGATTAATTTACCTATAAGTGGATCTAGGAATTATTTGGCAATAAAGGCAAAATTAGAAACTATGAAATTGGAATATTAATTCCAAAGTTAGGTCATGAGTCTACAAACATTTGAATTGAATTAGGAAAAAGTTTAAATGCATCTATTATGACCCAAATGTGGTCTAAAAGCTTTTGTGTACGTTACACGATTCATTAGTAAGTGTATGAGAATTTTGAGCACTTAACTTCATATGTAAAATTTGATGAGAAATAGGACCATAGAATTATTGTGATGAACTTAATGGATTAAGTAAAGTGTTTTAGCATGTCTAAATTCCTTCTAAATATGTTTGGGAGCCCATAGCGATTGTACAAAAGATCACTATAAGAAACCACAAGTTAATATACATAGTAGGATGACCAAATGGGAATGAGAACTGAAAATGGTAAATTGTTGTGCAGAACGTGATGCATAATGTAGAATGTCGATGCACACATAAATATCTACCGACTTCTTTTCATATTTTGTCACTTCCCAAAGTTTGGCTTATCCATTTGGTCTGATTTTACTTACGTAAATCTTAAATGGGTTAAAAATGTAATAATTTAAGAGTTCGGAAGTTTTATGCCCCTAGGGGTATTTTGGTCATTTTTAGTAACCTATTATACACCTTATAATTCATTATTTAAGAAGGTTTACCCTTTGTGCAAATTGTGGGAGTTATAAGTCATTTTTAGAAATAATATTGTTTGAAGCTAGGGCAACCTTTTGGACATATCAGACACTTCAATTTAACTTGTGTTATTAAACCCCAAGTGTTCTAAGTGTTTTAAATTGTGTTTTTTTGAGGTTTGATTCGAATAAACTATATTGTCATCCCTTACTCTAAATGAATCAACATCGAGTAATCACTAGGAAAATTCATTATCAGTTCATTTTGATTTGTGTTCAAATTTCACTCAACCGACTCGACTGAAATCATAGTGAAAATTCCACTCGATCGAGTAAAATTCTGTTTGCACACATGAAAACGTCTTTTTTTTTATCAAATTATTTTCTTGCTTCCATTATCTTCTTTGTTGCTTCCATTTACAATGTTAGTTATCACTTATAATATTAATATTTGTAAAATGATTTTAACAATATTTCGTTGTTTGTCAAAATGCAATTTAACTTGCTATCTTGTATTACTTGTAAACTATTAGTTAGTTGTGCTGCATAGTAACCCTCAATATCAATCCATTTAAAATAAATTGATTATTAGTTATATTAACTAGTGTTCGTAATTAAAACTATAAATGTTGTTTTGTTGCATACTAATATAAGAGACTAATGGACGAATCATTCTTTACAAGTAGTTTCAAAATGTTGAGAACCACATATTAGAAAAAGAATGTGACCATAAAACCTCGTCTTTGTCGATTGGCAAAATAATGATAGGTAACTATTTAGGTACTTAATTTTTGCATTAAGCTATTAATAACATAAGATGTGTTTACTGTTTCAAATTGCCTCCTTTTGAAAGATATATTTTTGAATTTGTCCCAAAACATTTGAAGTTCTAGCTTCAGCCCCACTAGTTCTAAACATTATGTTTTGCCCCTAAATACTGATATACATACCACACACATATATACATATATAGCCACATACAAATGCACAACATAAAAATAAATGAACATAGATGAACATATATGTATACAGTATACTCGAAAAACAACAAACTACAATGGCTATTTTTGTAGTTATCTCTATTTGTAATAATCTTTTCCTTTGAATGATATAGAAATTATACTAAGACTACATTATAGAAATGGTCCTTGTTGTTTACCTCTATAGATATAGTCTAAGTTTTGGAAAATTAATGCCAAGTATCTATATTGTTCAAAATCAAGCACATTTGGTCCTTTAGGCTTACACCATTAAATTTTTATGTTAAGTTTATTGTAAAAAGACTTTTTATCCTTCCTTTTAATATTATATTATGTTACGTTCGGTAGGCTTTCAAGATTATGCTAACCACCACAACTTGTTGCCCCAAGTTGTCGCAATTGGAACTCAGAATTCTTCAAATTATCATAGAGGAACTCCAATCAAACTTAGATAATGTTGGTGGAGACTTGGAAGAGTGTAATTTTAACACTAGTATAAAAATGATATTTGGTAACAGTTTTATTAAAATAGCTTAGCCATAGTTTTTCTTATTTATGTGGCTAAAAGTTATTTATGAGATTGTGGTATTGTTTTAGCTACATTTTAACTTAATAATCCTGACCATTGCTATTGCCAACAATATATACACAATTTTAATGTCTTGTTTAATAGTGCATTGTTGATCGCGTGCGTTTTATACTGATGAAATGTCGATTGTAAAAAATGCTCAAGGTGGACCAAAAAATGATGTTACTGAAACGCTAATTAATTTCCCATGAATCTTATATAGTGTGATTTCATTAATAAATAGGTAGGGTTGATACATAATGAGCTACATATAAAAACCTATACATTAATACAAATTAATGGGCCTACTGTAATACTCAAACTGGATCTGAAATCTGGAGGTCGAGACTGAACACTCAAACTGGATCTGAAATCTGTGAATAAGGAAGTAGGAAGTCCTTTGGTGAAGATGTCTACGTATTGAAAGGCCGATGGAACATGAAGGACTCGAACAGAACCAGTAGCAACCTTGTCTCGCACAAAATGAAGATCGGTCTCGATATGCTTCTTGTGTTGGTGTTGAATAGGATTAGAAGACATGTAAACCGTGCTTATGTTGTCACAATAGACAAGAGTTGCTTTGGTGACTTGTGAGTGAAGTTCCCGAAGAAGATTGCGAAGCCAACATGTTTCGGCTACCGCATTTGCAACACCTCGATATTCGACTTCAACACTTGAGCGAGAGACAGTCTGTTGTCGTTTTGATGACCATGATAAAAGATTGTTACCAAGAAAGACGCAATATCCACTTGTCGACCGACGAATGGATGGACATCCCCCCCAATCTGCATCAGAATAGGCAATAAGGCCCGAGGTTGAGGAGTGATGAATCTGTAGCCCGAAGTCAAGAGTACCACGTACGTATCGTAGAATGCGCTTTAAAGCGTGCATATGTGGCTCACGAGGATCATGCATAAAGAGGCATATTTGTTGTACCGCGAATGATAAATCTGGTCGGGTAAAGGTGAGGTATTGAAAACCACCAGCCAAACTGCAATATAAGGTAGGGTCAGTGACTGGAGTTCCATTGCAGTCATGTTTTGACTGCATGTTGGCTGGTGTTCTGCATGGGTTGCAATTGGACATGTTGGCTCGATCAAGAAGCTCTAACGCATACTTGCGTTGAGATAAGAAAATGCCTTTATCATCACGAGCCACCGCAATACCTAAAAAATAAGATAAGTCACCCAAGTCCTTCATGGCAAACTCAGTGGCCAGAAGGGAGATCGTGCGCTGAAGAAGTAAGTAAGCTGCCTCAGTAACCCTGCGAAAAATAAATAAAGAAGAATCGCAACGACTGTGAGTAAACCCGATCTGAGTGATATAAGTAGCAAAACGTTGAAACCAAGCCCGTGGGGCTTGTTTCAACCCGTAAAGTGATCTCTGTAGGTGACAAACATAATCCGGGTGTACAGGATCACGGAAACCCGGAGGCTGATGCATGTAGACTGTTTCAGTTAGTTGACCGTGTAAGAAGGCATTCTTAACGTCAAGCTGATGAATAGGCCATTTGTGAGAAACGGCAAGGCTGAGAACAGTCCGTATAGTAGCCGGTTTGACAACCGGGCTAAAAGTCTCCTCACAATCAATGCCTGGTCTTTGACTTTTACCATTAGCAACCAGACGAGCTTTGTATCGCTCGAGAGAACCATCTGCCTTATATTTCTTATGAAACAGCCACATTGAGCGAACAATATTCGCCCCGGCAGGCCTTGGAACAAGGACCCAAGTTCTATTAGCAATAAGTGCATTAAACTCATCTTTCATGGCAATGGTCCAATTTGGATCTTGAAGGGCATGAATATGGGATCGAGGAAGAGGAGATTCAACGGTGGTGTGAAGATTGAGACGGGTGACAGGTTTTCTGATTCCTAGGCGACCGCGAGTGACCATAGGGTGAGTGGGAGGTGGGTCATTTGAATGTTCGGGGGAGGGCTCGTTAGAGTCGATTGGAGTGTGAGGAGGGGTTTCATTATTTGTAGGGTAGAAGAGAGGTGTACTATCGGTGGGGGAAGGGGCGGGAGTAGAGGTGGGGGGGGGGGGGTTGGAAGTGAGAAACTCACGAGTAATAGAGGATTGATTATCAATATTTTCAAGAAAAACATAGGAAGGTGGTTGGTTTGGTGTCATAGAGCGGTAAGGGAATGCAGTTTCGTCAAATGTGACGTGACGGGAGATTAAGATTTTGCGAGTAGGAAGGTCGAAACATCGGTAACCCCGATGTTGGGTAGGGTAGCCAAGAAAGATGCAAGGGGTTGATCTTGGGGCTAGTTTATGCGGGGTGGTAATGTGTGGGTAGCAGAGGCATCCGAAGACACGAAGATGAGAATAGAAAGGTGGTTTTCGAAAAAGTTTTGTGAAAGGAATCTCATTGTTTATTGAGGTAGATGGTGTGAGATTCAAGAGATGAATAGCCATGTGAAGTGCTTCAACCCAAAAATTTAGAGGGAGGTGAGCATGCAATAGAAGGGTGCGTACGATATTATTAATGGTACGTATCATACGTTCGGATTTCCCAATTTTTTGGGAGGTGTGAGGGCAGGAAAAACAAAAGGCAATACCATTTTGATCAAAAAGATTGTGAAACTGTTTGTTGTCAAATTCATCCCCATGGTCACATTGGAAAGATTTGATTTCGGTGTTGAATTGATTTTTCACAAATGCGTGAAAGTGTAAGAATTTAGAGAAAACTTCGGATTTCTTTCTAAGTGGGTATACCCAGACAAAATGAGAAAAATGATCTAAAAAGAGGATATAGTATTTTATGCCACTAATACTTTCAATTGGAGATTCCCAGAAATGAACAATGTCAAACAAACCAGAGACAATATTATGCGAAGTAGTAAATGGTAAACGGATATGTTTGCCAAGTTGACAAGCTTGACAACCAACATTACTAGGTGTTTTATTACAATGAATGAAATTATTGGAAACTAAATGATTAAAAACATGTGCTCCTGGATGACCGAGACGCTGATGCCACAAGGATGAGCTGCCGGATAGAAGAGCAACTGGAGATTGAGGAAGAATGGGATAGAGGTCACCGGAGCTGTCACACCTAAGCAAGAGCTGATGAGTTTGGAGGTCCTTCACAGAAAAACCAAAAGGATCAAATTCAATGGAAACTTGATTATCATTTGTAAATTGACGAACAGATATAAGATTTTTTTATAATATTTGGTGTGACAAGGACATTGTGAAGATGTAGGGGACGATGTATAGTAGGAAAGTTGGTGTGACCGATGTGTGTGATAGGAATGGGAGAACCATTGCCAACAAAGACATGTTTAATGTGACTCTTAGAGCTAATAGTACTCAGTTTACCTGAATCAGATGCTAGATGTGAGGTAGCTCCTGTATCCATGTACCATTGTGCATCCGACCCATTATTGATGTTCATTTAAATGAAGACTTGAGTGAGATCAGTGGGTTGGTCCGGGAACATGGGTGGGAACCATTGAGATGGAGGGACCACCTGGGTTGATTGAGGAGCTGCATAGAATGCAGCAACTTGTTGTTGTGTCGGGGTTGATATACCCGAAGACTGAGATGGGCTGATCCGAGAACCCCTTGCTGCTGTCGACGTTGTTGCTGGTGTGATGTGGATGGTGGCGGGCGAAATAGCTGCTGCCAGGAGGGGTAAAACCAGGGATAAGGAGCCCATGGAGGTGGATATTGTGTCCAATTCAGTCCCGGTGGTTGTTGTGATGCAGCAACTGTAGATCCGACTTGGCGTCGATTATCGGTTGCATGTGATCCACCCCGACGTGGCTGTTGAGGGCGGCGTCCACCTCGACTATTTTGATAGGATCCCCGGAAAGGGTAGGTCGGATGATTACCGACATGAAGTGCTTGAGGGGAGGATGTATGATCCATATGGAGGGGTTGGGTGGGGCGATTTCGATTCATAGTGCGTTCTTCCAAGGTAAGTATGGATCAACATTTGAGGAGAGAGGGTAGAGGGTCCTGATGTCGCAACACAGTGGCTATGTTGTCAAATTTCGATGACAGCCCGTTGATAAGGTAGGTGACCAAGGTTGGGTCAGGTACTGGAGAGCCGATGTTGGACAGTAAATCATATATGACCTTCATCCGTTCACAATAATCTGAAATTGTAAGATCACCAAGAGTTAATGTCCGCAGTTCATGATCTAGTTCTATCACTCTTGTTTGTTTGTTGTCGCGGAATAAGGTTTCAAGGTCGGTCCAGATAGTATGAGCGGTTGCACCGGGTTTTAGGATCATGTTGAGAAGACTTTGTGTTACAGTGCCATAAATCCACAACTTGACCAGATCATCAAGATTCGACCAAGCTTCATCTTTGTCATCAGCGGGTTTGGATGATCCAGTGAGATGGCCTTTAACTCCAAAACCGTTGCAATGTGTTTGGAATAATTCTTTCCAGGCGTCATAATTCAGTTTGATTAGATCCAAGATGAGAGGAACATAGACTTTGATGTTGGTTATAGCAAAGGGTTTTGTGTTCTTGGATGATTCAGACATCGTGTTTGAATAAAGAAGAAAGAGGAGTAGAGAAGTTGTAGAGAGAAGAACATGGGAGAAGAGAAGGGAATGTGTCCGATGGCAAGATGCTGTCAGCGGCGGAAGGGTTTAAAGGAGGTAAAAAATGGTCTCTGATACCATGAAACGCTAATTAATTTCCCATGAATCTCATATTGTGTGATTTCATTAATAAATAGGTAGGGTTGATACATAATGGGCTACATATAAAAACCTATACATGAATACGAATTAATGGGCCTACTATAATACATACAATATATACGGCTAATAGTTACAAATAGCAATTCAGGTATGGAAAAATAATTTTGGAGAAGATTCAAGAAAGTTTAGGTCATGGTGGCCAGAGAAATGATGTTATAGTTGGTGATTTAGATGTGGATAAACTAAAAGAGGAAAATGGTTTAGAGAAATTGTTTAAAGAGATCGGACATATTTGAGAAATTTACATTGGTGATTGAAACAAGTGTGGATTTCGAAAAAGTTGTTGGCGAATTACAAAAAGCTAAAGCAACTCGGGTGAAAAATGTCAATAGCAAATCATACATTAAAAAACATATAACTATATGTTCTAGATCCAAGTATACAAAAAGAAACATAAAATACAATACCAAAATAAAATATCATTCATGTTTGATATTCATACATAATAAAATACGAAACAAGTAATCAACAATGCACCCGACTAAACAGTAGCCAATAGTTGACTTTCAGGACATTAAATAGTATCATCAAATTCTAATAAAACACCATGATGGTGGTGGTGGTGGTGAGGATGGCGTTTGTAAAGCACTATTAATTAATTAGAAAAAAAAAGATAAAAATGATATTTTTACATTAAATTTAACAGAAAATTTTAATATTGTTAGCTTAGAGGACCAAATGTGCTTGATTTTGAAACTATAATGATATTCAATTTCCCAAAACTTAAACTTGGACTAACTGGAGTTTAATGGTAATCACTTAAAACTCAAACAATATAAAATAAAACGAGTCTTAAGTTTGAATTCTCCGAACTCCAACTTTAGGATGATTTCGAAAACAAAATAATAATTGGGTCACATGTCACGAGAAGCAATTTCACTACTTAATACTTTTAATCTAACACATATGAAACACGTGGGAAACAGGTGATTCGTTTGATGAAAAAGTGTTATTGGTACATAAAAGAGAGCTAGTAAGTTGGCTATAATAATTGGAAAGGAAACAATGAGAATGACAACTATATAAGGACAGCGTATCTCTAGAAGATATATTATTATTATTTTGTATTCTCTCACTATACACAAAGGTTATCCACATATTATTATTGTGAATAAATGCGAAAAAATGAGATTGGTCCCATTAATAAAAGGTAGTCCATCTCCCTCCCCATAATTGGGTTACGTTATTAGTTCAGAAACTCCGGCAACTAAAACTTTTCCAGAATTCTGATCGATCATATCCTGCAGTATAGTAACGTATATATCTAGCTACAACATATTGTACGTTTAAAAGTTCCAGAGGAATGATGACCCTTGCAAGTATATCCCATCACTGTTATCTTCTCCGTATACATAATCACTCGGAGGTGGCGTCGTTGTCATGAAATAATCATCAAATCCCGGATATATCCCAAAATCTGGCACACCAGTATTGTTATAGTTGGTACTGTTACCAATATCATTATGATCAAGATTCATGTAGCTGAAGTCATTTAGAAACGGAGATGTTGGGTCGAGCTGCGGGGATTGGGAAGTCCAACCCTCACCATGATCCGTCTGAAAAGCTCCGTCGGAGATGGAAGGCGAAGGGGAATCCTCAGAGGAACTGGAAGAGGAGGAGTTATTATCTTCGGTGGTGGTGCAGTTGGAGTTGGAGATCGAGTTTGCAAAGCGAGCAGCTGCAGCTTGGATCTCGGAAGGAGGCAACGATGTACCTCCGGGAATGTCAGGGATTTGGTCGCGAAAGTTGAACTTGGCGGTGCTGCCACGGAGACAGTAGAGGGCGGCGTCGAAGGCTCTTGCGGCTTTTTCCGGTGTGTCGTAGGAGCCTAACCAGATCCTTTCACGGCTGTTTGGTAGCCTGATTTCCGACACCCATTTCCCCCATTTCCTTTTTCTCACACCTTTATACTTGGCGTCACTACTCCTGTCATGAGCAGATGGTTTTTCTGGTTTAACCATTATTGTATTGTTGTTAAGAGACTTAGAGTGCGTTGGTGTTGTGTTTTGGACTTTGGAATTGGCGGTTTCTTATATATATGTGTGGGAGGTGACTGTGGGAGTGACTGGTGGGTCAACATGACGCGTTGACTGTTTGACCGGGAAACATACGTGGCACTACGGTTAGTGCTTACGCGTTCTGGTCATCCAAGAGTGGTTCACGTGCGTTTAGAGTATCCACAATAATGTCATCTTTGGTGGCATATATCATGTCACTAGGCTAACCTGGCTATTTGTTCCGATAAAATTAAGGTTGCGATTGGTGCCTCTTAGTCAAAATAATAAATTAGATTTTTTTTTTGAGCTTTTTCATATTTGTTGTGATAAAAGCGTAACCTTGCAAGTTTTTTCATATTGTATACTAAATTTTGATTTTATCTTAAATTTGTTTCATATCGTATATTTTTATCGTGTCATATCATCAATTGACACCTCAAGCTATAATAATGTTTTCAGGTTATCTTGAAGTAAAATCTTCGAGAAACCAGCCCTTAAGTTTACAAATATTTTAAGCTTTTTTCATATTATTTTTTAAATGACCGAATGATATTAAAAGAAAGAAAGTAGAAAGTTAACAAAAGTTACATCGAAATAGAAAAAATAGTAATTAAACGCCAAGACATTCTCTTAATGCTAATTTTTGTAGTTCTATTCACAATCCAATTAAAGAACTAGTCAATCAATCTATCAATCTATCGATTCCTTCTAATCACTTTGCCAATAAAAAGAATGTCATTGTGAAAACTTCAAAGGGGTGTTTGACACGGAGCGTTTCAGAACGTTTGAGAGCTTCTAACTTCTAGCGTTTTACCAAACGCTCCATTTCAAACAAAAAATCTCGTTTGGCACTACAGACTTTTATTGTTTAGTTTAAACAAAACGCTCCAAATCCAAAAGTTACATCATGTAGCGTTTAACAAAACGCTACCCGCTACACGTTACATGCTATCTGTTTCCAGCTACCAGCTAGTTTTTTCAAACACACCCCAAATCAACCACGACACTGTGGCTATAATAACTTCTAAGACCTCCCTTTTTGATGAGTTTTTTAGGTTACAAAATAAGATTTTCATAACATAATTGACATAAAACAATTTATGGGTACATACAACCTAGAGATCTATGAGTTTTCTCATTATAATAATATACTTATGAAACATAATCAATTAATCGTCAAGTCAAACTTTGGAAAGTTAGCACTAATAGTGTGGATGCCTCTAATGGCTCTCACCCAAAACCCTAGAAACCCTAGGAACACAATATAGGAGAGAGGAGGAAGAGAATTTGATTTCCTACTATAACCCTAGGAACCATAGGAACTAACCAAGGTCCATATTTATAGTTGATGGAAACCCTATTTTGAATAATAAAATAATAATATTTTAAACCAATTCAAATTAGTTTCCTTATCAGCTATAGGAGGCTTCCAGAATCTTTCTGGATCCTATAAAAAACCGTTCAAGTGAATGGAGGTTTTAGAATTGCCTCCCTTGCTCGGTAATCGAACAATTTCAATTCAACCCTTGCACCTTTAATTAATTTTAATTAATACAAAATTAATTTCCAATTAGTTCTGATTAATTCTAAATTAATTCTTAACTATTTCTAATTAATTTCTTAACTAAATAATAAATTAACAAATTATTTCCTTACTCTCCTAAAATTGTTTCTAGTTATTTCTAGTTCTTGAGGGAAACCTAAAAATGACTTTGCTTTTATTCCATAAGGTTATACAAATTTCGTTATGACCTTAAACACCTAATCCAACAGTCTTTCAGCTAGATAAGTCATCAACTATAATTGCAAGTATGACCCTTGAATAAACAGAAAAGTGTGCTTTCCAAAGCCATTGTAGAACTGTGAATTATATCATATATTGGCCTAAAATAAGTGATCAACTATTTCTTCGTTCTACAAGATATCGTATGGACACGAGGCATGGATACAAATCAGTCTCATAGTCGAAGATTATCTTTCCTAATTTTTGAGTTGTGATTACCTTATTAGACTACGAATTGAATACATCATTTTAGTCTAGGGTGGCTCATCACTATAATGTCAACATTAAATCATTGAGGGGCCCAAAGATATCGTTTTTCCTTTAATAGGCAAAATGAAAGAATAAACTTTGACTACATAATTATAACATTTACTCATCATGTCATACATGGAACTGCATTTTATAACATCCAGTTATGGGTGCGTTAATGTAATACCAATGCACAATAAACTTGTAAACTACAACATATGAATCTCCATTTGAAGAATAGAAGATATTATCGTCTTAGAATTACTCGTGATTGAATCCATGAAGTAATCTCTAAGAGCGGGTTTAACCAATACTTAAAATCCTTGTTTTAAGCACTCATGAGTATAGCAACAATCTCCACGCTATGTCCAATCACTATGAACAATCTACTAAAACTCCATGACAATCTTAAATCACTACTTACATACTCCCAAAAAGTATGACTGACAGTGGTATTTTGAATAAACTAATACTCAAGAAGTAAACATGCAAAACGCTTCAATATTTTATCCAATTATGTACTCTTGCTAAGTCCAATTAAATGTTTCTTTCTGTCCCTATAAATCTTTATTCCCAGAATGTATGTTGCCTCTCCTAGATCCTTCATAGCGAAACATTTCCCAAGCCAAGATTTCACCTCTTGCAAAGTTGGAATATCATTTCCTATAAGGAGAATGTCATCAACATACAAAACTAGAAAGGTTACAGCACCTCCACTAGCTTTTACATACATGCAGGAATCATCTTAACTCCTAAAAAATCCAAAATCTTTGACCTTCTCATGGAAGCAAAGATTCCAGCTACGAGATGCTTGTTTAAGTCCATATATGGACTTATCAAGCTTTCATACTTTATTAGGATACTTTGCATGTTCAAAAACTTAGGCCTAAGTCATATAGACATCCTTAGTAAGCGACTCGCTAAGGAAGGCGGTTTTAGCATCCAATCTGTCATACCTCATAACCATAAAAGGCAGGTATGGAAAGCATAATCATAATGGACTTGATCTTAGCCACTAGCGATAAGGTCTCATCATAGTAAACCCCTAGTGTTTGAGTAAATCCCTTCGCAACCAACCTAGTGTGACACTTTTTTTCAGGATAGGAACTATTACGAAACATGTAATGACCTAAAGATCTCATACTAAGAGTTAAAGTATGTGTTTGGTATACGCTTTGATTAGGAGTAAACTTAAAAAGTGAATTAATCATGATTTTGAGATGCAATATGTATGTTCTTGTACTTATTGTGTTATATCAGAAAATAAGTAGATTTAGATCAAGAAATTTTGAAAGATAATGCTAGTTCACTTCGAGACGGTTTCGTGGATAAAAAGTTTGTCAAAAATGGAGTTCGTATGAGAACGTTATGGCCGTTTTGAAGTTGAGGTGAAAGTACGTTGCTATTTGAGAAAAGTCAACAAAAGTCAAAGCTAACGGTCAAATTTTGATCCCCATGATGTGAAGGTATACGTGCCACGACATGAAAATATAAGTGTCACGGTGTTAAATGAGGCAAGTCAGCGAGACACTTGGCGGAAGAGTATGACATGTGTTGAAGTCGGGATTCATTTAAGTGTCACGACGTGACACATATATGGTCACGACGATCGGAGATGTTGCTCGGGAAGTATTATCGAGAGATTATATCGGTGAAGTTATACTAGTGTACAGGAGTATGTGGGTTTATTTACGGGATCAACGAAGGTATATTTTACCCCGTTTTACGTAAATACATTTATGTGATAATTGTATATAATCATTAGACCCGAGTATATGTTACATGATTTCATGATATGGTGCTATTAAGAACCCGGTGAATTGTTAAACATTAATCTGGTCGTTTCAGGTTAAATACCCTAATTTATCGAGATTTGTCAAATTAATTTACGGCTTGTGGCGTAAAGTCATTACTGAATTATATTTGAAAATATGACTAGTTTAGGTAACAAATAGTTATCGAGTCCGATTAGTGATCGGGTAATTGATCACTGTTGTGGGTATAGTGATGGGATTAGACAAGTTCTAATTAACTTGATAAGTTGTCCAAATAGGGTTGGAGAAATGATGAATAGGAAGGCAACACTAAGGTAGAGGCCAGAATAATAGTTTGTCTTTACTAACTAACCAAGTGAGTAACCTTATTTTTCTCTAGATTATTGTTATCTAGATACACAATAATTATTGTGCATACTCAGAGTTAAGTATTATATCTAAATTATTGTTCGTTAATATTATATGAGTAGAGTAATTGTGATAAGTAAAATTATAGCTTCCTGATGCTATATAAGTTATTAAATAAGATAAATGAGAATTTTAGTATTTTATTACTATTTGAGTAAATAGAAGTATGTGATTGAGATACATAGTGAAGTGTAATATTTATAAAGAGTATATTCGAAATATAAAATGTAGTATTAAAAGATGTGTTGTTAATTTACTATAATTAAGACATGTAGTTGAATATTATTATATGAGCTAAGGAGTGAGAACTTCTAAGACGAATAGTATAGTATTATTATACAATTTAATATGTTAGAATAATTGTAATTTAGAGATGTAGAGGGGGAGGGGAGAGAGAGAGATGTAGAGATAGAGATGTAGAGAAGGAGAGAGAGAGAGAGAGAGAGAGAGAGAGAGAGAGAGAGAGAGAGATGTAAAGATAAAAATATGGAGAGGGAGGGGGAAAGAGAGATAGTGATAGAGATGTAGAGAGGGAGATGGAGAGAGAGATTGAGTTAGAGAGGGAGAGGGAGAGTGAAAGAGAGAGAGAGAGAGAGAGAGAGAGAGAGAGAGAGAGAGATTGAGTTAGAGGTGTAGAGAGGGAGAGGGAGAGAGATAAAGTTGGAGATGTAGAAAGGGAGAGGGAGAGAGAAATAGAGCTAGTGATATAGAGAGAGTAGTAGAGTCATGGGAAGAAATAAATATATAGAAATGTAGAAAGAGATAGAGTATGAATTTTTCATCGTCTTCAAACAATTTTGTAATCTCTGCAATGGCTGATCCTCAAACAACTATTGATCCCACTACAACAATTAATGAAGAAGAAGTTTCACAACCCATGATGACGATTCAGAATACTAATCTTCGTTTGGTTCCAACAATTGATCAGCATCCGGAGCCATTACAGATGTTTGTTCAAACCCTAAACAACTCTGTATTATCAATTGCATTGTCTTCTTCATTTTCAGTTCCAATGACGTGGATTTCTCTTGCTGGTTCCACTGCGGTTTTCAACAAATCGAAAAAGGTCATCACGTTTCAATTTTCAAATTCAAAGATGAGGAAGCTTACGAGGAAGCATTTTTCCCGAATCTAGAAGTTGCCTATCTCAGGTACTTTTTATGAAGTTTCTACTGATCAAGTACTTCACATGTTCAATGAAATAGGGCATCAACCAGTTATGACCAGAATAAGTCATTTTAAGAAGTCGAGACTTCCTTGCATATGGAGTTTTCTCTTTGGAATCGTGTTACGATGCTTGACCGGTCGAAGCTCAGGGCTAGATAAAGCTAAACTTGAGATTTATCTAGTTATCGTTGGGTTGTACTATGGTTTGGATGTGGATTATGCTACATATATTTGGGATGAGTTTGAAGTGAAGCACGACAAGGATTCTCATGCGCTTGAAATGCTGGAAGAATTCTTATCGAGTATCAAGGAGTCAATTTCGAAAGCTGCTCTTTCGAACCAATCATCAGTTTCTCAAGAGTCTATCTCTCAATTGATTTTGACTATAGAGACCAATATCAAGTCAGAGCTGGCTCCAATCCTTGAGTTGGTTCTTCGATTGCCAACTAATGCTCTACGTGCGGTGCAAGTTTCACAAGGGGAGAGAAATGATGTGGAGGAATTGGTTCCCCAAAAGATTCTGAAGAAGGGGCTGTTGTTGGGAAAGTGAGTTCGACTCAATTTCCAACTTCACTTCCCATATCGTTGACCACGACTTCTACAACAACTACATGACCAATGACAAAAGGGATCTCAATAAATGAAGGAGTGGGAGGTTCGAGTTCAAGTTCAGTTCTTCCAACTTAGAACGTTGATCCAAGTAATAAAGGAAAAACTATTTTTGTGGTTTTTCCAGAAGAAGATATGAAAAAGCAACAAGATTTTGAATTTGAGAAGCAAAGGCAAATCAACAGTATCTTGAGGCGAAGACAAAATGTCCCCCTGGCTTGAACAAGGGTGATCTCAACAAGAAGTGGTGTTAAGAAACGATTGAGGATATTGTTTCGATTGGGTTGAATGACTGCTTTTGAAAGATTCCTAAGAAGAGCTATGATAATGAGAATTTTGATTTCAATCAGCTTGACTTCCCAATAAACCACATGTTGTTCACATCTTCCCAGTTCAAGATTGTTGAAAATTCAATGATAAAGATGAGTTCAAAAGACAGAAGATTCGTTTCCATGCAGTCTTGGGGAAAAGCGAAGAAGAAGTATGGTCACCTGTGAAGATAATGAAAGTGATGACCATAATGCATGACAACCTGTTCGAAGGTCTTCTACAAAATTTTTGCTATGTGGTTTTAAGAGCGAACAATGTAGCTTCTGAGTTCTCTATTTCATACTTCCCTCTGATGAACTTAAATGACTTGATCATGGTCACAAGGATTTTGAGTAATGTGGATGTTTCGAAGCTACCTGAAACCAACAAAGATGATTACATCATTGGTTTTGCTCATATCAAGGTTTTTATAGACAATTACTATTATCACTTGGATATCACGTATATTGAGCTTGCTTTAGCTGTCAAAAAGCCTTTAAAAGTCCCTCAATATTTGCTGAAAGGACATATTAATATTGATAAGTATGATGATGGGGAGATAATTCATCAGCCGTTTGGGGTCGTGTTTCGAGGGAAGAACAAGAATGGGAAGATAAAAAAAAATTGTTTCAAGTAAGTGATTTAGAGAGGTATATGAATGCTCAATATACCAATCTCCTTGTTCGAATTAACAACTGCAAGAAGAATGATGTTGAAGACAAGGTAGAGATTCGAAAGACCTTTTTGTGGTATATGGAGGTTCACAATGTACTTCTTCAGAATTTGAAGCTTATTGCATAATTTCGACTAATCTCACTAATGGGAGATTGTAGGGGTCGAAACGTATATAGTGAGGATTCGAAAATAGGTTGGTCTGTAAGGGTTCGAAATCTAAATGATTTCAACTCTCTATGTATTGACAAGGCATTGTTTGTATTCTAGACTAGAACATTTAGTCCTTGTATTTTTTGCTAAGTTTGTTGTACCCTATAAATAGGGTAGGTACTAGAGTTGAGAGTAACTTTTGTGCTCTTCAGTTTGTAAACACTCTCAAAAACTTTGTACTCTCTTCAGACTAATACGAGCCAATCAGATCATATTTAGATGATGTGCTCTTATTGCTTTCCTTGATTGATTATGTGTTCATATATCGTCTCTAACTCACATCATTAAGCCAGCAAACCAAATCCATGATAGGCAACGTGGATGTAGTAGAATACGCCACTCACACTCTAGGTCAGAGAGTCAGAGAACTCAAAGAAGAACAACATGATGAAAATGGCACAGCCCATACACTATGCCATCATGCCGATTAACCAAAGAAAGGTTGTTACCCATGGTCAAAAAATCTATACACTAGAGTATAGAGTCCAATTGACCTAAAGCAGACTGAGTATCAAACGATTGTAACAAATCAAAGGATGTGTGAAACTCATAACCATATCAAGGAGCTAGCCAATCTACTAATTGGACATTTTAAATCTCTAACAAGGTTACCTAGGGCGTTTTTTACCCTTAGGTTAAGGTTAGGGATCATGGGAAAAGATATTATATGCATGAACTTATCCTTGCTATATCTCTCAGTGGACTAAGCTTTTCCATTACTAAGCCTTTCAATATTTAGAAATTGGGTGTAACCAGATGTAACCGAAATATAAGTGTTTATGCTATCAAGATGTTTCAAAGGTCGTAAATATTAACAATTCTTGCTATGTCATTTGAAATCGATAGGATTTCAATTCTCACCCTATCAATTAAAATCAGTAGGATTTCGGTTTTCTCTCTATCATTTGAAATTGGAAGGATTTCCGTTCTCTCTCTATCATTTGAAATCGGTAGGATTTCAATTCTCCATCTATCATTTGAAATCGGAAGTATTTACGTTCTCTCTCTATCATTTGAAATCGGTATTTCAATTCTCTCCCTATCATTACAAATCAAAAGGATTTTGATTACCTCTCTATCATTTGAAATCGGAAGGATAACAATTCTTTCTCTATTATTTGAAATCGATAGGATTCCAATTCTCTCTCTATCATTTGAAATTGGTAGGCTTTTAGTTATCTCTCTACCATTTGAAATCGAAAGGATTTCTGATCATTTGAAATCGCTAGGATTTCAATTCTCTCTCTATCATTTGAAATCGGAAGGAATTCAATTCTCTCTCTCTATCATTTGAAATTGGAAGGATTTCAATTCTCTCTCTATCATTTGAAATCGATAGGATTCCAATTCTCTCTATATCATTTGAAATCGGAAGGATTTCAGTTCTCTATCTATCATTTGAAATCGGTAGGATTTCAATTCTCTCTCTATCATTTGGAAATTTGTAGGATTTCAGGAATCGGTCGCTCTCTATAATTTCAAAATCTGTAGGATTTTAAGGACAAGTTAAACCAATCCCCTATCATACGATACGACTCAAATGTGCTTGTTTATGAGTAAGTGGTTGCTGGTACGTTTCCTATCAACAATATTTATGCTTTTGTATTATTTGAGACTGGTGTCGATAAAAGCTTTATTTCCCATAAGTTTAGAAGCATGATAAACCATAAATAATGCAAACTTAATAAAGCTTACACGGTAGAAGTAGCAAACGACTAGATAGAAATCACTTTAGAAATACTCACCAATTGCCTTCTCACCCTGAATAACCACATCTTTCATGTCGAGCTAATGCCTATGACCATTGGAAGTTTCGATCTAATCATGGGAATGTATTGGTTATCAGCTCATCGAGCGGAGATTTTACGTTACGAAAAAGCCATTCGACTACCTTTACCCAATAACGAATCCCTCGTGATTTACTATGACAACTAGAAAGTTTTGGGTTAAACCAAGTCTAAGGGAGTCTCGTGTATAAGGGTATCCAGAATGTATGATGTAACCTTATTGCAATAAAACATTTGAAAGCCACAAGGGCATTGATTTTATAAGCTATCATATATATAAATAGATATATATAAGTCTTGAGGAACCATGTTGTAAGTAGCATTAACAAGTCAACAAGAAAGCACACATTAAACAATTCCTTGGGATTTATAGCATAACACCCCACTAAGGTCGAAAACCCTTCCATGGGGGATCCAAAACCATAATCAAAACCTAAAACAAGCATCTAGGACCGAAATCACTTTAATGGGACACACCTTGGCCGAAAACTACCTTAATGGATCATTCCTTGGCCGAAAACTACCTTAATGGATCAATGTTTGGCCGAAATCAATAAGTGGGATCATGCACCAAGGGATTTCGGTCAAACCACCTTCTTTATGGCCGCAAAATAAAGTGAATCCCCTAAGAATGCTTCCAGTAGATAAGTTCGTCAAACTCTTCAAGTGTCTTAGGCTCGAAATCTTCACTCCACCACTTCAAATCAACCCACACAAAATCACTCAAGGTGAGCTTCATACCCCCATTTTTTTTTCAATTTTTACATGCTTTTAGGGGGGGGGGGGGGAATACAAGTCAAATAATGTTCATCTTATGGATGTTTTGCATGCTTTAACCTATTATTTGAATGTGGAGTAAAATTTACATAAGATGTGGATAATACCATTTTGTTTACCCAAAAATCGTGATTTTGGGTTTGGTATACAAAGGTATCGAAAATATAACTCATTTTGTGTGTAACAAACATCAACAAGGAAAATATGAGTTGTATCAACTACAAGTTTTTAGTGATTTTTACTAAAAATAGCTTTTCTGGCAAAAATTATTATATTTCTAGTCACTACTATTTTAGTGGGTTAAAACCCAAGAATTCATGTTTTGGTAACATACATCAATACTAGACAAGATATACAACTTGATATTTATATAAGTTTATATAAATAGTTTACACAAACATACAAGGCAAATTATTAATGGTATAATTTGTGTGTCAAAAAACCTCATGTCATAAATTTTCCAAAAGTGTAATTATTTTATTATACAAGAAAAAGGGAGTCGTAGTTCACGTAAATCCATTAATGCTCTAGTGAGACACATTCACTTCACCGTACCTACCTAGCGTAAACCCCAAGTCCTGCATTATAACTAGAGCCTCCTGAAGGGAGAGCGAGATAGTTGTGTATAGATCTATACGGGATGGACAACCCCACAACTGAGTTGTTCGCTACAGCTAGATGAGCCAGTCTAGGGTAACAAATATCTTACCGATTTCGACGCCTGAAGAACGTCGTACAGGCATAACAGTCACATTAAGCATGGTTATAATAACTCACATAGGGATTAACAATACTATCTTGGTTTACGGGAAGTTTACACTTCACCAGTTTTATTAAAATATAAAACTGCATACCACTTTTCAGTACACTATTGTTTACATTTATGGTCTTAGGGTTTAAGACCACAGTTTTCATACATCAGGAAATATTGGATTTTCTGGGAACATTCATTTTACAATTACAAGGAAAAGAGACAAAGAACATGCATACATACATTTTTAGTCTTTGGTGTAAGACTTACAACTCATTTTTATAGAAAATATCAGATTTTATGGAGATATACAAACCATGTTTAAACAAAGCAGTTACAAATATTTTCATACAAATATGCTTAGGAACTCACCAACATTCAATTTTGATGTTTTTCAAAATCACTTGTATTCTCAGGGAACCAGTAACAGGTAATCAACTCTTTTGAGATCAAGTGATGTTGCACTATGGAATTTTACTTTTCTGTCACTTTTGTGTAACTTATGTACAAATACAGTAAGTAAACTATATAAGTTTATACTCTCAATGTATGCTGCTTGGGTTGCTATGTTTAATTTATATTCAACTGTTATGATACTATACAATGACGTCATCCGCCCCCGGACGTTTCCGTGGTCCTGGTTCGGGGGTGTGACAGATTGGTATTAGAGCATTGTTTATAGTGAACTAGTATATCTAACCATACAAGATATACAACTATAAATACAATGGGACTAAAAACACTCTGACCAAAAGTATACTTTAAAAATATGAGTATTTTATAAAAATTATACATACATGTGTGCATATTAAGGGTAGTGTCATAACAAGAAACAAATAAGTCTTTAGAGGAGTTGGACATCGTGGCTAAACTTAGATAGCTATGTAATCATATCTAGGGTAAATATAGCCTGATCAACTTTATTTATTCGAGATATGACCAACATGTGTTTAGGAGTGGTCGAGGTGGACAACAAATCTAAAACTTACCAACTTTAAAAGGATCTAAGAAATAAAATACTATAGGGGTATTTTGGCATTTTGTGGATCTTTCATATATTTTCTTGTGCTTATATTCTCGTATAGACGTCATGGCAGGTTTCCACCATCCGGGAGATCCTTACTTCCCCAACCAGGGGAACGAAGGATGGATTGTGGAGGATCATGAG
The DNA here is from genome assembly GCF_052849685.1 of Lactuca virosa. NCBI lineage: Eukaryota > Viridiplantae > Streptophyta > Magnoliopsida > Asterales > Asteraceae > Lactuca > Lactuca virosa. The sequence continues at coordinate 371,745,637 of NC_136430.1, read as the reverse complement.
GAGGATCTCGAGGACATCCTAGAGGAAGAGTCAGAGGAAGAAATTGAGGAGGAAGTAAAGGAAGAGGAGGAGGAGGAGGATGAGTCGGACACGGAGTCCGAAGTTATCAACCCTCCCTACATGGCTAGAGTACTTGCACATCGATGGGGCTATAATGGCCCTACGCCCCCTGGGCAGATGACCTCGAGAGATGGAGCCCGCATCAGAGGCAACACCCACCTTTTGGGATGGAGCGAGGATTTTATGACCTTCGCCATGGAGGACCCACTGACCGAGCCCTTCCTTTCATGGTCCGGAGGATTTTGGACATTGGAGATCAGGCTCAGACGACGGCCAACCGAGTTATGGAGATGAGAGCTGCTGTAGAGGTCACGGCCGCGCGAACTCGAGACCTCGAGAGGGATTACTACCCTATGGACTGACTCATCGAGGACCTTACTACCGCACGAGCGGAGGTAAGGTAATATCAGGAGAGACATGCTGCTCTTGAGGAGAGAGTGCTGGTAGACGAGCGCCGACTAGTTGAGCTACAGGGTGCTTCTACTTCATCCCAGGCACCGTAGGGGACTACTCGACGTGAGTAGGATCTATCCTACTCACCAGTTATGATAGACTAGATATTTGGGTATGTGTTAGTGCTACCCCCTTTCCTTTATTTTGTATGTAGGACCGACCCTACATCTAAGTGATTACACTATTCGAAGGGTCGTTATGCTGCCCGATTGTTATCTTGATGTATTGTAGACCTTATAAAGGTCAATTTTCCAGGAAGATATGTACCTCTACTTTATCATTAATGAAACAAACATGTGTTTTTTTTTTATAGATGTTGTTATTTGCTACGTCTTATCTATTCATTTTTATTTGGAAAAAACAATATTTCAATTATAGGTACAAAATAACGCTCGATAACCACTAGACTCGACATATCTAAATGCGATGTTTCATTACAATAGTATCCACATCATAACCTTTATCAAAAACTTACCAAATTCCACTTGTGGCGGTAGAATGCCGCCCCAAAGATACAACCAACACCAGAACAACGCAACGGCACCACTACCGTCGCCGCCTCCACCACAAATGGATTCGGCCGTATTCCAGGCGGCAGTTACAGCCTTAGTCACTGTTGCTCTAGCTCAAATTAGCAGCAATGGTGCAAACGGAGGAAGCGGAAATGGAATGGGCAGTTCCAACCATGGGGTTAATCAAGGGCTTCAGCGAGCATGCACATATAAAAACTTCACAAACGGAAAACCAAAGACATTTAACGGAAGTGGAGGTGTTATAGCCCTAACTCGATGGTTTGAAAAGACGGAGTCGGTCTTTGAGATCTGTGGCTGCCCGGAGGAAAGGAAAGTTAGATTCGTAGCCTGTACTTTTGCCGATAGAGCCCTTTCATGGTGGAATGGCCATATCAAGGCTCTAACACTCCCAGTGGCAAACTCAATGACTTGGGAGGACCTTAAAACCATGATGCTTGAAGAGTACTGCCGGAGGGGTGAGGTACAGAAACTCGAACAGGAGTTATGGAATCTTACTATGAAGTGCTCTGGCATTGAAGCTTACACTGCCAGATTCAGCGACCTAGAAATCCTGTGTCCGGGAATGATCACTTCAGAAAGCAAGAAGGTAGAACGTTTCATTGGGGGGCGATCTCCCCTGATTCAAGGGAATGTGATTGCTGCAAACCCAACAACGTTCGACAGCGCCAAGCGCCTTGCTCAAAAGCTTATTGACCATGGGGTACAAAAGGGCACAATGACTCCCGTTACTGAACATAATCAGGGGAATGATAACAAGAGAAACTCTGGAAATAAGAGGAAAGGGCAACAAACTCAGGAGTCCGCAAAGAAGCAACAAATCGTGGCGGTTCATGCCGCTACCACTCCTGCCACACCAGCACCTACCAAGCCATATGCGGGAAATCTCCCACAGTGTGATAAATGCAACTTTCATCACAACGGTGCGTGCCGGTAGATGCACTGCACCAACTGCAATAGGAAGGGGCACACCGCCCGATACTGCAGAATGCTAACACAACAGACCAACCAACCTACGAATGTTGGTGTGAGTTAAGCATGTTATGGGTGTGGAGAAACGGGTCACTACAAAAGAAATTATCCAAAGGCCAACAACAGGAACACAGGGGGAACATGAAGAGTCCTAGTAATAGGACATGAGGAGGCAACGAAGGATCCCACAGTGGTTACTGGTACGTTCCTCCTCAACAACATTTATGCATGCATTCTATTTGATAGTGGGGCAGAAAGAAGCTTTGTAAGTCATAAGTTTAAACACCTACTCAACCAAAATCCTCAAGCCTTAAACGAAACATTTACTGTGGAAATGGCTAACGGAAAAATAGAAACAACAAACGATGTATTCATTGGGTGCACACTAACTTTAAATAACCACTCTTTTCAAATCGACTTAATGCCGGTTACTATTAGGAGTTTTGATGTGATCATCGGCATGGACTGGTTAAGCCCCCACTGTGTCGATATTATGTGCTACGAGAAGGCCGTTCGCCTTCACCTACCCGACAGTGAAACCCTGGTTATATATGGCTATAAACCCGGTACGAACCTTCGCCTCATCTCGTGTATCAAGGCACAGAAGTGTTTACACAAAATGAACTACACCTTTTTAGCTCATGTGGTCGATAAAAAGAAAGAAGAAAAGAACATTAAAGACATCCCGGAGGTGTGCGATTTTCCCAACGTGTTTGCCGAAGACCTTCCAGGAATACCTCCCAAACAACAAGTCGAATTTCGGATCGACTTGATACCCGGAGCCACACCAATCACCAAGTCGCCATATAGATTAGATCATACTGAGATGCAAGAACTCTCTAGTCAATTGAGTGAGTTGCTAGACAAGGGGTTCATAAGGCCAAGTTTTTAACCCTGGGGAGCTCCGGTCTTAATTATAAAGAAAAAGGATGGGTCGTTTCTTATGTGCATCGATTATCGGGAACTAAACAAGCTTACTGTCAAAAACCGATACCCTCTTCCCCGGATCGACGACCTATTTGACCAGCTTCAAGGAGCAAGTTACTTTTCGAAAATAGATTTAGGATCCGGGTACCACCAACTACGAGTCCGCAAAGAGGATGTTCCCAAGACCACCTTCCGAACTCGCTATGGTCACTATGAATTCGTAGTGATGCCCTTCGGTCTAACAAATGCGTCTGCGACATTTATGGACCTGATGAACCGAGTCTGCCGACCCTATCTTGACAACTTCGTGATTGTATTCATCGATGATATACTCATCTATTCACGAAGTAAGGAAGAACACAGTCAACATCTATGGCAGGTTCTGGAAACACTAAGGGCGGAGAAGTTGTATGCAAAGTTCTCCGAATGCGAATTTTGGATTCGAAGGGTGGATTTTCTGGGTCATGTGGTCAGCGAGGAGGGAATACATGTGGACCATTCCAAAGTTAAAGCAATCGAACGTTGGGCAACCCCAAGAACCCTAACGGAGATCAGGCAATTCTTAGGCCTCTCTGGATACTACAGAAGGTTCATAAAGAATTTCTCCAAAATCGCTAAACCGCTCACCGCCCTAACATAGAAAGGTGTAACCTTCGTCTGGGAGAGGAAACAAGAAGCTGCTTTCCAAACCTTGAAACAAGCTCTGTGCAGCGCCCCTGTCTTGTCTCTCCCAGAAGGGACAGAAGACTTCGTGGTCTATTGTGACGCATCCAATCAAGGGTTAGGCTGTGTACTCATGTAGCGAGGAAAAGTCATAGCCTACGCATCAAGACAACTAAAGAACCACGAGGTGAACTACACCACAAATGACCTTGAGCTGGGAGCAGTTGTGTTTTCACTAAAAATTTGGAGGCACTACCTCTACGATACAAAGTGCACCATTTTTACGGATCACAAAAGCCTCTAACACATCCTAAATCAGAAAGAGCTTAACATGAGGCAGCGGCTATGGGTAGAGATACTGAACGACTACAAGTGCGAGATTCGATACCATCCGGGAAAAGCCAATGTGCTGGCCGATGCTCTAAGCAGGAAAGAATACTCGAGTCGTTGAATAAAGTCCCTAACAATGACCATACATTCCCACCCGTCTTCACAAATCAAGGAGGCTCAACTGGAAGCCTTGAAACCGGAAAACATCGCCAATGAAGCCTTGCGAGGGATGGACAAGAATCTTACAGTCAAAGACGACGGAGCCTACTACCTCATGGACCGAATCTGGACACTGAAGTTCGGTGGGTTCCGAGACGTGGTCATGAATGAAGCTCACAAGACAAAGTACTCCATCCATCCGGGTTCCAAAAAAATGTACCAAGATCTCAGAAAAATTTATTGGTGGCCAAACATGAAGGCCGAAATCTCTACATACGTGAACAAATACATGACTTGCGCTAAAGTCAAAGTATAATACCAGAAGCCCTCGGGTCTATTGCAACAACCAGACATACCCGAGTGGAAGTGGGAAAAGATAACCATGGATTTCATCACCAAATTGCCCAAGACAAAGGATGGAATTGATACTATTTGGGTAATTGTCGATAGATTAACCAAATCCACCCACTTCCTGCCAATAAAGGAAACTGATAAAATAGAGAAGTTCACCAGAACCTATATAAGAGAGATCATGAGATTACACGGCGTGCCAAAATCTATTATGTCCGACTGAGATAGTAGATTTACCTCTCGGTTTTGGCAGTCACTTCAGAGGTCATTGGGAACTCGGCTCGATATGAGCATTGCTTACCATCCCCAAACAGATGGACAAAGTGAGAGGACCATCCAAAAACTGGAGGATATGCTAAGGGCACGTGTGATAGAATTCGTCAAGGCATGGGATACTCACTTGCCATTGATTGAGTTCTCGTACAACAATAGTTATCACAATAGCATCATGGCCACTCCATTCGAGGCTCTGTATGGACGCAAATGCTGATCACATCTCTGTTGGGCCGAGGTGGGAGACACACAACTGGCAAAGGGACTGGTACCCGATAGCACTCTCACCGGTCCCGAAATCATCAGGGAGACAACTGAGAAGATTGTTCAGATTCGGGAGCAACTAAAGGCCTCCAAGGACCGACAAAAGAGCTACGCGGATAAAAGACGGAAGCCCTTGGAATTTCAAGTCGGGGATCGCGTGCTACTAAATGTTTCCCCTTGGAAATGGATGATGCTCTTTGGGAAGCGTGGTAATTGAACCCGAGATACATCGGATCATTCGATATCCTTTCCAGGGTCGGTCCGGTGGCCTACAAGCTACAGTTACCACCACAGCTCAGCAATGTACACCCTGTCTTTCATGTGTCCAATATAAAGAAATGCCTATCTGACAAAACTCTCGTTGTCCCGCTTGATGAGATTGGGGTAAATGAAAACCTTCATTTCGTCGAGGAACCCGTGGAAATAATGGATAGGGAGGTGAAACGAACGAAACAGAGTCGCATCCCCATTGTGAAGGTCCGATGGAGCACCAAACGAGGACCTGAGTTCATCTGGGAACGCGAAGACCAGATGAAGCAGAAGCATCCACATCTCTTCCCTAGTTCTTGAGGGCCTGGTCTAGAATTAATTTCGGGATGAAATTTCCTCTAACGGGGGGATGATGTGACAACTAGAAAGTTTTGAGGTTAAACCAAGTCTAAGGGAGTCTCGTGTATAAGCGTATCCACAATGTATGATGTAACCTTATTGCAATAAAACATTTGAAAGCCACAAGGGCATTGATTTTATAAGCTATCATAATATATATATATATATATATATATATATATATATATATATATATATATATATATAGGTATATATAAGTCTTGAGGAACCATGTTGTAATTAGCATTGACAAGTCAACAAGAAAGCACACATTAAACAATTTCTTGGGATTTATAGCATAACACCCCGCTAAGGCCGGAAACCCTTCCCTGGGGGATCCAAAACCGAAATCAACCCCTAAAACAAGCATCTAGGACCGAAATCACTTAAATGGGACACACCTTGGCCGAAAACTATCTTAATGGATCATTCCTTGGCCGAAAACTACCTTAATGGATCAATGTTTGGCCGAAATCAATAAGTGGGATCATGCACCAAGGGATTTCGGTCAAACCACCTTCTTTATGGCCGCAAAATAAAGTGAATCCCTTAAGAATGCTTCCAGTAGATAAGGTTGACCTTAAGATGTGATATTCCACCTATTCCCCATGCAAGTTCACAGTTTCCTACGTATTATCCAACATGTATCCATGGATTAACCCACAAATAACCAAGATTAATATCTCCCTTATAATCCAAGTGAACACCCTAATATGATTCCATCCCTTTTATTCACGGCAGTAGCACCTCCAAGAACCCCACTCTCATTCCACTTAGCTAACAATTCAAAACGCTCTCAAGAACAAACTTAGGATCTTTCAAGACCAACATTATTCAAGTATCCTCCCTAAATATTGGTAAGTATTTTTGAGATTGCTAGTGATTCTACACACTATTATGTTGATTTCATCCTATTTACACATAATATTATGTGTTAATGTTCTTAGGGTATCATAAGCTTCAAAGAGTTTGTTAAACTCTTCAAGTGTCTTAGGCTCAAAATCTTCACTCCACCACTTCAAATCAACCCACACAAAATCACTCAAGGTGAGCTTCATCCCCCCTTTTTTTCGAGTTTTACCTGCTTTTAGGGGGGGGGATACAACTCAAATAATGTTCATCTTATGGATGTTTTGCATGCTTTAACCTATTATTTGAAGGTGGAGTAAAATTTACATATGATGTGGATAATACCATTTTGTTTACCCAAAAATCGTGATTTTGGGTTTGGTATACAAAGATATCGAAAATATAACTCAATTTATGTGTAACAAACATCAACAAGGAAAATATGAATATGCTTATGAACTCACCAACATTCAATGTTGACATTTTTAAAAATCACTTGTATTCTCAGGGAACCAGTAACAGGTAATCAACTCTTTTGAGATCAAGTGATGCTGCAATATGGAATTTTATTTTTCTGCCAGTTTTGTGTAACTTATGAACAAATACAGTATGTAAACTATGTAAGTTTGTATTCTCAATGTATGCTGCTTGGGTTGCTATGTTTTATTTATATTCAACTGTTATGATACTATACAATGACGTCATCCGCCCTCGGACGTTTCCGCCGTCCTGGTTCGGGGGTGTGACATTTACGGAGATAAATCGAGAAAGAATCTAAGAGTCATCTCTTGCATGAAGGCAAGAAAGTGTTTGCAGAAGAGATGCTTTGCTTTCTTGGCACACATGGTGGATATGCACGACAAGGGTAAGGAAATCAAAGACATTTTGCAAGTGTGTGACTATCCGGATGTATTCCCCAAAGATCTACATGTAGTACCTCTAGTCAGATAGGTCGAATTCTGAATCGACCTAATCCTAGGTGTAGCACCAGTGTAGAAATCTACTTATCGGCTGGCTCCATCGGAAATGCAAGAACTCTCCAGTCAACTCAAAGAACTTCTTGACAAAGGCTTTATTAGGCCAAGCTTCTCTCCATGGGGAGCTCCGGTATTGTTTGTCAAAAAGAAGGATGGATCATTCAGGTTGTGCATCGACTATCAAGAGTTGAACAAACTCACCATCAAAAACCAATATCCACTCCCAAGGATTAGTGACCTGTTCGATCGGCTACAAGGATCCTGCTACTACAAGGAAAAAATTGTGATCGTGTTTATCGATGACATATTGAGCTTGGCCAACACATGAAATTAATTCTAGAACTGTTATGTAAGGAGAAACTTTATGAAAAGTGCTCTAAATGTGAGTTCTAGATTAACGAAGTTGCCAAGAACTTCAAATGGTTATGAAACCATTTGGGTAGTGGTTGACCGTTTGACCAACTCACCAGGACCTATCTCAAGGAAATAGGAAGATTGCACAGTGTACCAATATCAATTATCTTGGAAGGAGATAATAGATTCACTTCCAGATTTTGGCAATCATTTCAGAAGTCCCTAGGAACAAACTAAATAGTAAACATGAGTACTACATATCATCCTAAAATGGATGGACCGAGTGAATGGACGATACAAAATCTGGAAGACATGCTCCATGCTTATGTGATAGACTTCAGTAATGCATGGGATACTCATTTACAACTAGTTGAGTTTTCATACAACAATAGTTCTCACTCTAGCATAAAGGTTGTTCCATTTGAGGCCTTGTACGGACGTAGATGCCGTTCATCGATATGTTGCGCAGAAATTGGAGATACTCAACTGGATAAAAAAGCATGTTGGAGATACTCTACTTAGTGGTCCTGAGATCATTCATGAAACAATGGAAAAGATTATTCAGATAAAGTTAGGACTAAAGGTCGCACGTAGTCGTCAAAAAAGTTATGCTGACGTGAGACGTAAACCCCTAGAATTCAAAGTAGGAGATTGTGTCCTACTAAAGATCGCACAATGTAAATGTGTCATTAGATTTGAAAAATGAGGTAAACTAAATCCCCGTTACATCGGACCTTTTGAAATCATGGCAACATTTGGTCTGGTAGCCAACAAAATCAAGTTACCTCAAGAACTCAGCAAGGTTCACGATACCTTCTACATGTGTAATCTCAAGAATTGTCTCTCTGATTAGAACCTTGTTATTCTTGTCTAATAGATCCAAGTCAAAAGCCTTAAACAAGGTTGCATACCTATAGTAAAAGTCCAATGGAACTCTCGTAGAGGGACGGTGTGACATCCGTCAAAACTTAGGATAGTACTAAACTCGAACCTCACCATCTTTATGTGTTAACATAAATTGGTTCTAGATTCCACAAGATGAACTAGGTCGCGACTCCATAGATCCATTGGAACAATTAGTTGGAACTTAGCTTACGCTGAACTTTCACATGGATTTGTGAATACATCAACTAGGTTATAAAGTGCCAAAGTTCAACCTTAAAACTAAACACCAAACCATGTACGACAGATCAAAGCTCAAGGGTAAGTTAAATACCCTAATCGTCCAATTGGGACGTTCCAAATGCTTAACAAGTTTAACTATTTTAAACAAATGTGAACTAATTAATCATAATATGATTTAATTACAAATTTGAGACAATGTTCATGCAATTCATAATTTAATTTATGAATCAAAAATATAATTTAAGGATTGTCTAATCATACGTTCTTATATTATGAACCCTTATTTCGTTTACATGAACTATACATTTGCTTTTTTTTTATAAAATTTAAATCACAAAATAATTAATTCCTACAATTATAAATTAAAATGCAAGTCTATGGGCTTATTTAAGAAAAAAACACTTGAATAAAACCAAGAAATAAACTATTGGAAGTTTATATAATATATCTAGAACTTCTATAAAAACTAAAGACAACTTTTATAAAATTTGAAATGAGGCCATATTTATAAAGTTCACCAATTTTCAAGAAGCCTTTAATCTCTTCTCTCCTCCCAAAATTCGTTCATAGGCTCTTCCCTCTCCATTTACTTTCTCTCACTCATTATACATTGCTTCTTTATGTAAAATCCCGATGTCAGATTTTGCATGCCCTTGAGAGAGAGGAAATCTGATCATAGAGACATTCTGTGGGAGAGAATTTTCCATTTCATTTTTTCATAAGTTAGCTCACATTACTGGAGTTTTGTGGGCGAATTTGGTGGAGTATAGCCCCAAAGAGACGATGAGAGAGATGGTCTATCTAGAGATACAAAATCTCACTTTCTCTCTTCCTTCTCTCTAGAAACCTTACTTTCTCTCTCTAAAAATAGCCTCTCAACCACGAATTTTCAGCCTTATTTTGGGTGTTCCTGAAGCTTCATATCAGAGAGCATTAAAGATGTTGTAATAGTCTAGGTCAACCTTTGTAACTCGTTTTGAAGTAATAAGAATGAATTATTTGAGTATTATGTGTTTTATACTTAATTATTATGATATAATAAATTAACGATAAAAATAAGCGTCGAAAATAAAATGTTAGATATAGCCGATATCTATGAAGAAAGTTGTAGTGGTTGAAACAAGGATTCAGGAGATACAAAGAATACCGAAATCCGAGTTATAACGAAGAAGTTACGACCTGTCGAAGTTTCGCGACAAAACCGGCACGACGCTGTGTGACGTAAAAAGTGAATTTACGATAAAGTGCTTTTTAGCCTTAGCGATCTAAATGAAAGTCATAGTATACGTTAAACCGAGAGCGTGCATAAAAAGAATGTCAAAATCTGACTTCGTATGAGGAAGTTATGAATTTTTCTAAGATTTGGTATAGCAGTATGCAGCCCGGAATTCGAATTATAGATCGAGCGATTTTTAGCCGACACAACCTAAACGAGAATCAAAGATCTCGTCGATAGTAGTTTAACGGTAAAAAGACAGACGAAAACGGATGTCGGATGAAGAAGTTATGAATTTTTAACAGACTTTTCCTGTCTCGGCCTGTTAAAAATATAACTTTAAAAATAAATTCAAAATTAGCCAACGGAGTCTGAATAAAAGTTGTAGAGCACGGTCTCACCTACGCGTGGATATAAAGAACGTCAAAAACGGAGCCCATATGCGAAAGATATGAATTTTTGAAGTTTCAGACACAAACTTTGAGGCTGGTCCGAAGGAGTACGCCCAGCGTACAGGAGTACGCCCAATGTACTCATGTACACGGTCCGAGATTGGCCACATCGCCTACTCCTTCGCACGACGCACATGTGTTCGTAGCCTTGATGCGTCCGAGATGATCTCTTCCTACGCCCAGCGTACTCGATGTACGCCCAGCGTAATGGCTGGTGAAGTAGTATACCCTGCGTACTTGAAGTTTACGCCCAGCGTAATTCAGATTTCGGATACTATAAATAGAAAGCGATGCTCTCCGGATTTTGTTTACAAATCTTACACTTTTACACCCTTTATTCTCTCTCAAACTATCCTAACACCCCCCCCCCCCCCAAGCCTAGGGAACCTCCCTAACACCCGAAGCAAGTCCCGAAGCACCCGAAGATCCCGAGAAAAGAGTTTTTCGAGTCGAAACTCTGCCCGCGTGAAGCCCAGTTTTTTTGAGAAAACATCCCAGTTTCATCGAAAAAGATTGTTTTTGAGGGACGAAGTGCTGTCCAACCGTCGTCTTATCAAGTGAGTGTATAGTCACTTTCATCTTACACATATATATGAAGTATTTTATATAAAATACATGCTATATGTATATATGTTGTTTGTTTATTTGAGATGGATGTTGAATGAATGTTTTATACATGTTTAGAATGATTTAAACTGTATACATGTAATTTTTTTTATCTATAAATATGTTGGGTATAACATGGGTAGATGAAATAGTTGATGTATGATGAAATAAAATGATGAGAGGTCTCGATGTTGACGATGTTCCAGTCATCTAGCAGAATGTAGATGTCGACCATAGACTTTTCTAGACAATCCAGGGGAACATTAACAGGCTCGTAACCTGTAGGTGTTTTTGAACTATGTGTTCATTAGGTGTTTTTGAACTATGTGTTCATTAGATGTTTTTGAACTATGTGTTCATTAGGTGATTTTGAACTATGTGTTCAATAGGTGTTTTTGAACTATGTGTTCATCAGGTATGTTTGAACGGAGTGTTCACCAAGTATTTTGATTTAAGTGTTCACCAGTTGTAATCTAAATATCCTAGCAGCTGTGCCTAATGGATAATATTGGCAGTTGTGCCTAATAGATACAACATAATCCTGACAGTTGCACCTAAAGGATAATATTGGCAGTTGCGCCTAATGGAGAACATCATAATCCTGGCAGCTGCGCCTAAAGGATAATATTGGCAGTTGTGCCTAATAGAGAACATTGACAGTTGTGCTATTGGAAATGATGGACTTTGTGCCTATTCCTTAGGACAATCCTTTGGAATGAATGAGTGAATGATAGAGGATTCTTAGGGTGGAACCTTAAGAAACTGCAGAAGTATCCCTTAAGCAGTGATGTTACCCCGATGATGATCCTTAAGCTAGGTCCCTTTTATTAGATGTTTAGGGACATAAAGTGAGGATAACGGGAACGGGTAATCATGGTTATTGTTGATTGATGAAATTAATAAATTTATTGTTGGTTGATGAAATTAATAAATTTATTGTTGGTTGATGAAAATTAAAAATTTATTTATTGTGGGTTGAAAACCCTATATGCTCACCAGGCTCCCAAGCCTGACACACTCAGTTTTCTATATTACAGGTAGTGGAACATGAGCATAGTTGGACGATGACGAGGGATTTTGGATTATAAGCCAATAGATGTAAATAACTGTTGTAAGTCCTATATTGTATTGTTTATGCTTTTGGTCTGAATCGATGTGGACATCCCGAGTTTTGTAATGAAATGAAAAATACATTTCTTTAAGAAATGCTTTGATAAATTTTATCATATTTTGTTTTGGGGAGAAATTCCGCAACACCTTTTGAAAGATTACTCTGATTTTATTTTAAAAAACATAAACGAAATCGGTCTTTTCTGGCCGAGAAAATGGGGATGTCACAAAGTGCTTATCATACACCTCTTGAAGATCCATAACAAATTTGACAAGTTCTACTCACTTTCTCCTTCTAATTTTCGATTTCTAAGGCATGTTCTTGAAAAGAACCTTTGTTTGATCTTGATGTTTATAGATCACCACCAAAAACATGTTGCATGTTCTGTAAATGGTGATGATCCATGATCAAACCAAAGTCAAGAGAAAAGGTGAGCACATGCATGCCTTATCTAGCACCAAAAACCGATTTTTCAAAAGTTTAGTCTCATCTAGCTTGGCTGCATGTAAGGTCAAATGGTTAGAAACAAGTATTTCTACAGAATATATTTAGTATAATATTTTTCTATCTCAATCTATGCAAAAGAAACCGATATCATTAGGTAAAATGTAACAACCTTAAAATTCGAGCCAATTTAAAACTTTTTAAATCATTTGAACCCATTCAATTATTACAATTTGTTTTCAAAATATTTATACATCTGAGTTCCCAGAAATCATAATCATCAATCGAGGAAGTGTACGGTCACGCCTTCGCCTTCCCGCGGCCATCCGCTAAACCTGAAACAATAAACTGAAACTGTAAGCCCGAAAGCTTAGTGAGCTACCCCCAAAATACCAACCTCATATAACCATAACCATATCATATCAACAAATACAGAACAACATGCATACTGAACCCTCAGCTTGACTGGACCGCCTTGCAAGGCCTACAGTCTACCTGGATCTATCTCGAGCCTTCGGTATGACTGGACCGTCATGCAGGTTCACAGTCTATCTGGACCGCTCGTCGGGTATGTTGGCCTCAACCGCACGAAGCAGGACCCCGCCTCAACCCACCCATCAACAATAACCATGTGCACATAAATAACATATACTGGCATATATATAACAGTCATATCGATCTAACAGATCATCGATCACAGCAACATCCTATAACCAGGATACCGACCTAACCAGGTCACTAACATAGCATCATCCTATATACCAGGATACCGACCTAACCGGTCACTAACATAACATCATCCTATTTACCAGGATACCGATCTAACCAATCATAACAGCATACAACATCTTATCTACCAGGGTACCGATCTAACATATCACTAACATAACATCATCCTATATACCAGGATACCGACCTAACCGGTCACTAACATAACATCATCCTATATACCAGGATACCGATCTAACCAATCACAACAGCATACAACATCTTATCTACCAGGATACCGATCTAGCAGATCACTAACATAATAATGTCCTAACTACCAGGACGCAGATCTAACAAACCATTAAGCCTATCATGCGAATACCCGAATACAAATCCGATAAAGGGTCGGCCTTGGTGCCGTAGACCCTGTTGATATAGTGAGGATAACTCACCTCGCAAGTAGCTCGGAAGGTAGTGTCAAACTCCTCCAAATGTAGCTCCAACTCCAACACCTATAATCACCAATGTCCTTTGCTATAAATACCCAATTTACCAAAATACCCACAACAGTCAACTGGTCAACTCTTGGTCAAAGTCAAAGTCATCTATCAAGGTCAATAGTCCATGTTGACCTTTACTCGTCGAGTACCCTAATCTACTCGCCGAGTTCCTTGCATAACTTGCCAACCCGCCGAGTCACTCGTCTGACTCGCCGAGCCCAAGGCATTCTTCATCTGACTCGCCGAGTCGTTCATACAACTCGCCGAGTCTACGACAATCTTCATTGGACTCGCCGAGCCGCTCATGACACTCGCCGAGCCACTCATGACACTCGCCGAGTCCCTTCAGTCATTCATTTATACAGACGATTTTAAGCTGCTTCAAAGCTCCAAACAGTAGATCTAGGCTCCCAAGGCATGTTCATCACGTAAAGGTGAAAACTTTACGTGCGTGCAAGGTAATTTTGGCTCAATACAAGCTAGGGAGAGGGTTCAAGACAAGAATGCTCACAAACAAGCTAAAGGGCTGATACTTTATGATTTCATGGACCAAGACAAGTCTAGATTTGAAGTTGCAACCTCAGATCTAGACCCAAAACCCGAAATGGATCCTAAACATGCTAAATGGCCCCAAATCTCATCCATGAATAGATCTAGATGTAACAAGGTCAAGGTAACGACTTGTTACCTTTAGACTGATGCCACTGAGCAGAGAGATTGAATCCACCAGCTCCTCTATGATCAAATCTTCTTAAACTCCAAGCCTTCTTCTTGCAATTGATTCAAAACACACTTTCCCTCCTTCACACACTTAAAATGGGGGTTTGGATCGGTTAGGGCTGCTTCTGGTCGTCAAGGGGTGATAAGGGGGTTGAGGTAAGGACTTAAGGTCCTTTAAATAGGGTGCAAACCCTAAAATTAGGGTTTTCTCTTCCCAGCACCAACTCGTCGAGTCCAGCCGCCGACTCGGCGAGTTGGTCACTTAACATGTGGCCAAAACCCGCTCCGACTCGACGAGTAGGCATACCTACTCGCCGAGTAGACTCCTTAAATAACACATAAGACCCTAAATCATACTTCTGAAGTTTGGGATGTTACATAAAATAGGAGTTTGAACTATGTTTTCATGAGTTTTACTCTTCAACATTCTGTCTGATTTGTTTACTCGACTTTAAAAGGTTATAACTCACTCATTGACCAAATCACGATATTCTTTTTCTGAGAACTAGTTCCCAGAGTTAAATTTCGAATCTAAGTTGCCTTACTGTAAAAAATTAAGAATTTGATTTTTGACGATTTTTACAAAACAGTTGTGCAAGTAGCTTTTTTCTGTGATCACTGGTTTTTTATTACATAATCAAAGGCCTTAAATCCCACAATAAATATGGAGAAAAATATTTTATAAATTTGACACATTTATCTCAGAATATATAAAATTTCATGAACTCAAACCTTATAGAAATTTCTACACAAATTTTCGAACTTCCAGCTACATTTGGAACCCGTGCACTAGTTAGTGCTACATTTCAAAACTTGTTGGGGTTGAATATCCCCATTTAGCTCCAAAATAATTTGAGCCAAATTGTTTTATATAGGTTCATGTTTTCAAGGGATGTTCTGTAAAACCCCAAATGCTAGAACAAATTCTTTATTTTTCTACAAAAATAAGGATTTAATGGCAAAAAATTCAAAATAAATAATTACAAATGAGATAAAAATATGCAAAATTACAGAACTGATTTATGTACGAAATAAGGATGCCACCTAAATTTTTATACAATTTGGTCACTGTTTGGTATTTTATTCAAAATTTTCATTGAATTTGAGCATGAATTTACAAAATTGGGTGTTATTACCCAAATGTACAAACCAATATTTTTCCTAGCTTTGGGAACGTTATTAGAACTAGTAAGAACTAATTTGGGAATTTTGACAAATGTTTACTATTTATTTATAATTTTTCATATTATTTAGGCTTAAATTACAAATAAATATCAAATGACCTTCAAAAATTACTATAAAAATTATGAAAAACCACACCCTCTGTTAGAACAAGAAAATATATTTTTGTAATTTTTGGAGTTCATCTTCATGCCTTTGTGGATTTTTGAACACAAGGCACCGTGAATCCAATATTTACCGATAATGAACTGAACGAACTTTGTGCACTTTGTAACATCACTAGTTGGATAAGTAGTTACTAGATTATGGATAGTGATCAATGACTTACTAGAAACTTATTGTTCCGTAAGACGCTAGTAGGGATCGAACCGACGACCTCAAACTGCGACACACGAACTACGAACTCTTTCGCTTGTGAGTATTCACAACCCCTTTTTTACTATTTTCATGTTTTGGGGTGGAAAGCATGCTATTATCTTATGAACTATCAGTACTGTTTTATGAACTTGCTGAACTTTGTTTTATGAACTTGTCGAACTCTATTTTGTGAACTTGTTGAACTTTGTTTTATGAACTTATTGAGCTATGTTTTATGAACTCATTGAACTTGGAATGATGTTTTTATTGAAATTTTTCTATGAACTTGGTGATATGAACTCTATGTTATGAACTCTGTCCTGGGAGAACCGATACAACCTATTAACTCGTATTCGAGCCGACGGTCTTATGTATAGCGCTATTTGGGGTAGACGGCCCCCACTCGCCGAGAACCGTGAGTGCATATTTCTCTGAACTGACATCATGGGAACCATGGACATGATGGTTAGGCTTGGTTGTGAACGGTCGTTAGGCTTGGTTGTGAACGGTCGTTAGGCTTGGTTGTGAACGGAGTGCTTTGGTATTCAACACTCACTTTGACTTGGAACTTTTGTTGAACAAATATATATTTTCTTACTGAAATGATGTACCTTTATAAACCTGTGAACTCACCAACTATTTTATAGTTGACCCTCATTTTTGCATTCTTTTCAGGAAACGGCCAGTGAGCCAGTTTAAGACGCCACAATGATTTATGTTTATTGCTCTTGTTATGTACTAGACTATGTAGTATGGAACTAAATGTAATATTGTTTCGAATATGATGTAAGCATAAAAATGCTCAATGATTATGGTTGGTAATCATATTTACCTTGTGTTATGAGACTATAGCTTGTCACCCTTCGTGTTTCCGCTTTAACGGGGTGTGACAGCCGAAGTTTACATGGGAACACAAAGATCAGATGAAATAGAATTACCCGCAACTGTTCAACACTAATTCCTCCACTAATGGAACGAAATAATTTCAGGACGAAATTCCTTTAACGGGGAGGTAATGTGACATCCCCGAATTTAGGTCTAAAATTGTAGAAAGTTAGTTCACTATGAACCTCTTTGTAACCTGACCTATTGAGCTTTAATGCATTTTTTGGAAAATAAATAATGTCATTACAATTAAAATAAGATTTATATCCTACTTCAAATTGTGGATAATCTCAACAAATTACAAAGCACAAACTGTAACCTTAGTTAATATGTCTAAAAAACTAAAATTGTGTATTAAGCAATTGTGAGCAAAGAAAACACCCTAGTCTCATAGTACATGTTCACCTGAGTTCGGAAATATAAAGAACGACCAAAAAGGAGTTCGTATGCAAAAGATACGACCGTTATAAGAAACCAAACCAGTATAATATTGATTTTCTTTAAACAGCATAAACCGTTTCGATCCGTTGAGGAACTTGTACACCTTAGATGGAAATTCCGAGAACGTTTTTGGACTTAGGTTATGGTCTATTTTTTAATTCCATACCCAAAATATTTTTAATAAAATGTTTGTAAAATTCAAAAAATCGGACGTTTCGGGTCAATTAAATGTGAATCTTTAAATGTGATTTCCTGGAGCTCTACAACTCAAAAAATTAAAACGGGTTTCTAGAATGAGTGCATTCGGCTCTATCATTTTCCACTTTCAAAAAAATTAATTGATGTCGGGAACTGAACACACGAATCAAGAAAACGAATTTAACACATTTTTTGGCTGTCACAAGTGTGACATTACATTGGTTGTACCATAAATCATACATATTTGTCTTAATGTCCAGATATGACTCCATATCACACGTTGTCTATCACCTCCTTATCAATTATTGTACAATTTTCCAAAGTCTATACACTTATGTTAAGAGAGAATTACAGGAAACCATTATTTATCTCCAATCAACCATGTACTACTCTACTAAAAATCCGGAAAATGCTTTGAAAACCATTTTGATCACAAGAATAAAAACACTCCAATTCTCTCTTTCTTTTCCCTTGGATCGACTGCCAAAAACACCTCCATCAAAAGGTGCTGCTCTTGTGATTTTCCGAAAAACATAGGAGCAGCAGCCCTCTTTCGTTCTTTCTTCTTCCCTTACTGTCGAGCAAAGCAACAAAACACCCCCTTTTTCTTATTTGTTTCTTGTCAAGAACTACTGGACGTAGTGGACTGTTCTGGTGAAATCAAGAGACGGGGCAGCTGACCCTTGGCTTCTTCCTTCCCTGAGCTCGGTTTGCGTTTTCATTTTCACTTATTTTATTTTATTTTTGCATTTGTAGTTTAGTTATAAGATAATTAATCATCAAGTTTTTACCGCAAAAATCAAGTGTGGGGTTTAGAATTGATTGAGTGGTAAAGTATCTAGAAGCAAAATGAATTTTTAAGTAAAGCAATAAAATCTTCGACATCACCTCGTGTTTTTATGCACCACGTCGTGGTCTCGAATTATTTCGCGATGTATATGTGGGAGTTTTAAAATCTACGATGTGGAATAAAAGTTCACCGGGGGGGGGGGACATTTTAACCCAGATGACTTCATTTTCTTTGACTATCCTTTTCAAACACCATTCACGCACAAAAGTTCATCAGCCCCACATTCTAATTTTTTTGTCGGATTTCTCAACAATTTTCTTGATTGGTGCTTAATCTCCTGTTTTGGTAAGATCTCTCTACTTTAATTGTACTAATATCATCTAGATTTAGACATTTTGATTAGGGTTTGTTCTTGGAGTTACAATGCTAAAATTGAGTCAATTAGTTAGTAAATATTGGTTGCATGTGTGTTATAAGGCCTTGGAATAACAGTTTCTACAAACCCCAAGTCTTACTTTTAGTTCGTATTGACCCTAGGATGACTGATTGAAAATCACGAAACGAATTGGGTTCACGACGTGGACTTCAAGCCCACGACGTGAAAACTGGGCACACAGTTTTCTGTTTTGATTAACGATTTAATTTTTTGGTGGTGTGTTGTTTTTCTTGTTGTTTATTATTTTTCAGGAAATATGGGGCCTCGACGAGTTATTCCAGAGGAGTAGGAATACATAGATGTATCTAGTATCCATCCGCTCTACCGATTTCCACAAAACATTTCACAATCAATGCTCCATAACTATACGAACAGAATAGGGTGGTTGTACAACCGTGAGTTTGCAATTGCTCTATTGGTCGATTGGGCATGGTTGTGTGGGGTTGGCATGGTCACGGAAGTGGAGAGACATTGGACGAAATTATTTATTGGAGAGGGGTTTACATTTTCATGCAACGGGTGGAGGAATCTTTTCTCTATTCAAGAACCCGTTTATTGGGAATTGTCAGTCGAATTCTTTGCCACTGTGAACTTTGAAGAAAGAACTACCGATCCAACTTACAACTAGGTTATGGCTTTCCGTTTAGGAGGTGTATATCGCGAATGTAGCCTTCGTGAGTTTGCATGGAGAGTGGGGCTATATACTGAAGAAGAGACGCAATCACCCCATTTTATTTTATTCTTACAAGGTTGTGTTCGGGAATTTACATCGGGATTGCTAGATGTAAAATTTTGGAGGAGCATTTCAAAACAAGAGTACAATTCTCGTGATGCTTGTAAAGGCCAAATTCGGTCTCCTATTTACCGGTGTCTACATCGTCTTATCACTTTCTCCATTAACCATAAGCAAAACGGGGATAAGGTGCCAACACAAAATTTGTTTTATCTTTTGAGCATTATTACACCTGGAGTTTTCTGTGACCTACCATACATGCTTGCAAGATTTTTGGGAAAGAAGGCGGGTAGTTCTCGGCCCGGTAGTCCCATTATGGGTGGACATTTGGTCACTCGGCTCGCCCGTTCTTATGGTATTTTGAGACCTAATTTTGTTAGGAACCTTACACGGTTCAAGGATAATGAATTGTCAATTCAATTCTTGAGTGTTATGTGGGTAGTGGTGAATACAGGTGGGGGATTTGTAATACCCCCGGAAGATGTTGAGTAACCCATTGGTCAACAAGAAGAACAACCACGACAAAGGGGAAGGCGAAATGTTAGAACCCGTGGGGAAAAGGGCCAACCGCAACAACCACCTCAAACATTTGAGGGTGGGGTACCAACTGACCCATTTTAAAGTTGGGTTGGTACTTATTTAGACAATCTCCGCAGGGGTATCAATTACCACAATCAAGCTATTGATGTCTTGTTTACGCATCTCAATGTGGAGCGACCTTCAACAATGCCGCCTCATTACTCGTACATTCCAACTGGGAGGAGTTATGGACAAGGCGAGGAGACAGAGTTGGACCAAGTGGAGCGCAAAAGGACGATGATGATTATTAATTTTATCCTTTATTTAGTTTTTATTTTGTTTTGTTTTAGTTTTTAAGTTTTTTTGATTTGGTTTATTTTGAACTTGTAACCAACTATGGGATGGATGTTTTCTTCTTTCCATAATCTGTTTACTATGTTGCAGATTTGGTGAGCTATCATGAGCGGAATATTGAGAGAAAAGAGAGAGGAGCGTTCAAGTAAAGTCTTGTCATTTGAATTTATGAGTCGAGGCCCCCAATTTTTAATATGGGTGGGGTTAATTTCATAATAAAATAGAGTTAAAGGAAGAGTCAAGGAAATAATAGAGTCTTGGAAGGGTTTCAAAACATTTATACATTCTGTTGCACTTCGCTTGTATAGAAGAATTAATGCGCAACTGTCTTCTGTGAAGACTAGTTTACACGACGTGGACTTTCACTCCACGTCGTGACTTTGGAAGCCATCGCGATTGCGAAAAAAAATTACTTCGACAACACGACGTATATTACAATACCACATCGTGGTCAGCATAATTGGCTTTTTTACTTTTCTCTTCCAAATTTAAAATGTGGCGTATGCTTTCCCACAATGATGCACTATGCTTTGAAGACCATACACACCACACTTGTTGACGATGCAAGTTTCGGATTCACATTTTGATTGGCACATTTATTTATCTCAGAAGATCCAAGTTCCAGTCACATACTCACGATGTTCAAGTTTTTCACACGCATTCAGAAATCGATCTCGCCACTACTATTCCAGGGGATTCTGTTCCTTTTTCTCCCTTTTATTGTTTTTAAATTATTTTAAGCATACAATGAGGGCATTGTATGAAATAAGTGTGGGGTAGGGGGTCGAAAAAGGAATTTAAATTAAAAATTGCTAGAAAATTAAAATTTTTTAAATAGATTTGAAATAATAATCTTAAGATGATTATTGCTAAACATAAGGGTATTCATGCTCAGGAAGTAAAATTGGCACTACAACAACTAATCAGTAAAGTCAAGAAGCTGAACTTACTGCCTTCAGCTGGTCCTTCTCAGCCATCTTCCTCATCTACAACTCCAAAGCCAAGAATGTCCAGACATACAAAGTATCTTCTTCCATTTGGAACTGTCTACATCAATAATAATATGGCCTTAGGAGTTGAGCCTATTCAACACATGTTCATATGGGAGACTGAACATGGTATCTTTTATCTTGATAGTCAAAACCATATGTGCTTTCAACGCACTGATGATTTTCTTGCTGCTCCTACTAAACATCTGTTTCATCTTCGTACGGAATGCGTGGGTCATAAAGAATTTGAACGAGGTTATCATGTGTTGATCTCTCTTGACCTCAACAAACATTTAGAAGATCTTCAGATTGATGAATTTAAGTGGATAAAGCCAAAAATTTTGAAAGAAGCAGGCAAGTTTTCTGATGACTCTCCTGATGAAAATTTTGATGATTAGTTTTGACATCATCAGATGGGAGGAGATTGTAAGGTCACACCTTGTGATCTGATGAGTCAAATATCATTCTAACGATGTACACCAACGCCAACATCAGTGTCAGCGCCAACGTCCACATAGTATCAACAACAGCGTGATAATTTTGTATAAAGTCTTATACTTTTGTATATTAGTCGGTTAGATACTCTGTAATTATAGATAGCTTTGTATTTATAGAATAGATATATGATCTGTATTCTTAATGATTAGGATCAAACTATACGTAGATTAGATTACACCCCTAAAATAAAGAGATTTATGTTTATTGTAATCGTGTATAGTCATGAATTAGGGCTAAACCCTAATGCATCTGTGGGATCTTCTTTGTGACTTCTTTATGCACCGTTCTCTTTGTGAGAACGTTTTTCTTAGTGAAAATCATCTTTGTGATAATCGTTGTTTTTTTGTTCTTTTATCTTTCTATCATTTTTCTTTGTGTTTATATTTGTTTTTATCCGATCAAGTGAACCTTCAATATGTATGATGTAAGTTATGTTTTAGGGGTTGATGGTGGTTCGGCGCTAGAGTCGGGATCCTTATCTATATACATTGTATGTATGGTTGAATTTGTAGTATTTTGCAAAACTCACTAAGCTTTATGTTTACGTTGTTAAGTTAAATGTTTTTCATGTTGTTCGAGAGAATGGTGTTTTTCATGTTGTTCGAGAGAAGGGCGCGACATGACTGCTCATTCACATCGGTGTTATATAGTTATTCGACGTCCGCTACCTTTCGTAATTTAGTTTGGTTTAAACTTTATGTTTTTGAAAAAAAGGTGTTATAATATGTTCTCAAAAATGGATTTTGAATGATTAGTTTGGTTTTAAATGAAATACTTGGTTTAAAAATTGGCACGATACACATTGAATTTTCGAGGAAGCGTCTTAAACCATCTGGTTGGACGTTGGTTTCTAAGATAACACAATCATCAATATGTCTTCTCACTTTTACTATAGTAAAATAATCCAAGCCTCCCGAATTCCATCTTTGACAATCAATAGAATGCGAGAAATGGAAGTGATTTATAATATCCTAAATTGTTGTAAGTGGCCAAAAACCAGTTCTAGATTTAACAGGGCACTTCCAAGACCATCTCCAATTAATACAATTCTATATTTGGTTAATGAAGCAATCTTTCTTTGTTTCTAAATTGAACAACTTGAGAAATCACATCATTAAGTTAGTAACTCTAATCTATTGATCTTTCTATAATAAATTGGCATTATCATTTCCAATCAACCTTTCCACAACATCCTTTGGTATCACTTCTTTATCATGAAGTTGATCGGTGATACCTATAATATTTTTATATTATGCGTGTGTAGCATGCAGAAAAAATAAATTTCTTTATGAAAAATATATAATTAAACATTGCATCACAATCTTTTTAAAATAAAGAGTTTTTTCCCCTAATTTATACGTACGGTTTAAAATATAAATATGTGTTTTTATGTTTTTATAAATATAGAAGTATAAATACATATTTTACGTATCCAGAAAATATAGATACATTTTTAACGAGTAAAAATACATATTTTATGTTTTTAAGAAGTATAAATTGATTTTTTTTTCCGAAATGTTACAATATTTTTAGAATTATAAATACATATTTAGAAATATTACTTCTAAAAACTTATCTATATTTCTAAAAGACATAAAAATACATATTTATACTTCTATAAAGGTACCTATGCTTTTAAAGCTCTCTCTCTCTCTCTCTCTCTCTATATATATATATATATATATATATATATATATATATATATATATATATATATATATATATATATATATATATATATATATATATATATACTTCTAAAATCTATATTAATATTTCTAAAAAGGTATTTATACTTCTAAAACCATAAAAATATGTGTTATACATCCAAAAAAATATCTATACTTCTAAAAACGTAAAAGTATGTATTTATACTTTCAAAAACGTGTTGATATTTTTACAAAATGCATTTATTCTTCTAAAATCGTAAAAAAAAAAAAACATAATTTTTAAAACTCAATAAACATTTTACTCATAAAAAAATTACATTAAAAACCTACATTACAAATTGAAAATACATGAAAATTAAAACTTATAATTGACATTAATAATAATAAAAAAAAACATTGAAATTAAACTAGAAATTTAAACTAGTACTCGTCATCAACTATATTATCATTGTTTTGTTCGAATTGTTTTTGTCATATTTGTTCAGTCAAACTGTGATATTGATTGTGATACGTTTCTCTACTTTATATTGCAAAAAGTCGTGTGAAGCATGTACGGCTGCCGACTTGTATCCGTACAGGTGGATTAAGTATATGATTCAGACTATACATACAAATAGCTCTACTCTCTTCTTTTATTATCATGTTATGTAAAATGATACAAGCAGTCATTAGCTTCGTTAATTTTGTCATATCCCATGATTGTATCGGATGTTTGATTATGTGCCGCTTGTTTTGAGGACTCCAAACTCCCATTCCATATCCTTCCTTACCGAGTTTTGTGCTAACTTGAAAATTTTTCGTTTCTCTTCGTTCGGAAATGAGTATGACTTGATAAATGTAGCGTGCTTTGGATATATCTCATCACCAAGGTACTACCTAAAATTATTCTGTTCATTCACAACGTAATGCATGTTTGGAGCTTTACCCTGCAAAAAGTCGTTAAATATCAGAGATGTTCCAAGAACATCCAGTTCGTTGTTTGACCTACACCATACCAAAAATGCATGTCAAAACAAAAGTTCATGTGAAGCAACTGCTTATAGTATTAGAGTAGGTATGCCATGATCACCCCGCGTGAATTGGCATCGCCATGCATTGGGACAATTTGCCCACTTCCAATGTGTACAATCAATTCTACCAAGCATTCATTGAAAACTGTGTAGCTTGATGTGCGTCATACAACTGTTCAACATCACTTGTAGTTGGCTTCCATAAGTATATGCGTTAAAGCAAGTGAATGATTTGAAATTCGAGTTATTTCACGGAATAACACTCGTATATATTGAGCTCGTAATGGTACCTCGCAATTCAAAAGTCTCTCTACGGCAGAAGAATGAGCGTGTCATTGTAAAACTCTACAACATACTTACAAAAGAAATATGTACATTCTCGATCCGTCCTCTTAAACATTTTCAAATATTAATCTTATCCATCTGCGGTGATGTCGTATGCCAATTGTCGAAGTGTGGTTGTGTATATTTGTATTGTGGTAAAACCACTTTTAACTCTACCATCTTTTCTCATCTCAATTGAAAACTTTCATAATTATCTACCAAATCTCTAACTATATGTAGGAATAATTTTCAAATAGTACGAGAACGTTCTTCGAATTTCTTTTAGTTGTATAAACAATCAAGGGCAAAGTAATTACATACCAGAAGTTCGTTTTCCGTAATGTTATCCTTGTTGATTGAAGTTCTAGTCCTTTTTTCTACATTTGAACTTCTAGCTTCTTGACACAACATTTCGTTTGCTGTTAGCATGAACGTGTATATAAACAAATCATCATCATCGTCATCGTCATCATCACCATCACCATCACCATCACTAGATAAAAAAGATGGATAAAAACTTAAAGATAAAAAATATTCATCTTTTAAGAATATATTTGTAGTATGAGAAAAAATATATATAATTGTTGGTATTTGTAGATAAATAAACTTTGGTTTAAATTTTTACAATTAATATTTTTTTAATGCCCAACGTATACATTCAACGGTCAAAATATTGACCGCTTTCTTCTACCCAATCAAATGTGTCGTAATCGTCCGTGAAGTCATTCAATCCACAAGACACCTACGCTCTTATGGGGCAGTGTTCACACGTGGTTTTCCTATGCCACTTTGGTTTCTACGCGTCTTTTACTCACTATACCGGCTAGCCTTAACATATAATGTCGATGTAGTATTGTCAGTTACATAAACAATTCGGTTCATTTTAATAAATGGGTCTAAATCTTGCCGATAATTTATTTTAAGAGTACGTAAATCTTTTTAGAATGACGAGTTTTCATATATAAAAAACTAGTTTATAATCCGTAGGAACAATAGTTACAAAATTAATTAAAATTTCATAGTAAAAACTCAAAATTATTAATTAGTTATTTTAAGTAAATTATTAATTAAGAAATATTTTTTAGTTATATATAAAGTTATAATCATTGATTCAGATAAATACGTGAAATTATATCACCTTATAATCTGTATTAATTTTATTTTATCTTTTTATTTTAATGTTATTAATTTAATCTAATTAAAGTGAAAAATTTAAAATTTAATATTTAAAATTTTAAATGAAGAATGAATAGATTGACAAGTGACATGATATTAATTAGAGAGCCTACTTAGATAACACATGACAAAAAAATTTACTCTTTTATTAATATAGTATTAATATAGGAAGATTTAACAAAAAGCTAGGACAATGAAATAATTAAATGGGGATATTTATAACCGGATGTTGAAGCCAAGTTACCAAACAACTAAGTTTGAGGTTAAGAGTAATTCAATTTGAATGATCTATTTCCATATCATTTTGTATATGATTTTTTCAAAATGTAAGAGGACCTCGTTTATATTTTTCTCTGGACCTCGAAATGTTTGAACAGTCCTACAAGCACAACGAAGAAAAATCTAAAATTGGATTAATCTAAACCTTTATATATTGAATTTAAATTTGGTCCATGTGGTTTGCAAAAAGTCACAAAGTCAGTCCCTGCTAATTGTTTTTTGATGTAAATGGTCCTTGTGGTTTGCAAAAAGTCACAAAGTCAGTCCCTGCTAATTGTTTTTTGATGTAAATGGTCCTTATGGTTTGCAAAACTTGCACGGATGACCCTTTTTACTAACTCCGTTAGTATTCAGCCGTTAGGGACTGAATTCGTAAGGGCATTTTCGTCTTTTCAAGTATAAAGAGACTGAATTCGTAACATTTGGTAAACCATATGGTCATTTTGGTAAATCGTATTAAAATAATGAAAATGCTAGGAAATGAGGGGAGTAGGACTCTAACTTGAGACATTCATCCCTTGTTCCAAATCAACCTAAGCCTTATGTCACTAAGCTGCATCCTAACTTAGTTTACGGTTCCTAAAACTAACTTATATTACGTAAAATCGTAATTACATTAACAATAATAAATAAAAAAATCATATTTTTATAAAAAAATATTAATAAACAAAATATATTTTTAGTGTATTGTAAAAGAAATATTTTTTAGACCAATTTTTTTTAAGTATTTGTTGTACGTAAAATATATTTTTTAATTTATATAAAAGAAATACGTTTTCGCATAATATGTTATTACATTTCTATGATCCTAAAACATACTTTTAGCGTCATATAAAAAATAATTTTTTTTCTTTCACATAAAAAACAATTTTTTTACATATTTATTTTATGGAAAATATGTTTGTTTTATATATTTAACATATACGTTTTCGTATAAAATGTTATTACATTGTTATAATTTGAAAATATACTTTTAAATACATAAAAAAACGTAATAACATATTATACAAAAACGTAATCCTTAAAAATGCGTAATTTTTTTTGTATATATTTATTTTATTTGAAGTATGTTTTTTATGTATTTAAAAAATACATTTTCATATAATACATTATTACGTTATTAAAATCCTAAAATATACTTTTACGTTATCTTAACATCTTTAGTTGATTTAAAGCGAATATTCAAGTAATTTTTTTACGTTATGTTTTTATGTTCTTAATGTTTTTACGTAAAAAAAATAATTGTAGTTTTGCTTTAAACCAATTAAAGACGTTAACATAACGTAAAAGTATATTATAATATTATAACAACATAATAACGTATTGTACAAAAACGTATTTTTTAAATACATAAAAAAAATTATTTTACGTAAAATAAATACGTAAAAAAACATATAAACTAATTGTAAAAATTCATTTTTTCTTCAATAAGTAAAAGTACAATTTGTTTTATTAAAAAAAATTATGTAAAAAAATTGTAATTTATTATGTTATTTATCTTTTTTTGCGATTTTATGTAATATAATTTATTTTTCGGAACTATAAACCAAGTTTGGATGCAACTTAGTGGAAAAAGACTTAGGTTAATTTGGAATTAGGGGAGGAAGTCCCAAGTTCGAATCCTCCTCCACTTATTTAAAATCATTTTTCGATAAAAATAGTTCCTTAAAAATTAAAAAAATGAAAAAAAAACTATGTTTTTGTATATATATTAAGGTAATGATTAACATAGTTTAAGGAAACATGTTTTGTTGGAAAACACATGTGTATTCCTTTCTCATTTCCGTCGGTACGTTGGAGACTTTTGCGGCAAAAGTAAATGTTAGCTGAGAATGATTCCCCCGTTCTCAACCTTTTTAATTTTCTCAATTGAACTTCTCTCTCTCTCTCTCTCTCTCTCTCTCTCTCTCTCTCTCCCTATATATATATATATATATATATATATATATATATATATATATATATATATATATAATGAAAATAAATAAAGTATATAAAAATGAAAAATAACATTAAAAAAACCATGTGGTGTAATTTTTTGCAAACTATAGGAACCAAATTTGAACTTTAAACTCAATTTTATGACTGATTTTGTAAAAAAAGATAACAAAGTTAACCATAAACTTGTTAAATGACCTAGAGTGATAATTCTATAAGAAAGTTGAGGCTATAACAATAATACTAATAAAATGTTAGGTTTTTTCTCAATTACACGTTAAAAACTTACGACTTTTATGATATTAGTCCATAAATAAACATATGTATAATAATATATTAATAGATTATGTTTTCAGATAACAACATAAATATTAATATAAAAATAAATAAATAAATAATAAAAAATAAAAAAGGGAACACCAAAATTTCTCAAGAAGGAAATTAAGAAAACCGTACAATCGTATAGAGACCCGATTTGCCCAAGGACAAACCCCATTTAACGCCTCCGCTGGGCCCAATAGAATAAGTTTTTGGAACATTAGATTATCACATGTTTCAAGTTTTCCACAAAATACTAATACTAATTAATTACATGGTCAAGCATGGTGGATTTGTTGTTTTCTAAAATTAATCTCTTCAAATCAAAAATCAACTCACGCCTCTTCTGCATGTGTAGGTTCGTTCAACACGCCATTTTTACTACTCCTTTTGAATTCTCAAACTCAAAGTACAGTCTCGTATATATTTCATTTCATCGCTTTCTAAACACACAACTTCCCTTCCATTTACCTATAAATGCAGCTTTCATGGGAGCTCGAGTCTCCACAGCTGATTTCCTGCAAAATTCACACGCTATTTATAGAAAAAAAGCTAATATTTGTTTATCATATTCCAGGAAGCTTAAAAACTTCCATTGTGATTTGGGAATGGTCTAAAACTCTTGGATATGATTACAAAATTAAAGGCTTTCTCGTTCAATTATATTTTACTCATGAAAATTCTCTTTTCTTCCTTATGTATCATCTTCTGTTTGTTTCCAACTGAGGAACTCGAACTAGATCGTGCAAAACACAAATGGCATTACAACTTTAACCAAGTCTATTAACATCATAACTTCATAATCTCATATACCTACATTCCTTTCGACCCTATCTATACATGGTGATAGATAAAAACAATAAGAGAACATATATATTATATGGTAATCACAGTGTAAGCCTTCTGCTGTAAAGCTTGTAGAGTGTGAAGTTGAGGGGTGAACATGTGAATGGTGCTGAAAATTTGGGGTCATAAGAATATCAATTTACTTGGATATTTTTGAGATTGTGATTGCAATTATTTTCCAATATCTGTGATTTCGACCCTATAGTCTGGGGTATCACGAAATCAGATTTTGGATAACCCAAAGAATTTCAATTTAGAAGTCAGACCACTTCTAAATCAAAAACACAGAAAAATACATTGTTGTTTTGTGTTCTTGAGAGATAGATCAAATCAAATGTATGATTTTCGTGTATATATGTTCCAACCAGTTTTCTGAAACCATAAAAAGTTCTTATATAAGAGGGAAAGTAGTTAAATGGAAGTTACATGCTTTTGTCGTCAAAAATGTTGGTTATTAAGACATAACCAACTTATGACATCATCATGATATCACTAATAGTTTTGGCGGGAATTTGCATGGCTAGACTCATATCTGACATAGAAATCCGTTGGACCCCGCTAGGTGACGCAACCCCTTGGAACCCTGCACCCAGGGACGCTGTCCCCCGACCCTTGTATTCCCGAGTTCATATTTATCACTCCGAGTGTACAGCCCGCACCTCCTGTCTCGATTAGTTAATAGAGCTCAGACTATCTCATTATTAATAATAATTACATCAAAATATGTTCATAACACTAAAATCACCATCATTATTCCCCCATTTTAGTGTAATCATTATTTAACTAAAAGCAAAAACAAAATCAAACTTATGCATAAATGAAATCTTGAAGATTGAATTTTCACATTAGTATAATATGCATGTCAAATACTCGAGAATCGGGGTGTCCTAAGAATTGAAGCCATCAACTCATTTTAGTAACTGAAGATACTATACACATAAGTTAAACACAATATCTAATGTTTCATACTTGACACTATTACAACCATGTGTCCTATCCACTCATGAGTGCATAAAAGCCAAGCCCAATCTTTCTAAAGTGACATCACTTCACACTCACATATGTAGTCGTTCTATATCATACACCTGTTAATGCACCTTTTTAAAAGAACTATTAAGAACTTAATCAACCTACTTTAGCTCTACAGGTTATAAGCACATACCTTGGGATGTAGTAACTTAACTGTGCTCCAATCTCCATAAGCAAGCTTTCCACATTGAATCCAACTTCTAGCATTGTATTAGAAAGGAATTGGGTATCTCAACCATAGATATATTGTAACGTCCGCGTTTCCTACTAGATTAAGTCATAGTCTGTAATCACATTGGTCAACTATTGTAATCTTTATATGTGACATCCCCAATTTCACGGCCATAAAAGACCGATTTGTTTATGCTTATTTAAATTAGTGTATTCTTTTTAAAAGAGTAATAGTGCGGAATTTGTTCCCAAAAACATGACACCTGTGCTCTTATGCCGCTACCTATGATACAAAGAAACTGAGTGGGCCAGGCTTGGGAAAGCCTGGTGAGCACATAGGGTTTTCAACCCACAATAATATAATTAATTTGTTTTAATTATACATTTCACCATAAACAAATAACACCGTTACCCATTCCTGTTACTCTTACTCTCTAGTTCTATATTGATTAGCTCAAGAGACCACCTGTGAGCAACGACATACATTGTTGCCTCGGGGATTCCTTAGCAATATATGTCAATAAGGCAACATGGGGGGATAGAGTACACCTAATGAATATACCGTTCATTAACACCTACAGGTTGTGAACATGCTAGTATTCCTACTGGACTGTCTAGAATAATCTGTGGTCATCATCTATACTTTGCTAGATGATAATTCACCATTGGTACAATAGTACCTGAACGCCCTCACCCTTTTATTAGTTCACATTTTACAACCCATCACTACCCAATATGTTTAAGATACGATAAAATAAATAATTTAATATTTTATCAAAAATCGGATTCAGCCAAGTAAACCAAGAAGAACACATGTATTGTAAATACAATTGGTATCAGAGCAGGTGTTCTTGAAATTCTCAAGAATTTGATCCATGATGACAACATGATTTGGTGAATCTCAAATGGGTGTAAGTTTTTCATCTTTGAGAGAGTTTTTGTTCTAGAAATCGAATTTATTCCTTGATTTGATTCAAAATTCAATTTTCCCTCTCTAGAATACTTGTTAATTTCACTTTCTCTCTCTAGAACTTGGTTCATATTCACTTTCTCTCTCTAGAGATTTCATTCATATTCACTTTCTCTCTCTAGAAAAATCCAAGTTCTTGTCATCTTTGTTGTTAATTGATCAAAGATGGTGTATTTGCATTATGATTCTTGGATCGTGATGAATAAAGATGTCAAATACAAAGTCAATGGAAACAATTTTATGGGTTATTGTTGAAAGGAGGGTTGATTACATGGGAAACTTTGAGTTCTTATGGAGGCTTGAAAGATGATCAAGGAAAATTGATATGTCAACCTCTTTTAAAGATTGGAAGTTTGATTGAAATTACCATGAATATCTTATCTTGGTGTGAAAATCAAAAGGAAGGAAAAAAAGAGAATTATTCAAAAAGGAATATGTTTCTCTTATTGAAGACCCAAATGATCTTCATGTTCTTAAAATTGTTGAAGTTCAAGAAATAGGAATTCAATGTGATTTTCATGAAGATGTGAAAGTTTCTTGTTCAATTGGAGTTCAAACTGATGAATGCTTGAATTCTTGTGATTCGTTTAAAGGAATGGTGCCATATAAAAAACTTTCAATCAAAGAAGTTCACATGTATCAAACTCCAACATATTTGATTCAAAATTGCAAAGTTGAAGTTGTCAAGAATGATGTTGTTCTTGAATTCAAAACTTCAAGATCCAAAAAGATGATGAAGAAGAAGAAGAAGAATATCAAAAACAAGAACAATTGGGTTTCTAAACAAAATTCTTCAAATGTTGTCTTGAAGCCGAAATCAATGAAACAAATTTGGGTTCCAAAGCAACAATAATCAAGTGTTGCAATGAATTCTAATTCCAAACCCAAAGTTCTTGAAGATTCTCAAAATTGTTATGTGTAACGCCTGGTTCCTGGTACGCGTTTCCTCATAATTTATTCACTTTTGTAGAGAACTCGACGAGTTGGGAGTCCCAAACTCGTCGAGTAGAAACCAGAATGGACACGGGACTTTAAGTCACCTACTCGACGAGTTGAGAGCCTCAACTCAACGAGTAGGGCTGCCAGGATGAAACCATAATTTTGGGGTTTTGCACCCTATTTAAGCATCCTAATCCCCACTTGTTGGCCTCATTTCTAGCCTCCAAGTCCCAAACCCTAGTTTCAGAAAACCTAATGCATTTGTGAGCTTGTGAGCCATTTTTTAGTGAACTTTGTGTGTTTTGAAGCTTATGGAAGAAGAAGAAGCTAGAAGATTCAAGGAGAAGATAGTAGATCCAGAGACTCCATTTCATCCTCATCATTTTCTGGTAATCAAGTCTCAAACTTGCTTAGTAGCTTCTTAGATCTCTTTAATGTCACTTTATTAGGTTTTTGGTCTATGAAGCTTGATCTTTAGGATATTGACGTCCCAAGTGAGTAAACCTTCAGATCTGGAATCATGGAGGGTTTTCATGGCATAAAGGTGCAAACTTTATGGCCATTGAAGTCCCATGCAAGCTATAGAATGTCCTTTTGGCCTTTTAAGCTCCAAAAGGCCATGCATGGAGTGAAAGGAGGAAGCTTTACGTGTTTATGTAGTGTTTAGGGTCTAGATCTCTGTTTGTATGTTTTATTTTGGAGTATGGATGGCTTGTGGACCAAGATCTAGGTCCTAAAGAGTTAGGGTTTTAGCTAGATTCTTCAAGTAAGGGTATTAACGGGTAAAGTTGGAAACTTTACCCTAAGGATGTTTTTAGTGTATAGGCAGAGTATTGAGCTTAGATCTGATGAATAAGGGCTTAATCTATTAAGATGGCTTAACAGACTGAAGAACTCATCGAGTCCATAGAGGAACTCGACGAGTTGGGATGAAGTGTCCCGATTCTGTTAAAGGCAAAAACTCGACGAGCTCAAGGATGTCTCGACGAGTTGACTAGGAGAAGTCTCGATGCTTTAGATAGGAGGAAATCGACGAGTTGTGAAAGAACTCGTCGAGTGGGATCGCGGTTTCAGGGTTCATGATTCATGGAACTCGACGAGTTAATGGACCAACTCGGCGAGTTGAGTCATCCCAGGATGTTGACTTTGAATTTGACCAAGGTTGACCCGTGAAGGGGTTTTGTGTATGGAATGTTATCTAAGAGGTTGTTCTGTATAAGGTGTGAGTAGAGCCACTTGCGGAGCAGGGACTTTCAGTTATTCACGACATTGAGGTGAGTTTCCTTCAATAGGAACGGGTCTAAGGCACCAAGGCCGACCCGTATAAGTGATCTGATTAGTAGCTGAGTGTGGGCGGGCCCATATCTCATAGATAGCTGATATGGTACAGTTTTATATGCTTAGTTATACTTGTTGTCTATGTGATACATGTATCTATTTTCATGACTAGCTGAGTGTGGGCGGGGCCCGTATCTCATAATAGCTGAGTGTGGGCGGGGCCCGTATCTCATAGTAGCTAAGTGTGGGTGGGGCCCGTATCTCATAGTAGGTGAGTGTGGGCGGGGCCCATATCTCCTAGTTGCATGTTATGTGTATGGTATGTGGTAGTTTGGGGAGACTCACTAAGCTTTGTGCTTACAGTTTTCAGTTTTGGTGTCAGGTACTTCTGGTAGCAAGGGGAAGAGCTTGGAATGACTGCATTGCACACACCACAGCGTTTTAGCTTGGGATGACTTACTCTGATATAGGGACATGTGATTTTGATACAATGTTTTGAAATGATGTTTTAATATATTATCACTTATGTTTTTATGAGATGATTTGGATTACTATGGTTTTATTTATGAATTAAAACGAAATTTTTGGACCGTATCTTTAGGATGTTTCAAGTTGGTATCAGAGCCTTGGTTTGAGGGATTTGGACACACTCTTGGGTGTGTCTGGACTCAAACTAAGGACTTGGTATGAAATTTTTCAAAAGAAAATCATTTTTATAAAAAAGAATTTTGAAAAGAATTTGAAAAGAGAAATAGGTGTGGTGCATGCAATCAGCCGAGCTCAAGTAAGTACTCCCAAATTACCCATACAAGTTTATGTTATGATATGTTTATGAGAAATGCATACTAGATTAGGGCTAAGGATCTCAGAAGGATGCCTTACGTGCTTGTTATATGTGTATGAGCTTTAGGAACTGCATACTAGTCCAGATTAGTCAGCGATATGATTGCCTGATTAGGATATGCTTGATTATGTTTACTTGATGCTCGAATGTTGCTTGCTTTGTGCTTTTAGGAGTTCTAGTTATATTTAACTAACTACTAAACGAATATGTTAAGTTATATATTGTGAGGACTAAATAATTTCAGATGGTTAGGTTTAGCCTTATTTCGCAGCTCTCGTTTGAGTCTAACCGTTATAGGGTAGGACCTCTCATTCGAAGAATTATCTAGTCTTAGTGATATGTAATGGTATTCGCGAGCTAGTTAGGGGAAGATAGCAAGGATTTCTTATGCAGCTGATGGCGGAGAGTGGGCTGGTGATTACCCTAGGGTAAGCCTAGGATGAGATTCGCATGAGATCAGCAGTAGTAGTAGAAGGGACCTGGTGGAGTCAAGGTAGTTCTTGAGGAAAGTACGAATATATGTGGAAGGTAGTATGTGCCCGTACTACTGAAATCAAAGGATCCGTACTCGAGTCAAGGAAGGCTAAGATGAATCCAGGGAACTTGTAGTATGTGTGATCCCTCGAGTTATGATGAGTATTCTGATGTTTGTTATGGTGTATTTTGAGAATGGTGACGCTACTCACTAGACTAGTCGGCACTTTGGGAGCTGGAGAGGGATCAGGCTCGGGCTCTGGAGCCGGGTAGCTCGACGAGCAGACGAGAGAATTCATTTCATCTGAGGTCACGCGCAGTATTTTTGACCAGACTCATGTGATCTTCGGTATGATCAAGGAGGGTATTTTGGAGCTTTTGGATAAGAGACTGAGTGCATTCCGCACTGAGGTGGCGGCCATGATGGGGTCGCGCACGCTGATGTTCAGGGAGTTCAGAGCTTGTGGAGCTCCCGACTATCATGGAGCTCGGGACCCCATTGCTAGCAGCAGGTGGTTGGCTGATGTCGCCAATGCCTTTCGTACGAGCCGATGTCCCGAGAGGGACAAGGTCCAACTTGCTTCCTGTATTTTGAAGGACAGAGCACGTGAATGGTGGGAGGAGGTCGCACATGCCATTGGTGATGATGCATCTCTTGATGCTATGACTTCGAGTGACTTTTCGGCTAGGTTCAGGGCCGAGTTTGCACCTGCGATCGACGTGCAACAGCTTGCTAGGGAGTTTCAGGATCTCCAGCAGACGACTGAGACGGTGACGGAGATCACCACTAGGTTCAGGGAGAGGGCCCTTCTCGTTCCGCGGTATGTGGTGGACGAGGAGATGAAAAAGGCCCGATATCATGAGTGATGGGTTTTAGGTAAAACAAATAAACTAGAAAAACAATTCCTAAGTTCACATGCAACCTACTTTGGATCTATGTTTTAACTATTAAACATATAACTTTGAATTACAAAACAAGAACCCTAGAGGAGAGAGGCTATTTTCGAAAATAACTAACTAGGGTTAAGAGTTACATACCTTTCAATTGTTATACCAAACAATTGATAATCCTCTTGATCTTGATCTTGATCTTCTTGGAAGCTTAGCACCACAAATGTAATGCCTCTAATGGAATCACACCCAAGAGCTAGCAAGAAGGAAACTTATAAGGAGAGAGAGGCTAGGGTATGCAAAATTTGGCCTAGGGTTTCTTCCAAGGTAGGAGTGGCCGAATTTAGGAGCTGGGAGGCTCCTTATATAGCTGAGGGATCTAGGGTTTAGGGAAAACCCTAATACTCCTTTGCTTGGGGCCTAAGCTAATCCAAAGGCCTTATCCAAAGCCCCTTGGACGAAATCCTTAGGGTTTCCCCTATAGATTTCGTCCACCTCCTTCCAAGGAGGTTCTGGAGCCTTCCACTCAACTATCTGATAATTGCAAACTAGTCCCTGCACTTTATAATTAATACTTTTAACCCCAAAATTAATTCTGATTAATTTCTGGCTAACTATTAATTAAACATAGTGATTTCTAATTAATATATTAATCTTTTAACATATTAACAAATCATTTATATTAATTTATTAATCTTATAAATTAATATCTCTCCTTTCATAATTTCCTTGTCCAGTTGCTAGGTTTGAGGGCAACCCAAAAGGACTGTGCTGCTATCAATTCAAGTACATACCAATTATAGTTATGGGCTTAGACACCTAATCCAACAGTCTCCCACTTGGATAAGTCTGTAACTATAACTGCTAGTATGCCTTCTAAATTTGACCAACAAATTGTAGCTTCCAAAAGCTGCTGCTGAACTCTGACCCAGTCAGTTACGTGTCCTTAGATAAGTGATCATATAATCCTTCATTCTTCAAGATATCCCCAGACATAAGACATGGAACGTAATCAACCTCTTTGTCCAGAATCTATGTTTCCTGATTTCTGATTTGTGATGATGTAGGACTTCTAATTGAACACATCAATTTAGTCCTGGCTGGGCCCAGCACATAAGTCAACACCAAATCATCGAGGGGCCCACATATATCGCTTTTCCGGTTAGGGCAAAAGGAACGAATAAACGTTGACTCATATGCTTGTATCTTTTACTCATCAAATTATACATGACAATACGTTTTATAACACCAAGTTACTGATGCGTTTTCGTATCACCAATGTATAACCGACTTTGTAAATTTCAACTCATATATCTTCGTTTCAAGATTATAAGATATTATCGTCTCAGTCTTACATGTGATGAATTACATGAAGTGATACTCTGAGCGAGGGTTTATCCAATACTCAAATCTTAATTTCTGAGTACTCATGAACATTGCAGCAATTCTATTGCCATGTCTATCCTCAGACAATCTGCAATCCAATTCACGACAGTCTTAATTCACTACTTACTTCCAAAAGTACGAGCGACTGTGGAGTTTGAATAATCTTATTATTCGGGAAGTAAAACATGCAAAATATGAAACACAATAATAAACAATCGACAAAAGGCAGTAACCAAACTTATAAATAATACTTTATTATTTAATCACCAAAAGTCAATTACATTTACTTTGTTACAAGTTTCAGAACAAAACTAATCTAACTACTAAAACTAATATCATCTTTCAGTCCTATGCTCCGAGCATGCTGAATATGCTTAGCCCTACTCAGACCCTTTGTGAGGGGGTCTGCTGGGTTATCTTCAGATGACACCCTCTTTACTACAAGATGGCCTTCTTCTACTCTATGTCTGATAAAATGGTACTTTCTGTCGATATGTCTGGTTTTACCATGATCTCTCGGTTCCTTTGTTAAGGCAACCGCCTCCTCATTATCGCAGAACAGTTCCATAGGCTCCTGGATGGTTGGAACAACTCTGAGATCTCCGATGAAGTTCCTTAACCAAGCTGCTTCTTTCGACGCTTCACTTGCTGCTATGTACTCTGATTCACAAGTAGAATCAGCCACCGTATCTTTCTTGGAACTTTTTCCAAGTAACCGCTCCTCCATTCAGTAAAAATACCCAGCCAGATTGAGAACGGAAGTTATCTCTATCCGTTTGAAAACTGGCATCACTGTAACCATCTACTCTCAAAGTATCATTACCACCAAGCACAAGGACCCAGTCCTTTGTCCTTCGCAAATACTTGAGTATATTATTAACCGCTATCCAATAAGCTCTACCCGGGTTTCCCTGATAGCGACTGACCATGCTCAAAGTAAATGCCACATCAGGGCGAGTACATGTCATAGCGTACATGATCGATCTGACAGCGGAAGCATAAGGTACACGACTCATGTCAGCCATTTCCTCATCTGTACTCGGGCATTGAGTCTTACTCAATTTGGTATTGCTTTGCATAGGTAGCTCTCCCTTCTTGGAATTTTCCATACTCAATTTGGTACTGCTACCACCACCACCATAGTATCTGATCTGATTTGCTTCCAGTACAATCAGAGGGGCCACAAGAGGTCCCGGTGTCCGAGTTTAGCAGCAACAGGGAAGGTGGCGGCACCCGCTCGTGCTACGTTGAGGACTACAGACGGCCGTCAGGGCCGGGCAGAGGCGCCAGTGGCAAAAAGTAGAGCCTTCCAGTTGACAGCAGAGGAGGCACGTGCAGCTCCTGATTTTATTACGGGATCATTCTTAATGAACAATATATCTGCTATGGTATTGTTCGATTCGGGGGCTACCCGATCTTTTGTGCGCTCGCGCTTAGCAAGCGAATTGTTGGAGCTCCAGGAGAGCTAGATTGTCTGCTGGATGTAGAGATAGCATATGCTAGGACCGTTCGGGTTGCCAGAGTTTATCGGGGATGTACACTACAGTTGTTCGATGAGCAGTTTTCAATAGATTTGGTCCCCATTCCCCTGAGAGGGAATAAGGTTATTGTGGGTATGGACTGGTTGAGTCCCAATGGAGCAGTGTTCGACTGTGAGCAGCAGCTAGTGAGAGTTCAGACTCCTAGTGGGGGAGGGTTAGTGATTCAGGGCAAGAGTCCGCAGTGTGGACCAGCTATGTGTTCAGCAGCGAGGGCTAGGCACTACCTTCAGCAGGGTTGCGCAGGTTATGTCGCCTATGTTATGGATACCCGGGATAAGGGTAAGGCGACAGTCATGATGTACCGATCGTACGGGATTACCCCGATGTCTTCCCTGAGGATTTGCCTGGCATGCCTCCGGAGAGGCAGGTAGAGTTCAGGATTGACCTAGTTCTTGGTGCGGTTCCGATAGCCAAGGCACCTTATCGGTTGGCTCCTCCCAAGATGTAGGAGTTAACAACACAGCTGCAGGAGCTGTTAGACAAGGGATTTATCAGGCTGAACAGTTCTCCATGGGGAGCCCCGATCTTGTTTGTGAAGAAGAATGACGGGTCACATCAGATGTGGATAGATTACCGGGAGCTGAATAAGGTAACGGTGAAGAATCGTTATCCCCTCCCGAGGATTGTTGATCGATTTGACCAGCTACAGGGTGCATCTTGGTTCTCCAAGATTGATCTACTATCAGGTTATCACCAGATGCGAGTCAGGGATGACGACGTGCGGAAGACAGCCTTTCGGACTCGCTATGGTCACTATGAGTTCGTGGTGATGTTGTTTGGGCTCACCAATGCTCCTGCCGCGTTCATGGATCTCATGAACCGTATGTGCATACCAATGTTGGACCGGTCTGTGATAGTCTTCATAGATGATATCTTGGTTTATTCCAAGACTCAGTAGCAGCGTGAAGAGCACTTGAGGGAGGTGCTGGAGACACTGAGGAGGGATAAACTTTTCACAAAGTTCTCCAAGTGTGAGTTCTAGTTGCGCGAGGTGCAGTTTCTGGGGCACCTTGTCAACCAGAAGGGTATTTTGGTCGATCCGGCCAAGATAAAGGCCTTGATGCAGTGGGAGGTCCGAGGTCTCCATCTGAGATTCGGAGTTTTCTTGGTCTGGCGGGTTACTATCTGAGATTCATCCAGGATTTCACCAAGATTGTTGTTCCCTTGACCCAACTGACCAAGAAGTCGGTGACATTTCGTTGGGGCCTTGGGGGCCTGAGCAGCAGGCAGCCTTCGAGACTCTCATACAGTGGTTATGCGAGGCACCGATTCTGACATTGCCGGAGGGTGTCGATGATTTCGTGGTTTACTGTGACGATTCGATCATGGGTATGGGTGCGGTACTGATGCAGCGGAGTCATGTGATAGCTTACGCTTCGAGGCAGCTGAAGCCTCACGAGGCTAACTATCCGACGCACGATTTGGAGCTGGGGGATATGGTTTTCGCCCTCAAGATTTGGCGACATTACCTCTATGGGGTTCGTTGCACCATTTACATGGACCACAAGAGTTTGCGGTACCTCATGGATCAGCCGAATCTGAACTTGAGGCAGCGTCGATGGTTAGATGTGGTGAAGGATTATGACTGTGAGATCCTTTATCACCTAGGGAAGGCCAACTTGGTGGCCGATGCTCTTAGCCACAAGGCAGTAGCGGCACCGATACGAGACATATGTGTGACGATGACAGTGGTTACCCCGTTGCTGGAGCAGATCCGAGAGGCGCGAGTCGAGGGTATGAAGGAAGAGCGTCGGAAGTGTGAGAAGATCGTAGGCCAGGTGGCCTCATTTGATTACGACAGTCATGGATTGTTGACCTTGCACCGGAGAGTCTAGGTTCCTTATTATGGCAGGGTACGCTAGATTCTCATTGATGAGGCTCATAAGTCGAGATTCTCCGTCCATCTCGGGGCGACAAAGATGTATCGGGATCTTCGCCCTGATTATTGGTGGCCTTGCATGAAGCAGGACATAGCATGGTACGTAGAGCGGTACTTGACCTACAGGAAGGTCAAGGCTGAGCACCAGCGACCCCACGACAAGATACAGCCGTTGGAGATTCCCATGTGGAAATGGAAAGATATCACGATGGCTTTCATCACGAAGCTTCCCAGGACCGCACATGGAGTGGATTCGATATGGGTCATCGTGGATCGGTTGACCAAGAGTGCTCATTTCATCCCGATCCAGGAGAGTATATCGGCTGAGAAGCTAGCCGAGATCTACGTTCGAGAGGTGGTGGCATGTCATAGAGTGCCTATTTCGATTGTTTTGGACCGAGACGTCCGTTTTACTTCCATATTTTGGAAGTGGTTTCACGACGAGATGGGTACTCGTCTCCACTTCAGCACCGCTTTCCACCCTCATACTCTCGAGGACATGTTACGCACATGTGTATTGGATTTTGGTGGCAGTTGGGATACGTATCTTCTGTTAGCGGAATTTTTGTATAACAACAGTTACCACGCCCGCATAGACTGACCTCCCTTTGAGATGCTCTACGGGAGGAAGTGTAGGACCCCAATCTGTTGGGGTGAGGTCGGTCAGAGAGTCATGGGGAGTACTGAGGTGGAACTCCAGACTGCTGAGACGATCCAACAGGTCCGGAGCAGGCTCCAGACTGCACAGAGTCGGCAGAAAAACTATGCCGACAAGCGTCGTTAAGACTTGGAATTTCAGGTGGGCGACATGGTCCTCCTGAAGGTGGCACCTTGGAAAGGTGTCATCCGATTCAGGAAGCGGGGCAACTTGGGCCCCAGGTAAATCAGTCCTTTCAGGGTTATAGCTCGGGTGGGCAAGGTGACGTATCGATTGGATCTTCCAGCAGAGCTCAGCCAGATCCACAACACTTTTCATGTTTCCCAACTGCGGAAGTGCTTAGTGAATGATTCAACAATTGTGCCTTTAGAGGATATTCAGGTTGATGACAGCCCGAACTACATTGAGAGACCAGTAGCTATTCTCGAAAAGAAGACAAAGGAGCTGAGGAACAAGATGGTTGAGCTGGTGAAGGTGCAGTGGCAGCACCGCAAGGGTTCAGAGTGGACTTGGGAGCCCGAGGAGGAGATCAGGGAGCACTACCCAGAGTTGTTTCTCGACGCAGCAGACTTCGAGGATGAAGTCTAAGACAAGTGGGGGGTAATTGTAACACCTGGTTCCTGGTACACATTTAATCATAATTTATTCACTTTTGTAGAGCAACTCGACGAGTTGGGAGTCCCAAACTCGTCGAGTAGAAACCAGAATGGACGCGGGACTTTAAGTCACCTACTCGACGAGTTGAGAGCCTCAACTCAACGAGTAGGGCTGTCAGGATGAAACCTTAATTTCGGGGTTTTGCACCCTATTTAAGCATCCTAATCCCCACTTGCTGGCCTCATTTCCAGCCTCCAAATCCCAAACCCTAGTTTCAGAAACCCTAATGCATTTGTGAGCTTGTAAGCCATTTTTGCGTGAAATTTGTGTGTTTTGAAGCTTGTGGAAGAAGAAGAAGCTAGAGGATTCAAGGAGAAGATAGTAGATCCATATACTCTATTTCATCCTCATAATTTTCTTGTAATCAAGTCTCAAACTTGCTTAGTAGCTTCTTAGATATCTTTAATGTAACTTTATTGGGTTTTTGGTCCAAGAAGCTTGATCTTTGGGATATGGACGTCCCAAGTGAGTAAACCTTCAGATATGGAATCATGGAGGGTTTTCATGGCATAAAGGTGCAAACTTTATATCCATTGAAGCCCTATGCAAACTATAGAATGTCCTTTTGGCCTTTTAAGCTCCAAAAGGCCATGCATGGAGTGAAAGGAGGAAGCTTTACGTGTTCATGTAGTGTTTAGGGTCTGGATATATGTTTGTATGCTTTAGTTTGGAGTATGGATGGCTTGTGGACCAAGATCTAGGTCCTAAAGAGTTAGGGTTTTAGCTAGATTCTTCAAGTAAGGGTATTAACAGGTAAAGTTGGAAACTTTACCCTTAAAAGTACATTTTCGGTGTAAAGGCAAAGTATAGAGCTTAGATCTGATGAATAAGGGCTTAATTTATTAAGATGGCTTAACAGACTGAAGAACTCGTCGAGTCCATGGAGGAACTCGACGAGTTGGGACGAAGTGTCCCGATTCTGTTAAAGGCAAAAAGTCGACGAGCTCAAGGATGACTCGACGAGTTGACAAGGAGAAGTATCGATGTTGTAGATAG
Organism: Lactuca virosa; assembly: GCF_052849685.1. Classification (NCBI taxonomy): domain Eukaryota; kingdom Viridiplantae; phylum Streptophyta; class Magnoliopsida; order Asterales; family Asteraceae; genus Lactuca; species Lactuca virosa. Next base: position 371,702,328 of record NC_136430.1, on the reverse strand, counting down.
GAGGAACTCGACGAGTTGTGAAAGAACTCGTTGAGTGGGATCGCAGTTTCAAGGTTCATGATTCATGGAACTCGACGAGTTGATGGACCAACTCGGCGAGTTGAGTCAACCCAGGATGTTGACTTTGACTTTGACCAAGGTTGACCCGTGAAGGGGTTTTGAGTATGGAATGTTATCTAAGAGGTTGTTCTATATAGGGTGTGAGTAGAGCCGGTTGCGGAGTAGGGACTTTCAGCTATTCACGACATTGAGGTAAGTTTCCTTCAGCAGAAACGGGTCTAAGGCACCAAGGCCGGCTCGTATAAGTGATCTGATTAGTAGCTGAGTGTGGGCGGGGTCCGTATCTCATAGATACATGATATGGTACAGTTTTATATGCTTAGTTATACTTGTTGTCTGTGTGATACATGTATGTATTTTCATGACTAGCTGAGTGTGCACGGGGCCTGTATCTTATAGTAGCTGAGTGTGGGTGAGGCTCGTATCTCATAGTAGTTGCGTATGGGCGGGGCCCGTATCTCATAGTAGTTGAGTGTGGGTGGGGCCCATATCTCCTAGTTTCATGTTATGTGTATGGTATATGGTTGTTTGGGGAGACTCAATAAGCTTCGTGCTTACTGTTTTCAGTTTTGGTTTCAAGTACTTCCGGTAGCAAGGGGAAGAGCTCGAGATGACTGCATTGCACACACCACAACATTTTAGCCTAGGATGACTTACGCTGATATAGGGACATGTGATTTTGATACAGTGTTTTGATATGATGTTTTTGTTGGATTAGTGTCTAAGTCCATAACTATTTTGGTATGTACTTGACCCGATTGTGAGCATGGTCCTTTTGGGTTGCCTTCACCAAAGCAACTTGATAGGATGATTTGTAGAGAAAGAGATTAATTATGATTTATTAATATATTATATGAATATTATATTAAAAGAGAAATCATATTGTTTAATTAATATTAGTCAAGAATTAATAAGAATTAATTTTGTGGCTAAAAGACATTAATTAAATAAAGGGGACAAGAACTGTCAATTGTGTGATAGTTGGATAATGGGTTAATGGACTCCATAGAGGTTGGAGTGGACGAAATCTATGGGGAAACCCATGACAATTCGTCCAAGGCCTCTAAGGAGGGAGTCCATGGGCTGCTTAGGGCCTAAGCAGTCAGATTAGGGTTTCCTAGTTCAAAACCCTAATAGCCTCACTATATAAAGACCCCTAGGGCACCCAAAAACGTGGCTAAGCATTCCTTGGAGTTTCTTGGACGTTTTTGGTGCCTTCTTCTCCTCTCCTAATTCATCATCTTGCTCTTGGTGTTTGTGAGCCATTAGAGGTGTGACACTTGTGACACTAAGCTTTCAGAAGCCAATTTCAAGATGGAGTAGATTGTTATTGTTACATAACAATCAAAGGTAAGATGTAAACCCTTTATTATGATAATATTGATTATTATATGCTAGATCTAGGGTTTATGGCTTTGGATGGTTATTGCATGTTCATTAGACAAAGTAGATCCAAAGCTTTAGGGTTTGCATGTACACCATAGGAATGATGTAGTGCTCAAAACCCATCAGTGGTATCAGAGCCTAGGCTGTTTGTTTGATGTATTTGATGTTTTACATGATTATTCAAAGCTGGAAATCGAAAAATCTCGGATCTGGAGGCTGGACTCGCCGAGTCGGAGTATCAGATGCCAGATTTTTCGGGTTTTTGACCTATTTTGCTGTGGGATAATTACCAAAAACGTTTTTCATTAATAAAATCTGAATTTTATCAATATTTGGTGATTATCCTTAACAAAATAGAAGATAATTGTCAAAATTAAGATAATTACTTGTTTTATAAGATAAATATTAATTATTTGTAATTTTGTTTTGAATTATCTTGTAAGAAATTGAATTAGGTCAAATTTAGATAATTACCAATTATTTGATTATTTTTAATTATTTGTAATTTGATCTCGATAGTTTTGAAAAGTTTCAAAACTTGCCCTCAAATTTTGGAATTTAAATTTTTTGATTAAAAGTTTAATTTTGAAATATTTAAATTCTAAACCCTAATGTTTTGAAAAGTTTCAAAAACTTGCCTCAAGTTTTGGAATTTAAATTTTTGATTAAAAGTTTAATTTTTTGAAATTTTAAATTCTAAAACCCTAGTTTTGAAAAGTTCAAATTACACCCTTATGGTTTTATTAAGTTAATTAAAAGTATAATTAAAAGAGAGTTAATAAATCCATAATGATATGGTTTATATTTAATTAAACTAAAAGTGTAATTTATAAAATTAAATCACCTAGTATTTTAAAAGTGTAAAATACACCTTTATATTATATATAACAATAAAAGTCTAATATTATATATGTGTAACTTAAACTGCTAGTCTTACCGTTAGTAGGCCTCATTCACGAAGTCGATGTATAAGGGGGTATAAGGTTATGGCCTATAAAATGGCCGTTTAATGGGTGTCCACTCTCACCCACCGCTTCCTTGATTGGTGGAGGGTCGTTAGCCGAACGGGTAGGATAGGGCAAACCCTCTCCTCATTAAAAGTATAATGAATGTTAAAGTAACTAAATGTTTTATAAAATTCCCAATCTTAGTTACTTTAGGCAAAAGTGAATTGATGCAATTCCATGAAATTACACTTTGTACCCTTGCTAAGACGTTAGTGGAGCGTGTGTGGTTAACCGGCACACTAATTGGGTTCTAAGCAAAGGTGGCAAAGGGTGACTCGATGTTTGTCATAGTTCGGTCGAGCGTGTGTGGTTAATCGGCACATCGAATAGGTGACTGTAACATTGGGGGCACCATGTATATTTGAATGGTTATTCACACCCTGTTTTGTGATCCTCGGCATCCCAGTCACAAATCGAGGGGCATATCGAGATTTAAACATGCCATTGAAAAGTTCAACGTGTCTCAAAAGATCTAGGAGTTTCCAATACATTTAAAATATAACCTTCTTTTTCGTTTTTCATGGTGGATTGGTAAATCGTCATTTTCCTACCTTCAAATATTCTGCAAATTGGATTACAACATCCCTCTTCCAGTTTGTAGAATATTGTGTTGGGTCGTACCCTTAATATCTCATTTGGGTTTTTTATTAAGGACTCAATCAACTAACTTGAATTTTCTCCCGTTTTATAGATGTCAAAGTCTGAAAACTATGGTATTCCTGAATCCGTTGGAAAAAGTTTTCCATGTGAAGATGATGTTCCACGATTGGATTGTGGAAATGGAAATCATGCTTCACTTCCTCCACCTCCTCCATTAATTCTCCCTGACCCACGTGTTCGAAGATTTGAAAAGTTCAAGGTCACTCAAGCCCTATTGGCAATAAGACACAAAGATGGAAAGTTTGTGTGTGTGCACACCTCTTAAAGATGAAGTCACACATTGACAGGTTAAGGATGTTGGGTGTCGATGTCTCAAGGAAGTTGGTTGTTGACTTGGTTCTTCGATTACTTCCCGAATCATATGGTAAGTTCGTTAGAGAGTACTATATGATGGACCACGACATGACCCTTATTAACTTGACTTATTTGCTTATTGTTGCTGAATCAGAAATGATTTGGCGCACTGGTCGAGCAAATTGGTGTGATAAATCAATATCCCAACCTTCTACGGGAAATGGCAACATTGGAAATCTAGAAAAGTTTTCTCTACGTAAGAGAAAGGCTGAGTCTGAGATAGTCCCGTGTACCATTCCAGAAAAGTCCATATGTTTCTACTGCCAAAAGAAGGGGCATTGGTTACGAAGCTGCCCTGACTACCTGAGAAATCTAAGAGATGGGAGAGTCAAGATGTATGACTCTGCTTTAGGTAAAATCCACTATCTAACTCCATTAAGTTCCTATTTGGAGATTCTTAATACATGATGTGATAAGATTACATTTTAATGTTTTGAAGGATCGAAGAAAAGAAAGGAAGCTTAAAGGAAGGAGCGAGTTGAGTCTGATCGCGAAGAAATGGATTACGATCGCATGGATTCGATGATCGGATTTTTGAGATGCTGCTTAGAGTTATGATAAATTGCTTAGGAATATGTAATAGCATAGTTTTCATTTGCATTGTAAGGATATATTTTTTTTCCTCAATAAAATAAATTTTGATTTTGTCTTATTTATATTTCTTTGCAATGGCAATTGTGAAAATTGATGTTTATGTAAGCAATATTAAATGGATGTGATTCTTAGTTATGTTATTTATGGTAATGTCGTAATTTTCTAAGTAAGGAAAGATTCCCATCACCCAAGTTTCAATTAGACAGAAGCTTGGAATCATATGATTTGAATCATGTGATGTATGGAAATCTTGATACTTCGAAATTTTAAGGCTAATTCCTTGACTAAGAGTTAAGTGAAGGACTAGGAGATCGAGTTCACAATGTTGTGCACTGGTCAAATCCACCATAAATAACAATAACATTATTCATGATTTAGTAAAAGTTTAGTAAATGTGGTTATACTTACAAGATTAAGTGTAATTCTGAATCATTGAAAAGTTTCAATGAATGGCAGAACGAATAAGTAGAATCAATGAAGGCAGAAAGATAAAAAGTTTCTCCAATCTAAGAAGAAGGGAGAGTACTTTTGTATCGTGTTTTATGATCGTCTTGGTAATCGTAGGAACCATATTACAATTCATCCTCTAAGGACACCTTAGTGCACTAGTTTGGCTAAGAAGAGGAATCGAGAATTGTTGTAGTGGTTAAGTCAATAAGATGTATCGTACTTCGTTCCAAAATCAAGTCTTAGAGTCATACTCCAAGATTGTGACTTGAGTGACATAATCTTAAGTAGGAATGTTCTTACACTTGCACATTTTGGTAAGTTGTGATGTCTTGAATAAGACAAAGACCAACTAGTACCAAATTGCGTGTAGGTTTTGTCTTGATATATAGACGCACTAACTCTTGAATATTTGTTTTGTCAAGAAATGTTTCTTGATAAGAGAATCTAATATGTCAAGAGGTCAGTGGGACTCTAAAGATCTTGAAAAGTTTCAAGAACTAATCGAGAGTAAACCTGCTGTTAATTACTAGCACACGACTTGGGATTTCTAACCTATCATGTTGACATATTCTTGTTTCTGTGCCATTCCAGTTTGGTCAACTATGCATGTGAGTTCTATGAGTTCTCAATGGGTTGCATAGGGGTAAGACACCTTGATCAATGGAAAGTACATTGAAAGGTAGGGGTGAGCTGCTCAATAACTTGCAAGCAATGGTGGGACCCTTGATGGCAAGAAATTAAGAATGGACAAGTTCGATCCATAAGAGTTTGGATTTGTCACAATTATTATCATATGATTATGGTTATGACAAATTCACATGGATAGGAACACATACACCACAAAATCTGAGTGTCATAAGGTTTCTCTCCTTCATGATAATGATTGTGAGGAAACGCTTTCACTAAGAGAGATTTTGAAGATAGCATTATGTAATTTGCATTTCTCAAATTCGATTATGATTACGACATCCCTCTTCATAGTTCGAATTGTGGGACATGGAAAATGGTTCTGAACATTTTAGACTTATTATTATAAGTTCTAGAATTGTTTAAACACACATATGGGTTATCTAAGGAAAGGTGTATGAGTTCGATGAGCTTAGATAAAGGCTTATCGAAGCGTCTCGGTTTCAGAAATCTGAACTTTGGTAAAGAAAGTCAATAAGTATTGGTTTCTAGAAGTCCAACTAATTTTTGAATACGTGTCAAAGCTAGTGGGAGCATAAGTGTTATGCTTGGAAAAGATATAATCATCATGTGAGTGGGAGCATGATAATTATGGTAAGTATTGCGAGATAGCAATATTAATTATAGAAAACAAAAGGTTCAATTTGCAAAGTTGCAAGGGTTGAAAAGTTGTTTTGCTATAATTAAGGGAGAGAATTTTATACTTCATTTCAGTTCTAAAAGCTTGGATTGATTTTTAATCGAATTTAGTCATATAAAATTAAGATTGTTTTCTAAAATTCGATTATGATTACGGCATCCCTCTTCATAGTTCGAATTGTGAGAACATGGCAAATAGAGATATTGTAGCAAAAGACTGGTCAAGTATCACGTCTTTATGTAAGACATTATGAATCGTATCCCATATGCTTCGGGCATAGGATCGATTGCATATGCTATAATATTCGCATGTTCTAAAATTTTCCAAATGCCTAGGGCATTAAGAGGGAAAAAGGATTGGAACCAGATATGACTAAAAGTGGTTAATCAACTGTCAAGAGGACAATCTAAGGTTCGCTGAGGATTGGTCGCTTGTGAGCAGTTGGAAGTATAGTAATGGAAGGATCATACTGACATTAATATTATTAGATATGATTCTATTAATAATAAGTTGTCATATGGCAAATATGGAAATGTTTGCATATTGGGAGTTGGCCATTAAGAATCTATATGTCTAGATTAGAAACTTTTATGCAAGAAGGTTGTTCAAAGGAATGTACTTTGAATGTGAGACTTCATATCTATGGAATTGTCTTGAAACAATCTCCAATAGATGACTTTGTAATTTCGTTGGCAAAGTCTTTGTGACTTTGGCGCTATGACATTACGAAAGGATTGTTGCATAAAATGTTAAAATCTAACATATTCTATAAGTGGCAAGAATTTGGTATTCTCACACTTGTGGTAAGGATTAGGAATTATGAAATGAGTGTGATTGAAAATGTTATTCAATTATACTATTTCACAAAGTAAGGACCATAGGTAAACATAGTGTGCATGCTAAGAGCATGGAACAATTGTTGTTATAATACAAGTAATAAGTTGATTACCCGAAACATTATACAATGAATAATGTGTAATCAATATGGTGATAAAAGGAGTTTTATTTATACTCAAAAGTTTGGGGCCATATTGGGTTTGATTATTCTTGTGTTTCACTTTGCATGTTTTGACTTCCTGAATAATAAGATTATTCGAACGTTCCATAGTCGCTCATACTTTGGGAGTAGGTATGAAAGAAGATTGTGAATTGGTTTGTAGATTGCCTAAAGTGTATTAGACATAGCAAATGTTTGCTGCAACATTCATGAGTGCTTATGAATATGATTTGAGCATTGGATTAAACCCACGCTCACTTGGATCGCTTCATGGATTTTATCACGAGTGATTGGTGAGACGATAATATCTTATATTCTTGAAATGGAGATGTGTGAGTTGTATCTTGCAAATCAGTTGCACATTGATAATATGTAAACGCACCAGTAACTTGGTGTTATAAAACATATGGTTGTGTGTGATTTGGTGAGTGAGTACAAGCGAGCATTGAGTCGACGTTTATCCGTTCCTTTTACCCAAAGTGGGATAAAAGCGATATATGTGGGCCCCTCGATGATTTAGTGATGACACCTAAGCGTTTGGCCAAGCCGGGACTAAGTTGATGTGTTCAATTGTAGTCTGTTGTCAGTCGTCATAAATCAGAAATCGGGAAACAACACATGAACAGAGAGTATGATTAAAATCCATGTCTCAGTTCATACGATATCTAGAATGGAGGAATATATGATTCCTTAACTAAAGGACGCGTATCTGAGAAGATCAGAGTTGACAACGGCTTTTGAAAGCTACGATTGATGATCAGGTTTGAAGCTATACGCAGAATAGTTATTAGACTTATCCAAGTGGGAGACTGTTGGATTAGTGTCTAAGTCCATAACTATTTTGGTATGTACTTGACCCGATTATGAGCATGGTCCTTTTGGGTTGCCTTCACCAAAGCAACTTGATAGGATGATTTGTGGAGAAAGAGATTAATTATGATTTATTAATATATTATATGAATAATATATTAAAAGAGAAATCATATTGTTTAATTAATATTAGTCAATAATTAATAAGAATTAATTTTGTGGCTAAAAGACATTAATTAAATAAAGGGGACTAGAACTGTCAATTGTGTGATAGTTGGATATTGGGCTAATGGACTCCATAGAGGTTGGAGTGGACGAAATCTATGGGGAAACCCATGAGAATTCGTCCAAGGCCTCTAAGGAGGGAGTCCATGGGCTGCTTAGGGCCTAAGCAGTCAGATTAGGATTTCCTAGTTCAAAACCCTAATAGCCTCACTATATAAAGACCTCTAGGGCACCCAAAAACGTGGCTAAACATTCCTTGGATTTTGTTGGATGTTTTTGGTGCCTTCTTCTCCTCTCGTAAGTCATCCTCTTGCTCTTGGTGTTTGTGAGCCATTAGAGGTGTGACACTTGTGACACTAAGCTTTCAGAAGCAAATTTCAAGAAGGAGTAGATTGTTATTGTTACATAACAATCAACGGTAAGATCTAAACCCTTTATTATGATAATGTTGATTATTATATGCTAAATCTAGGGTTTATGGCTTTGGATGATTATTGCATGTTCATTAGACAAACTAGATCCAAAGCTTTAGGGTTTGCATGTACACCATAGGAATGATGTAGTGCTCAAAACCCATCAGTTTTAAGATATTATCACTTATGTTTTTATGAGATGATTTGGATTACTATGGTTTTATTTATGAATTAAAATGAAATTTTTGGACTGTATTTTTAGGATGTTTCATTATGAAGATGAAGCTGGATCTTTGAAAAATGAGAAGAATTGATTGTACAACATGCATCGTGGGTGGTACAATGTGAAGTTTGGAGATTTTCTTGTTACAACAAAAGAACCAAGATCTTCAATAATCGATTCGAGTATTGCAAATGGAAAAAGAGTTATCAATAAGGTTTCTCAAATTCTCAAATTGATTCCGAAAAATTCACGTTGAGATCGATATCTTGTTCTTGAAGATCTGTTGATGAACGATCCAGGTTTTCTCGAAATTCAATCATAATTTCGATTCGTGCTTTTGTTTTTCATTTTCGATCGTTTTGACTCATTGGATAAAAATTGTTTCAACCTCATTGATGATCCAATAATTTTTTTTTAGATCAAGCCCAAACATTAAATTTGATTCGATTAACGTTTAAGTCCAAACAAACAAAACTTTATTGTTTTGTTACTATTTATCACAGACTACTTGAGCCCAAAAGTTCACTGTTCATTTGATTATGCTAACATCGAAATGAATTTTTTTTTCTCTATTTCTTTCTTGTGCTTCAGTGGTGTATATCGATTCTTTCAATCGAAGTCAAAATTTCCATTGTTATATCGAAAGGAAGGTTGTTTCTGTGAAGGAATTGAGATTCGATGACTGTATTTTTGATTTTACTGACTTGTGTAATGGTCTCCCAATTGGTGGATGTCGATTTTGAAATCAAATGTCGAGCAGTAGGAGTCGAAAGGTTGAAACTCAGATTGTCAACATACATTGCTGTTCGATTCAACTGATGTTGCTTATCGGTTCGAGTCAACAAATCAATTTTGGTTAATTGTGAATTTGAGTCGAATCAAGTATCTGGAATGATTTGTTTGAATGTTGTTGTTCACGTTTTGATGTTGACTAGAGTTGAATTCGAGTTCGATTGAAGATGATTTCGACTTGTATGATGTTGAATCGAATCGAGTAGAACTCAGGTGTGACTGATGTTTGCCGATTGAAGGCGAAAGCACTTGATCGAACATGTTTTGGGTTAAGTTGACTGTAAGCATTTGGAGTTGTTCGAGTCAAGCATAGTGATTTCGCATCTGTGAATGATTTGGTTAAAGTCGAAATTAAAGTCCTTTGAATCGAATGTCTTTGGTCTGATTATCGATTTTTTACTGGAAGAACTTGGAATCAAAACTCAAAGTTCTTGAGTAAAATGACCATATACGATAATCAGAAATCGAAAGGTCACTTGAGTCAAAATTGTATCTTCTTGATGCTCGTTCGTGTAGAAAACACTTTGTTTGGAATCGAATGCAGATGGGTCTGGGCATCGAATGAGATAGTTCGATTGATGTTTGTTATTGTGGTTTCAAGTTGAAACTGATGTTCTTCTTTCTATTGGTTTGATCGTGTACTGGGAAAGCCTTGGGATCGAACGTGTTGGCTGATTGGGGTTCAAATCGAACGTTAGTATGAGAAACGAAAATTGATTTTGGAGTTGGAACGATTTGGACAGAGATCGAACGCCTTGGGGTCGAATTCGCATTTGACTGGTATCGTGTTCGACTAATGGTTTGTTTCGCGTATTGGGATCAAATGGGAGAAGAAAACATAATTTTTGATTCGAGTCCTTATACTTTCAACGAATTGACAGTTTCTACTCATATTCAAATTGAGTAATTATATGTGAAGAATGACCATTTTTCATTTTGAATCCCTGCAGTTTTAGAATTTTGATAGTTTCTACTCTGTTTCTGTTTCGAATTAAGGGTAAAATTCTGTAAAGTGGAAAATTTTTCAGATCTGGTCCTTGCAGTTGATGCGAATGGTCACTTTATGCCCAGTTTCGCATTTGGGTAAAGTTTCGCATTTGAAGCTGATCTGTCGCAACGGGTCCCTGTAAAATTGACAGTTTTTACCCAGTTTTCAAAATTCTTGCAACTCTTACCCAAAAGTCGAAATTTTCACAAAATTTGGAGATTTTTCTTGGCATTTCGTGATTGTTTTTTGTGCAAGATTTTCGCGGTTGAATTTTTTGTCACACATCGAGGGGGGGGGGGGGTTTCGTCAAGTTTATTCCTCGATCGTTTCTCATCCTTTGAAGGTTTTATAATCATTTGTTGATTATAAAAAGGGGGAGAATGTAGAAATGGGTATTCGAAGCTTCTCAGGTATTCATTTTGCGGATTTGAAGACCGGTGTTACTTCGAGGGGAGTTGGTCTTGATCGCTTGGAACTCGTTTGGAAATTGAAGTCGGGACATCCAATCCTAACTTTGAGGGGGAGAATGATAGGGTGCAAAGTTCTCCTTGGATATGGCTTACCCTCTTGTGATGTATAATGGGTTTAGCCTTTCCTATAAATAGGAAGTGAGTGGCTCTCATTTATGTAAGACCCATTTTGGAGTGATTAGACTAGTGAGATAATTATTGCAAAACCTATTTTGTAATAGTTTCCTAGATCTAAAGAGAGCTTAAATAGATTTTATTTACTCTTTGTGTTCTTCATTTTTGTGTGATTCACTTGATCTTTACAATTATGCACATATCCTCATAATCCGGGTCACTACATACATATGGAATTAAGCAGTTAAATATTTGTATCCATGTGTAAGTTGAAAGTAACTATGCACTCACTTGGATAGTTAGTGGAGACTAATTACTATTGTGGCTTCAAACTCAATACTGATTGCCAACTTATTGTCGTGCCAAAACCTTATCTCATTTTAACTGTGATACGCGCCGACGTGCCAACTGTTGAATTAGTGTCTAAGTCCACAACTATATTTGGTATGTACTTGACCTGATTATGAACATGGTCCTTTTGGGTTGCCTTCACCAGAGCAACTTGACTGGATGATTAGTGGAGAAAGAGGATATTATGGTTTATTAATATATTATATGAATAATATATTAAAAGAGAAATCATATTGATTAATTAATATTGGTCAAGAATTAATTAAGAAATTAATTTTGTGATCAAAATATATTAATTAATCTTAGGGGACTAGAATTGCATTTATAAGATAATTGGATTTTGGGTTGTGGATCATATGGATAAAGGGGTGGACGAAATTAGGGTGGAAGCCCACATTGTAATTGTCCAAGGCCTTATTCCAAAAGGTACCATTGGACTGCTTAAGGCCTAAGCTATCCAATTAGGGTTTTGACTGAAACCCTAGCAGCACCACTATATAAGGAACCCCTAGGGTTTCAGAAATCCGCCACTGGAAACCCTAAGAAGTCTTAGAGCCGATTTTAAGCCTCTCATCCCCTCTCTTCAAGATCATCCAACTTGCTTTGGTGTTTGTGATCCATTAGAGGCATCACATTTGAGGTGCTAGGTTCTCACAAGCTAAAGATCTTCAAGCAACAATCAAGGTAATCATCTAAACTTGTTTTATTTGTTATTTTCGGAATTTGTATGCTAGATCTAGGGGTTGTAAGCTTTGTATATTTTGCATGTACAATAGAGAAACCTAGATCCAAAAGCTTTAGGGTTTTCATGTGCACCATAGGATTGTTGTATTGCTCAAAACCCATCAGTGGTATTAGAGATTTGATTGGTTTATATTGTATTTGATGCTTTGTATAATTATTCATTGCTTGAAATCAAAATTTCTGCTTTCTGCCTGACTAACTCGTCGAGTCACCTGATGAACTCGACGAGTCAGATGAACTCGACGAGTCCAGATGGTGACTCGGCGAGTCGGAGTATCAGACAGAGGGAATTTCGAGATTTTGGCCTATTTTGACTTGGGATAGTTACCAAAAATGTTTTTGATTGATAAAATCCAAATTTTATTAATTTGATGTGATTATCCTTATTAAAATAGAAGATAATTGTCAATTATTATATAATTATTTCCTTATATGATAAACTTTAATTATTTGAATTATTTGAAAAAATTATCTTGCCATGGAATTGGATTAGGTCAAATTAGATAATCACCAATTAATTATTTAATTATATTATTTGAATTTTGATCTAGAAAGTTTTGAAAAGTTTCAAAACTTGCCCTCAAGTTTTGGAATTTAAATATTTGATTAAAAAGTTTCATTTTCAAAATTTTAAATTCTAAACCCTAGAATTTTACAAGTTTAAAATTCAACCCTTATACTATTATAATATTATAAGAATAATGATTATATATATATATATATATATATATATGTACAAGAATAGTGCTAGTCTTACCGTTAGTAGGCCTCATTCACGAAGCCGATCTATAAGGGGGGTATAAGGTTGTTGCCTATAAAATGACAGTTTAATGGGTGTCCACTCTCACCCACCGCTTCCTTGATTGGTGGAGGGTCGTTAGCCGAAAAGGTAGGATAGGGCAACTAATTCCTCATTAAAAGTATAATGGTTAATAAAGTAACTAAATGTTTTTTTATAAAATTCTCAATCTTAGTTGCTTTAGGAAAAATGTGAAAATGATGTTATTCCATGAAATTACACTTTGTACCCTTGCCAAGACGTTAGTGGAGCGTGTGTGGTTAACCGACACACTAATTTGGGTCTAGCAAAGGTGGCAAAGGGTGACTCGATGTTTGTCATAAATCAATGGAGCGTGTGTGGCTAACTGGCACATTGATTAGGTGAATGTAACATTGAGGGCAACAAGTACATTTGCATGGTTATTCACACCTTGTTTGTGATCCTGTATCCCAGTCACAAACTTAAAGGGTATATTGAGATTTAAACATGCCATCGAAAAGTTCAATGAATCTCAAAAGATCTAGGAGTTTCAATACATTTAAAACTCAAATTTTTTGTTTTGTTTTTCATGGTGGAAATTAGTGAATCGTCATTCACTTACCTTCAAATTATTTGCGATTTAGATTACGGAATAATGTTGTTGGATCCTAGCCCTATTTTCTCATTTGGGTGTTTAATTGGGGATTCTTATTTAATCAAACTTTGTCTCTCTTCTTTTTCAGATGTCTGCCTCAAACAACAATAACGCTTCTGGCTCGAACTCTTCCGGCTCATTCTCACTCATGAATTTGTGTGGGAGAATAATTTTCGATGGGACCAATTTCAATGATTGGATCTGCAACATTCGAATGGTTACCCGCTACGAGGACAAGGAGTATGTCCTCGACAAGGAGCTGAAAGAAGTGAATGTCAACACTACTACTCCCGAGGAGATCGCTGTCTTTGAGGCTCATGAGCGCGATGCTACGAAAGTCCATTGCATCATTCTCGTGACTATGACTGCAGAACTCCAAAAGTCCTACGAGGACTTCTACCCCTATGAAATGCATCAGGATTTACTGGACAGGTACCACCAAAGTGCGAGACAGGAGAGGTACGAGATTATCACTTCGATGATCACTACTAAGATGAGGGACGGAGAGTCCGTCATGGCCCATGTGCAGAAAATGCAGAGATATGTCGACCGCCTGCTGAAGTTAAATGTTAACTTCGATGAAGATCTGGCGATTGATATCATTCTTCACTCCTTGCCTCCTTGTTACAACCAGTTCCGCATGACCTACCACATAAACAATGAGGAGGTCACTTTGAGCAAGCTTCAAGGTCTGATGAGGACTGTTGAGAGCAACCTCAAGGACAAATCTGTTGCATCAACCCCTACTGTTGCTGCCCCCGTCTTGGCTATTGAGCAGGGGAAGGGTAAGAAGAGGAAGGCTCCTTCCAAGAGCCACCATAAGGTAAAGTCCGATGATGGCACCTCTTCTAGTGGAACCAAGGCTGGTCCCGCTGCACCCCCTCCAACCCGAAGGATGCAGAGTGCTACTACTACCACGACAAGGGCATTGGAAACGAAGCTACCCGAAGTATCTGCAGGACATCAGGGATGGAAAGATAAAACCATCCTACGCAAGTACTTATACTATTCAATCTAATAACTCATCACATGCTATTTCTTGGGTTCTCGATACAGGATGTGGTTTTCACATTTATTCTGATTTGCAGGGCCTAAGAAGAAATAGGGTTGTGGAGCATGGGAAGATAAACTTGATCATGGGGAACAGAAGAGTGTCTCCTGTCACCAAGATTGGAGTTTACTCTTTAGTGCTTAGTATTGGGTTAGGACTCGAGTTGGATAATTGTTGCTATTCGCCAGAAATGGCAAGAAACATCATTTCTTTTCATGGTTTATATAAACAAGGTTCTAGATTTTCGTTTGATAATGAAAAGGGTTCTATTAATGCTTTCTTTAATGGTGTTTTCTATTTTGAAGCATTGCCTTGTAATGGAATATATGAAACTGTGATGGTTGTAGACAACTTAGGAAATGATGTGTTGTATATCGATTCTTCCAATGATTTGGATAAACCATGCTTGTGGCATTGTCGTCTTGGACATATCAACAAGAAACGCATAGCCCAAATCTAAAAGGATGGAGTATTGGAGTCATTCGACCTTAGGGACGATGACGTGTGCAAGTCTTGTTTACTTGGAAAGATGACCAAGTCACCCTTCACGGGTTCAAGTGAAAGGGGTGAGGGTTTATTGGATCTCATACACACCGATGTGTGTGGGCCCTTTAGATCCACTACAAGGGATGCAATCCGCTTCTATGTGACTTTCACCGATGATTATAGCAGATATGGTTATATCTACTTAATCAAGCACAAGTCAGAAACCTTTGAAAAGTTCAAAGAGTTTAAGCAGGAAGTGGAGAATCAGTTGGGCAGGAAAATTAAGATGCTCCGATCCGATCGAGGTGGTGAGTACCTTGGTCTTGAATTCCACGACTACCTCAACGAATGCGGAATCGTTTCGCAATTGACGCCACCCAAGACACCGCAGTTGAATGGTGTGGCTGAGAGGCGTAATCAAACCTTGTTGGACATGGTTCATTCCATGATGAGTCGTGCTTCGTTACCTATCTCATTCTGGGGGTATGCCTTAGAGACTGCCGCCCATATCCTTAACCTAGTCCCTACAAAGAAGGTTGCCAAAACACCTCACGAGATGTGGACAGGGAAAGCTCCCTCATTGGCACATATCAAGGTTTGGGGTTGCGAGGCTTTCGTAAGACGAGAGACTCACGACAAGCTCGAACCTCGTAGTGAGCGATGTATTTTCATTGGCTATCCACCGAAGTCTTTTGGATATCTCTTCTATAGACCGAGTGCCAATGTTGTCTTCGTTGCAAGGAGATGGGTTTTTCGAGAGCAATAACTCATAAGCCAAGGGGACAGTGGGAGGCAAATCGATTTTGAAGAGATTCAAGAATCGAACAATGAAGGAACCTCTAACACTAGCGTTCAACCTAAGGAGGAAACTCCTGTTGAACCTATTGACGAGTCCCTACCTCTTAGATGTTCCAGTAGAGTTAGTGTTCCACCAGAGTTTTATGGTTTTCATATTACTACTGAAGGTGATACGTTTATTAGTGATAGTACACTAGTAAATTTGGATGAAACTAACAGCTACAAGGAAGCCATGGCAGGCCCGGAGTCTGCAAAATGGAAAGAGGCTATGGATAGCGAGATTCAGTCCATGTATGACAACCAAGTTTGGAATTTGGTTGACAATGTGCCAGGTCGTAAGACGGTCGGGTGCAAATGGATCTTCAAGAAGAAGACCGAAATGGATGGGAAGATACACACTTACAAGGCATGATTGGTTCCGAAGGGATTTACTCAAACTCCCAGAGTTGACTATGATGAGAACTTCTCGCCAGTTGCGAAGATAAAGTCTATTAGGGTAATGCTAGCCATTGCTGCATTTCATGACTATGAAATATGGCAAATGGATTCGCTTTCCTTAATGGGAAGTTAGCTGAGGATGTTTACATGATTCAGCCAGAGGGTTTTGTCAATGCAGAGTATCCTAATAGAGTGTGTAAGCTTGAGAAATCCCTTTATGGATTGAAACAAGCATCTCGCAGATGGAATCTTTGTTTCGATGAGAAAGTCAAAGAGTTTGGCTTCCTGCGAAGCGAGGATGAGTCCTGTGTATATGTCAAAGCTAGTGGGAATATAGTTAGCTTCCTCGTATTGTATGTCGATGACATACTGCTCATAGGAAACGATATCCCAACCCTACAGGAGGTTAAGTCCTGGCTTGGGCAGTGCTTCACTATGAAGGACCTCGGAGAGGCTGCCTATATTCTGGGAATAAGGATAGTGAGAAACAGGAGTAAAAGGCTAATAGGACTTATTCAAAATACTTACTTGGAAAAGGTAATAAAATGTTTTAGTATGGAGAATTCGAAGAAGGGGGAGTTGCCGATCCAAAGCAATACCAAGTTAAGTAAGACTCAAAGCCCGAGTACTGAAGCCGAGATAGCAGAGATGAGTCGAGTACCTTACGCTTCCACAGTTGGCTCAATCATGTATGCTACGACTTGTACTCGCCCTGATGTGGCCTTCGCTTTGAGCATGGTCAGCAGATATAAAGGGAACCCTGGTAGAGCGCATTGGACCGCAGTCAAGAATATTATTAAGTACCTTCGGAGGACCAAGGAATGGTTTCTTATCCTCGGTGGGAGTGATGACTTAAGGGTCTGAGGGTATAGTGACTCCAATAGTCCATGCCCAACTTCCTAAGGCCCAAAAATTCCAATATAACCACTCTGCATGCGTACGCGCGACGTACCTGGCACGTACGCCCAACGTACGCAGGCCTTGACCAAAACAGGGAGTTGACCCAGTACGCGCAGCGTACCAAGGTGTACGCTTAGCGTACTCGCCAGCTTCCTTGGGACTTCATTTGTGACTTAATCCATTAAGTCTTTATGTCCAAAATGTAGATCCAGGTCCTTTAAGACCTCCTAATTCAATAAGTCACAAACTTTATGTGTTTGCATGCATGGTTGGGGTCAAAACATGATTTTGGTCCTTTTAACAAGCTTTATGACCATCAAACACTTGCATGGTTGTGGCTTAACCATCAAGGTCCGATTTTTATTACTCTGAGTGATTCTAAGAGCCCAAAAGGACAGCTCTTATGTTCTGAAACTATCAAGACTCAAGAAACCTCAACAATGGAGTCCAAAAGTGACCCACAACACCCCAAAACCAAATCTAAACATGCAATGATCAAGTTTGAAGCTTGATACCTCAAATGAGTCAGAAATGGTGCTAATCTTCTGGATCTACAAGCTCCCTTTGAACCCTTGCTCCTTCTTCAAACTCCTTTCTCTTCTAATCACCAAAACAACACTAAAATGCTCTCAAGTGGCTTCCAAATCACAAGAATACACAAATGTGGGTTCGGGTTTTTGTGGTGGATGTATAAGGGTAAGAGGGAGGCTGGACCAAAGGCATAAGGTCCTTTAAATAGGGATCAAACCCTAAAATTAGGGTTTTCAACTCTGCGCACGTACGCTGCGTGTACCCTTTGGTACGTTGGGCGTACATGCATGGCCTTCCCACCCCATCCTTTTAAGTACGCTGCGCGTACCTAGCATGGTACACCCCGCGTAATGCCTTTCGCAACTCAAAGCTTAAGGCCCAACTATCCTGGCCCAAACCAACAACAACCCATTATTCAATAAAATAAATAATATTAGTACCTGCAAATCCCAGATATTACAGTTCTTCTCCCAAGAACTTTCTCAAGTAACAAAAATGAAAGGTGTTATGGATACCTTCCAGTTCAGCTGGCAATTCTAGCTTGTAAGCTTGATTCTCAATTCTTTAAAGTACCTTAAACGATCCAATGAATCATGGACTCAACTTCCCTCGTTTTCCAAATCCGATAAGTCCATTCCACGGAGAGACTTTAAGCAATACCAATTCTCCAACTTCGAAGGTTATTGGTTGTCGCTTCTTCTTTTGACGATTTTGAGCTGCTAACATTTTGTCTCTGATCACCTTCAATTTCTCGGCAGTCTGATGGACAATCTCAAGACCCATAAACTGTTTTTCTCCAGCTTCAAGCCAACAAGATGGCGTACGACACTTATGTCCATACAACACATGATAATGTCCCATCTTAATGCTCGAATGGTAACTGTTGTTGTAGGAAAATTCCACTAGCGGTAAGTGCTCATCCCAGTTATCTGGAAATTCCAAGGTACATGCTCACAACATATCATCCAATGTTTGAATCGCCCTTTCACTCTGACGATCAGTATGTGGATGGTAAACTATACTCAAACACAGTTTTGTACCCATCTCTTCGTGTAAGCTCTTCCAAAATCTTGAGGTGAAACGACTGTCGCGATCTGACACAGTTGTTAGGGTAACACCATGAGCTTTCAATATCTCTTTCACGTAAACCTTTGTAAGCTTTTCCATAGACCATTTCTCATTGGCTGGTATGAAATGTGCACTCTTCGTGAATCTGTCTACAATTACCCAAATCATATCGTGACCTCCCTTCGTTCTTGGTAGTTTAGTCACAAAATCCATGGTGATGTCTTCCCATTTTCTCATGGGTACCGGTAAAGGTTCCAAACTCCCATATGGTTTCTAATGTTGATCGAGATTTAAATCTTTCATAGGTCACACATTTAGCCACATACTTTGCGACATCGAGCTTCATCTTCGGCCACCAGTAGTAAGGTTTCAGATCCCCATACATCTTGGTACTGCCTGGATGAATAGAGTACATGGTCTTGTGAGACTCTTCCATGAGAAGATCTCTCATTCCTCCCATCTTAGGTGCCCAAATTCTATTTTGGTATACCTTCAATCCTTGATTGTTTGTACCGAACACTAACGTTTTGCCTAAACGTTCTTCTTTTCAGTTATCTTCTTCCAAAGCATCATTCTGCAATTTCTTGATACTTTCTATAATTGTTGAGACAATTTCAATCTTTAACGCTTTTGGCCTTCTCCTTTCCAGATTTATCTTCCTACCAAAGCATCGGCTACGACCTTTGCCTTACCAGAGTGGTAAAGTATTTCACAATCGTAATCCTTGAGTAATTCTAGTCAGCGTCTTTGTCTCATGTTCAACTCCTTCTGATTAAAGAGGTACTAGAGACTCCTATGATCAGTAAAAAGTTTACACTTTGTGCCATAAAGATAGTGTCACCATATCTTTAGCGCGAAAACTACTACTGGCAACTCCAAATCATGAGTGGGGTAGTTCAATTCGTGGACTTTCAGTTGTCAGGATGCATATGCTATTACTTTATCTCTTTGGATCTGAACACAACCTAACCCAACTCCAGATGCATCAGTATAAACTACGAAATCTTCCACTCCATCGGGTAAGGAAAGAATTGGTGTTTCACACAACTTCTTCTTTAACTTCACAAAAGCTTCTTCACGCTTCTCGCTCCATGTGTAGGTAGCTCCTTTATGGGTCAAAGCTGTAAACGGGGAAGCTATTGAGGAAAAGCATTGGATAAACTTTCTGTAATATCCAGCTAATCCCAGAAAGCTATGAATCTCAGTGGGATTTTTTGATCGTTCCCACTTCAGTACTGCTTCAATCTTTGGCTGGATCAACCATTATGTCTTCTTGGTTAATCACATGACCCAAGAATTGCACCTCTCGGATCCAAAAATCACATTTAGAGAACTTGGTTACTAATGATATTAATCCTTATTTATGAAGAAAAAAATAAGATGTATAACTTTTTTTACCAACCTGTGCATCAAATCATTTTGATTATCAAATTATGTTGTTTTGTTTCTTTTAATTAACGATTCGTGTGTTATTTTATCAAATTCATTGCATAAATTTGTAAAATTCTTACAACATAGATGCTTAAAATAACAAGAATTCATTTACTTGTATTAACTGATAAAAAAATCATTATATTAATTTGCCTTAAAAGGAGCACATGCAAAGTTTAGGATTTTAGGTTGCAAACTTGCATTAGCTAGTAGGTGCTACTGGGCTCATGTTAATTGGTCGATAGAAAGAAAGGCTAACATTTAATTTGATAAAATAACCTAATTCTAACTCAGTGGCTATGTGACTATGAAAAAAAGATAAATATGAAACTTGTGTGAATTCATCAAGTTGCCGACATTGCGTAAAATGGACTAAATTAATTTAATGACCTCCCAAATGAAAAAGAGAAAAGGATTATAAGTTGCGATTGGCCAAATTTTGATTAAAAAAAACCATTGAAACCGATGAAAGCAAATTGTACCTGTGAAACCATTGAAACACGTGAAAATGTTTGAGATATGTAATCACGAACTAATGAAACTTTTCGTCTATGAATCACAAAACTTTTGCAGGTATGTTGGTGTATGGGTGAATATTTGGATCTGTGGACCGGATCGGACCGTTTGTTTGGACCCCCGGCCAGTTTTTGGATCTAGGATTTGAGCAAAACCGGTCCGATCCGGCTGGTTCCGGGTAAAAACCGGTTTTGGACCGACTTATTATAAAAAAAAATTGTATTATGTGAAATTCTTTGGGTGAATTTCATATTTGCTCTTCCTAAACCTTAAAATATCATATTTGTTCAGCTTAATTTCTTAATATCATATTTACGCTTTATAAACCTTCAAAATATCATATTTGCTCAAATCTTTTTTTACAAAGTTTTTAATAGTTTTTAATCATTTTTATATCTTAGAGTTATTATAATAATTAAAAAATTTAACCTTATTATCTCTAAGTCTATAATAATGGAACGTCTACTTCTAAGTTGTTGGAATGTTGTCCGCTTGACAAACAAAACGCTTCATCTTCAGCTCTCTCCATAGAATGTATGCATTGATTGCTTAGTTTTTGTTGTTGATTATTGTCATGTTGTAGATGTAAGATATTTTAGATATTATCATTGATATTTAGATTTTTAATAAGGGTATATATGATATTATGATATTTAAAACGAGTGTGTATATATATATATATATATATATATATATATATATATATATATAATATTTTGATTTTTAAGAAGGGTATATACGATATTTTGAAATTTTATTAAGGGTAAATGCGATATTTAGAAATTAAGCTGAACAAATATGATATTTTTATGTTTAATAAGGGTATATACGAAATCTCCCAAGGATAAATGCGATATTTTTATGATATTTTTATGTTTAAACAAGCATATCTCATTCGTTTTAAGTCGGATTGACATGCATTTTTCCAATGTGTAATTTAGAGTTTGTAGATGATTTTAGACTATAATTTTGTTGTTTTTGGTGTTATATTCTATGAATTACAATCATTCAAAGATGAGATATCAAAGCTGAAATATTTCAGCATTTCAGCAAGAAATTTAAACTTTTGTATCATGTGAAATTCTTTAAACAAACATATCTCATTCGTTTGAAGTCGGAGTGACATGCGGTTTTTTCTAACGTGTAATTTAGAGTTTGTATATGATTTTAGACTATAATTTTGTTGTTTTTGGTGTTATATTCGATGAGTTACGATCCTTCAAAAATGAGATATCAAAGCTGAAATATTTCAGTTTTTCAGCAAGAAATTTAAACTTTTGTATTCTATGAAATTCTTTAAACAAGAATATCTCATTCGTTTTAAGTTGGATTGATATGCGGTTTTTTCCAACGTGTAATTTAGAATTTGTAATGATTTTAGACTATAATTTTGTTGCTTTTGATGTTATATTCGATAAGTTACAATCATTCAAAGATGAGATATCAAAGCTGAAATGTTTCAGTTTTTCAGCAAGAAATTTAACTTTTTGTATTTTGTGAAATTCTTTAAACAAGAATATCTTGTTTGTTTTAAGTCGAATTGACAAGCGGTTTTCCAACATGTAATTTAGAGTTTGTAGATGACTTTATACTATAATTTTGATATTTTTGGTGTTATATTCAGTGAGTTACAATCCTTTAAAAAATGGTATAAAGTATAAACAATTAAAGTTTGACCGGTCCAAAGAGCACAAGAAACGAAAAACATATTTACTTTTACGAGTTGTACCGTATCAAACCAAAAATGTATTAAGTTTAACGAGTTGTAACATATCAAACTCATCAACATATTCGTTTTAACAAGTTGTATCAAACCCAAAAACGTGTTTTAACAAGTTGCACCACATGCATGTAAAGTTGTACCACTCCAAACGGGTCCAAGAACCAAAAAACTCGGACATAGGTCTGGACCCGGTAAGTCTCATCCAGTCCGGTCCATGGTCCACAATATTCTCCGAAACCAGTCTGGTCTAAGATCCGGTCCGGTCTGCTTCGGTACGGTCCGGTCCAAATGCTCACCCATATTTTGGTGGATGGTCGAAGAATACGATGACTTAGGTTTAGAAGGGAGAGAGAGACACCGATGAGCGGCCGATCAAGGAAGAGATATAAATAGTCTATTTTTAATTAAAAACCTGATTTTTAGGAATGGAATCTGCATAATCCATATTATATCATTTTTTGAACGTGATTCCATGCATAAGGGTCTACAATTTTATTGTGCATCATTTTAATCTAATTCATTCATATAAAATCGTAAGGTCATAAATGTAGTTCTATGGTTATATAAGTTTAGGTTGGTTCTATATTGATCATTTCTATATATATATATATATATATATATATATATATATATATATATATATATATATAGTTTAAACAATTTAATATTGTAACATAGCAAATCTTCCGAAAAAAATGTATGAATACAACTCTTTCAAATAAGTGTTGGTCTTCCCATTATAAATACAACACTTTCAAATAAGTGTTGTCTTAAATTTTTAGAAATTGCAACACTTTTATAAAAATGTTACCATACTTTATAATTGCAACACTTCAAAAAAGAAAAGTGTTGGATCATATATTTTAATGCAACACTTATTTTGTAAACATTGTTTTAGAACCAAAGCCATGGTTTTTGAAAGAGTTGCACCTAAATTGTAACATCCCGGGATCAGGTATATCTCTTTGGCCCTTCTTCTTTCTTTAAGTTGTCAAATTTGGCCCTTGAGAAGGTTATGTGATAATCGAGTACGCTGGGCATACGGGAGTGTACGCTGCGCGTACTCGTGAGCGTGTTCTTGACGCGGAGGTCACCTAGTACGCTGGGCGTACCATAGGGTACGCCAAGCGTACTAGGTTCAGGATGAAAACCCTAATTGAGGGGTGAGCCCTATTTAAAGAACATGATGGCCTCATTTCTGGGCACCATTCCCAGACACCAAACCCTCCTAACCCTAAATATTCGTCCTTGTAGCTGGAGAGTGCATCTAGGAGCTTGTGAGTGTATATTTGTGTTCTTCAGGTGAAGAAAGAGCTTGGAGAAGAAGGAGTGAGAGCCCCATGAGTTTGGATCTGAGCTTTGCTACGTGAGAAGCTTCACAAAAAGGTATAAAGCTTCATGCTTGCTGATTCTTTGGCTTGGTTCTTTCTTTTGGAGTATTTAGGGTTTTTAGTCCCAAAGGTGGAGACTTTATGAGTAAAGGAGCTCCATAGACCTTGATCTACCCCTTTTCAGGGTGTATTGTGATATAGAGTCATAAAAATCCAATCTTGGACGTTAAGAATGAGCCATGCATGAGTTAAGAACTTAATAAGGAAAAGGGATGGGTGTTTTGAGTATTGGTGACCTTTACAGCCATGCAAAGGCTTAAAGTCATTGACTTTATGGGTTAAGGGACTTTAGGGTGATCGGATATGCAATATGAGCCTGTGTCTTATCTGATTAAGACCAATATTGTGAGGGGTGTTAAACTGGGGCGTACAATGGGCGTAATCCCAGTACACGCAGCGTAGGGGTCGAGTACCCCCGATGACTTCACGGTGGCCGAGTACGCCCGACGTACAGAGCTGGTACGCGCAGCGTACTCCCTGCCGTTGACTTTCTGTTGACTTTTAGGGTTTGGTCATCTTGAGGACTATAAAGTCCATGGAGGGGTAAAATGGTCTTTTACCCATCTGTGAGTACATGGAGGGGTTAGTCTAGCCTTTTGAGAGCCGTTATTAATTAGAGATAATTATTATGTGTGATTAGGCGGAGGCTAGACCAGTGTTTCGAGTTCGAGATTACCCGAGTTTTTCCCGAGGTGAGTCTTCTCACTATACCTTACCTAGAGAGGTAATTATGTGTGACCGGAAGGTCTTATGTGCTTACTGTTTTATGTGATATTGCTCTATGTGATACGTATATGTTGCATGGTTTGGACTGGAAGGTCAACAGGGTTTGGACCGGAAGGTCAACAGAGTTAGGACTGGAAGGTCATCATGGGTAGGACCGGAAGGTCTACCAGAGTTGTGGGACCAGAAGGTCCCATTGAGACACATTGACCGGAAGGTCTCATAGAGTTATAGCCTCGAGTGGCTAATTGTATGCGCGTGGTATTTTGGGGAACTCACTAAGCATGCATGCTTACTGTGTTATGTGATATGTGTTTCAGGTACTTAAGAGGACCGCGAGAAGGCACCGGCATGATTGTACATACACAGTTGAGATGGAGTTATGTCATGGATCCTGGATTTAATTCAATGTTTTGAAAACTTTGTTAAACTGATATTTGGTGTTTTAATAATATGACATGTGTTTTATGAGATTTAAAAATGAAAATTTTGGTTGAAAATTTTACAACGTTACATAAATAGTTGCATTAGGCTTATTTTGTAGTAGGGATTGATCAATCACTCGAATCGACTAAGACCAAGATAGATAAATCCCCAATCAACAACCCAAATCCTCCAAGTTTAACCATAAGTCAAACTGGTCAAAAGTCAATGGTCAAAGGTCCACAAAGTCAATGGTCAACTTGGCCAAAGTTAACGCCACGTCGTGTCACTCTATGTATCACTTTGTGAGAAATCAAGGATAAAAAAATCGCAAATCAGAACCTCACCACGTCGTGGTCATTCCTTGGCCACGTCGTGGGAACTGGCAGTTTCCTCAAATCTTCATTAAGAGCTTAATCCTTACAGATCAATGCTCAAAAATTTAGATCTAATCCTTCTTACTGACTTAATGGATAAAGTTTCCAACTTTATCCATTAGGACCTCACTATTAGACAAGATCTTAAGCCCTAAGTCCATTAAATCCTTAGTATGACCCTAACTTGCTCATGGACCCAAAATAGCTTCAAACATGAGTCTTTTCTCATTCTTAGAAACCTAAGGACCAATTGAGGGTCACAACAAGCTCTGGAGTTCCTCAACTCCAAGAGCCTTCATGAAAGGGACCAAAATCATCCAAATGAATCCAAACTTGAAACTACAAGAACAATGGTCAAGATATGAACTTTTTACCTCCAACAACTCAAAAATATGAAGGGAATGAGGGATCCAAGCTAAATCATTGCTTCCTTGCACCACAAAGAACTTCCTTATTCTTCAAGTTTCACAAAAAGCCAAGAACAAGGCCTCCAATCAATCAAACAAGCTCACAAACATGAAATGAGGCTAAGGTTTTGTTAAAGGATGTTTGAGGCTGGAAAAGGTGCCCTAGATAATGAGTTAATGGCTTTAAATATGGAAGAAACCCTAAAATTCATGGGCTTGGGATACAGCGTTCACCACGTCGTGACACCCTTCACGTCACGTCGTGGTGTCCATCCGAGGCACGCATTCTTCAGTGGTCATGTCACGTTGTGCCACCCGTCATGTCACGTCGTGACATATGGTTTTCCTCAAAAACCATGTCTCTGACTCCTTTGTATCATCCACTGGTCCATTCTGGGTAACGGATGTTACAATTTCACTCACCCTTGCTGTAGGAAACCATCGGCCACTGTCAGCCATGACCGACCACCACACCATGAACTGTTTCTCATGACCGTACTCCCCTTTGTCAGATTTTCTGATACCATCTTATGCCCCCTTCATCCAAGATACTCATCAGATGTGTAAAAGATAAAGAAAGCTAGATCAAAGCCAGAGAAAAACCCGAAAACCACTCATATTGTTGCCTTCATGCATGAAACCACAACTAGCGTTGTTGCGGATCCGTGGGAAAGAGAGGCGACGGATTTGTTAGATTTGTGAGAGAGGCGGCGATAATTTTTGAAAAACCCTAAATCAACTAACCTAGGACCATCTTCGGCCTAGGGTTTCGTCTGGTCTGAAACAAGATCGAGTTATGGTCAACACTGTTGGATAAGGTGTCTAAGTCCATAACTATTTCTGGTATGTACTTGACCTGGTTGGCATGGTCCATTTGGGTTGCATGGCATTGCAATACTTGGATAGACCAAATGAGAGAAAGGACACTTACAGTTTATTAATATATTATAAGTTCTAATATATTAATAATATTATTTAATTAGTATTGATCAAGAATTAATTTGGAATTAATTAAGTGATCAAAAAGAGACTAATTAAATATATGGGGTTGATTGTTTAAATCATCCATTCTTGTATAGTGGGCTAATGATCCATGTTTTATATAAACTGGGCTAAAACCCATAACGTGCTCCATGGATAGTCCATGGAGGTTATAAACCCATGGATCATGGAATATGAAAAGCCATGCACATTAGGGTTTACATAGAGTAACCCTACATGTGGCACACTATATAAGAAACCCCATGGTAAGCAAAATCGGCCACTAAGTGAAGAACAAGAGGGCTAGCCGATTTTGAGTGATAAGTGAACTTCTCTCAAGGTTATTCCAAGTGTTGTGGTGTTGTGTGAGACATTTGAGGCATCACACTTGAGGTGCTAGGCTCACAATGTTCTCAAGGAATCCAAGCAACAAAAAGGTATGTTCTTCTACTAGCTTTTATGTTTCAAAGTTCCCCATGCCATGCTAGTTAGGTTAAGAACCTTGGAAAATCAAATTTGCATGTATCTTAGTAAAACATAGATCCAAGGTTTCTAGGGTTGCATGTAAACCATAGGAGTGTTAGAATGCTCAAAACCCTTCAGTGGTATCAGAGCCTAGGCTTGTTTTCTTGATACTTGATGCAAATTGTTAAAAAAAGTCGAAAAATATGCAATCTGCTGAGTGAAGTCGCCGAGTCCATGGGGGGACTCGACGAGTCCATGCCTAAAATCATCCTACTCGTCGAGTAGGTTCATGCACTCAACGAGTAGAATGCCCAGAGTGCATATTTTCGAGTTTTGCTGCTGGAAATGGACTAGAAACATTACCCTAAACTGTTTTGGTCTTATAAAACTTGTTTTAGATGGTGTAATGGTTATGCTAATCCATTTTCAATGGCTATTATCAAAATTTCAAGTCTTTTATGGTTTGTTTATGATTCTTGAAATTGTTGATATGAATATTCATACACTTATGAGCTTAGAAGATCATAGGAATTATTTGCAACTTGCTTGTTAGTTTAATTCTTGATCATTATGTGTTTTAATGGAATCCATAATTCGTCCTCAAGTTATGGATTACCAAAAGTCACTCTTTTAAAGTCCATTAAAGAAACACATAGGTTACATAAAATGAAAAGTCTCTCATTTTAATAAACCATTAACTCATAAGTTATGAAAGATGAAAAGTTTTGAAAGTTATAAAACTTGCCCTCAAGTTTTGGAACATGTAAAGTCACTTTAAAAAACTTTAGTTCCAACCCTTAGAATTTTAAAAGTTAAAATTCAACCCTTATACTTTATAATATTATAAGTTAATAATATATATATATATATATATATATATATATATATATATATATATATATATATATATATATATATGTATAAGAACAAGTCGTATTACCGTTAGTAGGCCTCATTCATGAAGCCGGTCTATAAGGGGGTATAAGGTTGTTGCCTATAAAATGGCAGCTTAATGGGTGTCCACTCTCACCCACTGCTTCCTTGACTGGTGGAGGGTTGTTATCCGAACGGGTAGGACAATGACTTTAATCCTCATTAAAAGTATGATGAATGTAAAGTAACTAAATGTTTTTATAAATTCCTAATCTTAGTTACTTTAGGAAAATGTGAATAAGGTGCTAACCCATGAAATTACACTTTGCACTTTGCTTAAGTCGTTAGTGGAGCGTGTGTGGTTAACCGGCACACTAACCTGGACTTAACAAGGTAGGCAAAGGGTGGCTTAAGGTTTATCATAGGTCGGTGGAGCGCGTGTGGTTAACCGGCACATCGATTGAGTTATAAACATTAAGAGTACCAAGTAATTTGCATGGTTACTTCACACCTTGTTTTGTGATCCTCGGCATCCCAGTCACAAAACTTGAAGGGCACACTCGAGATTGAAACATGTCATTGAAAAGATCAATGAATCTCAAAGAATCTAGGAGTTTCAAAACCAATTAAAACCTAATAATTTATTTCGTTTTTCATGGTGGAAATTAGTGAATCGTCATTCACCTACCTTCAAATATTTTATAGCTTGGATTACGGCATCCCTCTTCTAAGTTATAAAATATTGTGTTGGGTCTTAGCCTTAATATTACATTTGGGTGTGTTATTAAGGACTATATTTATATCTAATCTAAACTTGTCCTTCTTTCTTTTCAGATGTCTTCCAACAATGTTGCTTCTGGCTCAAACCCTACCGGCTCCTTCTCTCTCATGAACCTTTGTGGGAGAGTCATATTCGATGGATCCAACTTTATGGATTGGATCAGGAACATCAGGATGGTCACTCGTTATGAGGACAAGGAATATGTCCTCGACAAGGAGCTTAAGGAACTTGATGAGTCGTCTGCTACTCCTGAGGAGATCGCTGAATACCGGACTCATGAGAGAGATGCCATTAAAGTGGCATGTATCATGTTGGCCATAATGACAGCCGAGCTCCAAAAGTCCTATGAGGACTATTACCCTTTTGACATGCACCAGGACTTGATGGACCGCTACCATCAGAGTGCTCGTCAAGAGCAGTATGAAATCATCTCCTCCATGATAACAACCCGAAAGAAGGATGGTGAACCCATCACGGGCCACATGCAGAAAATGCAAAGGTATGTGGACCGTTTGCTGAAACTGAATGTGAACTTTCCTGAGGAGTTGGCAATTGACATCATTTTGCACTCCTTACCTTCGTGTTATGATCAATTCCTAATGACATACCACATGAACAAGGAGGAAGTTACACTCAGCAAACTTCAAGGACTCTTTAAGACCGCCGAAAGTGGTCTTAAGGGTAAATCGGTTGTTACCACTCCTACTCCTATCGCGTCCCCTGTATTGGCAATCGGGCAAGGCAAAGGAAAGAAGAGGAAGAGCCCTTCGAAGGGTACCAAGGGAAAGTCCCTTGATGGCTCCTCCTCAAGTGGAACCAAGAAAGGTTATGTCACTCCTTCTGCTAACCCTAAAGAGGCTGAATGCTTCTATTGCCATGAAAAGTCGCACTAGAAGCGAAACTGCCCGAAGTACCTGCAAGATGTTAAGGATGGGAAAGTAAAACCCAACCATGCAGGTATATACACTATATTGTCTAATAACTCACCCTATTCTAATTCTTGGGTCCTTGATACAGGTTATGGTATTCACATATGTACTGATTTGCAGGGACTAAGAAGAAGTGAGAATGTGGAGCATGGGAAGATAAACTTGATCATGGGAAATAGGAAAGCTTCACCTGTCACCAAGATTGGAGTTTATTCTTTGTTGCTAAGTAGTGGGTTAACATTAGATTTGAATAAATGTTGTTACTCGTCTGAAATGGCGAGAAATATTATTTCCTTTCATGGTTTGTACAAACAAGGTTTTACCTTTTCGTTTGATAATGAATGTGGTCGCATTAATGCTTTCTTTAACAATGTTCTTTATTTTAAAGCATTACCTTGTGATGGTGTGTATGAAACTGTGTCGGTTGTAGATAACCTAGGAAATAATGTGTTGTGTATCGATTCTTCCACTAGCTTGGATAAAGCATCATTATGGCATTGTCGTCTTGGACATGTAAGCAAGAAACGCATAGGCCAACTCCAAAAGGATGGAGTCTTGGAGTCATTTGACCTAAAGCCGGATGATAGTTGTGAATCTTGTTTACTTGGAAAAATGACAAAGTCACCCTTCACTGGTACTTGTGCTAGGGGTGAAGGTTTGTTGGATCTTGTACACACAGATGTGTGTGGACCCTTCAGAACCGCCACAAGGGATGCTAACCGCTTCTATGTGACTTTTACTGATGATTTTAGTAGATATGGATATGTCTACTTAATCTAGCATAAGTCAGAAACTTTTGAAAAGTTCAAAGAGTTTAAACAGGAAGTGGAGAATCAGTTAGGCAGGAACATTAAGATGCTTCGATCCGATCGAGGTGGTGAGTATCTTAGTACAGAGTTCCTTGACTATCTTAAGGAATGTGGGATTGTCTCACAGTTGACACCTCCCAGGACACCACAGCTTAATGGTGTGGCTGAAAGACACAATCGAACCTTGTTAGATATGGTTCGTTCCATGATGAGTCGAGCTTCGCTACCAATCTCATTCTGGGGGTATGCCTTAGAGAATGTCGCCCATATCCTTAATCTAGTCCCTACAAAGAAGGTTGCCAAAACACCTCATGAGATGTGGACTGGAAAAGTTCCCAATCTAGACCACATTAAGATTTGGGGTTGTAAGGCTTTCATGAGGCGCGAGACTCAAGAGAAGCTCGAACCTCGAAGTGAGAGGTGTATTTTCATCGGCTACCCACATAAATCATTTGGTTACCTCTTCTACAGACCCAGTGATAATGTGGTCTTTGTAGCAAGGAGAGGTGTCTTTCGCGAGAGAGAGTTCATAAGCCAAGGAAACAGTGGGAGGCAAATTGACCTTGAAGAAATTCAAGAGTCAAGTGGTGAAGGAACCTCAAACCCTAGCAATCAACCAGAGGAGGAAACTCATGTTGATCTGGCTGACGAGTCTGTACCTCTGAGGCGTTCCACGAGAGTTAGGAATGCACTTGAGCATTACTATGGTTTCCATATTACTGCGGAAGGTGATACACTTATCAGTGATTATACACTGGTAAGTCTAGATGAACCTAACAGCTACACGGAAGCCATGGCAGACCCTGAGGTTGCTAAATGGAAAGAGGCTATGGATAGCGAGATACAGTCCATGTGTGACAATCAAGTTTGGAACTTGGTTGACAATGTACCAGGTCGTAAGACAGTCGGGTGCAAATGGATCTTCAAGAAGAATACCGACATGGATGGTAATTTACACACTTATAAGGCGCGACTGGTTGCAAAGGGCTTTTCTCAAACTCCGGGAGTTGATTATGATTAGACTTTTTCACCAGTAGCAAAGATTAAGTCTATTAGGGTTATGCTAGCCATTGCTGCATTTCATGACTATGAAATATGGCAAATGGATGTCAAAACCGCTTTCCTTAATGGAAAATTGGTTGAGGATGTTTACATGAGTCATCCAGAGGGTTTTGTCAGCATAGAGTACCCTAATAGAGTGTGTAAGCTTGAGAAATCAATCTATGGATTGAAACAAGCACCTCGCAGATGGAATCTTTGTTTCGATGAGAAAGTCAAAGAGTTTGGTTTTTCGAGGAGCGAAGATGAGTCCTGTGTATATGTCAAGGCTAGTGGGAGTATAGTTAGCTTTTTGGTATTGTATGTGGATGACATACTACTCATAGGAAATGACATCCTAACTCTGCAGGAAGTGAAGTCCTGGCTTGGGAAGTGTTTCGCTATGAAGGACCTTGGAGAAGCTGCCTATATCCTAGGGATAAGGATTTTGAGAGACAGGAGTAAGAGACTAATTGGACTTAGTCAGAGTACCTACTTGGATAAGGTGCTGGATAGGTTCAGCATGCAAAATTCCAAGAAAGGAGAGTTATCGATCCAGAGTAACGCCAGATTGAGTAAGACTCAGAGCCCGAGTACAGAGGCTGAGATAGCTGAGATGAGTCGAGTACCGTATGCTTCCGCTGTAGGCTCGATCATGTATGCTATGACTTGTACTCGTCCTGATGTGGCCTTTGCGTTGAGCATGGTCAGCAGATATCAGGGGAACCCCAACAAGGCTCACTGGATTGGGGTAAAGAATATTCTCAAGTACCCGCGGAGGACTAATGACTGGGTCCTTACCCTCGGTGGGAGTGATGACTTGAGAGTAGTAGGGTATAGTGATGCTAGCTTTCAGACTGATAGGGATAATTTCCGCTCTCAGTCAGGCTGGGTCTTTACCTTAAACGGAGGAGCAATTTCTTGGAAAATTTCCAAGCAGGAGACAGTGGCTGATTCAACTTGCGAATCATAGTATATAGCGACAAGCGAGGCAGCAAAGGAGGCTATATGGCTAAAGAACTTCATTGGAGACCTTGGGGTTGTACCAGCTATAAAGGAGCCTATGGAGATTTTCTGTGATAGCGAAAGTGCAGTTGCCTTAGCCAAGGAACCAAGGGATCACGGGAGATCCAGACACATCGACAGAAAATATCATTTTATCAGACATCGAATAGAAGAAGGACTCCTCGTGGCAAAGAGGGTATCATCAGATGAGAACCCAGTAGATCCCCTCACGAAGGGACTGGGTAGGGTTAAGCATCTCCAGTATGCGAGGCGCATAGGGATGAAGGATGATATTAGTTTTAGTAGTTAGATAGCTTTGAAATTTGTAAAGTGTAATTGACATTTGATGATAAATAAAAGTTGTTGTTTATTTATAAGTAAAGTGTTGCTATCTTCTGTCAATCGTTTACTATTATTTCATTTTGCATGTTTTGACTTCCAGAATAATTATGTTATGGTATATCATATTATTCAAATTCTCCACAGTCGGTCGTATGTTGGAAGTAGATATGAATCAAGACTGTCATGAGTTGGCTTGTAGATGTCTAAGATGTTGGACATGGCAAGAGTTGCTACAACACTCATGAGTGCTCATAAGTTCTGAGTATTGGATTCAACCCACGCTCACTTGTATCACTTCATGGAATTTATCTCGAGTGATCGTCAGATGGTAATATCATATAAATCTTCAAACCTAGAGATATGAGTTGTTGACTATGAGTTGGTCATACATTGATTGTACGAAAACGCATTGGTAACTCGATGTTTTAAAACGTGCCTTTGTGTATAATTCAACAAGTAGGAGAACAAGCATATGAGTCGAAGTTTATCTGTTCCTTCTTGGATTAGAAGCGATATCTGGGCCCCTCGATGATTTTGTTGTGACCTATGTACTGGGCCCGGTCAGAACTAAATTGATGTGTTTGATTAAGTTCTATTTCAAACAAATCGGAAATCGGGAAACAAACTGTTGGATATAAGTAAGACATTGTTCCATGTATTTTTCCGGCTGATATCTAGAACAGAGGATTATATGATCACTTATCTTAAATGGCGTATCATCATCATCTCAGTTCCGCGAGACCTTGAAAGAGCTACGATTGTTGATCGGTTCCTGAAGTCATACTTGCAGTTATAGTTATTAGCCTTATCCAAGTGGGAGACTGTTGGATAAGGTGTCTAAGTCCATAACTATTTCTGGTATGTACTTGACCCGGTTGGCATGGTCCATTTGGGTTGCATGGCATTGCAATACTTGGATAGACCAAATGAGAGAAATGACACTTAAGGTTTATTAATATATTATAAGTTCTAATATATTAATAATATTATTTAATTAGTATTGATCAAGAATTAATTTGGAATTAATTAAGTGATCAAAAAGAGACTAATTAAATATATGGGGTTGATTGTGTAAATCATCCATTCTTGTATAGTGGGCTAATGATCCATGGTTTATATAAATTGGGCTAAAACCCATAACGTGCTCCATGGATAGTCCATGGAGGTTATAAACCCATGGATCATGGAATATGAAAAGTCATGCACATTAGGGTTTACATAGAGTAACCCTACATGTGGCACACTATATAAGAAACCCCATGGTAAGCAAAATCGGCCACTAAGTGAAGAACAAGAGGGCTAGCCGATTTTGAGTGATAAGTGAACTTCTCTCAAGGTTATTCCAAGTGTTGTGGTGTTGTGTGAGACATTTGAGGCATCACACTTGAGGTGCTAGGCTCACAATGTTCTCAAGGAATCCAAGCAACAAAAAGGTATGTTCTTCTACTAGCTTTTATGTTTCAAAGTTCCCCATGCCATGCTAGTTAGGTTAAGAACCTTGGAAAATCAAATTTGCATGTATCTTAGTAAAACATAGATCCAAGGTTTCTAGGGTTGCATGTAAACCATAGGAGTGTTAGAATGCTTAAAACCCTTCAAACAGCACCATTGTCGTTTAACACTGTTAGACACATCGTGTTTTTGAGTTTTTAGATCTTCACTACAATTATCGAGCGACAACTCCAAGCAGTGGTGGCGACTTCGTCTCTAGTGTGAAGCCCTTTCTCAGATTTGAAGAAAGCCTTAGCCATATTGCCAGTTTTCAGACGACAACTTTGTCCGTCGGTGGCGGTGCTTCATCCGTTGGAGGCAACTGAATAAAAGTTTGCTAAAATGGGTTTCCTGAAAGAGATTCTATTTAGAGAGGGGGTGGGGAAGCATGCGAATGTTGGCGGTAGTGGGTAGAGGTTGGCGGTAACCGGCAGCGGTGAGCGACGGTGGGCGACAACGGTGAGTGTGTGCTTAGGTGTAATTAATGTAAAAATGAATTTGATGATAGATGGTGGTGTTTAAAGAGATAGAGGGGAGGTGTATTATTTTATTTTATTTTTATTAAAAGAAATGGAAAAACAAAACAGTAAGGACAAATCCTTCATTTCAAGTTACGTCTAAGTTTCGAGGGACCAAATATGCATTCAAGTTTCAATTTTGGACCGACCATGCACAAGAAAAAAAAATGGACTAAAACGATATTTTTGGAATACCACAGGATCAATTTTGCAGTTTACTCTAAAAATATTCACTCATTTATCTTTTGACTTGACGGTTCCACTACAAGTTGCAACATTTCACACATTAATTTATGTAGTGAAAACAAATGTCAATGTATTTTCTTCAACCATTAAACATGAGATTTTTTCCGTTAAACCAATTGATAGCATTCAAAGTGATAGGCATGAGCATGACATAATATCCTGTTAGTTCCTACACAATATTTCCAAGCCAAATGGCTTTGACTTAGCATGTTGTCATTGTTGTCGTCATGAACTAGACTTCACACGTGGATAAGACAACGATTTCTTTTCTTTTGAGATACTCATGTTCCACATGCTCGTATTCTTGCTATCAGTTGATTCACCTCCAAGATCACCCCACTACTAAAATATTAAAAAATATATAAAAATAAAATAAATAAAATAAAGATGGGACAAGTTACGATGTACACAGATGCTCAAATGCCTTTTAGATTATATTATATTTGTGAGCAACGCTCATGAAAGAATTTTAAAAATTTTAGGTTTCAAGTGCTAATGAAAGAAGCCATGACAAGGCCAGAAAAAAAGAAAAATAAAAAGAGTGAAGGCGATGTCGAGTAAGTTGTCACACGTCAACTCCTATTTTTTTTTTTTTTTTTTTTTATGAAACAAATAAAGATGAAAATTATTTATGATCAACATGTGTGATATATTTGTATGTTTCTTAATGCTAATATCTTAGCACTTGCTTTATGGTCAGGTACGTTTCTTGTGGGAAGGTGAAATCAAAAGAACTAGGGAGGAAAATTAGCAGATGATTGGTTTAGCTTAAAGAGGGTTGCTGAGCCAAGTAGAATTTTGAGCAAGTTTTACATGGCATTTGTATATAGTTCTTATGTCACTAATGCCCCAAATTTTGAGCAAGTTTTAAATGTTTTGTAGTAAGTGCCCCATGTTATAATATATCAATATCATCTTTTCTTTTTGTTTACAATTGTGGAACTCAAACTATATATCATGCAAAACACACATCGGATTTAGATACCTTGATACCTTTCCACCCTATATATCTATACATGGTGATAGATAAAGGCAATAAGAGAACAAAATACAGTAATCTCCTAATCTCCACTATCCAATTCACCACCTATTAACATCATAATCTATTCGCCTGTTGGCACCCTGCTGTTAACACATTTACAAAGTACCTAACATCTCTATTATACTCAAGGAAAACTCTATATCAGAAAACCTACAAGAACATATGGTTCTTCTTCATTGATCCCTCAGAATCTAAAAAGACTGATTTGCCCTCACACCTCATGAAGCATTCACCTGTTGAAAGATGCAGCTGAGTTATCTTCATATTGCCCTTTCCATGGATTCCCACTGTCAGTCCCGCTAGAAGCTTGATTAGGGACTGGCATGTTACCCAAATCCCCATCTAAACTCATCTGTTGTACTTCAGAATACGACAGTATCTTTATGCTTTGAACACAGCTCACAAATTCTCTGTTAAAAAGAAAAGGTAAAAGTCATGAACATATAAAGAATTATACAAGAGAGAAAGCAGTTTAGCGACTTACTCCCATGGGTCATCACCAACAAGCAATATATCATTCTCGTGATCAACATAAACAAGTTTCCAATCAGTCCTTTGTGTATCTTCTAATTGACCTTCAATTCCAAACATGCGTGCTAGATCATGTCTAAGCTCTTCATACCCTTTATAACGTGTCACGTCAATAGTTCTTCCTACAGACCCACGTTTTTGCACCTACGCACACCAAGTGTTTGATAAAAGTCCTCAGTCACAAAATTTACATAAATCAACTTCAACAAGATGCAAAAAAAAAAGCTAGTATTACTATTTACCTTTGTGTATGTTCGAACACGTTGAGTTTGATTAGCCCACAACCCATTTCCCAAAACACCCGAATCATTAACAGCAACATCATTTTTCTGAATACGGGTAGAAACGTCATTTGAACAACCAGGTTTAAAAGACATATCTTGCATCCCAAACGACTGTGGATTAATATCAGCACTTGACAACTCAGTCTCAATGTCTCTAGGGCCACCACATAAGCTTGAAAGTAAGTTTTGAGAATCAAAACCTCTTGACAACAAAGCATCAGGTGGCAAACTATCGATATTACCCATTAAATTATTATTACTCCTTGTTTGTGGTTGAATGGTGTCACCATCTACACAAAAGTTTGGAATTGAGAAGTTGTTTTGAAGGCCACCTGTATCCAAACAGTATGATGTGACAGACGTAGAAGGTTCCATTTGTTCTTTGTATTTAGGTGGCTCTGGTAGTTTCACATCGGGTAACTGTAACTCCTCTTTCACTCTAATGTTACATTTATTTTGATTCTGAAGATGATGAGAAACAACCATGGAATCATTGACAAAGGTGGATGGAGTTAACTGGTTCTTGTTTAAGAAGCTTGATGGAGGAGTTAGCTGACAGTTGTTTGTGGAAGGTGAAGTGGAACACGAAGGAGTGTCTCCATCTGTGATCCCAGAATGAACTCTTATTGGCATTAGTTGTCTCGGTTGACTTTGACTTTGACTTTGGAGTTGGTTTACAGGGAAAGATTGTGATTGAAGGAGAGTTGATGTTGAAAAGCTGTTACCACTAAGCTGTTGTTGTGGTAAAGTTTGTTGTTTGGGTTGTTGTTGTTGTATAGGAAAATGAGTTTGAGGCTCTGTTCGAGTTACTGATGATAACAAATATTGCATTTGTTGTTGTTGTTGATGTTGATGTTGTTGATGTTGTTGTTGTTGTTGTTGTTGTTGAACCTTTTGCAATAGTTGTTGCTCAGAGTGGCTTTGCTGAGGTGGCGCATGTTGCACTGGCTGTCTTGGTGACAGGCTATGTTGTAACATATGAAACGGGGCTTGTTGTAATTGTGCATGTTGATGCTGAAATTGTGACTCTTGGGATACGGATGAAGGTGGTGGTTGTTGTTGTTGTTGTTGTTGTTGTTGTTGTTGCTGTTGTTGTTGTTGTTGCTGAAGTTGTTGTTGTTGTTGATGTTGTTGTTGTTGTTGTAGCTGAGAGTACACAGAGCTCTGTTGTTGAAGGTTCAACATGTGTTGTTGTTGCATTTGTTGTGGTTGTTGTTGTTGTAACATATGTTGTAGATGTTGTTGTTGTTGTTGGGTCCATTGAAGAGATGGTTGATGTAGTTGATTTGTTTGACTTTGGTTTTGTTTGTTCATCTGGGAACTTGGAACAATGAGATTAGGGGATTGAAAGCTCAACAATTTAGACGGATCTTCATTGCTATTCAAAGCATTAGGAGGGAAGACACCCGGTTGCATAGATGAAATGCCATGATTTTGTTGCATACTCATCCATTGCACTAAACTCAACCCAGGGAAAATGGAACTCGAGGCCTCCTTCATTCCAAAATCATCAAGCCATGGCATTCCTCTCTTATAAGCATTTTCAATGTCACTCTCATCTTCTACAAAATCAACAAACAAAATAATCTGGCTTAGAATCAGGGTAGTGGAGTAGTATAGATATAGTATAGGTCGTGGTTACTTTTTTTTTTTTTTAATATTTACATTTTTTATATACTTTAAGATTACCTGGCATTCCCGATTGTCTAGCAAACTTTTGTCTGAAGAACGGAGGCGGACATATATAAAACGGAGTCACAACGGGTTCAATTTCCCAGACTGACACACGACTTGGACGTTCACCAGCCGTTGATTCATCCCATCCAACCTAAAGATTACACAATTTACAATTCTTTACCCATAATAGCAATGTACTTATATTTTTGTTACCAATAACAACAATATGTAACAAATAAATTGCATTCCCATATTGGTAGTGAAACATAAGTTAAGAAGAACATAAAAAAATATATAGTCATTATGAGTAAAAAAATGTAAGTAGATTGGAAATTAAAAGCGTACCTGAAGATTGCGCCATTGTGAACTCTTCCAACGCGTGGAATCCAAATCACTGATACCCGTGACAGTTCCCATGTACCTCCGTACACCTGATTCCTCCGTCTCAAACATCATTCTGAATCGCATCCCTAATGAAACTTGAGTATACATAGCTTTGTTGTACTTAGCTAGAGGAATCACAAACTCAGCAGGACTCGCCCTGTAGTAAAATAGAAAATTATTAATCTACAAAAAAAAAAAAAAAAAGGATTTCAAAAAAAAAAAAAAATTGTACCTAGGATTAAAAAAAATTGTAAATAGTCTGTTGTTTGTAGCAGCATGAGCAGCAGCAGCAAGAATTCCAATGTGCATACTGTCACTGGAAATAACCGATGATGTAAGAGCTGGCTGCTGTCTGTTAGCTCGTCTGATTCCCAATAGAAGCTGTGATTTTTCATCCCTATAGAAAAAATAAATAACTTAATATACATATACTGATATAATTATATTTATATAAATATTTACTACGAAATCATTTTTTTTTGTTAAAATACCGTATAAAGAGAACAGCATCGCCAGCAGAGAGTCGTTTAGAGCTAACAAAGATACTCCAACCAGTGGTCAACAGGTGTCGCTTTGGTTGACCTCGATAAATATGTCTGAAAGTCCATGATTGATCATGTAAATCTCTGGCTACAAGCTCTTGAGCTGGAGGTTGCATTGAAAAATCCTGTAAAACATCTTTTTTTGTGAGATAAAAAAATATAAATTTACAATCTTTATGAAAACATAAAAATGTTTATAATAATAATAATAATAATAATAATAATAATAATAACATACGAGAGGTGGAAAAATCTTTTCAGCAGCTCTACGAGGGACAGAAAATCCACCATGGGTGCTTGTGTCACTAGCTGTAAGAGTTTTACAAAAGAACTCAGCTGGCTGTTTGTTTTGCTTCAAACCCATTTCAGACATAAGTAATGCTTCTTGATCATACTACAAAAATTAACACCATGTCATCAGCATCTATTTCTAGAAACTCAAAAATAAATTTAAATGAATAAATCAATACTAAAACATGATACATGATGAGCTGACCTACTTTGTTTACAGGTTGAAGAGTCATTTGTGCATAGACTTCATCAGTTTCGGCATCAGCCTAATTTAATTAAAAAAAAAAAAAAAAAAAAAAAAAAAAACATGCCGAAAATTATAATTAAGTATTTATTAATGAAAGGGTGTTTAATTAATTTTGTCACAAGGGAAGTGAGTTACAAACTTACATGTAATGCGACATTATGAAGCAT
This sequence comes from Lactuca virosa, assembly GCF_052849685.1. Classification (NCBI taxonomy): domain Eukaryota; kingdom Viridiplantae; phylum Streptophyta; class Magnoliopsida; order Asterales; family Asteraceae; genus Lactuca; species Lactuca virosa. Next base: position 371,662,042 of record NC_136430.1, on the reverse strand, counting down.
GCAGATGAGTTTGGATGGAAGATTGGGGTAACTTGGGATGTTTTCTGTATCTTTCTTCATGGATGCTGCAACCTTGAATAAAATAGTAAAAAAAAAAAAAAAAAAGAAAGAAGAATTTTATTAGTAAATTGAATTCATGTATTTTTTTTTTAATTTTTTATAAAGATATTGTGAAAGACACTTACTTGCTCGCTGTGGCCTTGTGGAAAATAGACCACGAGGCTTCCGATTGGAGGTAAAGAGACTAAAGGGCCAGCACACGCGTGCCATAACTCTGAATTCATCAACTTTCTTGCACCTGATTTTATCCACAAAACAAAATTAGCTTTTAAAAAATTGTTGATTGTTTGTGCTACGAATTTTTCAACTCGGGATTCATTACAAAAATGGAGGTTCGATCTCGGAATCTTATCAATTGACATCTAAATCGAAGTTTAGTTCATAAATGATAAATCTCTGTCTGAAGGGGGGAAATAACTTGATTAAAAAAACGATCTCGATGAAATTAAAGTAAAGTTACTTCAAGTGATTCGAAAGATACCCAAATTTATGGCGAGTTGTATGGGTTTTAATGATCTATTTTTTGTTATTAATGAACTGAATCGTAAACCGAATTAGCATAGATGATGATGGAAAAGAAAAATTATAATAAGAAGAAGAAATTTGAGAGATACAGACCTTCGCCGGAACTGGGTTGATATCCATTCGACGGAGCTTTCATTTTCAAAATAGGGAAATGCAAAAAGAAAAAAGTAATCAGAAGTTTTCTCCCTCAGCAATCATGACTTATTGTGACGGGTTATGGAAGGAAGTTGGCCCAACCAAACACACATTGATTGCAAAAGCAACAAGGAGCAAACAGGAATGAGGAATGAAGTTTCCCTTCAAAATCAAATTCACCACTAGTTTTGACCACTGGCCAAACCCTGTAAGAAATTAGCTTCAACTTTTTAGGAAAAGAGAAAGAGAAGAAGAAGAAGGAAGAAGAAGATTTAAGATAGAGAATGAGTCCGCCGGAATAGAAAAAGGGAAATAAGAAAACTGGGAAAAGTGGAAAGGGGAAGCGGGAATCAGGGGGGGAGGGATCACGGTGGCGATGGAATCTGTTGAGAGAGAGAGAGAGAGCGCTTCCCGGAAAACCTGATTCTAAAGAAAGCTGTCTTGCTTTATAAACATGAACAATTGAACATGCTCACCCTTCTCCATTTTATTTTTTATCTTTAATTTTAGACAAAACTTCAAAAATGGTCCCTGTGGTTTTCGAAAATATCAAGTTTGGTCCCTAATTTACAAAAACCTCACGGATCGTCCTTGTGGTTTCAAAACTTTTAACATTTGGTCCTTTCGGCTAACTCCGTTACCATTTAGCCGTTAAGTCAGGGGCATTTTTGTCATTTCACTACACAGGGACCATTTATGAGGTATTCAATTACTTTTTTTTTTAAATAAATAAATAAATAATATTTAATATGCAAGGGGTCCCACCTCTCTCTCTCTCTCTCTCTCTCTCTCTGTGCCAAAATAATAAAGGACCATATTAACCCACCTCCACTGCCATCAACATTGCAGCCTTCCCCTTCCTTCTCGTCGTGAACCGCCGGATGCCAAAATAACCGGGCAGCAAAGCTGCCACCCACCATTGGCAAAACCCACTTCACCACCGTCACCGCAGTGACTGTTGGAACACTCCTATTCTGACCATCTACCATCTGACATCGTCCATCGCTCTTCCCTCTCGTCATCCCCGCTGAGCAGAAGCAAGAAGGAAGCAAGAAAGGCAACCGGAGCAACCTTCGGCCACCACTACAACCGCCATCTGCTGCTGCCACCATGATTCCAACCGCCACCACCACCTTCTACTGCTTCAATCGATTTACAAAGCAAAATTACCTTTTCTGGAAGGATCTTGGGAGGATTGGTAGAGGACTAAGAAGCACAAGAATGTGAGGAGTGGGATCAGGTGAAGCGAATGATAATGAATAAGCAGAGCACCTACGATTCCTCATGCCTGTATCCAAGTCTCTTACAATTTTCCCTTATTTTAATTCCAACTCCTTAATTTCTTATTCCCATCTCTATACATGTTCATCTATTTGCTGAATTGGATGTCTCTGGACAGAAAATTGGAATTGTATGCTTCCAATGGTGATAACTCTTACTAAATAAATCAGAAAATGAATGAGGAGAACAATGCACTCCAGGTGCTCGATGAAACACCTGAAAGAAATGTTCCTTCACAAAACTGAAAGTGTAAAATTTCACACCTGGAGAAGAAGATTGGCTCTCAATTCGAATAGGCCACACTCGATGAGGTGTTTGGGTTACAACAACAGCAACACCACCCTTGGGGGTGGTGGTGTTTCTCGGTAGTGAAGGAAAAGGGGAAGGGCAGTAGAAAAACGTGAATGGAAGGCAGTAAGTGGTGGTATTTAAGGGTGAGTTTGAGTGATCAAACGGGATGGAAGATGGGTGGCTGGGTTGTGGTTTCCGGTGGGGAAGGAGGTGATGGCAGTGGTGGTTTTATGGCGGAAGGTGGTGTTACCGTGTGGAATCGTAAGAGAGAGAGAGAGAGAGGGGGGGTGGGACCCCTTGCATATTAAATATTATTTATTTATTTATTTTAAACAAAAAAGTAATTGAATACCTCATAAATGGTCCCTGTGTAGTGAAACGACAAAAATGTCCCTGACTTAACGGCTAAATGGTAACAGAGTTAGCCGAAAGTACCAAATGTTAAAAGTTTTGAAACCACAGGGACGATCCGTGAGGTTTTTGTAAATTATGGATCAAACTTGATATTTTCGAAAACCACAGGAACCATTTTTGAAGTTTTGTCTTAATTTTATTACCTACTTTTATTCATCCATGATTCAAACAATTCTTGACAATTACGTTCAATATAGTCTTATATACTCTATACCAATGTTTTGCTTTTTGCCAACAATTTAAACATCATTTTTTCCATTTTCAAATACATATCAATTACAATAATCTTTTATAGGATTATTTCGAAAAGGATATTACAGATTTATAGCTACTCTTTTAATTACCACAAATCACACAAAATTCTGGACAACAAGTTTGGTTCATAAATTTTCTTTATCTTGTTTTTATAAGTTTTGATTATTAATTTAGGAAAATAATTTATGAGGGTAACAAACTTTTATTTTATTTTTCAGAAAAAAACTATTATTTTTTTATACATTATATCATTAATTTATTAAAATGTTCCAAAAAAATGATAAATCGTTAAACGGTCATTTTTTCTCTTAAGTCCTAAAGTGAGAAGTAATATATATATATATATATATATATATATATATATATATATATATATATATATATATATATATATATATATATATATATATATATATATATAGAGAGAGAGAGAGAGGTTCTTCAATCAAATATGTTTCCTTAAACAGTGCTAATCATTCTCTTAATATATATATAAACATAACTTTTTTCTGTTCTTTTTTTTTTAATTTTTAAAGAGTTATCTTTATCGAAAATCGATTTTAAATATATCAAAATTCATAG